>NC_091475.1:10251122-10851122 GCF_036971445.1 Narcine bancroftii | reverse complement strand
GGTAAAGAGGACAGATTTTCTTTTCTGATGAACTATGAATATTGAAGCAGGTTCACAATTATTTTTGCTGAAATCATTTTGTTTTAAAGTGCAAATTTATTTTGCACTTTGAATTTAAGTTTCACAGTTGGCTAGATGGGTTTCAAATCTTATCTCTGGATCAATAGTCTAATCCAGTAACAAATGATATTTTCTCTAGTCCCGAGTCCATATTTAGACACCCACCACCAGGTCTAACTTGCATTCACTTTCTCTTTCCTCTCTGTGTAAGCTCATCTGGTCTATATTTTCTGCAGACCACTAAATTCCTCTGACTCTAACCTTGAACACACACCACACCTATCCTCCAATCATCACCACGGAGGCTTCAGAGATCTGTGGATATTTGTTGTATTCCAGATGCAATTTGTTATCTCAGCTCTTACCTCCAGCATTTTGTACCTTAGCCCCTCCACTGCTTCCATGAAACATTTCTCTTCATGATATTCTTGATATGGCATCACTGCTCCCCTTCACCCATTTAGTTCTTAAACTGAGTTATTGAACTAAATGATAAGTGGCTTGACCTAGTGCAGTTCCTGAACAAATGAGACAGGTATTAAAGTTCCATTTTTAGAACATTAAATTGGTCCGTGGCTTGATATTTATTTCCAAATTCTTCACATCTCCTCAGTGGGAAACTCCCCAGTTTGTTTGATAATCATCTGGTTTCAAAGCACATGAGTATTTTCCCATCATATATTATTTTTAGCCATTTGACTTTCACCTTGGTGCAGATCACAACAAACAAGGCATGTGTCCACTTAACGCATTGTCTGATGAAAAGGAAACCTCAAGCTTGCATTATTTTTAGAACATGGCACAAAATCACTCCATTCCTCACAGATCTGCCAAACCACAAATAAATAATGTTCTGGTGTGAAAGCCCATCAGTACTCTGCCTGTAAGCCTCCACTCAAGCTGCAGCCTCCAATTTAATGCACTCTCCATGAATATTTGCACCCTCTGAGGGTCTTTGCAGGTGAATTGGCTTGATGGAAAATTCTCAAACATCAGCTTATTGGCTGCTGGTTCATGTTTGCACTGGGACAAGGCCAAGGGGTGGAACAGCCCAATTTAAAACTTCTGAAGCAGCTGCTCAGTTAATTAATTTTGAGGAAATAGTGGAAACAAAATCAAACATATCGATCATCTTCTCAAATGTAACGACCAAGGGTAAAAAATAATAAAATGCAATAAAATATTATTTGTTTTAATGACCTAGAAATAAAAGTATTTATGCAACAAGATACTCCAATATTCTCATTAGAGTCCTAAACCTCAAATTAAATAGGAATGCAAATAATTTGTTCAGCCTTTCTATTGGAAAGAACTTTTTCAATTTGGTTATATGATTTCAAAGGAATGCTTTGAAAAACTAAAAATGTATATTAAAAATCAGTTAACAGTGATAGGAAGCAAGAAAAAAATCATGGCAGATTGGGATTTGCTAGATTTAGATGAACAAATGTGAATCCAACATTAACAGAGCTGATTCCTACATGGAACATATAACATGGCCCTTGATGTTGTGCTGATCTATATATAAACTAAATATATATTGACCGTAAATAAACTAAACCCTCCCTTCCTCAAAACCCTCCATCTTTCTTTTATCCATGGCCCTCTAATATTCTCTTAGAAGTTCCATCCCGGCAATGCCACAACTCTGTGTAAAAAAAAACACCCCTGATGTCTTCCCTAAACTTTCCTACATTCGCTTTGTATACATGTCCACTGGTGTTTGCTAGGACAATAGTGCTGGCTATCTACCTTATATATGCCTCTCATAATCTTGTACACCTCTAATAGTCACCTCTCATCCTTCTTCGCTCCAAACAGAAAAGTCCTAGCTCTGCTTACATTGTCCTCATAAGGCATATTTTCCATTCCAGGCAATATCCTGGTAAATCTCCTCTATACCCTCTCCATAGCTTCCACATTTTTCCTGTAATTAAGTGACCAGAACTAAACAATATTTTAAGTGTGCGCAGTAGTGGCCGCATCCTTTACACCCAGGGTTTAACTGCAAGCTAGGAAGCTAGAATGGTGACAGCCAGGTCCTTGAGTCGTAGGTGTTACATTGGAGTGTCCTTCTCTAGATAGATGGCCGAACAAGGCTAACAAACCTCTTCTACCCAGGTTTGAAATCCAGAGCTTTCCTTCTCTTAGACTGGCTACCATCCAAGGTTAACAAGCCCAGCCTACCTGCCCAGTTATACCAGTGGACATTTGGTCATGTCCACTCAGTGAAAATAGGGGACACTGACAAAAAGGTGATGCTGTAAGGTAGGAGAGATCATTTGCAGTGACCTCCTGCCTGGCAAGCCAGACAGTGACCATGCAGCGATCACTACATCGAGAAAGGAGAGACAATGTATTACGTGTGCATTTTTCCTGGGTGAGTGGGACATCAGGTCCAGAACTCACTGCCCCCAGTTTCATATTCTGCATCAACAACATGCCACTAGAGCCATGAATTTGTACAAGGCACAAGTACTGTCCACTGTAATACAGCATGGATATCTAACAGAAAAGAAAGAGCCAAATCAAAATAAAAGGAACCCTGAGAATAGTTTATTTGGAGAAGAGAAGATATTTATCCCAGATAGTTCAATTAAGATAAAATATTCAAGATTATGCTTGGTTTTGGAAAAGAGACGACACCGCAATAGTTTAAATTGAACTAATCTTTTCTATCCCCACTGAAACTCTGGCCTTTACATCATTGGATGGTCGCATCACTGGTGATGCAAACACCACTGTTCACATTAGTATAACTGGAATGGTCAACATGTATATTCTTCCACTTCACCCCACCCCTTTCCTGCTGGAATCTAACAGTCTTCCTCATAAGGAGCAAATGGCATTGTGGGTTTCCAGTGATTTGTTTCTATTTTAAAACTTCATTCTTTATTAGCAGATGAGCGTATTGCTTGGAATGAGCAAGTTGTTTCATGTGAGAAATGGCTGGCCTAGCTAGGCTTGTATCCATTATAGTCAGAAGAATGAGCAGAGAGTTAACTAAAACACACAAAATCCTGAGGATTCTTGATAGGGTGGATGAGGAGAAGATGTTTTTCATTGTAGACAAGCAAGAATTGAGGGGTAATTATTTTTTTAATTCCCAACTAAGACAGAAATAAAGCAAGATCTTTTCTCTTAAATGGTTGTGAGAATTTGACTTCCTTTGCAAAAAGGGCGGACAGAATGTGGAGTTGTGGTCGCAATCAGATCAGCATGGTCTTATAAAATGGCCAAATTGGCTATTTTTGTTCCCAATCCATATGCAATGGTGTTGTTATACTAAAGAGGGGGAGATGGCCCTGACAAAGCCAAGAACTTTCCTCCTACTTACCATCTATAAGACTGACCTTCTAGGTGCATATAATGGATTGAAATTAATTGCATTTAAAGTGCTGACATTGATAGAGAACAAAGAGACCTCAGTATTTCAGAGAATGATAGCATCATTGAAAAGTGGATATGTTGTGGATCCAAATATCAGGGCCCCCTTTGGTCAGTAATCCCAGGGATAGGGGCTTACTGGCTATCAAGGGAATTCAGGGGTTGAAAGAAAAGTCCAACATTAAGCAGGATCTTTCCAGATGAATGTGGACCATTTCATGTATGTTACACAATAGTGGAACCTTTAACCTTTACCTTCACCAGCCTCTTCTCAGGGGACTGAAGAAGACCAGGAAGCTTGTGCAGATCATTGGTCTTCAGAAGTTTTGTTCCTCTGTTCCACAACTCTAGCTTTTTGATCTTGCCCATTCAATTCATTTGATCATCATCTTCCCCCCTCCCTTGATCCAAGGCACTGTTCCTGTGAGAGTCTTTATGATATTCCATGCATTAAATAACATTGCTTTTGTTGTTGTGTCAGCCCTCAGTGGTGAACTTGAGCAGAATTCCCGGCTGAACAAGCTGTGCATCACTTGCCAATTCCTCCTTCTTAATATCAGGAAATTGTTAAAAGAGATCCATTGTGTTTGTATCTACGGTATCTTCTTTTTATGCCAGCATTATTTTATGAAGCATTTAAGCCAGGCTTTCATTTTAAAACAAAAGCACCAACATTTTACAGTTGTCTTTTGCCTGAGTTTCATTAGATTGAAAAGAGGTTCCAATACTTTAAAGACACAAGTAAACATATCACTTTTCATTGGTATGTAGTTCTTTTAAAAGCCAATCTGTAACTAATCAAGTATATTGTCTTGGTGATAATAAATGTAATTACTTCATCCTGAACCTTTTTTCATATAAAAGTTCTTAGGATTTTATTACAAGTTTCTATATCGTTTCCTGATGGCTCTACACTGGCAAAACAACATAGGAATATTGATTAAGATATGTTTTTAAATCCATGAAATCTACCAAAAGTGGCAGATACATGCTGTGGTCGCATGAAAACTAATGAACTTAGCGCCATTAAAATTTCTCTGTCGCCACTTTCATGAACAAGGTAAAATGGGCAAGCACACAACCTTCCTCAACGTGAATTCTTATAATAGCTTCCCCCCCCCCACCCCACAAGATGAGTTCCATCTCAATGAAACCTAAAACCCCCCCTATACTCGAAAGTGAATGATTCCTGAGTAATGACACCAAAATGTGTAATTTGAGTAGAAGCGCATCTTAATATTATTTGGGACATCTCCTGGAAAAAATCTATTGCTGCTCAGATAACAGTGACTTGTCTAATGTGATAGGGTTATAAAGGGAGCCCACATTTCAAATCTAATATTGCTTCCATTTAACATGAGCAAAGGAATGAACCCCTAACAAGCCTTCCATTGCAGTCTATTCTTATTGAGTATTTGACAATGGTTAGGCCTTTGAAACCAAATACAACATAAGCCAGACATCTTGCACTAGTTGGTCAGAACAGTATGTGTTAGATGGACAAAAAGATTCTATTGGTATTAAGGTATTTATGCATTTATGTTTTGATTATGTCACTTACAGGAAACATAGTTGCACAGCCTATGAACAATGGTTTCTAATTTTTCCAGTAATACTTAGCAAAGGCATTAGACTTTGAAACTAAATATCTGAAACTAATCCCTTTCCTCGTAAAATGCTGGCCATTATCTTCATGCGGAAGGGTGAGATAAATAAAATATCAATGACATGACAGAATAATGTGAGCTACATCACAAGGCATCATTCACCCCAGTAAATTTGTGTTGTACATGTATTTTTTTCTTTAAAGGCTGAATCTTCAAAAGGCTTTAAAGACTTCAGGAGGAAGTCAGGAGAACACGAGATAGTCCTCATTGAGAGCTCAGTAATGGAGAGGGTCAAGATCTTCAAATTCCTGGGTGTCAACATCTCCAAGGATCTGTCCTGGAGCCTCCATATCAATGCAATCATGAAGAAGGTTCACCAATAGCTATACTTTGTGAGGTGTTTGAGGAGATTCAGTATGTCATCAAAGACTCTGGAAAAAAATTCTACAGTTGTTCCATGGAGAACATTCTGGCTGGTTGCATCATTGTCTGGTGTGGAGGTGTCAATGCTCAGAGCAAGAGAAAAACTCCAGAGGGTTGTTAACTTGGCCTGCAATATCACGGGCACCAGTCTTCACTCCATCGAGGACATCTACTTAGGCAGTGTCCCAAGAAAGCAGCCTCTATCCTCAAGGGCCCCTACCACCCAGGCCATGCCCTCTTCATTTTGCTACCATTGGGCAAAAGGTATAGGAGTCTGAAGTTGAGCACTCAGTGGCACAAGGACAGCTTCTTCCCCTCTGCTATCAGATTCCTGAATGATCAATAGACCAAAGACAAAGCCTTACCTTGACTTTTCGTGTTTTTTTTTAATTTATTTTGTAAGGTAGTTTATATAAATGTTTGCTCTGTGATGCTTGCAGAACAATGAATTTGTTTTTCGAATCTGATTCGGAATTTCATAATTGACATTCTACAAAACTAATCAAGGAATTATTACTGCCTTCTATACTTATGTTTTACATTTCTTTCCATTTTCAAGTAGCTTTGAGTGAGGACTGAATGCAGCAAGATGATATGGTGAGACAAAGTAGAGATAGAGCTGTTAATAAGAGCACTGGACAATTAGAACAGACAATCTCAGGGCACACAATCTTTTGAGCCTGCTACACCATTCCACGTGATATACTTTAATTCTACTTTTCCAATTAAACCCAATATCGCATGGTTACCAAAAAATATCCAAACTAGCATTGAACATGTTCATGAACTGAGACTCCACCACTCAGATTAGCATAGCACTTTGAATCCCCCATTTCTGCGCGGGTTTCCTCCAGGAGATCTGGTTTCCTCCCACCCCTCAAAATGAACTGAGGTTGTAGGTCAATTGGGTGTATTGCAAGCTTTTTTTAGTGAGTTACTGTGCGGGGTTGGAACAGGGTGTAAAAACTCACAGATTTCATGATAACATTTTGAACAGACACAGAGGCACCCCAGTCTAAGCTGTAAACAGAGTTAATGCTCTCAACTAAAGACTATAATAATATTTGTTTACCTTAGGAGAAGATATCTCTTCAGAGAGAAGGTCTATGTTTATGACTTATGTTTTGGGAAATGGAAACTGAAACCAGTATTGATCATGCAAGTGAGACACTTGAAGAAACATTCAGTATAATCAGCCAGAAAAGACAGAAATTAGGTAGATTCGTGTGAGATGAGCAATGCTGTTGTTTTCTCCTTGTAGGGGTAAACAGAGATCGGTTGTGACCATTGTAATGGTCATTTAGATTTACCCATGTCTGGGTAAAGGAAACATGACCATTCCTGTATTTGGATCGTGATCATTTTAATGGTCATTTAATTTAACCCTTATCTGGGTTCATGGAAACATCATAGAAGTCACAGGCTTTGTAACCCATAGACAAGGAAAAAGGCAGTTATGATAATCATTTGTATGAAAGGACATTTCACTGGAAGCAACTCAATAGGATTTGTGAGTTTTGAGAAGTTTGGACTCGGTGTATCATCTACTTTATAATTACTTATGAACTTAAGTATAAAGGTTCTGAGTGTCAACACAACTTTTATAAGGCAAACTTTGAATTTACTTTTCAGAATTGTGCCTAAGCAGTAAAGATTTAGGTAACATACACACACACACACACACACACACACACACACACACACACACACTTGTGCATAGTTGGGGGTTACATTTAAATTTAGGTAAGATGTTATATTATTAGTAATTATTAATAAAAACATTGTTTTAAAATACCATTGTCTTGGTGAATTTCTATTGTTGTTGGTCTGTGATATAACAGGTGTAGTTGGACGGCCCTGAAAGGGCCTGTTGCAGTGCTATATGTATGTTTAAAACTCCCTGAGTTAGATAATTCACAACCTTTTGATGAAAGATATTTCTCAACTTTCTTTAATGTATCATTCACTGTTCAAATGTTAAAGTCCATGAAAACATCCATGTTTCACAGCATCTCAGCTGCATTATCTAGACTGTGTGAACACCAGATTGAGAATGTTACATTGAAAGCAACACTTTTCATATGGCTCTTGAATCTCTTGGCACATGAATTCAATGCAAGTTCAAAATTAGCCTGCCTTCTTCTTATTACATTTTTGGGTCTCCAATGCATGCCATAATCGTACTATAACAACCTAAAGACTTGACTACAAAGTCATCCCTATCATTGAGCTCCTTTGGTGCATCAATCTCATTGGCACTTTCCTTCATGTGGCTAGAAACCACAATTGCACCATGAAATAGTAAGATAGAAATAGAAATAATTGGATCATCAAGAAAGACCTGTTCTCCAGATTTCTGAAAACTCAAACTGATCCAAAGAACGGTATTTTTAAAGTACAATTTTCCATGTCAGAGAACCAGAGAAGAAAGCCGTTCCACTCATCAAGCAAGTGATCTCTTTGAAAGAACGAAGTTGCATTTTGTCTCTGTCTTACAGCTTGATCCAATAATAATGACATTCAGTGAACTTCCATTACAGTTGCTCAATTTTTTAAAATCTATTTTCTATTCCATTTAGCTTGGTTCTTGTAAAGGAACCTCAGCAACTAAATCTGACCACCATTCTCCTCCTCCTCTGAATGGCCAATGGTATGGTGTAGAATTGGTAAAACATTGGCAACCGTGTCTGCCTGTCCCACATCGGACTTGTCAGCCACAAACGAGCCTGCAGCTGACGTGGACATTTACCCCCTCCATAAGTCTTCGTCCGCGAAGCTAAGCCAAAGAAAGAAAGAAGGAAGCAGAAAGTAAAATAACAATACATTAGAATAGATGGCCCTAAAAGTTCATTGTTTATGTTCATTGGTTACATTGTTTTATAAGAAAATTGATCACATTATAATTAATGAGATTTCCTTTGGCTCCAATACATATGAATGATCCAGGGAGACAATGGTTCATTCATGCAGAAGCAAACCTTTCCAGTGAATGTGAAGACTACTTCAGTGATGGGTAATTGATGGATGTGATGGGCCAAAGAGACTTTTTATCTGTTTTGATACTCTATGACTCAATTAATTGATTTTTTTTTCCCTGAACTCCCCGTGGAGTTTGGTACAGAGAGCAGTTTGCGGATATTTGCTGTGGCTGTTGCTCCAAACTACTGATGCCCGAACTATTCGCAGATAATCACAATGTACCAATGTCTCAAACTAATTCTCAGGTCCCAAAACCCACTTCCTCCCACCCCCAACTAACAGACTCCCAAAACATTTCCAATGCCATCCCACTGAGGCCTCTCTTTCCCACGTGCTCCCTAGTCCAGTGATGCAGACTCACAATTTACATCTTCTTCCAACAGGAAAGGTGAGGCCTTTGAGCATATAACCATATAAACATATAACCACTTACAGCACAGAACAGGCCAGTTCGGCCCTACTAGTCCATGCCGTAACCAATCCCCACCCTCCTAGTCCCACTGACCAGCACCCGGTCCATACCCCTCCAGTCCTCTCCTATCCATGTAACGATCCAGTCTTTCCTTAAATGTAACCAATGATCCCGCCTCGACCACATCTGTCGGAAGCTCATTCCACATCCCTACCACCCTTTACGTAAAGAAATTTCCCCTCATGTTCCCCTTATAATTTTCCCCCTTCAATCTTAAACCATGCCCTCTAGTTTGAATCTCCCCCACTCTTAATTGAAAAAGCCTATCCACATTTACTCTGTCTGTCCCTTTTAAAATCTTAAACACCTCTATCAAGTCCCCTCTCAATCTTCTACGCTCCAGAGAAAAAAGCCCTAGTCTGCACAACCTTTCCCTGTCACTCAAACCTTGAAATCCACGTCAAAGGTTAGGGGCTTATTTACTATGTGCAAGGTTTTAGGGCTCATAAGGAACAGAAGTTTGCAATAATATGCAATCAAAATATTTGTAGGCCTGACGTTCACTGAATGGTCAATTACTTTGTCAGGTTCATTGTGCGTGACCTGAATGGTTGCAGTGGCATACGATTTCAGCCAGAAGGCTCATCTGGAAATTCTGGAAATATATGCTACAGGATAACATCTTACCTCTATTTGCCCCTTCTAAATCCATGGACATCTTGCAAAATGAAAAAAAAAATCTCAACCTTTTTTTTACAAACAGAACAAGAGTTTATACATTCATTGTTTTGGACATATGGATACAGGAAGGATAAACAGACTTTGCATCTATAATCAGCTGATTACCATGGTATATATGATAAATTCATCTTTCAAATGGAAATAAGGACCTAATCAAAAATAACTGGACAACAATATTTGTCAAAGGTTTGTCTCTCGAGAAGAAATTGGGGATTACAATAGACACCTTCAAGCTGAACACAAAGATCATTTCAGATTTCCTGCCTAACGTAGGAATTTGCAGAAACATTAAATTAAATTTTATTGAATTTAGCATGTTTAATCTCATAATGACACAGTGTGTTAGTTAAAATGACCTAAAAATGTTTTTGTTTGTACTTGACATCTGATGCCACTCGTGTCAGTGTCCAACAATAGTCGGCCAGCAATGATGGATTCCAGTGTCATGATATCGTTTTATCATGGTTGCAATGCCCTGGTGGAACCTTTCACCCTGTTCGTCACTGACTGCACCAAGATCAGCAGGGAAGAAATCCAAGTGCGAATGCAGAAAATGAATTGCAATTCATGGTTTTGTTTGCTTGAAGCATGTTTCAATCAGCTGGATGTAGTTTGGTGCTCTGTAATTGCCAAGAAAATTCTCGACAACATCTCTATATGCCTTCCAAGCATCCAGAGGCCTAAGACAGTATTTGCATAGCTCAGTGCATCCCCAGGCACACTTGGACTGACCAAAACATCTTGCTTTGTGGGAAATAAACTAGTCGACTTAAAATACGACAGGAACTCACATAAATAAGTTATCTAAGAAATGGTATATGATAGGAAAAGGAGAATCCGCTGATGAAATAAAACTGGAAGAAGGTGATTTTCACGATGAGCAGCCCAAAATCCACAAAAAATACTCCGAAAAGTGTTCAGGAAGCAAAATCTTCGCCGTCCAGTATAATCGGCAGGGTTATGTAGAAAGAGCAGGAGAATGAGTCAGAATTCTTTACCAAAAGATGACATGCTTTCAATATCCAAAATGGCCTCCTCCTGTTCTGTGGCATTTCTTTAATTTGAAACATTGCATCAAAGTAATGTGAGCTAAAAAGTCAAGTCATCATTTAAAAAACTGCTTATACTTTTTTGGCCAATAGTCATTAAACAACATGAAACTTTTTTAGCCCTGAAGAACAAAATTTTCCTCTCTTTAAGTGTTAAACATTTTTCAGCAGAATGTAGCATATTCCGAAATTACCTTAATCCCCATCTTCCAAAATACTTCCTTCTTGCTGGTTATTCTACTTCTTACAATGTAACCCTGTGGTCTCTTTACATCTTCAAATGACTGGCTGCAGGTCCAGATGACCTCTCATAAAGTTTGGGATTCTTCTCGGTTTCATTTTACCAGTGGGTTTAGCAAAAAATATCGAATAGAAAGGCAGGAGTATATAGGAATTCCCCCAGGGTACAGGCTGTGGAATTTACAATAAATCCTGCCTTCAGTAAACCTTAATTGTTAAAAACGTATTTTGAGTTTTATTTGATTGTAATAATGTTTAAAAATTTAATTATGTTTTTAATTGCTTATGCGTTTCTTTGAATGTCAGGAAGGTACAGAAGTATTGACAAGTTTTTAGAGCTTCCAGAGAGGTTTTGCCACCTGTCAAAGATCTGCCCTGCAGTTTTGTGGGTGGGGCTTATTTTTGTCCACCCGCACAATGCCTTTATGTCCCATAAGGCTTTGATCCAAGGGCATCACACAACAAAATCCAGACGACTGAAGATCAAACTTTTCCATCCTCTCCATGTTTTATCCAGTGTTAAGACTGAAAACTGCAGATGATAACCAATAGGTCTTGCACAGTCTTCTTGTTGTTCATCAGATATACTATTTTCCAATAAAACCACCAAAATGAAATGAGGTTACTTTTTATAGCCATTAAAATGGCCTTTCCACAAATTGGATTCCATTTGTGATATTTAATATACCATTAGAAAATAAATAAGATAAATGTTTTATGGATATAGTTATTATGTGTATTGCTAGACATGCTTCATAATGGATAGCTCAGCCATTCTAAAGAAAGAATTTTTCAAATAACATTAAAAAATTTCCCTCCATGTAATTTGCTAATCAATCTATCATCTTTTAATCTATTACCAATCATCTATACATTGTAAGTTACTCTACATGTCGATAAACTAACAAAATCAGAAATCGTAAGATAAACAGGTCACATCATTCAGGAAAATAATTACTGAATATTCACATGAGGTGGCTTTACAAACTATGGCCACTCTGCAATTAATGATACATTTTAAGTCATAAAATTATTGACCCGTCAACAGACCCATCATTCCGTCAACATAATTTAACATTCTTAATAATTTTGCTTCTAAAAATGCCCATTGTGTCAATTATGGAGAGAGCATCATTTTGTCATTTTGGAAAACCTCAAAGTGGAACTTGTTCTTTTATTTAGTCAATTTGATCATTTCTGGCTTCCAAGTCCTTTCATCAAAGAAATCCTAAAACAGTTCTGAGGTTCATCCTTGCAAAGCTTTCATGTCTTAACTATAAAGAGCTTTTTCCATTTTGTGAAAACGTCCACAGATCTTAATCTAATCAAGATGAGCACAGAATGGTCTCCTGTTTAGACTCACCACATCTGCATGTAAATTTTGGATTTCGATGTTCATTGGAGGAGTTAAGAGAGCAGTAAGCAATAATCCAGTTTTGTCTTCAGAGTGTGAGAGGAAAAGAGTAGATAATCAGAAGCCCGCCCTTGGTCACATGGAATATCTGATTTATATCAATATTATATTAAGATAATAACATCAGGTTTGCACTTTTATGAAAGCCATATTCCAATGAGATAACTTTACAAAGTTACACAGCATGATCGTCTGAAACAATAACTTCTTAAAAGGATTTTATGACTTTGTAAATCTTCACCAAATGGATAAAAGATTGCAGATTTGCCTCATATTCCCTCATTTCTGAAATCCTGGATATTTTCCTCGGAGAGGATGACATTTATTTTCTTGTGATGTACTTGGTTGCAGATTTGGTTAGTTACGGCTAATGTTGACTGGTCCCAAACTATCATAAAAAGGTTTTTGTTCTCTTATAATAAAAGTAATATTTCAATTCCATTTTAAAAATTTATCCTATACTGTCAAATCTCACTGCAGTCTCTTTTATCATTTCAGGTTTCAGATTTAGATTTATTGTCAGAGCACATACTGTACATGACATCACATACAACCAGAATTACCACGCATTGCAATGCAACAAAAAAACTGTCTCAATGTACACATATAAACACATAAAGAAATGTAAACAGACTGAATGTGCAATACAAAGAGAGAAAAAAAAATCAATAAAGTGCAAAAGTAAGAGTCCTTAAATGCGTCCCTGATTTAATTTGTTATTAAGGAGTCTAATGGAAAAAAAAGGAGTCTAATGGTAGAGGGGTTGTAACTGTTCCTGAACCTGGTGATGCATCTTGTGAGACCTAGACCTCTTTCCTGAAGGGAGCCGTGAGAACCGAGTATGTGCTGGGTGATGTGGATCCTTAATGATTGCTGCTCCTCTCTGACGGCAGCGTTCCCTGTAGATGCTCTTGATGGTTTTACCCGTGATGTCCTGTGCTTTGTCCACTACCTTTTGGAGGGCTTTATGTTCAGGGATATTGGTGCCCCCATACCAGACCATGACGCACACTTTCCGTCACACATTTGTAGAAATTTGCCAGGGCTTCTGATGTCATACCAAACATAACTGCAATTCTGTATTTACTCTTAAGGAATTTCATTAGAAATAGATATTTTGTAAAGTCTACATATGGTGAATCCATAAGTTTAATAAGAATTAAGATATTGACGAAGTCGTTCATCAACTACACCTGGAGAATACACTGCGGTCAGTGAATGTAATTTGACACATTTATCCACCTACACCAACTCCGTCATACTCGAGGCTGAAGATTGGATTTGCCTCTGAATGATCACCTGATGAGGACTGAAAAGGAAAATGAAATTACTGTATTTTTCTTTCAATAAATTCCCTTTGTTGAAATTGTAATCCCACAAAACTCTGCTCACTGTAGTTTCCATTCTGAACCTGGAAACCTTTTACTTTGGTGTTGTTTCATCTTTAATTTAAGATCTTGCTGTAATTTTGAAAACTGCTATAATGAGTCCAAATATTCTGCTGCTGCAATTTGGTTCAAGATTCCATAGTTTTGATCATGTAAGAACAATCTTTTGAAAGTAATATGAAGCCATTTTTGATTAATGAAGGAGTTATGAATTATACATGAATAGAAATGTACCAGGACATAGAGAGACAGTCATAACCAAGAGTCGTTATGTGATGATCAGATTTATAGGTGGGAAAATAATAAAATGCAAGAAACAAACTCAATATAATTTCAGATTAGATACTTCAGTGGAATATAAAAACTGTGATCTAATGTAAATTTTGTCTGGTGCTGATCCAGAGAGATCACATCCCTGAAGGTTTTTTTTTTGCATAGGATTATCACCAAAATATTTTCTTTCTTTCTGTAATCAAATGGAACCTTGACAACTTCCTCCAGATCCTAACATATTTGCTGTCTTCAAGGCACAATACCGTGCATGTGAAATGGTTGTCTGAAGCCCTAGATCAGTGGTTTTCAAACTGCCCCCTAAGCTCACGTTCCACCTTAAGAAATGCCAAAGCCATCGATGCTCTGTGATTAGTAAGGGATTACTTAAGGTGGGATGTGAATGAGAAGGGAAGGCTGAGAATCACTGCTTGAGAACAATTGTCATTGACCCATTTCCTTTGGAGTTATGAAACTGTGCACATAACGAGTCGATTCGATACAATTAAAACAGTGGTTTTCAAACTTTTTCTTTCCACTCACATACTGCCTGATGTAATCCCTTACTAATCACAGACCAATTATGGCATAAGGATTGTTTAAGGTGGAATGTGAGTTGAGGGGGCAGTTTGAAAACCACTCCTCTGGATGCACCTTCGGTTCCCACTGAAAGAGTTATTGGGATTGTGATATTGCAAGTGTACTGGATGCAAGATCCATGTCCAATTGTTGCTCATGAGAATATATTCCAGGACATCACCAAAGAAGTAGGGATCCTACACACCCGAAACATTGTGAAACCTGCACCTACTCCTTACAGCCACTGACAAGCAAGCTCAAACTACTGCTGATTGCTGCTTTCATCACAGGCCTAATCATCCCAGCTGCCTTCCAGATGAGATACAGACCCTCTCAATGGAAACGGATTCTTCAGTGAGAACATTGAAATTGGGCAACACTTCCTTCCAATAGTACAATCCTAATGGCTTCCATGACCATAGCTGCTCGCAAGATATTGTGCAATGATTGGATTGAAAGTGTTAGGATTATATCTGCCATTTTGAGAAGAATTTGGAGGATATCTTCATATGGAATCTTATCTACCACAGTACTAGTTGCATTGGATTTGTTCACAAAGAGATTCAGACCTGTAACTTTACATCCAACTCAACTCGGCACAACATCGAAGGCCAAAGGGCCTGTTTATGCTGTAGTGCTGTATGTTCAACTATGTAATCTGAAATAATAGATTTTTTGATACTCGTTAATATTTTCCCACCTATAAATCTGATTAGGTTTATATTTTCATTGCATGCCACTATAATGCTCCTCTGTCTGGCTTCCTATGTTTTGGTACTTTTATATTCATGTATAATTCATAACCATCTCCATTAACCTCTTATAACTGACAAAATATTGATCTATTTTATTGCCTATTGCTTTAGTTCACTGTACCTGTCTTGGCTAATGAGTATATTTTCTCTTACTAGTGTGTTTTAAAATCATTTGCCTGGAGAGTTTTTGTATGCTATACCCTGGGGATAAATCCCTTTCATTTTAATGTATTTTTCTCTCATTACTTTTCATAGTTAATGCAGATAAGTGGGAGGAAGCATTGAGGATGGGGGAGGTAGTGGAGAGAGATATAAAGGGTCAGTCTGCTGCATGGTTTGCTTTGTTTTTGTGTTGAATAAATAAAGATAATTGGTTGTAACTTAATGCACTAACTTTGTTCGGTAATCGAGGAAATGGCCGCAGTGTCTATACCTGCATGACTGCCACTGGTCATTTATGGAGAAGGCTACAGGGAAACAGGTCAGGAAATACCAGCTAAAAATGATCATTACTGCACACAGAACAGTTTTTTTTTGGCTCAGATAATGCACCCAATTCGAGGCAGAAGTATTCCATTTTCTCTTGACAGGGCAGAACGAGGCATCAACGTGGAGTTCAATGACAGAGTCAGGGGCTCGAAAACACTTTTTTCTTAGACAATTCATCCTGCCAGTTTTGAATGGAACCATGGAACACTACAGCACAGAAAATGGGCCATTCATCCTTTCTAGTCTGTGCTAAAAGCATAATTCCGCTTGACCCATTCCATAACCCTCTAGACCTCTCCCATTCATGATTCTATCCAGTTTATTTTTTTTAAACTTAAGCGTGAGCCCACATTTACCACATCAGATGGCAACATGTTCCACACTCCCACCACTCTCTGAGTGAAAAAGTTCCCCCTAATGTTCCCCATATTTTCTCTTCTCCATTAACTTTGGTTGAGTTATTAACACTTTTATTTATTATGGGTTTGGGCTTTATCCCACTTTGGAGCTGTGAGTATTTAAATCAAAGCTAACATTCCAGAATATTTACTGAGGAAGGGATTGAACGAGGTGCAGTTTGTCCAATGAGTCATTGAACTAACAGCTTGTCCACTGTGTGAAGTAAATCCAAAAGGTCCTATGATTATCCAGTTTTCCCTGAAATCTATGACTATTTATCCTGTGTTTGCTCAAGTGGAAAATGCTTTGAGTCATAGTGTAAGATGGTCCTTCAGCAACTGTCCATGCCAACCAAAGAGTCTTCCTAAGCTAGTCCCATTTGGCCCATATCTCTCTAAACCCTTCCTATCCATGTTCCTGACCAATCATCTTTTAACCATTGTAATGGTGCCAACCTCTGCCACTTCTTTTAGCCGTTCGGCTCCATACACCCACCTCCTTCTGTGTTAAAAACTTGCCCCTCAAAGTCCCCTTTAAATTTTTCCCCTCTCATCTTAGACCTATAGCCTTTAGTTTTAGACTTCCCTTTGCTGATAATCCAAGGCTCTTCTGATTCTATAAAATCATTCATCAGCTTCTTTTGCCCTAGGGTAAACAGTCTTGGAACAATTTGTAATTCTTCAAATAATGAAATATTGTACGTCTACCTTCCCTCGATGTTCAGTTACATTAATGTCACTGATTCAGTTACTATTAACATTTTAAGACTATGATGCCATATATTTATTTGATTTGTTTATGGGTTCTGGGTGCTACTAGCTAGACCAGTATTCACTACCCCTAAGCATCTTGGGGCAGGTGGCATTAAGCCATCTGTCAGCAAGATGTAAGAACACTGAAAGTGGATCACTCAAGGGTTTCAGTATTTAGATCCTGTGTCAATATCAGGATGCTCTGTAGCTTGAAAAGAATTGCACGTTGTGGTGTCCCATCCCAACTCCCAGGCCCTTCCAGAAAGCAAAGATTGCAGGTTTTAGAGGTGCTACCAAATAAAGCAAATCAGAGGCTGAATATTCTGCAGTGAGGACCTCATCTGACACCCTAAACCAGGGGTGGCAAATCTACATCCCTGGGCCAACTGCGGCCCATTGCCCATTTTTAAGTTGTCAATAGAACATGGCCTCTAACAATAAATTGCATTTTATGCATATTGCACTTCTTAGTTTCAACACTAGATGTCGCTGCCATTTTGAACAACTACGAGACCAACCGTTGAAATGTTACTCGTAGATGAAAATATTTAACACAGTTTTTTTTAAAATTACATCAGTTAAAGAAAAACGTTTACCTCGGTTGATTAAACATGGTGGAACAGAAATGACAGAAAATAGCAAGGGAGTACCAAAAATTTCAGACAGGGTGGGAAAATGAATACTTCTTCACAGAAGTCAAGGGGAAGTGTGTTTGTTTGATTTGCAAGGAATCTCTCAACTTTAATAACCTATATTCAGTAGCCTCTCTACAGATTTACACATTGCTTCATAATTATTAAGATAGACACTTGGGCCATGAGCTCTATTCACTGAAAATTGTGGAGGAATGTTGGAGACTACTTTGTTCCTTTCTTGATCTTTTCTCCTGTTTTATTTTGGACTCAACTTTTTAAGTTGCACTGCTTTTTCAATTAGAGTTTTAAAGAGTTTTATTGTATTCATTTAAATTGCATTTAAGATCAGATATAGGAATCCCATACTGTAATATGTGAGCTCATTAACAAACCACTGTAATGTCAATAGTTAAACTGTTCAGTAGTGTCATATAGTTATTTTGATAGAAAATGAATTTTCGATGGAACGGGGGTTTTCTGGTCTAAAAACATAATTTTTCTTGCAGTGTAACTAGTTGAAATGGCTTAATATTGTTTGGCCCATGATCCCTTATAATTTTCTGTATGTGGCCCACAACTAAAAAAGTTTGGCCACCCTTGCCCTAAACCCTTTACACCTTTCTCAGGGCACAAGGCTGGAATGTGGTGGAATACTCTACTGCCTAGATAATGTAGCTCCAATGCTCAGGTAGTGCCCCAAATCTTTTTGATCTTGCCTTGTAATAAAAAGGAATCCCAATCAAAGTGCCTACAGAGTAAAATGTATAGAACCATGTTTGAACTTGACAGCGTGGATTTGTCTTTTTAAAATCCAGTTAAATCCTACAGTTTTTATCTCATTATGCTTATTGTTTGCCATAATAAATCACATGTTCAAAAGGAACAAAGTGTTTTCT
The DNA here is from genome assembly GCF_036971445.1 of Narcine bancroftii. NCBI lineage: Eukaryota > Metazoa > Chordata > Chondrichthyes > Torpediniformes > Narcinidae > Narcine > Narcine bancroftii. Next base: position 10,832,647 of record NC_091475.1, on the reverse strand, counting down.
ACATCACCATCAGCTGGAGTTCCTGATACTATATCTTGTTACAGAGTGCGGAAACATGCTAGAGCATAGTTTGTAAGATCTTATGATCAAAATGATAGGCCATGAGTTAGGAAATTAGCTTTCTTTGAAAAACACTTTTGTGAGAACTTTGATAGATATTTGTATTTGAGCTGCAGACAGGCCGAGATAGCATGTGCATGCTCCAGACAACCTTCTCACACGTTGGGGGAGATATTAACCAGCATGAAGGACATTGTTTAGCGAGATTCCCGCAGCTACAGAAGACCTGGAGAATCTGAAAGAGCCTTGGAATACTTTTAACGTTAAATTTTCTTCTTCATGTTGAGAGTGATGTCAAATGTCAGGAAGATTAATTTGCGAGAAGGGGAGCTAAGCTTCAGCATCCATGCCATGCTAAACAGACGTCATTGTAAGGACCAAAAAAAAGAGGATTGGGACAGAAAAATTCCAAGGAATTATTCCTTGTAGAGTTCTTCCCTTCCTTTCTAAAGTGAGTACTACTAATGAATATAACACTTACTTACCAGGATGCCCTCTGAATTCTCTGTTAAATCTTGTCAGGTTCAACTCCACAGAGCCAATTTGAATAAAATCACCTTGAGGTGCTACCTACAGTCACCATCGGGCATGACCATTTGCCCATAAGAACCACAACAAACTTCAGTAGTGTCAGCAAGCACAAACTATATAGCAGCACATAGTTGGTTTCGTGCAGTGTAACCATGAAGAGCTTTTACTATCATATCGGGACCCCTGAAGTCAACACTGGTATGCTGCATCTCATTACAGGGTGTGAAGGGCAAGCCACTGGTGCAAAAATCCTAATCCCAACATCCCATTCCTTTATTTTTTTTTCAAAACCAAAACTGATTTGCTAAACGCCTTGCATCTATAACTGGATACACAGACTATACATTACACCTCAAAAGTTAAATAAATGGGACCCAACAGTATCTGATAGATGTTTTCGATGTAAAAAAGAAATGGGAACAACAATTCATGCAATCTGGACATGTGAGAAAGTAGAAAAATTTTGGGAAGATCTCAATCAGATATTAAATAAAATAACAGAAAACAATATACCAAAGAATCCAGAGATCTTTCTCCTAAGTAACATAAAAAACAAAGAATTTGGAATTGATTTGGAGGATGCACAAAAAAGATTTGTTAAGATAGCTCTAGCCGTAGCAAAAAAATGTATTATGTCCACCTGGAAATTGGAAGATAATTTGAAAATACAACAATGGTATATAGAAATGAATAAATGTATTCCATTAGAAAAAATAATATATAGTTTAAGAAATAATATTGAAATATTCGAACAAATATGGGAGCCTTACATTAAATACAATAGCGAAAACCTACCGGGGACAATCATTACCTAAGTTGATGGAAGGAGAAGGAAAGAAAAGAATGGACTCAGTAGAATTTCTGGTGTATTTTTGTTGAGTGACAACATTGTCTGACTGGTTTAATGTATCCTAGATTGTATACCTTAAATGGATGGGAGTGGGGGGTGGGGGGGGTGGGTTGGGAGGAGGGGGGGGGGAGAAAATGTCACTGTATATGTGTGAAAAGGAAAAAGTGTGTATCATGGCTAATGTGATTTATGGTGTGAAAAATAAAAAATTAAAAAAAAAAGATATGAACATAAACATGTATGATCATTATTTGTTTCATCTTTGACTCTCTAGAAACGATAAAAACGAATAACTTCACTGTTTAGTTGTTATTACTGTTCTTTTGTGAGTTCAGCATCTTTCAGTGAATTTCCGTTGAAAAATGTCAATTCGCAGTATTTTACAAAATCCTTGTATCGTACATGTGGTTTGATGGTTCTCGTGCGTGCTGGAACTGGTCGTGGTGGTGTTGGTGCTCGCTGGTCCCTTGCCGCATCCTGTTGCTGAACATGTTGCTGGTGGTGGTGTGGTTGCTGATCACATGATGAGTTGCGACAGCAATGTGCATATTGACTCTGTGTGATGACAGCAGTAGGTACTATTGCTGCAGTTGCACCTGATGTGGTGGGAGTTACCCGTTTATGCACATCTCCATCAACGTGGCTATCTGCTCTGTCGATGTCCTTTTGGGCTATCGATCTGATCTGCTTTCGGTGATACAGTTTCCTGTTGACTTTCACCAAATATGACTGAAGCGACGCTTTGTTCATACACACCTCAAGCTCCCACGTAGGATGTCCTTTATCATGAGCTTTGAAGTCCTGCACTCTGACACCTTCTCCAACTTTCAGTTCTCGTAGTTGCTTTGTTGACCTGTCGTACTGTGATTTTTGTCTTTCTATTTTTCACCCCCTATTTCCTCTGCACTCCCTTCACAACTTTTGGCTTCAGGTGTTGTTTTGCTGTTGGTAACATTGTCTGTGTTCGGCATGGCATTAATCTCTGCAGTGGAGTGCTGCTCATTCCTTCTTTAGGAGTATTTCTCCATTCGAGGATTGCCTTGTGCACATCTGTTCCTAACTGAGAGCATTTCTTCATTATTGTTTTGGCAATATTCTCAGCTGACTCTGCCTTGCTGTTGGGTTGCGGATGATGAGGGGATGATGTTGGGTGTTGTATTTACCACTCAGCCATGAAGCGCTGAAACTCATCACTAGTGAATTGTGGTCCATTATCACTCGCTAATTCATCCGGGATACTATAGCGGGTGAAATGTGATTTGAAACACACAATCACATCAGTACTTGTACTTGACTCCATCTCATCTACTTCCCAGAAATTTGAGTAGTAATCAATTGTAATCAAATGGTCTTTTCCATTCAGGGTGAATGGGTCTGTTCCTACTTCCATCCTTGGTCTATCTCGGATTGCATAAGTCTGGAAAGGTTCCTTTGCTTGCTAGGCTTGAAGCTCGTTACAAGCACTGCACCGCCTAATGTTATCTTTTATCTCATGACTCACATTGGGCTAGGATATGACATCTCTAGCCTTCCTCAGACTTGACTCAGTTCCTTGGTGGCATGCATGGACATGTTGCACCATCCCTCTTCTCAGGTGCTTAGGGACTATGACTCTCATACCCTTGTAGAGTATGCCACTCTAGGTTGTAAACTCATCTCTGTATGCCCAATACTCAAGTATGGGAACTGGTGTGTTGTTGACTGTATCTGGCCAACCTCTCATCACCACATCTTGAAGTACTTGTAGTGTTTAATCTCTTTCAGTCAGTTCTTTCATTTTCTGAAGTCAGTCAGCTTGAGCATCGAAGCTGGGTTTATTTCCTCAATTTCTCTCATTGTTTTGCTGTGCTGACTCATGGTGGAGATCTCATCACCTGTGCCATCTTCTGCTTTCTTCAGTGGTAGAGCTTACCTCAATAACATGACTGCTATGTACATGAGCTTTCCTTGTTTGTACTTCACATCCAGGTTATACTTCTGTAACTTTAGCAACATCCTTTGTTGGCATTTGGGTGTTGCCAGTAGAGGTTTCATGAAGATAGTTTGCAGCAGTTAATGGTCTGTTTCCACAGTGATCTTCTCTTTGCCAAACGAGTACTGGTTGAAGTGTTCCTTTTCTATCCGGGCATACTTTCTCTCTGTGCCTGTTAATGTCCTTCAAGCAAATGCAACTGGTTGAGAGAGTTGCTCTGAGTCCTGTTTCACTGGCATTACACTAGCCTCACTTCATCGTGTACATCATAGTACTTCAGCACTGGTGCAGTGTTGATTAGGTTATAGGCTGACTCTTATTTTGTGCCCCGAAACCATTTTACATCCTTCTTCGGCACCTTTCACAGTGGTTAACACTCAATGACAGGTTGGGCAAGAACTTCGCAAGATAGTTCACAAAGCCTACAAGTCGCTGAATGGCCTGACATATGAGGGCCGTTCCATTTCTAGTACAGCTTGGACCTTTCAGGATCTGGACAAAGTCCTTCAGCAATAATTACATGGCCTAGGTACTTCACTTCAGTCTTCCTGAGCTGAATCTTGTTCTTATTCAGGTTCAGATTCACCTGACTTGCTCCTTCTAGCAGTCTGATGAGGTTCTTGTTATTATTGGCAATGGCATCATCCAGTGTATCTCAACATCCATACACCACGAGGTCATCAACTATAGCCTCAATACCTGGCAATTCCTGAACCACTTCATGCTGTCTCCATTGATAATCCTCAGGAGCACTGGAGATGCCAAATAGCGTGTGCAACTTTCTGTAGCACCAGAATAGTGTCCAAAAAGTAGTCAAGTAGCTACTGTTCTCGCCCAACTTGATCTGCCAGTATCTGTCCTTAACATCAAGCATCATGAACACCTTCACTTTGGTGAGCTGGGGAAGAATTTCTTCTATAGTTGGCATTGGGAAGTGAGACCTACTGAGTGTGTGTTTGAGGTCTTTAGGGTTTAGGCATACCCTAAGTTTTCTAGGTTTCCTCCCAGCAACCATACTACTGATCCATTCAGTAGGAGTATTGACCTTTTCTATCACTCCCTTGTCCTCTTGCTCTTTGATTTTCTCTTTCAGTCAGGTCTTTAGAGCTATTGGCACTCTTCGAGGTAGGTGCTGAACAGGCTTGACATTCTCATCAACCTCCAAATGGTATTTGCTAGGAAGACACCCAAGTCAGGTGAATACATCATTATAATCTCGTAGGATTTCATCTCTAATGAGCGGACTTTTCTGCACCTCTATTACATTGACCTGTTGAGGTACATTGCATGTGACTAGTCCAAGATACTCACTTGTTTGTGCATATAGCAAAGTAGGGTGACTGGAATCCACCACCTGGAATCTCACCTTGCACTGTATGCCATTGCAATGTACGTACAAATCCTGTTGCCCTCTAGGTCTCCACCAAATGGCCTCAGGTTGACTTTGGATACTTGCAAGTCTGGATCTCCATATTGCATCACCTCACACATGTCTGCAAAATTCATGACACTGCAAGTGGCTCCAGTGTCTATCTGACACGTTATTGGTCAACAGTGAGATTTGTCTGCTGTCACATGTGCTTGGACAATCCACTTCTAGCCTTGTGTGTTTAAACTACTCACAAGCTCCACGATGTATAATGATTCATCACTGTCATTGTCAGTTTGCTTTTCTGGGACCACGAACTTCACCGCTTGTGACTTTTTAGACAGACACTTTCTAGCAAAATGATTGTTCTTTGTACACTTTGCACACTGTTGACCCCATACTGAACAGGTTTCTCTCGCTTTCTGATGGAGTCCACCACAATATTTATATTCTGACCTCTGTTTTTTGTCTCTTTTCTGCGACGAGCTGGTTTTGCTCTGCGGTCTCCCATTACACTTCATGGTCTTCTGTTTTCCATAATTATTCACTGCATGAACTATCTCTGTCTTGCTCACTGAGCCCTTTATGCTCTTCAGTTGCTCTTTTGTGACTTCTGCACTCTGGCACACGTCGATGGCTTTCTGCAGTGGAACCTTATCCTCCCTCAACATGCGGGACCTCACAGCTGGATCCTTTGTGCCTAGCGCAATTCTGTCTCTCATTAAATCTTCTTTCAGCGTTCCAAACTCACACGACTCAGCCAGTTTCCTCAGCACTGACACATATTGATCTATCATTTTTATGTTGAATGCGTACCGCTCCTACATGACATTCGTAGCAGGTTCAAAATGTTCCTTTAATTTTTTTGAGTATTTCTGGACTTTTCCTTTGTTCTACCCTTGTTATGTCTGGTGTACTGCAGACTTTGTACCACTCTTCCCCCATGACAGATAACAAAGTAGTTACTCTAATGTTATCTGGCTTCTTTTCTAGCTCTGTTGCTATGTCACAGTTCTCATACTGGGACTGGAAAAATGTCCAATTCCCTCTCAAGTTCCTTTTCATTTCCATTGGTGCTGGTGGTGGAAAATGTACAGATCCCATGGCTTATCAATTGGTTCTCCTTTCTCTAGGCCACTTTTGTCATCAACATACACAATTTCAAATTTATAAAACTCTGTCCTTCCACCGAGCAATTGTTCATGTCCTTATCTCAAGCACTCATGAAAACAATCCTCTCTTTTGCTCAGCTTTTACTTCTAACACCATGTTTTGTGCAGTGTAACCACGATGAGCCTTTATCATCATATTATGACCCCTGAGGTCAACACTGGTATGCTACATCACATTACAGTGTATGTGTGGCAAGCCACTGGTGCAAAAACACTAATGCCAACACAGTCAGTGGACTTTAAACTCTGCCACGCATTCTATTTCGTGGTTGTTTATGGGTTTTAATTTGGTTAAGTGTTCAGGTTTTTTCTCCAACTAATGTCTTGATGTCACATTAACAGAAAGTGCCATGGAACAGCATCTTAGTTCTAATTTTCTGTGAAGCAGTACTCTAATCAATTTCTTCTCCGTGTCTCAATCAGTCTTGTTGCTGGCCTGAAACTACCCAGTTCCAAATTACCAATAAAGGAAAGTCAGAGAACCAATTAGTTAATGTCCAATAGCTGGATTGACAAGAAAGGGCAACATATGGTTTATGTATTTAGGATGCAAGGAGTTGAAAACGCCAACCAACCAACCAACCCAAAACGATCGCACACGCGCACATCCACACACATGCACACGCACATGTGCATGAGGGCATGCAAGTTCTTTGAGCACACGCACATTCTTTCCAGTTAATGGATGGTGAAACAGGGAAATAGTATTCGACATTTCAATCAAGTCCATGACAGGGGTGTAACACCCGTACATTAGTTCATAATTATTTCAAATAGTAGTTTCTGTATAGCAATCAACATTTAGACACAAGGGGTCACAGAATCATATTCAGTCCAACTCTGCATGCTGACCAGTGGCACCCTTCTGTATTAATCCCATCTCCCAGCATTTGGTTCTAAGCCTACTATGCCCAGGAGATTCAAGTGCTCTTTTAAATACATCTTGTGTACTGTGAGTGGCTCAACTTCAACCAGCCTCTCAGGTAGGGTATTCCAGATACTCACTATTCTCTGGTTGAAGACGGTCCTATTCATATGTTCCTTACATCTCTTCCCCTTTATTCTATGTACTCTAGTTTTAATATGGGGTAATTCTTCCTGCATCCTACCCTATCTATACCCCTCAAAATTTTTTATGCCTTAATCATATTCCTTCTTAACCTCTTCTGCTCTGGGAAAGATAGATCTAGCTTCTCCTATCTCTCCTTGTAACTGAACTGCTCGATCTCAGGCAGCTTCCTGGTGAATTTTCTCGATGTCCTCTCCAGCTCTATCACATCCTTATTAAAGCATGGTACCTAGGTCTGCACACAATACTTCAGCTGAAGTCTGACAAAGATTATATAAAGATGGAGCATAACCTACTTCTATATTCATTATACCATCTTATGAAGGTGAGTATCCCATATGCCTTCCTAACCATGTTATCATCCTGCGTTGCCACCTTCATAGATCTATAGATTTGTTCTCCAAGGTTCCTACCGTTCATGGTGTATGTCTCAGCCTCATGAATGCTTCTAAAATGCATCACCTCATATTTGACAAGATTAAATTCCATTTGTCAAATTTCTGCCCAGTTCATCAACATATTACTATCTCTTTGCACCATAAGACTATCTTCCACACAATCAGTATCTCAGTCAATCTTCATCTCCTCCATGAACTTACTGATCATGCTTTTGGTATTCACATCTAAGTCATACAAGGTATATTACAAACAGCAAGGGTCCCAGAAATGTGATCTCAATTGTTACAGTCATCCAATGACAAAATAGCCCTCTACCATAACCCTTTGCTTCTTATTCCTATACCAAGCCAATTTTGGATCCAATTTATCAATTTGCCTTAATTCCATGGGCCCTAACCATTTGAAACTGTTTCCATTGTGGAACCTTGCCAAAGGGCTCACTAAAGTCTATGTAAACTGCATCTACTACCTTGCCTTTATTGACACACTTCATTATCTCTTCAAATAATGCAACCAAATTTGTTAGACAGCCCCTACCTTCCCAAGTGTAGGGTGAAGGGAACTCTGAGGAGAGGGAGTACCTTTGGTGCTGATAGCTGCACCTCACTAAGGTGGGGATGGTAGGCATTAATGGACCTCACTCATCTCCTAAATCTCTCACTTGTTGGCTCCTCATGCCACACCTGGAAACTGCTTCAGCTAGCGGGCGAAAACAACTGAGGGGGGGGTGTCATTACTACACCACTAGGTGATCATCCCAACAGCAGAGCAGGCGGAAGAGAAGACATCTCCAATGGCTACAAAAGCAGAGGAAGATGCCCAATAATGGATAGGGAGGCTTGCGAGCCTGCCGCAAGAACTGCTGTGGACCCACAACACTCAGGGTGGTCTACCTAGCATGTGAAGCCCGGATTCGGTGGACTGTGCAGAAGAAACCATCACTGGTTCAACGGGCAGAAAGGCGATTCTCAGCAATGCGTCGTGGAGTGCTAAGAAGGCACAGTGAGACACACACAGAACACTGCTGGCCATCCTCTGCATTCTGACCTGTCTCCAGCCATCTCGACTATGTCTTGCCACTGGGTCCAGATTGGCCGGGACAAGAGAATGAGGCTGACGACCTGCGCAACCCTCCCTCACTTTAATCCAAGTCAAGCGCAAGTCATGACTTCAAACCCAATGCGCAAAATCTCCAATTTGACTTTGAAGCCGTGGTCATCTTCGACTACGAAGGACAAACAACAACAACAAGAATAATCATTAATCCTCTTACTCATAGGTTTTCCAACATCTTCCCGTTAGACTCAGAGGGCTATACTTACAAGACTTATCCCTATAGCCTTTTCTTGAAAAGAGAGACTGCATTGCTGCCCTCTAGTCATCTGGTACCTACCTCAATGTGCCCAGTGGAGATTTAAAATTCTCAGTAAGAGCCCCAGCAATTTCTCCCCTTGCTTCTGACAGCAGTCTGGTTCTGGTCCTTGGGATTTATCCACCTTTAGGCCTACTAAGGGAATGAGTGCCTCCTCTTTATTTGTGGAGACTTGCACTAGTCCATCATGCTTCACAAATTCAACCACAAAGCCCGCCACAACTACTCCCTCCTTTCTGTGAACAATGATGAAAACCATTCATTTATTCATCAAAAGAACATTGGTTGAATAATAAAATTATTATAATACAGGTGGGCTCAGGAGGAAGAGAGAAAGATATTTTCTATATTGAATAGGGATAGTTGGTGAGTTATTGCTAATGTGCCACACTAAGGTTTATTGGTCAACAGTTGTTTTCAATTCATTTTTTTCAGGCTATGTGCTTCATAGCCAAGCTCACACATTACTTGAGAACATGATGATACAGCAGTGTGGCTAAGTTACATAAAAAGGTGGTCAAGACTCACCACATGAGAAAAGGACAAAAGGAACATTGTGTGCAGAACAGAGAAGATCAATAGATTATTTCCATCCCCAAAGGACATTGAAAAAAAATCTTCCATTTTTATTTTGTAACATTAAACTCGATGGCTCAGAAGACAAATGACCAGAGAAAAGTCAGGTGAAATCTCTAACTCACCAACTTGTCCCAGATTCTTTCTCCTATTCATGGCCACACCCCTCCACTCCTCCAACAAATTTTATGTAGACAACGTTCACATGTAACCCTTATTTTCCCCTGTTTTCAAGTTAATAGAAATGCTCAAAGCTAATGTCAACTTTCATCATTTACTTTAATTTCACTCTCATCTAGTGCTAACTTAGATCATTTTGCTTTGATCTTGAAGATCTGAAGTACTCAAAGGTTGACAGGCAAGATTCATTCCTGAATTTGGCAGTAGGCATCTGTAATAGATAGCATAGGTTCTCCTCCAGGCTCTTCTTCTGCATGCCAAGAACTAGGCAGCTAGACAGATTTATATGGCTTGACACCCTTGATTTGTATATTGTAAGGTTATTCAGTCAGCACTAAACTGCTTCAAAGAATTTGCAAATGAATGCAAATTATTATATAGCACGTAATCTTAGATACATATCTTCTAGGTTTTCGTCATATTACAAATCTAACCTTGTTGTTGCCTCTGGGAGTTATCTGTTTTGCCATCATCCCCAGCACAGGTGACTGCAGCAAAGAGTAAAAATAATGGAGTTTTGTTTCAAAGACGTGCTGTGTCTTTATACTCAGCCAAGAGAGGCTACAATTTCAACCTATCAAACAATTATAGCATGTAGATAACCTTTTCAAAAGAGATCCAACTTTGTCATCAATGTCTATGTTCTTCTCGTTAAGTCTGTTTGATTGCTGCGATCTAATTATAAACTGAGATAAGATCTTCAGAAGCAAAATTTGGTCTATTGGGTGTCTTCAGCGTACTTGTAGAAAATAAGATCAGTATGAGCATGTGGTGGGAGTAATTAACTTCTTCCAGCTTCATTTGCAATGACAGACGAGATGAAATATATTCCTTGCATTATCATGTTAGCTAAGAACACAACTTCTTAAGGAGTTTCTCAGAGATAAAGTTAGTCAATTTACCCCATTTTCCTTGTAAGATAGGTGGGAATTAAAAATTAAAACACTTCACACAACCTCTAATTTCAACTTCCCAGCTCCAGTTTAAATGAAGCATGTCAGGGTGTATATGTATTCTTCTGTGGCGGCTCACCACCAGGCAGGCGAACTGGCCCTGCTTGTAAGCCATGCGGTGGGGCAGCCGGCCAAAATGGCGCCGTCGGGGGTGTTCCCTTCCTTCCAGCACGGGGCTCAGAAGCCCACGCTGGGGGACCATGTGATACCCGGATGACTTCAGCGCCCTCCAGCGCAGTTCTCAGCCAGGTCTGGGCTGGGAGTATAAGTACAGCCCAGCAGCCTGCAATGAACTAGTCTGCTCACTGAGCTCAACCCGTCTGGTTGTGTGTGTTCTTTCAGGAGCAGGGTAGCTGCTGCTACAATTGGTGACCCCAACTGGTTCAAACATCTTTGAACCCATTATGAGCGAGCCTGGGATCAGCGCTATAGGCGTGAAACTGCCTGAATTCTGGGTTCAGGAGCTGGAGACCTGGTTCGGCCACACGGAGGCTCAGTTTCACCTCCTCCAGATTTCATCCGACACTACCAAATTCTACCATGTGGTCACTGCCCTGGACAAGGCCACTGCCAGACGTGTGCTGCACTTGTTCAGCACCCACCCGCCGAAGACAAATACGAGACCATCAAGCGAGTGCTTACTGGATTCCTCGGACTATCCAGACACCAGTGTGCCGCTCGGATGCTGCACCTCGACGCCCTGGGGGACAGGTCCCCAATGGAACTGATGGACGAGATGCTCACGCTCATGGGTGAGCACACTGACTGCCCACTTTTCGAGCACATTTTCCTCGATCATATGCCCGGGGACATCCAGCCACTGTTGGTCCAGGAGAGCTTCACTAACCCGAGGAAGGTCACCCAGAAGGCCCAAGAGCTATGGCTCACACGATTCCTGGAGGGCTCAGCGGTCCAGCGGGTCACGAGGCATGGGCACGACCACGCCAATCCCTCCCCTAGTGCTGCGGTAGAGCATCCGGCCCCATGAGCATAACCAAGGCCACAGCATCCGCTCCAGGCCTCCGCTTATAACACCAGCGCTGGGGAGCCAAGGTTCGGAAGTGTCATCAGCCCTGGTCGTTCCAGGGAAACGACCAGGCCGGCCGTTGTTAATGGCTGCGGCAGCTGGCCAAGGACACAGCCTCCTCTATCTGCAGGACTCAGTCAGCAGCTGGCAGTTCCTCATTGACACTGGACCCCAGATCAGCGTCATCCTGGCCTCGGCCATCAAGTCCAGGAACCGATCTCATGGACCTCCCCTCCGTGCAGCCAACGCAACAGAAATCTGGATGTATGGAGACAAGAAAGTCCACTTCCAGATCGGCCAACAAAATTTCGCATGGAGATTCACCGTCTCGTCCCTTCCGACTGCCATCCTGGGTGCAGACTTCCTCTTCGCACATGGGCTTCTGGTGGACATTCGAGGTAGGCGCCTGGTGGACGCCCATACCTTCCAGGCCATTCACCTCGACGCCTCCTGCTCAGAGCAACCGCAGATGACCATGATCAGCATGCCCAGAGAAGAGTTCCAGCGAATCCTGGATGAGTTCCCGACACTCCTCAAGCCACAGTTCTCTGCCGCCTTGCCACGCCATGGGGTGTTCCACCACATCCCCACCCAGGGCTCACCGGTTCACGCCAAGGCACGCTGGCTCTCGCTTGAAAAGCTCCAGGTGGCGAAGGAGGAGTTTTCGCACCTGTTGGAACTGGGGATCATTTGGCGGTCCAACAGCCCGTGGGCCTTGCCACTCCACCTGGTCCCGAAAGTCTCCAGAGGCTGGCATCCCTGCAGAAACTATCGAGGACTCAACAAGGCAGCAATTCCTGTCTGTTACCCCATCCCTCACATCCAAGACTTACGGCCAACCTGTACGGTGCGAGGGTTTTCTCCAAGGTTGACCTGGTGTGCGGATATCACCAGATCCTGGTGCACCCTGAGGACATACCCAAGACAGCCATCATCACCCCCTTTGGCTTGTTCGAATTCCTGCACTTGCCGTTCAGGCTCAAGCACCTCATGGACTCTGTGGGAAGGGACTTGGATTTCATCTTTATTTATTTGGACGACATTCTCGTCGCCAGCAAGGACCAGGTGCAACACAAGGCCCACCTACGTGCCCTTTCATCCTGGCTGGCCGATTTCGGCCTTACCAGCAACCCGGCCAAGTGCCAATTCGGGAAAGGGTCCATCAGTTCCTGGGCCATACCTGGTGAATTTGTCAACGCACCTCACAATCCTCAGCGGTCACCATACGAACTACTTCTTCACCTCAGGGCATGCTTGGACTCGTTCGAACCCCCACTGGCACCCAGGCATGGCTCACGTTCCCAGCGAACTGCTTTCCGCGGAGCCTGACCGCGGCACCTCTGCAGCGACCATACGAGGTGCCGTACAGGGTTGTACAGCATTTCAGCTCCACGTTCACGCTGGACATTGGCGGCAGGCGGGAACTGTTTACCGTGGACAGGCTGAAGCCAGCGCACCTCGATCCCACTGAGCCCGTGGTCTTAGCCCAGCCCAAGAAGCAAGGCCGCCCGGCGAATAAGAACATTGGCACCGGTTCTGGGGGGTCTGAGTGGCAGATCACCACTAGGCAGGCAAACTGACCCTGCTTGTAAGGCACGTGGTGTGGCAGACGGCCAAAATGGCGCCGTCGGGGGTATTCCCTTCCTCCCAGCATGGGGCTCAGAAGCCCGGGTGACGTCAGCACCCTCCAGCGCGGTTCTCCGCCAGGTCCAGGCTGGAAGTATAAGTACAGCCCAGCAGCCTGCAATAAATTAGTCTGATCACTGAGCTCAACCCATCTGGTTGTGTGTGTTATTGCAGGGGCTCCTTCATTTTCAAGATCTTTAGCTACATATTATTGGCATACTAACATACAACATCAAACAGTAGAGTATAGAACAGGGCGTTATCAATTTAATTTGATATCAATTTAAACTAATCCTGTCTTTCTATACATGCTTTATATCTCTCCATCCTATGCACCTTTTAATTATTGCTCTCATATCCGCTTCTGCCACCTCCTCCAGCAGTGCATCCCAGGCACCCACAACTTTTTGTGGAAAACTTGCCTCCATCATCTCCTTTAAACTTTCTCACATCACCTTAGATCTGTACCCTTATTTTTTGTCTTTTGGAAAAATAGACCCTGCCCTCAACCCCATCTCAGCTTCAGATAATTTTATATATTTCCATTGGTCTCTCCTCAGCCTCAAATGCATCAGGGAAAACAATCCAAAATTTTCCAAGCTCTCCTAAAGATATTTACAACATCTAATTTTGGACTTGCTTTCCAAAACCTTTCTCTTTTGACTGCGCACCCAGCATGCATTTCCCAAGTGAAAAACAAGTTGAAAACAATAGTGCAAGACATGGGAGCAGGGTGAGGGTGTTGAGAAGAGGTCCATGGGTTATAAGGCAATGTTTTACTGTTGGAATAAAATTAATTCAGTTAGAGTGTTAAAAGTTATGTCTTTCCACTTTGGATGAAAAAATTATAATCATTTGAAAATATTGTTTCCTTCGATTAAATCCTTGAGACTGAACTTCATATCAAATTGTGATCAGAAATTATAACTTTTGCCCATATTTAAAATTTCAGGCATAAATTTGAAGACGATTTTCAAATCTTAGGGACTTGTGTAAACCTTCGCCAAAGAATTAAATAGACTAAATATTGGAGATTCGTGTGGCAAGTAGCACTTTCTAGACAATCCCTCTGCTTTCCTTGCATTTCTTTCTTTTTCTCCTTTTTGTTCTTGTCTGTTCTTCTTTTCCTCTTTTATTGGGGTTTCTAGGGTGGGAGGGGGTGGGGGATTTAACATCATAAAGTGTAATAATGGATTTATAATTTTTCTATTTGTATCTTTTCAATTTTATAACTAACTCCATGTATGGACAAAAAAATTTAAATAAAATATTCAACAAAAAGAAATTATAACTTCATCTATCAAACTATACAAATTAAAATTTCAAAGTACCCATGCCATCAATCAATTGTACTGGCCAATCTCTGAACTAATGAGTGGCCATCTCCTGATTTCCTATTTAAAACCTAATGAAGAGACCATGAATTTTGAATATCCCCAACTTTACACTTCAATGACTTCTTTCATGAAGAGACATTCACCTTGTGAACCAGTCGTTGTTCACAGAGTCTGGAATTGTCTAAGACAGTTTAGCAGGAGCAAAACAGTACAAATGCTGCAAATCCGAAGCAAAAACTAAAAGAGTTCAAAATACTCAGCAGGTAAGGATTGTCTGTGGTGAGAGTCAAGATTGGTGCCTCCATGGCCTTCCATTTCAGCTAGTGAATGCAGATTTGGAAGACATTGGCATCAGCCACACTTGACTCAATTATCTTAGAGAAACAGCATCTGCTTTAAATTTGAATTTGTGGATCATAAAGAGAAGGAAATAACTTCAGCATAAACTCAGCAACATTCAGACATTAGTTATGGTACTAAATCTATGATTTTGCATAATTTTCAGAAAATATTTCACAGTTAGTGTGAATATATTTAAGGGGAATCTGGACAAACATACGATGAAGAAAAGGATAAGGGTTATATTGATAACTTGAGATGGCAAAAACAAGGAGAAGAATGTGGGAAGTATAAATGCTGGTGTGAACTGATTGCCAGCACTGAGAAAGAAATAATAGTTTCAAGGAAGTATAAATGTTTAGTACAGTAAAACTCCAATCATCCACACTCCAATTATTGACAAATCACAGTGGTGAAGTATCTGGCTCGCTCGGTTATTTTGCCATATTCCCTTTCAACTCACCAGGGTTCTTCTTCCACACTTCTTTTAAACATATTAAGACCCTTCTCCAATAACACCTTTAAACTCTCCTGGTTCTTTCCACATTCTGTTTACACGCAGCAATTGCTATGCTTTAAACATATTGGTTTCTTTAAAAATTTGCATTTTTTTTTAAATTTAAATTTAAGACATTTAGCACAGGAACAGGTCTTTCTGGCCTACAAGCCCATACAGACTAAATATTCTGATTAACCTAGAAACCCTGGAATGTTTTTGGAGGGTGAGGGGAAATGAGAGCACCCAAAGGAAACCCAGGCAGACACGGGGAAAACATACAAACTCCTTACAGATAGAGCCAGATTTGAATCTGGGTCGCTGGTGATGTCATAGCTCTGCAACCGCTACACGAACCGTGCCATTGGGCAATTTATTATGCTACTGTGTAACATCTTTAAAAAGTGAATTAACAGTGTCAAGCCTGCAGCTGACGTGGACTTTACCCCTCCATAAATCTTCGTCCGCGAAGCCAAGCCAAAGAAAGACTAGAGAATTGCATCAATAGTCCATTAAATCAGCCACTGGCACTGCTCGAGTGCCAATTGTGCCACATCAAAGGTTTACAGATAGTCCCTGACTTATGATGGTCCAACTCACGATTTTTCGAATGGTTCAAATCTGTACTGTACTTTGAATTTTCAGTGTCTCCCAACAGTGCTTTATCAGTCCCCACACTGATCCCAATATCCTGCTTTCTTCCCACTGCCCCGCTTTATCCCCACAGACCTGCTTTCTCCCCACAGCCCCATGTCCCGCTCTCTCCCCACAGTCCCATGTCAGTCTCCACACTAACCCTAACCCCACACTGATCCCACTGTCCCGCTCTCTCTCCATAGCCCCATGTGAGTCATCCCACTGCTCTGCTCTCTCCCCACAGCCCTGTGTCGGTCCCCACACTGATCCCACTGCCCTAGTCCCTCCCCACAGCCCCACGTTAGTCCTGACACTGATCCCAATGCCCTTTTACGACTTACGATTTTTTCGACATTTGACGTAACCCTATCGTAAGTTGAGGACTACCTAGACTGTACCTATGATAAAAATATTTATTCTTTTTTTGTGTGTGTAACATGGCTATTATTTTGCAAAAACAGGCTTCTGTTGAGTCCTTTTACGGAAAATCTTCTGGAAAGGCATGGGTGAAATTTTTTTAAGATGGACAAATTTTTTTTGTCAGTGAAGATTAAGAAGAATTTGCCGGGAACTTTCTTCATTGGCAGATTCACAGAAACCCGATGGATGTGCAGTATTGAAAGATTCAACAAAGTTTATGTGAAAGATAGGGGAGCCACTATTAAAAATGCCATCAATGGTCTGACTAAAATAAAATCTGCTACAACTAAAGCAGAACAGAAGTTGCTGAAAACACACCTAAGCTGTGGCAAGAACAAACAAGTTAGCAGCCTAGATTCTACAGTCAAAGGATGACTGGGTTATCTGTGAATCTTAAATGACCTATCAGTCTCCATGCCGTCAATTTTCCATTTCCCAATGTTAACTCAACTCCCAACTCCCAACTCAATCAATGCTGAGGATTTTGCAGACAAGAAAGTTATTGTTATTAAGTAATATATTTAATGAGTGCTCAGAAAATTATGCAAATATTAGAATACACACATTTCTAGGTGAAATTACATCAATGGCAAAATTGACAATGTTCCCAATGGTTGGAGGTTCTACAACCAAGGGTCACAGCCTCAGGATATGGAATGTGCTACTTAGAATTGAAACCTGGAGAAAAGTCTTCTCCCAGAGGGTGGCTGAAACCCGTAGAATCCTCTACCACAATGAAAGATAAACTAGGTCAGCAAATACTTTCAAGGAGGACTAGATATTAAGGTTGATAGAATGCTGATGACGAAAGATAGGAGGCGTTATGGACAGCAAGGAAGATTTTTCAAAGCTTTCAGAGGGATCTGGACCAACTGGGAGAATGAACCAAAAAAAAGGCAGATGGAGTTTAATGCAGACAAGTATGAGGTGATGCATTTTGGAACAGCAAACCAAAGTAGGGCACGCACAGTAAATGATAGGCCATTGAGGAGTGCGGAGGAGCAGAGATCTGGGAATACAGATACATTGTTCCTTGAAAGTGGTGTCACATGTGGACAGGGTTGTAAAGAAACCTTTTGGCACCTTATCCTTTATATAAATCAAAGTATTGAGTATAGGAGTTAGAAAGTGATGTTGATGTTGTTTAAGATACTGGTGAGGCCAAATTTGGAATATTGTGTGCAGTTCTGGTCACCTCACTACTGGAAGGATATCAATAAGATTGAAAGAGTGCAGAGAAGATATGCCAAGATGTTGCCAGGTCTTCAGAAGTTGAGTTACAGGGTTAGGACTTTATTCCTTGAAACGAAGAAGAATAAGGGGAGATTTGATAAAAGTTTACAAGATTATGAGATGTATAGACAGAGTGGTTGGAGGAGGCTTTTTCCATTTAGATTGGGAGGTCATAATTTTAAGCTGAAAGGGGAACAGTTTAGGGGGAACATTAGGGGAAAGTTATTCATTCAGAGAGTGGTGGGAGCATGGAATGAGCTGCCATCTGCCATGCTGTAGATGAATAGATACATGGATGGGAGAGATCTAAAGGGTTAGGAATGGGAGCAGGTCAATGGAACTAGTAGAGGGGCCTGTTTTCTATGCTGTAGTGTTCTATGGTTCTATGGTTAAAGAGATCAAGGGATATCATAAGAAAGTGAGAACAGGATGTGTGTTAAACTGGTGGAGCAGGTCTGAAAGGTTAAATGTCTGCTCCTGCACCTATTTTCTATATTTCTATGGAATGATCAGGTTCAGTTGGAATCAGTTTGAGTGCATCCTATGTTTCCCTAGCATCAAATGCATAACCAACAACAGCCCTCTTCAGATCTGCTTCCAAATGAATCTCCCAGGTGCAGAAAACAATTGCAATATGGCATAAAACACTAAAGTCTGCAGACACCAAGATTGAAGCAAAAACTCAATGCAGGAGAAATTCAGCAGGTCAAATAACATAATTCATATAGCAAAGGATACATAACCAGCATTTCAGGCCTGAGGCCTTCATCAAGGTATGAGCATAATGTAGGGAAGCACCTAAATAGAATGGTGGTAAGGGAGGGGGTGGGTGGGAGGGAGAGGAAGCGGGAGGAGCACAGGCCCACAAGCAAGGTATGATAGATGGATGAGGGAGGGAGCCCACAACAGCAAACAGAGAGAGGGGAGATGACTCTGTGAATGGAGAGGGAAGGGAGTTGAGGGCTGGAGGAAAGGAAACAGAAAGATAAGGAAGAGAGGGGGAGCGGGGAGTAGTCTAGCAGAAACCAGAGAAGTCAATGTTAATGCCATCCAGTAGGAGAGTGCCCGGATGGAATATTAGGTGGCACTCCTCCAATTTAATAGTGGCCTTGGTTTGGCAGCTCAAGAGGCCATAGACAGTGCGGGAGTGGGGCGCAGAATTGAAATGGTATTTTAATTGCAATTTGGCAGTCACATTAAAAACAAGTGCTGCTGCCAACGTCTTAATTTAAACAGCATTTAAAGGCTCCCAGCTCACAACAGATCGCACTTCAGATGGAAAACTCATTGCAGATTGCAATGAGTCTGTGCTAAAACTAGACAAGGATGATTTTTGGTTAATCCAACTACTGAAGATGTCACATGATAGCTACTCCACACATTAGAGGATGAAGGGTATGCTAGAGGATTGGAGGGCTATTGTCTGGGTGCTGGTAGATGGGACTAGGCAGACAAATAGTTTGGCTGAAAGGCCTGCTTCTGTGCTGTAAGTGTTGTTTGCTGCAGTGACAATCCTATCTTCTAATCTGATGAGTCACTGCGCCTAATTCTCTCTGTAACTCCTCCAGCCTATGCATGATTGGGACTAATTTACCATGTAAATTAGATATGCAAAAGAGTCATGAAGGAAAATCAATGATATAATATGGGTAAACTGTAAAAGAGGGAATGGGGAGAAAGAGAAAGAAGAGGGAGAGAGAAAAATTAGACTGCTATATAAATTACCATGATAGATCCATTTGTGACAGCATAGTTTCAACAATTGTATTCATTTTTCTTGTTTTCTCTTCTGACAGACATCTCATCCACAAGCACCTCAAGTGGTTTTTTTTTCCCCAGAGAAATTGTGTTCTTTCCTTCTTTTCTCCATTTTTGGCTACCATGTGAGGGTTTTTAAGGGCAGATCCCATTCTCTGATTTTTATACAGCAAAGTGTAAAGCTGAATAATGTAGATGTGTTCCAAACAGATCACAACCACGTTTTTTAAATGGAAACTAATTGTTTGCAACCAATTACATTATTTTGGAGACAGAAGTCAGTGCTAGCTCTATACACCAAAGAAAGTGAAATGCTAATCTATACTGTACTGTGAAGCAGTTTGTAATTCTGTATGAAAATATATATATATACCCTTCATGTAATATGACTGGCTGGTCCTCCATTGTCTTGATTATTAAAATCAACAACTGATGCAGAATCGAGAGTGGGCAGTGGATGTGAAGAAAATCTACAACTCTTTCTTCCTGTTAGCTGCTCTGGTCCAAAAGGATTTGTTGCATTTGATTCTAGTGCATTTGTGACACTTTATTCATTCTCCTTGCTGTTCATTTACTGAATTTCAATGTCCAATAGATCCACGCAGATTATCTATTTTCTGCCATTTCCGATGAAAACTGACATCCTAAAAGTAATAGTAATTCAGGAAAGCTGCCCAGGCAAATGATCAATCAACACACTCCACGTGTGAATCCATATCCAGCCAATAAATCAACTGAGTACCCCTCTAACTCTGGATTCGAGTCCACATATCCAGTGGACAAACAATAAGATCATTGAACCAAAGCACAGACCCAAGCCCTTCAGCCTTTCTAGTCTGTGCCAAACTATTCTTCTGCACCTAGACCATATCCCTCCTTACACCTCTCGTCCATGTACCTGTCAACAAATTTCTGAGAGAAAGGTATCTATCACACAATTTTTGACATGGGTCCTCTTCTTCCCTCATGTTTAAATTCCAGAATTTCACAATGCTCTCCCCTCAATTTATTACTGTATTTCTGGAAATGGTTCCAAAAAGTGCACTCTGGTTAAATGACTAACAACATAGGAACTGACTTCTGAATAAAATATCAGGAAGATACGGGTTTTGCAAACTGCAAGACCTCTTTATGGATGTTTCCTAAACTAAGAAATATGCCACTGTTTAAAAAATAGCACAGATCAATGTTATTCCCACATTAACACCAAACATCTTCATACTAGATTCCTGTCTTTATTACTAAAAGTATAAAAATATCGACTTGGTATGAACAAGTGTGTTGGATCAGAGCTGAGAGTAAATTTTGCTCTCATATGCCATGAATCAGATGAAAATAATACAAAGATATTAGATTGCAGTTTCCTGTCAGGAAATAAAGGGGCTGTATTCTCCAGAGTTATGACAATGGGAAAATTTTCAGCCATGCATTATCAATACCACCTGACTTTTGGATAGCACTGCCTGGCCTCAGAAAGGAAGTAATCCACTCTGTCTTTTCCGGAGACTCAGCTATGTTAATTCCTGCAAAGTTTGCTTTTATTCATTACAAGTGGTACCTCAATCAGGTGGACATTAAAGTATTTTGTTTCAATGGCTCCTGAATATTTGCCATTACAATAAAGCTGCAATAAGAACACTAACTCTGCTTGTTGAATGCAGGAGAATGCAATAATAGTATCACATAAAAAATTTTTCCAGTCTCACATCTTAAAGAGTAATACTCAGTTCATTAAATAATGTCTGGAGTGAATCAACATATACTCAGTTGTGATGTTCTCTGCACAGAATACTATGGAAGAGCAGTGCACAATAGGAATTGCCATTTTAAAAGCTTACACAATCAAGATCAGAGCAATTATGATTTAGATTTCTCAACACACAGAAGGAATTGGGTTTATTTGTGAATTAATTTGGCTATTTTTTTACATTTGACTTGAGCCGGCCCTCTATCATTTAAAAGCATCACAAAACTCAGGAACAGAATAAGTATCTTTAAAATTTCTGTTTTCTATCTTGGGGTTTTGTTTGGGAGCAGGGAAGAGGGATGGGGCTGTTTGGAAACACGGACAGCCTGTATCATCGATTTTTTTCATTTATCTATTTGAAATGGTTAATTCTTGATACTTGTTTGACCACAGAATTAAAATAAAGTATTTTTAAAAAGCAGCATAAAATGCAAAGGCATAGTTAAAGATAATAAAATGAAATCCCTTGATATACTAATCATGGATGATCTTCACTATTGCAAGTCACCTTTTGTACTAGGATTTACTGTGATTATTAATTCTCTTATGTCTTTATTGTCTCTTTTAATGTGATTCGATTAGTTTCTTTTATAGTTTATCATTATAAGTACCAGTTCATATGTACATTGCACAATAAACATATTCATTATTATAAATCAAGCAGTCATCTTTAATTAAGGGTAGGTAAGCCCATTAAAATGAATGGGGTTACAGTTCACATGCCGACCTTGGTGTAAAGCAGAAGGGCAGGATACAAAATATATCTGGTCCACCTCTCAAACATGTCAGGGGAGCAGACATTTCAGAAAGTGCTGCCAGGTTATTCTGGGCCTCCCCATTTGGTTGATCAAAAAAAGATATCTTAAACTAACCTAGGAATAGTTGAAAGCCGACTGCTTTCTGTAGAACTGTTTTCTCACATTCAGCCCACTAAAACATTGAAATTGCTTTAATTTTCTTTTACAATCAAGACCGGAAAATAGCTGTTATACAAACTAATTACTGATTGTCACCTCTTTTTGTTTCATTTGAAACTTTCCACAATTTCCCCTTGACCACTCCCCTCATCCATCCCATCCTTGAGCACTTCAGTTGAGGACAGAAAGAAACTGTTAATAAAACTTTTTGATGGTACAAAATTCCACAAAAAATGCTAAGATCTTTGTGGCCTCAAAGAAACATGGTTACATTTTTGCCACACTGTAAAGCATTTGGTGCCTGTACGTTAACCTGTGTGCAGGAGTGATTTAGAGACACAGCATCTCACATAATATAAGAGCATAAGAAATAGGACCAATAGTAGGGCCATCTAGCCCCTCGAGCCTGCTCCACCATTCAATGAGATCAAGGTCTATCTGATGTTAGGCTCATCTCCTCCTATCTGCCTTTTCCCCATATCCCTCAATTCCCCTACTATGTAAAAATCTATCCAGCCACGTCTTAAATATATTTACTGAGGGAGCCTCCACTGCTTCAATGGGCAGCGAATTCCACAGATTCGCCACCCTCTGGGAAAAGCAGTTTCTCTTTGTCTCCGTCCTAAACCTACTACCCTAAATTTTGAGGCTATTCCCCCTTGTTCTGGTCTCCCCCCCACCAATGGAAACAACTTACCAACCATTTACGGAGCGGAAACAGGCCATGTTGGCCTTTCGAGTCCGCACCGGTTCACTGATTTTGTGCGCCCTCTTCAGGCACTGGTCCCGGTAGATCTTCATTCAATAACGATGGGCGAATTCAATGCAGGTGGAATCAGTCATAGAAATGTTTGTGAAACGTGCAGTTCAATACTTCTGGGCACATTCAATACAGGGTCAATCTGTTTTGGGAGGATCAGTGGAATATGTTTCCTCAAAGACTTACCTTTTCGTAGTTTTCTATTAAAATCTCAACAACTATATTCTGAAACTTGATATCCATAATTGCGGCTACAGTCTCCTCCTGCGGTCTGAATAGCGTTGGTCCAAACACCACACCCAGGTTGGCCACAGTCATCAGATTTTGTTTCTGGTTGCTGGACACACTGATCTACGCCTTTCATAATTTTCGACATTTCTATCCCCTCTCATTCTTCTAAATTCCAGCGAATATAGTCCCAGAGGACTCAATCTCTCCTCAGAGGCCAACCCCTTCATCTCTGAAGGTACTGGATGCAATCCCAATGGATATAATGACAAACTTATTAATCAACAGCTTACTTAATAATGAAAATTTGAATCCAGGATGATGTGTTGTTGGATCCTGATGGATAGCGTTTGGAAATTTTTCAAAATGTCAAAAAATCTAACTCTCAAAGATTAGCTGCATGGTTTGTAAAATGTATCACAGTATAATATGCTTTTTATTGATATTCTTAGCAATAAACATACACGCCAATGTAACTCGAGTGTAAATCATTTAATACCTAAAATAATTTGGGAGTAACATTTGTGATCAAAAAGAGCACATTTTCAAACTAAAATTAATGCTTCTCATCTGTGCATGAGATTTGAAACTGCCATACAGAATTCTGGTAAATAATAGCAATTTTTTTCAATGAGCGCATAGAGTTCATTCAAGAAAGTCAAAAAATGATTCAATTATTAGGTAATAAACTGTCTTTATATTTCTTACTTCTAAATTCACAGTCCAAAAAAATGAAAGTAAACTTTCTCCCTCCATGCATTTGGTTGTGATGACAGATTTTCTGAGATCATTAAAATAAACAGGGCCTGAATATGTTGTTTTACTTGAATATTAGGAGACAAAGCTCTTTTGTTAAGTGACATGATTGAATATTGAATATCCTTTGTAATATTCCCACACGCTTGTGAAACTAGTGACACAAGTATGGTTCCACAACCAACCTTTTCTTTATTAGCAACACAAGGAAGCTTGATAGTGGAAAGACTAAATTGCTTCTCATACTACCCTCCCATGCGCTCCACCAAGTATTACCCAGCACCACCAATAGCAAATTCTGCAGATCCCACATTGGCCTCATCAGCCCACCTTGGAACCCACAGAACTGCAAATCATCCTCAACCTTGTTGACATATTAGAGAGGAGGAGGTGTATGAGAGAGATGGGAGGAGACAGAGAATGAGAGAAAACATAACAGAGACAAAGAAATCAAGTGAGAAAGATAGTGAGGGAATGTGAATAAGTGAGAAGAAAAGGGAAACAATGATAGAAAGAGAAAAGAGAGAAAGAAACAATGAAGGGAGAGTGAGTGAGTTAGAGAGATTTATTAACTCCAGTTAGCCCAATAGTCAATTTTAAATGTTAAAGAGATTAACTGTTTGAACTTGAGAGTGGTGATGGCTTGGGGAACATCCACCATGAATCCCTTATACCAAGTCTTCATACTCTTCATCTAACAGTAGTCATTGTTCAAAACCAATGATATTCATTCTCCACTCATTTGGTTGAGATATAGCTAACTCAGTGGTACAAACGAATCCAGCTTTGCTAACATTTGCAAATTAGAATGACATTTAAAGTTTTTACTTATGCAGAAATCTGCATGCACGGGATGTGGCATTTTACATTTCTTATGTAAACCCTGAGCACAAAAAAATAGTGCAACTGCATACGATAATTATTTTTTAAAAATCTTAGTTGCATTGATAGCACTTTTAAAAACAAGAGAACAAGTGAGAGAAGGGAAAAGAAACAAAACCTACCTGTTTCTAAGAAGCTTACCTGTAATTTGACAGCACACCTTGAAATCCAAATGCCAGGGTAGCCTACAAGACAATATATCACAAATCATTTTCATATTGGATACAATTAATCTACAGATATTTGAGTCAATATGTTAGTTCTAAATGTCTGACTCGTAACATTGCTTTCCTTTCAGAGGATGCTGAGAACTTGACTTGATGGCACTAATTATTAATAATGATAATGTTTACTGCCACATACATTGTACAATTTACAGTATATAAGCATCAAAAAACTTAGTTGTTCTAGCCGAACAGATAATTCATAAAAAAACTACAATAGTACACATTAAATTATAAAATATAATTCAATTAAATTATAAAATAGATCATAAGCATTCCCAGTTATAATAGAGCAAAAGAAAAAAGTGTAGTTGCCTTAGTGAAGACACTCCTCTCATGATGGAGAAGGCTGGGAGATGACTCTATGTGGTTGGCCCTCCTTATGTGCCTTTACAGTTGACAAATTTTGTGTTTCATTACATTTTAGAAAGTAATCTTGCGATCAAGAGAGACTGAAAGACATGGGTGGTGTTGGTGCTGCTAGGACACATTAATGTGTATTTTTCATTGCAGGTAAAGTATCTGGAGGAAATACTCTGCTCTCATTTTCCTCCCTCTATTTACACCTCCTTCAAGCAGATCAGATACAACATCCTCTCTCTAACCTGACATTGTCAGCGTCATCCATTTTCTCTTTCATTCTAAGTTTTCCAAGTTACGAAAGCTGTTATGTAGAAAATATTGCTTCTGAAAATAAACTCCCTTGGAGTTGTGCTGAAGGCGAGTAAGTGGCTCCACCCAGAACCACTGGATAATTGAAGTGCGTGTGTCAATGCAAAATCATAGAATGATATGGGATGTCTGATCCAAATTATATTGGCTATGATCTGCATTCAGGTATGGTGTGCATTGTGGTTTAAAGGTAAATAAATCTATGGAGGTATACTGAGATACATCCATCTACATTGAAGAAAGCTCAAAAATAGAAGCTCTTCACAGAAGGTCTACATATCAAAACTGCCAAGAATTCCTATTAAAACTATAATTTGTTATCAAATATATGAAAACTCAGTTTGGTATGCTTGGAGTGCACTTCAACACAAAGCAAACCTGAGCTGCCAGGCCATCTATTTATTGAATTGAAGGACTAGTTACAAACTGATGTTGACCACCATTGTCTCCCATTTAGGATGAACCATATTGAAAATTAAATGTAATCACTTCGACTATCTGGGAACATTATAAAATTAGCATCCCATCAGTCTGAGATTCTGCCGTGCCCTGAGAAAGGCCCCACAGGGAATCAGGGCCTTCAAGATCGCTTCCTTTAATGAACATCAACTAACCTTTTGCCAGAATGCCATCAATGCATTTGTGATGCTGAACATACTTCCATGAGAACACAATGGCCAAATTTACCTTACTTATCGTTGATCACATGGCTGTCTATCTCAAAAACACCTGTGTAGAATGAGCTGCCAATTGAAATGGTGAATGCAGATTCCATTTTGACATTGAAAAAAAATTTGGATAGGCACATGGGAGGTATGGTCCTGGAAGTCATTGGGACTAGATGGGCTGAAGGGCCAGTTTCTGTGCTACAATTCTATGGTTCTAAATGGAAGAACTCCCAAAGCTATCTGAAGAACTCAACTTTATTTTTCATCTTCAATCTTTTTATTTTTCACACTATGAACCATACTGACCAAAATACACATAAACATTTCCCTCTTGAATATACAGTGTCATTTTCTCCCCTTTCCCCCCTCCCTCCCCTCCCTCCTTCCCACCCCCCTCCCCACCCACTCAACGTTCAACCTATACGATACATTAAACAATGTCATCACATAATGAAAATAAACAAGAAAATTGTGTCATCTCCTTTTACACACTGGGCCAGTTCATTTCGTCTTCTTCTCCTTCTGCCATTTTAGGGGGTGAGGTCCGCGGTAGGACTTCTCTGTTCTTCAATCTTAAGAGAAATAATTTCAGACATGATTATATTCAATGAAAGCAGGGAGTTGAGGATAAAGTGAACCAATTGGTACTTTTGGAGAGAGGATAATTAGTGGAAATTTTTTTAACTTGGTTAAAAGCAATGCTTTTCCTGCATGACCTTCCCAGATCACTGTATTCCTTCACTTCTGCCCTAGATATTCACATTCCATTGAATACTACACTGACAGATAAAAGGGCCTCAAGCTATCAAATGCTCTCCAGCTTCATATCTCATTCGCCTTTATATAAACCTGGCCGGCCGCATCACAGTTTGGTACGGTCACTGTCAAGTAATGGATCGGAGGTCAATCCACAGGATCATATGAGCGGCAGAGAGGATTAGTGGAATCTCCCTCCATTCCATCTTCCAGGATCGTTGTCTGAAGAGGGCGCACAAAATCATTAAGGATCCCCTACTACCAGCATCTTGCAGCTATTCCCATCGGGAAAGACATATAGAAGTATCAGAGCCAGAACCACCAGGTTGAGAAACAGCTTTTCCATGGACAGTGAGAATGCTGAGTAACTGATGAACTGCTCATACAATCCCTTTGTGCATCTACAATTATTTAACAATATTTATTTTTTTTATGTGCATTGCATATAAATCACCTGTAAATAGGTGTGCCATGTCTAAAGATGTGCTTGCATGTTTTTACACCGAGGACTGAAGAACACCATGTCATCTAGTTGTCCTTTACAATTATATGATGATAATAAACTTGAACATAAAATATTATTTGTCCAGGTTTTAGCCACATATTCTAATATCTTGTGGTGGTGGTGGTGAGCCAATTGAAGACAGAGTATACACATGATTATCCTACTGGTTGGTGATGGGTTTATTGCAGAGTTGGTTAACAGAGCATTGTGCAGTGCTTGAAGCTCACTGAAAATATTAAGGCAGATACAATGGATTTACCAAATGGGGCCTGAGATTCGCTGGCCTTAGTCCTCAAAGCCACAGTCTGCGCCAAAGACTTGCAAGCTCTAGCATCACAGGGTTTAAGACTTATGACCGCGTTGAACAGTAAAAATCAGATTTATACACAGTTTTGTGCCAAGCAAAACTAGGAGAAAGCAGCAAAATGCAAGCATTGCATGAATCTCCAATGAGAAATCAAACTGAAACATAAACATACACCGGGGAAAAAACTGAAGGAAAGAGAAAAAAAACTGCTGTGTATCAGATGAGATTATCCTGCAAGAGAAAATGTTTCATGCTGATGCGGAACTGTATTGCCCACTGAGATAACTGAACCAAAGGAGGAGTTAACTTCTTCAAACATTTCAGATCAATTAACATCACAGATTGTCACTGATATTAGAACTCTCACCCAGTCATTGGGATACTGTTTAATAAAAAGGTAACGGGCGACATCTACTGGTAAAATACAACCCTCGCATCTTATTTCCATTGCTTTCTGTTGGAAGCAATGCAGCTTCATTCAGCATTGAGTTTGCAAATTCAGGTCAAATTGGAATTAGATATTTCATCCATTTAATGGTTATTTTCTCACATTTCTTTCACAAAAAAAAGGAAGAAGATTTAAAGAAGGGGCCTACTTCTTCTAGCATTTTTCATGCTATCAGAACACACCCATGTTCTTCACAACTGGTGAAGTGCATACGAAATGTATTTTTTTCCACAGTCAATTGCACTGGCCACTTGGGAACCCCAGACAACATTTAGTGGCATTGATGGAGGGAAGAACACTCACTGGTATAACCTGCTTATCTACAAAAAAAATCTACTAAATCTTTAATGCTCATTTTTCTGGATAGTCAAGGCCACAGTTCAAAATTATTATAAAGCGATTAAAACAACAAAAATGACGGAAATGCTCAGAGAAAGAGAAATAGAGCTCTTAATATGAAGACTCTTGATCAGCTTCAGGTAGAAAACCTATCATTTTTTTTTAACTGAAACATTACCTTTGTTATGCTTTCCACACGCACTGGAGGATGGCTAATGTTGTGCCTTTATTTTACTAATGTTGTAAGATCAAGCCAGCTAACTAGAGGCCAGTGAGCTTCATGTCAGTCGGCAAGTTACTGGACGGAACTCTGAGAGACAAGATCTGCCTCCTTTTGGAAAGGCAGGACTGTGAAGAGGGATCAGTGTGGCTTTGATTGTGGTAAAATCATGTTTTATGAATTTGATTGAGATTTTGAAGAAGATTGATATAGACATTGACAATGTCCCACATGCTGGACTGGTCCTGAAGGTCAGATCAGTGGGATCCAAGGATACAGAATTGGCTTGATGGTAGGAGATAAATAGTGGCAGGCTGTTACCCACACTGGAGACTTTTTACCAGTCATATGCTGGTGGGATTGATGCTGAGTGCACTGCAATTTGTCGTCTACAGTATATTAATGACTCAGACAATAACATAATTCATATGGTTAGTAAGTTTACAAATGACACCTAAATTGGTAAAGTGGACAGTGAAAAATATTATCCAAGATTACAACAGGATCTAGGGTAGCACAGTTAGTGGGGCAGCTCACTTAGCATATTGGTTAGTACAATGCTGTTACAGCACCAACGTTCAGGACCACGATTCGAATCCGGTGCAGTCTGTAAGGAGCTTGTATGTTCTCCCCATGCCTGCATGGGTTTTCCACCCTTCAAAATGTACTGAGGGCTGTAGGTCAATTGGGTGTTAGTGGGCAGCACGGGGTCATAGACCGAAAGGCCCCGTTACCGTGCTGTATGTCTAAATTTAAATTTAGATGAACTGGGGAAGTGGGCCAAGGAATGCTAGATGGAACTTAACTCGGACAAGTGCAAAATGTTGCACTTTGGTGGAGGCTTCTGGCTCTGGGGAGGTAGGTTGAGAGCAGAAGTGCAGGAAATGGAGGAGATGTGGGTGAGAGCTCTATTGACCAGTGAGGGTTTATTTTAATTCATTCCTATTTGCATTTTTTTAAACTCTCAAAAAACTATAATCACAGCATGGTTATTAACCTCAGGCTGATTGTTATCAATTTCCCGCAAGATTCTTGTATATGCTGTCTAGCTGTAAATTTTACTCCTCAAACCAGGAAATGGTTTTGACTGTACACATGGGCTCAACACTCTGTTCACAGCTGTCAAATGTAAAGTCCACAGGAGCACAAGCAGGAGAAAGTATCCACATAATACGAGCTCTATGAGGCATCCAAAGGGTCAAAAACAGCCTGTGAGGACTTCCTAAATTAGGTTTCACAGTAAAGAGTTATACTCCATATGGTATATCAAACTCAAGCCATGCAAAACAGTTTCCTCCAGGGGTCTTACACTACTTCCCTCTTGATTCAGGTCAGACTCTAGTCTGGAACTACTCTTTCACATTTATATTGTTTTGAAGTTGAAATAGGCAGTCACAATACATCCTAAATGACTAGACGCTTCCTACCAACAGCTATGTGAAGCCTAGACAATTAATCCCAGAAAATAAAATAATGAAATTCCTTGCATTCAACAAAGAGCTAGACAGTGAAGTAGGTGAGGGGAACTGTAACAGCCATAAACCATTAGGTGTGGAGAGAATGCAGAGAAACCATGGAATATTAGAGCTGGAGGGGTAAAACACACTAATATTTCTTTTCTGCGAAGTGGAGAGCTGGTTTGTTTTTAGCAGAAGTTCCAGCCTAATCCTTTGCTGGGGTAAATTGAGAATGGAGTGGAATTTTCAACCTCTGACAGCACACTAGATATTTTTTCTTTCAACAAATTCAAGATAAAGATTTTCATGAACACGAACATCAAGAAGTATTTGAATATACTGTACCAAAATCTGCAGAGTTTGTACAGAGAATAAATACTCCATGTTATACAAAATGGCAAAATTAAAATCCATTTTTAAGCAGGTAAATCACAATTGGTGCTGCATTCTCAGTGTTGGCTCCAATTCATTGACCAAAAGACAACGGTCATCAACACCATTTTCTAGCTTTAAAATGTTATCGACAATCTTCCTAAAACTAAAATCTGAATTTTGTTGCTGCAGAGCAGAGAAAGTTCATCCATTTCAGGGATGGCAGGAATTAAGTATTAAACTTCTTACATTAAAGACATATTTCCTCACAGTTTTGTCATCCGAAAGTTAGCCTCTAAAAAGAAAGGGACCAATTCAACCAGAAGTTGCTCAGTTACAGGTGAGCATTGGAAATGAATGATGATCTTTGTCCACTTATAGCAGGAAGTTATTCAAATCACAAAGTACCTGCACTGCTCTAAAGTCAAATTCAGGGTAACTCTCACTGTTAGAAATTTTGCCTCAAGAACCTTGAAACCTGTCTCCACTGAATTTTTCTGTTCGGTGCAACATGGCAAAGGTGATTTTTTTTTTGTTTGTTTGTTTGTTTGTTTTCTTTGGATTTTTTTGTGTGGTTAAATTCTTTAAAAGATTTTTTTTTTAAAAAGAAAGCAAATAGCCCTCCCGGCAAAGTGGGGATAAATGTAACTTTTACACTTACACCAGGGAGGGGAATTTGGCTGTGGTCCAAAGTCCCAAAAGCTATTTGAAGAGGGCACTCAGGTCTTTACAGCCATAGTCCAAGCAATGTTCTTTTTGTCA
Source organism: Narcine bancroftii (assembly GCF_036971445.1). Classification (NCBI taxonomy): domain Eukaryota; kingdom Metazoa; phylum Chordata; class Chondrichthyes; order Torpediniformes; family Narcinidae; genus Narcine; species Narcine bancroftii. The sequence goes on along the minus strand of NC_091475.1, from coordinate 10,801,252 downwards.
GCTGCTCTTTTCTCATTCTATTTTTGACCTAATGACCACGAAACCACTCCACATTTTATAGGATTTCTTTTGGCATTTCTGGCTGTTAAATTTAGAAGGGGTTTCTGGTGGAATTACTTGGGAGTGTGGTGACTGGTTCAGTATGCTCAAAGATGCTTCAGTGGAGAGAGTTGTGCATCACTCAGGTTAGGAGAGATCTGTGCGAGATATGATGCTAATCTTGAACCTTCAATGTAATTAAAGTGAATGAATGGCATCGATCAGATTCAGAACAATGAGATTTACTTACTTATTATGACATAGAAGAAAGTCATATTGCTCCTCAGGTCCATTCTGGCTCCCAGTAACACAATTCCTTGTGTCTCATCCTCTCTCTCCTCTCCTCTAGACATGCAACTCATTCTCTCGCACACGCCCATATGTCCTCTGATTGTATTATTATTTACCTACACTAAAAGATAATTTAACCATAACTAATTACCAACTAGCAATGTCTTGGGTTTGAGGAAAGAAACTACAGCATCTGGAGGAAACTTGCAGTCAGAGAGAGAGAGCACACAAACTACATACAACATTGAAGGCTAGGATCAAACCTGGTCCCCTAGAGCTAAGTTCACTCTCGTTTTTTTTTGGAATATAGCCTCTCTCATTATGCGCTGCAGACCAGACTTGTTCTCATGTTATAGGGTGAAAATAGTTCCCACTGTCATTTTGTGCACAGCCACTGACACTAATTGGACATGTTGATCACCAGGAAAGCAATGCCATGGTACATAAAATTTGCACCAAATTACATTGATTAATGACTGGAGATTTGTCCTACCATGCTTCATTAATCACTTCAGACTCCACAAAGCTGGAGTGGATGCAAGCCATTCTCAATCCCAAGAGACTGCCAAAGAAGAAGAAAAGGATTAAGATGAAGAAGTAGGAAACAACAACTAGAGGACAAGAACTCAGCCAGAGCTAAATGGGCATCAGTCTTCATTCCATCAAGGGCATCTGCAAGAGGCAGAGTCTAAAGAAAGCAGCCTCTAACCTCAATGACCATCACCACTGAGGCCACGCCCTCTTCAGACTACGACCATTGGGAAGGAGGTACAGGAGCCTGAAGATGAACACCCATTGGCACAAGGACAGCTTCTTCCCCTCTGCCATCAGGTTTCTGAATGGACAATTTTTACTTTTGCATTAATTTATTATTCTTTAAATTTAATTTTATAGCGATATTTGCACCGAAATGCTGCCGCAAAACAACAAATTTCATGGCATGTTCACGACAATAAGTTCTGATTCTGAATTCTGATTCTTCTTATATTTATGTTGATCATTTAAAATATTAAGGCACTTGATTGGAACATTATCTAGCAAAATCTGATCGGAAAAATAAAGATTTTTTAGAGCAGTGATCAAAAGATTGATCAAGAAGATAGGGTTTAAACTTCATGCAAAGTTAGAGAAGATGACAAGAAGGGAGGGATGATTTTGAGAGGGATCACTGAATCCTAGCTGCTGAGAGTTGAGCAACAAAAAGGAAGGAATTAAGAGATTCACAAGTGCCCAAGACCAGAGGAGCAAAAGTGATCACGGAGGTACAAAACCATGGATTGATTTGAAAACAGAACAATGAATCTGATGAATATCCAAACTGAGAATTAATGATGATAAAGAAAGATCAGAGTTGTCAACAGAACTTGGTGCAATGTTGAAAAAGGGCAGCAGGCTTTAGCATCAGAAAAGTTGGTTGTTGACAGAGCACTAGCAGTATTCACCCTGCTACCCTTGCGTTACAGGGAAGTCAAGACTACTTTTGGTTGGAATTAAATTCACTTAGGGATTCTAATGTCTACACCTCAACTCCCTCCGGAACTGGGGTGTTAGCTCGCACTTCTGTACTCAAGTCTCTTGAGGAAAAATCCAAGTCTTTTGGACATGTCACTAGTTCAACTAAGCGAATGATTCCAAAAATTCCACTGCATTCAATGTAAATCATGGGATTCTGATTTGCATTTTGAGAGCCCACTGCCACACTCAGTATCCTTGATGTCATGTGGCCATGACCATCAGCAGGCCATTATCCTACCTGTGCTCTTCCCATCCACCACATTTACAGGGAGAATTCAAAACTCCACACATCAGGGTTGAACTGAGTCCTTGGAGTTGTGAAGAACCGTCACTAACCAGTGGTTTGGGGGCGGGGGTGGTGGAGACCACTATGCCATCCCTGCTGAAGTTCTAAAATGTAATGAACTTCAATTACTGATGCGCAGCCTCATTTCTCACATCTTGGAGAGGGGAAGGTATTCTCAGGACTTCAGGAGCCATAATGGGGACCATCAACAAGAAAGAAGGCAAATGATCACCAAGTGCTCCTTAACTAGCACCTGCCTGCAGTTGATGAAGTGCTTCCTGAGTGATGGTATGGATTTCATCCATCCGGAAATATTGCAAACATGACCTTCTCCCGCACAGTACACCAATAAAATTACAGGGAATGGCACCGATCAGGATACATGCCAAGTTTCCACTTCGGTAAATCAGGAAAGCATCTTTCTCAAATCTGGCAAACTGTAAAAGTTAATCTCCACTGTTCACTTGCTTATGTTGGCATGTGAATCATAATCTTAACCACACATGCACATACTCACTTCCTAAACCAATCACAATACAGACTAACAAGAGGCAAATCTGTGCCATTCCCCCAACATAGTTCTCAGCCTTCCTCGTGCAAATTCTGTCCCTCACCTCCAATAAGATTCCTACTGGAGTGAAACTAATGTAATGGACAAACAGCCAATGTTTCAGACTATGTTGCTTCCTCCCCAAAACAAAGGACACCCAAATCTCAGTACTCAAGATACAGTATACAGACATCACATTCAAAGACTGAGCTCCAATAATGAATTGATTCACTTACTGAAGAATAACAGGGGATGGCCATTACACTCAACATATGCAAAACTAAGGTGCTCTACCAACCTATCTCTGGTGTGCAACTACACTTCTCTGCATCAGGTAAACATTTTGGCACAAATGTACATTTTAACATGTGTATGGCTGTAAAATTATCACCACAGAACACTACAGCACAGTACATGTCCTTTGGCCCTCAATGTTGTTCTGACCCATATATTTGTTAAAAAAAAGTACTAAACCCTCCCTACCTTGTAACCCTCTATTTTTCTTCCATCCATGTGCTCTTAAATGCCCCTAATGTTCCAGCCTCCACCACCATTCCTGGAAATGCATTCTAGGCACCCACAACTCTCTAAAGACTTACCCCTGATGTCTCCCCTAAACTTCCCTCCCTTCGCTTTGTAGATATGTCCTCTGGTGTTTGCTATTCCTGCCCTGGAGGAAAATGGTGCTGGTTGTCCATAATCTTGCAGACCTCTATTAAGTCTCCTCTCATCCTTCTATGCTCCAAAGAGAAAAAACCCAGCTCTGCTAACCTTGCCTCATAAGACTTATCTTCCAATTTAGGAAACATCTTGTTAAATCTCCTCTGCACCCTCTCCACATCCTTCCTATGATGAGGTCATCTCTAAATGTGGCCTCACCAGAGATTTGTGGATTTGCAAAATGACCTCCTGATTCTTGAACTCAATCCACCGTATTAATAAAGGCCAACATCCCATAGGCCTCTTAACTATCGTATCAACCTGTGCAGTAACCTTGAGGGATGTATGGATTTGCACCCCAAGGTCCCTCTGTTCATTCATACTTTTAAGTAACTGGCCATTAACTGTGTACTCAACATCTCCTCACACTTCTCCAGACTGAACTCCATCTGCCCAACTCTGCATCCTGTCTACATCCTGTTGTAACCTACGACAACCTTTAGCACCATCGACAACTCTTAAAACCATATTATCTGCAAACATACTGACCTACCTTAGATCATTTATAAAAATCGCAAAGAGCAGGGGTCCCAGAACAGTTTCTTGTGGAACTCCACTAACGTCCAGGCAGAATACTTTCCTTCCACTACTACTCTTTGATTTCTAAGTGCAAGCTATTTTTTTAACCACAGAGCCAAGATTCCATGGACTATCATAACCATTCTCATAACCATTTGAATGAGTCTCTCATAGGGGATCTTGTTAAATGCCTTAATTCCTCTGACAAAAAAAATAATTCCCAAAGGGATGGGAGATAGACTACTTCCTATAGCTCAGGATCCATCTCAATTATGAAATTCAAGTGTCCCAACATCATCTTTCATCCCTGGATCATCACTGGAAAGTGAAAAGGGACCTGATGATGTGAAAGGTGCAGCAATGTATAAAGATCATTGAAGCTATACTATTTTCATCTATATTGATGGAATGGATTATATTGTACAGCCTTGTTTCTAATCTACAGTTTTTGTCTGAGAAATCATTCAAACAACCTGAAAAACTTCATGCCTTGAGAAAATATATAACAGATGTGAATAAATGCAGACATTAGGCCAACTCTCACTTGTAATTTAGCTTTAGTAGGTAAACAGGTATACCTCTATTCATGGAGAATGTGGGATGTTTTCTAGAATTGTATATCTATCATTGCTTTTGAAGTACAGGTTTCTTTTACCAAATTGCCTCTGATCTTCTTTTTTGGGTAAGTTCTTTCTGATATGTGAATAAAGATTAGATATAATATTGTTATGAAGTTGGAAATTTCTTTTGAGGGCTTTCCAAGAGGAACAAATATAGAATTCGTATTTTTTTTTAAAAGGGTGAAACGGTTGGCATAGCGGTTAGCGCAATGCCTTTATAGCACCAGCAATTGGGAGCAGACCAGGGTTCGAATCTCACGCTGTCTGTAAGGAGTTTGTACGTTCTCCACGTGTCTATGTGGGTTTCCTCCCACCATTCAAATGTACAGAGGTGTAGGATGTAAACTGGACGGTAAGGACTCGTAGGCTGAAATGGCCTATTACCGTGATGTATGTCTAAATCAAATTTTTAAAAATTTAAAACAGGTGGGTCAACATCAAGAATGTTAAGTCTATTTATCAGAAACATACGGAAACCCTGCATAAATGGCAGAAGGGGCACATCACTCCACAAACTACCTTGTAAAGTACTTTTTGTCCCATCTGTGTAAGATGCTTTGGTGCCCACACGAACCTCATCAATCACCTCAGAACCTGCTAAAGCAGAGTGGAAGTAAGTCATTCTCATTCCAGAGATACTGCCTAAAAAGAGACAACTAGCCAGTTCTGCTGAGTGATTGGATGGAAAAACCTTTTTTTGTGATCTAGTACAGTAACAGGCCCTTCCCACTTACGAGCCCACACAATTAAATTACAAGGATCTGACCAATTAACCTACTAACTTGTACATCTTTCGAACATGGGAGGAAACAAGAGCACCCAGAGGAAACCCACAGTTATGGGGAGAACATACAAAATCCTCACAGTCATCAGTGGATTTGAACCTTGTTTGGTAATGCTGTAATAATATTGCACTAACTGAAGGTGTTGGACCTTCACATAGACGTCACAATTAGCGTAGAAGTTAGCACAATGCTATTACAGCACCAGCGACTAAAGAGCTTGTACATTCTCCCCGTGTCTTTGTGGATTTCCTCCAGGCACTCTGGTTTCCCCCCCCCCCCCCACCACTCTTCAAAACGTACAGAGGTTGTAGGTTAATTGCATGCAATTGGGCAGCATGGGTTAGTGGGCCTGAAGGGCCTGTTATCATGCAGTATGTCTAAATTTTAAAAATTTAATAACTGTTGTTGCTCAATTCAGCAATTCGCTGTTTCAGAATTCTTCATACTATTAAAGCCACAAAATTGTGGCACACTTCTTGGAGTGGGTTAATGCGCAAAATTCTAACCGTTAAGAAACCAAAACAATTAAAATTCACTTGAAAGGAAGTCGTTTTTGTCAAATTTGCCTTGCTCAATCAGATATCTTCGGAGGGAGTTAATTCTATATCCTGAATGTTGTCGTCTAATTTTGTTGCCAATAATTGGTGAGTGGATGGAAGGAGGTGGATATGTTCTCACAACTGTCCTTTTCTAAGAGACAGCTGTCTAATCCATGCTTATTGCAGCCATGACATTGTCGGTCTTTGCTTTGGCATTCCATTGATATGGATAGGAATAGGCTTTAGCAGTGAAGAGCTCTGATTCGTATGGAAAGATATTTTTCATCCAATCCCCAGTTTGAAGCCAGACAATCATGCTGATTAAGGATCAAGACTTTCATGAGTCATCTGATGAAAGAGTTTCTGAATGAAAGGACTGCTATTATTCAAAGATGTTGTCTGGCATTGCAATTTACTTCTGATTCAAAAACTTAAAAAGGTATAAAACTGAGAAACTCTTTCATTTGATTGTGAATTCTGCAACAAGCAGGAATTATTTTAAAGTCAGAGCCACTTCAGAGCATGCTGGTCAACAAGCTCCGAACCCTGGGCCACTGCAACCCCCACTGCAACTGGATCCTTGACTTCCTCATCAAAAGACCACAGTCAGTACGACGTCTCCTCCTCACTATCAGCACAGTCGCACCTCAAGGAGGCATGCTTATTAGGTCGCTGTTCTACTCACTACACCCATGTCAGGGTGGCCAGGCACAGATCTAATGCTATCTACAAATTTGCAGGTAACACCACGGTTGTTGGCAGAATCGTAAATGGCATTGAGGAAGTGTACAGAAGGGAGATAGCTCACTGAGTGGTGTCATACTAACAGCCTTGTACTCAACATTAGCAAAACCAAGGAGATGATTATGGATTTCAGGCAGAACATCGGGAAAAAGGTAGAGCTTAAAGATGAGCACTCAATGGCACAAGATAGCTTCTTTCCCTCTATCATCAGATACATGAATGATCCATGAAGACACTGCCTTACTTTGACTTTCCATGCACTACCTCTATTTATTTTTGTAAAATGGTTCATATGAACTATAATGCTACCGCAAAACAACGGATTTCTTGGTTTGTTCATGACCATAAATTCTGATTCTGAGCAATGAATTTAGGAAATGCTCTTTAACCCTAAAAATACGCATGACTAGCCCTCAAGGTCGAGGATGACGGTCTTCGTTTCTATGAGCTCTCAAGTGGCTTATAAGTCCAATCTTAGAAGGTGGCCCACTGAGAGAAGATGCCTGTGTGTGTATTTGTTTAATGTGTACTTAATGTTCCACTCCAAGAAGCACACGATATTTCACAAATTAACCAACTGGAATGGAAACCATGATGACTAAAGCTTGTTGCACCCTTCATCCACCTTCACACCTGTTGAGTTCTGAGTAACTTTGTCTGCCTGTTCCACCGTTGAGGTCTTGGTTGGATTGTTCTGTGTCAGCAGCCTCACCTTTGACCTCATCACCAGGAGCAGAGCTCCAGTCGGGATCGCTCCCAGGATCTCAGAATCACACAGCTTCTCCACCACGACAATATCTAAAAATATTAGAGGTTTGGAAAACTTTGCCCCATCAATATTTCCTGGTCCATTGAAACATTTGAAATAATAGATGTATGTCAAGTAAAGGATCAAGAGAAATTGATCAATATATTTTTTAGATATTAAGTGAAAAGCATGCAGGAAATTCATGCAGGAAAATGATGCTGTTGTAAACAAATAGCAGAGAAGCCATGAAGGGTCAACTCCTATTTCTATTTCTTCTATTCTTGTGATGATAGAACAAAGACCAACTGAACTGGAAATCCACCATAATCCAGCTAAATAATGGAAAATTCTCAATCAGTTGAATTGACTGTACCTAGTGCTATCTGCTGGAGGAACTGGGTGGATCAAGCACCATTAGTGGGAAAAAGAATTGCCAATGTTTTGGGAAGGAAACCATCACCAATTCTGTTTCTTCCCCTGGTGCTGCTCTGCCTGCTGAGTTCCTGCTGTTGATTGTTGCTCAAGATGATAGCATCTGAGTCCACTGCGTGTCCCTAGTCAAAAAAAGGATAGAGATGATCTCTCAACATCTGGTCAATGGATCTTCTCTCAGCCACCATCAATAAAACAAGCTTATCATTAACACATTATCATGGATGTTTGTGGTGCCGTGCAGTGAACAAAATGGTGATGTGACAGCATATATAATAACATATATAACATATATAACAATTACAGCACGGAAACAGGCCATTAGGCTCTTCTAGTCCGCACCAAACCAAACACCCCTTTCTAGTCCCACCTCCCTGCACAATGCCCATAACCCTCCATCTTCTTCTCATCCATAGACCTGTCCAACCTTTTCTTAAATAATACAATTGACTCCGCCGCCACTATTTCTCCCGGAAGATCATTCCACACGGCTACCACTCTCTGAGTAAAGAAGTTCCCCCTCATGTTACCTCTAAACCTCTGCCCCTTAATTCTTAACTCATGTCCTCTTGTTTTAATCTTTCCTCCTCTTAAAGGAAATAGTCTATCCACATCCACTCTGTCTATCCCTTTCATAATCTTAAATACTTCTATCAAATCCCCTCTCAACTTTCTACGCTCCAAAGAATAAAGACCTAATCTGTCCAATCCCTCCCTATACTCTAGATGCTTAAACCCAGGTAACATTCTGGTAAACCTTCTCTGCACTCTCTCCACTCTGTTTATATCCTTCCTATAATTAGGCGACCAGAACTGCACACAGAACTCCAAATTAGGCCGCACCAACATCTTATACAATCTCAACATCACCTCCCAACTCCTATATTCCATGCAATGATTGATAAAAGCCAGCATACTAAAAGCCTTCTTCACCACCCTATTCACGTGAGTTTCTACCTTCAGGGAACGATGTATCGTTACTCCTAAATCTTTCTGCTCTTCTGTATTCCTCAATGCTCTCCCATTTACCACGTATGTCCTATTCTGATTCTTCTTACCAAAATGAAGCACCTCGCACTTATCAGCATTAAATTCCATCTGCCATTTTTCAGACATTACTTGTGCACATACAAATCTGTAAATTGCTTTTGAACCTTCCCCAGATAGAAGAGGTAAATTATCAATGTCTGCTCCAAACTCGTACTATGGTTGCGGGTCAGTATGCATAAGAGTGAATGAGATAGTCACTCTACTGTCAGGTCACTCATTGGAATGCTACTGGTACCATGACTATTGCATGGTCAGGTGGTCAGCGACTAAACCGGCTCCCACACCAGGCTTGCCTGGTGCGAAGGGTGGCTAGACACCCTGCAGGATTTTTTTAAAAAACCTGTCAAAGGGCAGATGAACCTTCTTGTAGGGTCAATGGCCATCTAGCAAACACATGCCATGAAGCGCGGAAAGGCCAGACCAAACATCGATCCCTTGCATCGATGCTTGGTCTGGCCATTCACAGCAACAGAACTTTCCCCAGCCGTCTTGGGCCTCACCTTCCTGCTGGATCCAGGAGGAGATGTCGAGAGGGTGGACCTGGACCTGAGCAACCCCCTACTCACCAAAATCCATTCACGCACATGCTGTCCCTTTCTGAGGAGTGGGGTATCCTCATGTCAAAACACAGAAACTGACTGAAAGGAACCATCATCCTCCTATGGGATGGATGGCCAGAAGAATGCGATAGTGAGTGAGTGAGTGGGTGACTGAATGAGTGAACTCAAAAAGAATGCTAAGAGAAATTAACATCTCTAGCCCAATGGTTCTCAATTTTTTTTTCCACTCACATACCTCCTTAAGTAATCCCTTACTAACCTCAGACCACCTATGGCAGGGGTTCCCAACCTGGAGTACATGTACCCCCAGTGGTACAATTGCACTTTTCAGGGTGTGCAATGGATCTGAGAGAATAACCACTACTGTACAATACATGGTGTTGAAATCTGCAGTCAGATTTCACAATGTCGGGTTTTTTTTATCCTTAATTTTTAGGGGTACACGGGAACATATAAAAATGCCCAAGGGGTACAGAGGAACAAAAAGTTGGGAACCCCTGACCTATGGTATAGGATGCCATAAGTGATCTGTGGTTAGAAAAGGACTACTTAAGGTGGCACTTGAGTGGGGAAAAAAGGTTGAGAACCACTGCTCTAACCCTAGGCTTAAAAGTGGTCTTTGTCACCTTCATTCCTTTTACAGAATTTCAGATTTTCCCCTTCAATGGCACTAATGGCTTAATGATTTGTGATTCCCATCCCTTTCAGAATTGCTAGGCTCTTTGGCCTATTTTCTATGAGATGAATATTAGTGCTGGAAGTTCAAAAAGCATATCCAGCAACATCCAGCTCTGCACCACACTGTGCATTAGGGAACAAACACTCAACAAGCAGTTTGATTTTGTGGTCTCATCTTTGCACACGCCAATACAAGGAATAGTTTCCAAATGTGGTTAGGAAGTGGAGCCTGCTGCAGTGCAGGAACACAGGAACTTTGGAGCAGACCATTCTGCCCCTCAGGCTTGTTCCGCAGTTTAATTGAAAGCTCGTGCCATTTCTTCCCCTTGTGGTGCAGAGAACTCTCCCCTGGCACCTCCTTTCACCCAGCACCTGGAGGTGCCTTTCACATCTGAACCTCAGTGGGGCAGGAGAATGATTGTTCACTTTCTAACTCTGTGCGGTGAGGAATTTGAGAATCACACAGCTGTGTTGCATTTCCTGCCCTCAGCCCATCAGTAGCCCAACCTAAAAACCAGGAGTTTGCATTGAATGTGTTAGTTGATGCCAGGATGAACAAGGGAGATCAGCTGTTCCTAATATTTCGCAAGTGCATAGCTCATCCATCCCACAGACCGAACATACGACTGGAAAATTTCCCTTCCTGCTTGCCAAATTTCTGACTTGCAACTACTGACTGCTTGTAAAGCAATGGGTTTAATTTCCTCTGTGTTCTAATTTTAACACACTGATAATCTGTTCACATTAACTTCCTGTCTACGCTATTTTAACACAATCATTAACATCTTTATTTTAGAAGAGCGGAGACATGAATTTAGCATAAATGTGTTAAGGAAATGAAATTCCCCAAAGGACTCATTGAATACATCAAAGACCCTTTAGAGAGAGTGTTTAAAACACAGCCCTCATGTAACTATTTTATGTGATGGTTGCACTGATTAGTTCTCCATCCACCTCTTTACTGCAGACATATTTTCTCTTGCTACTCTCCTGTTAATTGAAATGGTAACAGTTAACACTGTCCAAAACTTGCATAATTACAACAGTTACAACAAATTACAACAATTACAACAAACAGAATTGCTTGGTGCAATTCAGAAAGGAAAGTTTTGAGTAAAGGTCCCAAGTAACTCAGTGAATTAATCACATTTTTAATAAAGCTATTGATACACTTTGCAGATATCTGAGTGGTTGAAAACATACTAGGGTGAATTTCCTTGTGTGATATTAAGATGGGAGCCACTGAGAACAGTCCTGATGTTGGTCAAGTCCTGAAGGCAGAGAAAGAAACTCCACAGGCTATTCCAAAGGCAAAGGTCTGCAGAGGGTTCAGAAATGATTTAAGGGATAAGGGACTTCAGCTGCAAGTCAGGCAGGAGAAGCTGCAATTGTTTTTCTCATGAAGGTGAAAGGAGAAGCAATGGAAGTGGCCAAGATTGTGATTGGTTTTGAGAGGGTAAATAGGAATATGTTGTTCAAGGACCAGAAAAATGGATCTAAAATATGGGGCAAAAGATATCAGAGAAATACAAAGAACAAATTATTTACACGGAGACTAGTCCAAATCTAGATCCTATTGCCTGAAGGAATAGTATACAAATACAAAAGGAAACTAGAGAATAATTAACAGGATGAGAGAGAGTGGGAAGGGGATTGGATGGGATAATTAATAATTCTTAACAATTCTATCATGTTTAGATGAATCATAAATAATATTAACAAAAAACTGAAAGCAGCCGAGGATTCACTAAAGCAGTGGTTTTCAAACTGCCCCCCTAAATTCACCTTAAGCAATCCCTATGCCATAGGTAAAGGATTGCTTAAAGTGGAATGTGAGTGGGAAGGAAGGTTGAGAATCAATGCTCCCGACCCAAATGCTACTGAAATATTTTGCTTGAGAAAAATTGTCATTAGCTCATTTCCTTTGGAGTTATGAAACCGTGCACATAACAAGTCAATTAGGTACAATTAAAACAGTGGTTTTCAGACTTTTTCTTTTCGCTCACATCCCACTTTATGCAATCCCTTACTAATCACTGAGCACTTATGGCATAGGGATTACTAAAGGTGGAATGTGAGTTTAAGGCGGGGGGGGGGTGGTTTGAAAACCACTGATTTAAAAGTTGGTCACGTCCACCTTAACGGTTGATTGTTGTCACAAGGATTTGATCGTTGTCAGTCTGGCTGAGAGGAACTAGCCCATGCTATTGAATTGCCAAATTATTTTTCCATGATTGGAATAGCGTCCCCTGATGGGAATGCTGATTTGGAGATCTCAAAGGCACAGGACTTAAGTTGTACATCAATAATCATTATCAGACTATTATTCCTTTTCAAATCATCACCAAGATTTCTAAAAGAAAGTGCCGATTATTCAGCAATTGCTCCTGAGAGAGGCTAACGAAGGGACGTTCAACTGCTTAAATGTGATAAGACAATCTCGACGGGCCAGACGGCCCACTCTTACTCCTTTTTTTTCTTCTACTCTTCCTCCCAGTGACCCCCATTAACGCTGCGTGCCTCCCCTATTGACATTCTTCTCTAGTGGCAGCATACAATAATGGGCTGCACTGGAGGAGAGGAGATGAGGGGGAAAAGGAAGAAAGAAATACCTGACTTCTGACTTGGTAGTTCTTCGTAAGCGTAGATGTGAAGATTAGAAGTAAGTTGAGAATGGGACAAGGCCTTTAAGATATTTAAGCTTTTTTCTATAAAGGAAAGACTAGTATTTATATAGTACCCTTTGTGTCCCAATCAAGAAGTCATAAAGTACTTATGAATTGTCATACCTGTGGCAGTATGCCCAGTGACCAGTTTTGGTCTGCCTATTTGCCACAGAAAGACAGCAGCAAAGGTTTATCAGATTGGTTCCATGATAGAAAATTTTGCATGCCAGGAGACATTGAGTAGACTGGGAATGTGTTCTCTCAAGTTCAAAAGAGGGGATCTCCCTAAAATGTATAAAATTCTTAAAGGGCTTTAAGGACCTGACACAGGGAAAATAAAAATGCTTCCCTTAACAAAAGAGTCTAAGACTTGGAAGAACAATTTCAGAATAGGGGCAGGCCATTTAGGACTGAGATGAGAAGTAATTTCTCCTTTCAGAGGACGGTGAAGTTTTGTAATTTCCTACCCCTGAGGGCTGTGAAGCATCAGTCAGTGTTCAATCAAAATGGATATCATTGAATATCCTCTATCCTCAGCTGAACCCACATGCCAAAGCAATGATCAAACACCTACAAAGAGGATGGGAGAAAGAGTGAGGTGTTTCCCTCAACCTGCTGTTCAAAGCATCCTTGAGTAGTTTTAAATAAACAGATGTAGATAGGTGAAGAATAGACTGCATTCTCAGGCATAGATGTACAGATCTGCATTTACTGCCTTCCTCTTCATTGATTTACTTCAGCTAGACAACCCCATAAGCCATTAAATGTCAAATGAATGTAAATTTGTCAGCTTCATTTATAAATGGGACAATGACAACACATCTGCGATGTTTCCACAATTGTGATAAAGAAACTTGTATTACTTATATTTTTATTATCAACTCATGACCTCTTCAGACACATCCATTCTGTGCATCTAACCCAAGGTGGGACAGTCCATCTCCGATGCCCTCTAGTGGTCACAGGAGAATCACCAACTCCCAATCACCACATCCCATTTCCTTAAGATGTTCAATCTAGCAACATTACATGGTAATACAGTATTCATTTCAATTTAAAGTTAAACACAAACATAAACAGAAAGATCAACAGCACAAACTTTTTAAGTGTGCAGTTCTTTTTCTTTTAGAGATTCAGCCTGTCCGGTGTTTTGATAACACGTGTGGATCTTCAACACAGGTGCTTGTGTCGGCTCTGCTTGTCCACTGTCTACTGTCTAGCACTGGTGGTGTTTCCTCTGTTGCAGTAGAGGCTGGATCTTCTGCATTTGTCTGTTCTTGGAGCATCACTTGCGTTTTCAGCAGACTCTTTCCATTCCTCCTCAGTATTTGACCATCCTCTGTTCTGACAGTGTAGGATCTTGGATTTACTTCCTCCAGAACAGTGGCCTTTTCCAAGGTGTTGGAATCTATGTGTCGTGTTTGGCCAGTGACCCTAAGCTTCTTGCTGGCTTGTCATAGTTTGCTTTTGGTCTCCTTTGCAAACACTTTTGTTTTCGTTTGGCATCTCTGTTCTTGTTTGGGTCTGCAGAGTAGGGAATTGTGGTGCATAGTCTATGACCCATCAGGAGCTCAGCAGGTGATATGCCATGTTCAAGTGGTGAAGCTTGGTATCTCAACAGAGCTAGATAAGGATCTGTGCCATTGCCTTGTGCTTTCTTGAGTAGTTGGTCAACTGTGTGAACTTCTTGTTCTGTTTTACTGGTGATGCAGAGGACTTGAAATTACATGTCAAAAATCATACTCTTCTGCAAACTTCTGGAATTCTCCAAAACTGAAACAATTTGAAGAATTCCTTAACATGCAAAGATCGGCTTCATGTATCTGATCATGCAGGCACCAGACATGTTGGGAAGCAGCACCATCTCAGGACAGTTTGATAGATAGTCATTAACCAGTAGGTAATTCTTTCCATCCAGGTGGAACAGATCCGTCCCAACTTTATGCCTCTGGTAAGTCAGTTATGGTCATTGTTTCCTTTGGTTGGCTTTATGTTTCAAACGGGTCTCACCACTTGAGATCATTCTGTCATTGTCATCATTTATCCCTGTCAAATAAACAACTGTTCTGGACCTCCTCTTGCATTTATCCAATATACCCTTTGTGTCTGTGGGTCTGGACATCTCTAGAATTGATTTCACCTTGCTCTTGTCTGGATCGACATCTTCAACAGCTTATATCTGAGAAAGGTAATTTCCTTCACACCAAACTGACATTTTGCTCTGTTTAGCTTTAATTCATATTTCTGGATACATTGTAGTACTTTGATGAGCCTCTCATTGTGTTGCTCCTGTGTGTATCCCCATAGGACCATGTCATCCATGTACACCCGTACCCCATTTATACCTTCTATTATGTGCTCCATTATCCTGTGGAACACTTCAGAAGCTGAGGAAATCCCAAAAGGGATATCGGCCTAATAGTGTAATGAATGTACAGTATTTTTATGCTATTTTCATGAAGTTTTAATTGACAGAAGCACTGGGAGGCATTAAATTTTGTAAAAAAAAAACTCTGCACTGGCCATCTCACTTGTAATTTCAACCCTGGCTTGAATCTGATATTGTTCCCTCTTTATATTGGCATTCAAGTCTTTTGGGTCCATGCACACACCATTGAATTCACCCATTGTGTGGGCTCCTCCATTTTCTTTATGACCCCTAGTGACATAATTCGATTGAGTTCCTGCTTGAGCTTGTCTCTTAGTAGCGCTGGAACCCATCCTGGGGCATCCACTACTGGCTGTGTGTCCTTTAACTGTATCTTATAGGTGAATGGTAGAACACAAAATCCCTTGAAATTGACCCAGTATTTCCTCAACATTGTTCCATTCATTGACGCTGTTAATGTATACACTCTCTTAACTAGGTCTATGTTTTCACATGCTTTGTCACCAAGCAGTAAGTCAAGTCCATATGGGACTACTGCGAACAGGAGGTGGTGCTCTTTACCTTTAACTTTCACCTTGAGTCGATACGTGCCTTTCGTGTCAATGTGCTGTCCATTGTAGGTCTTGAGCTGAATAGAATTTGGAAGGATGTGTAGCTTTATCTTCATTGCCCTTGTGTTGCACTCACCGATCAAATTAGCCTTTGCCCTTGTGTGCAGCTTGAAAAGAATATCTGTTCCTTTTGCATGAAATGACACCGTCCATTTGTCCAACTCAACTCTGTTCAGTATCTGTTGGTTTGAAACCTTCCTGTCCACAAAGAATGTAACACTAAGGGCAGTTTCTTCTATAGTGTGCATACCTTCACTTTTGTTTTGTTTCCATTTGGAAAAACATTACTTTGCATAGTGATTCTGTCCTTTGTACTTGTTACAGACATTTCCATTGGCTGGGATTGTTTTGGAGCATGTTGAGTGCTATATCATTTACAATTGAAGGTCTCTCCATCCTTTTGTTGTTTCCTAAGTCTCAATTTCTGTATATGAAGAGACTGTAGCTATGGCTATGCCTTTGTTTTCACCGGCCCTTGAACTCTCACTGTACTTTTTCATATGCTGCAGTGCTAATTCACTGGCACGGCATATCTTGGCAGCTCCAGCTAAGGTAAGCTCCGTCTCTTGTAGCAACCTATCTCTCACTTTCTTGTCAATAATTTCAAACACAGTTTGATCATCGATCATTGAATCTTGCAGGAATCCAAAATTGCAAGTTCTTGCTTTCAATTTTATTTGAAAAGAAAAATCAAAGCTTTCTGTCTGCACCTGTATGTGTGAGCAAAACATGTACCTGTCCTATGTTTCATTTTTCTTTGGTAAGGAGTGTCCATCAAACATCTCAGTAACCTTGTGGAGCTTGCCCTGGTCATCTGCCTCGGCAAAAACAAACATGTTGGAAGCCTCTAGTGCTTGAAGTCCCGCCAAGTAGCAGTACAGTTTTCCATGCATCTAGTTTGCTATCGACTCCAATGGTTTGCAAATGCAGCTTGAATCATTGATTGAACAATTGCCACTCATGGTCAACATTCCGAGTCCAATTCACAGCGTCAGGGGGTTCACAGTTTTCATGTCTCCTGCTGATACTGACTCCTGGTACCATGTGATGTTTCTTCTGTTGTGATGAAGAAACTTGGGTTCTTTTGTATTCATTATATTTTATTATCAACTCACGATCTCGTGGGAAACATCGATTTCGTGCATCTAACCCGAGGTGGGTCATTCCATCTCTGACACCCTCTAGTGGTCAGGAGGATCACCAACACATCCACTTCAGCTGTGACTATTATTAATGAACAGATTGGGTTCTATACAATGTACACCAATATCACCATAAGACTACCTGGACATTCTCACACTATTGATATGGGAAATACCTGAGTGAAAACTGACCTTTAGCTTATTCACTTCAATAGTGACCACATTTGTAATACATAGACTGTAAAGAGCTTTGTGATAAGCTGAGACTATAAACTCCCTTACAGGAATGTAACTTGTCATATGCTGTTCTAGGTACATCAACAAAACCCTTCATCTATATAGTACTTTAAACAAAATAAAATGTTCCAGGAGATGCTCAGAAGCACTATTGGGCAAAATTTGTGATAGGCATTAATAAAAACACTCCCTATGAGTTTGACAATCTTTTGCCTTTGAAGTTGTTTGATCACCCTGCATGTTTTGAAGCTCTCCATTCATTTCTCCCAATGTTAGTAGAGTGACTTTTCATATGGTAAGAAAAACAACTGTCACAAGCCCAGAGGACCCATAAACCCCGCAGCAATAGATATTCACCAAGACAAATGGTTACTTAAACAAAAGTTGCTTTTAATTATCTTTAAACATGAAAACAGAATCAAACTTTAACTTATCATTATTGACTTAACTCACCTAACTTAACCCCCTTCTAATTCTAAGCGCACATGTATGTAATGTGTGTGTAAGTTCAGACAAGTTCTTTGGTTCACAGTCCAATCTCACTTCTCATTCCTCCAAGTTCACTGGTTGCAGGCAATTCTTATACTGTGCACAGAATTTAACATTTAAAAAGTTCACCAGGCTTTGGTACTTGAAAAGTAAATGGTTACCACTCAGGAAGGTTCTTGTCAGTTTTCAGAGAGAGATGTGTTGTTCGCTGGACACCCACAACTGATTCCTTTTTAATCAGCCATTTCAGTGTCTTGCTGAAGAAACTTGCCCCCTCAGGGTTCTCCAGATGATAACCTCTTTCTTTCAGGTCACCACAGAGTTCCCTTTTGTTTCTCTTATTCCAAGTGGAACATTAGCCAGTCCTCTCCTCTTGCATGAACCACAAAGGCTTTGACCAGGTTGAACAAAGCATTTACAACCCGTCTTCCAAATGGGGTTTTCCACAAGCTTGTCAGCTTGTCCTGTTCCAGTCCCAGCTGCTGTTGCTGGTTGTAACACTGTAGAACTGATCAGTGTGTGTGTGTGTGTCTATCTCTCACACACACACATACAGAGAGAGAGAGAGAGAGAGAGAGAGAGAGAGAAAGCCTGTTTGACCCTCTTTGCTTGCCAAACCACATGACCCTCTTAGAATAGCTCCAGATAATCTGCGGCTCCGACAAGCTCTTTCATCTGTTGCCTTTTTGTAAACAACAATACATTAGTGAAGTCTCTTGGGCACTCTCCAAAGTTCTTGCAAAGGCTGTGGGGCCAATACGTCTAGCATTAGCAGAGCTCCAGTATTTCAAATAAGATCTGTTTTAAAGTGTTTGTATGTCACACACTCTAACAAACCTTTCCCAATTTATCTCCCAAAAACATATCTATATACTCTCTCACACAACTCAGTCACATAGAATGCTGCTTGTTTTACTGAGTAGGCTCAATGACAGTTGACAGTTGCAGGAAGGTCAGAACTGAGGGTTGCTTGAACAGCAATATCAATACATCAATGAATGATATAAAGAAATTGGCGGATATACTCACCTGCATTGCATACTTTAGTTACCTATTCGAATTTCACAAGAAATCATATTTCACCCTAAAATTATTGCCATGACTATCTGCTCCAGGTAAAATCAAATTGTGTCACAGCAAAAGAGAAGGTAGATGTTCTGGTAATCATTTTCCTTCTTCTCTCCAGCTGAAGCCTCCATTTGTTGACATTTTCCAATTTAATTAAATTACATCACAAAATTCCAACCTAGCAGGAGTTCATTCACAGATGCATATGATTGCACTCAGCGGAAACGGTTTCTGTTTGCTCGTTCATTTTATTGGATTAGCAACTGTGTCCCAGTTTTTTTTTTACTTCCCGTGCCAATATCAGCAAGTGACATTGTATTTGTGTCCATCCAGTCCCATGAGGAAACTCGAGAATGTTTGTCCATGCTATTCAAAGTAAATGTGAAAAAGGCATGCAAAATAGGAGTATCATTATTTAGGATTTACTCTTCAGACTGCCTGGCTCCAGCACAAGCAAAACAGTAGCAAATCATTGGTACATTCATTGATGTGGCAATAAAGCTGCTGCTAGTTAGAACATTTATTCCTTTTTTAGAAGTCTTTTTATAGGGAATTTTTATCACCCATGATGTCTGGTATGAAGGGAATCTGCTTAAATGCTGGCAATATTGTTCTATTCATCAGCAACTCATCTAAAGGGATCCAGGCCTCTATGCCTGTCAGCATTTACATAGAAATGCACATGACTTTTCCCAGTGCCAAAACTTGGCATGAGTCTCTGGCAGAGAGAAATGCTGCTCGCCTATGACACTAAGCAAAAGCGTGGATGTTGTACTTTGTTGCTCGGGATTATTTTGTTTCTTGTTTGCATACTGACTTTATATATATCTTTACATAATATTGGGGCCACGACCACGAAGATTCGGCTTTATGCAATATTCTCACGACACCATTGTGCCATCTTTGCAAAATCGATCCAGCTTAAAATAGAAAACGATGGTGTTTTCTTTCTATTGTGTGTCAACCTTTCCTTCTCATCAGGAGTACACTGTATGTATATTTAGCTATCTGGACACTTCCCATTGGCTGACTGTAGCTGAGGCTCGTCCAACAGACTCCTGAATAAAGGTGACTATTCCACAGCCCCCTTCCCAGTTCAGGACAGTCGACCAGCATGGACGTGACTCCATTCTATTACTAATAAGATTGATGCACCATTAATAACTCCAAAAGCCTATCAGTTTTGCACCATCAATAATTTCAAAAGACTAGAAATTATGTATCAATGATGGACAATGAAAATAACAAATAACAAATTAGTCTCATAGCTCAGTGATTAGAGCACTGGTCTTGTAAACCAGGTGGTGTGAGTTCATTCCTCACTGAGGCCTCATTTCTGTGAGGGGTCCTGGACAAAGTGTTCTCCTTACGGTAGACAAAGTTAAAGAATTTCATGTATGTTACATTCTAAATGTTGTATTACAGGACAATAATGGAACCTTTACCTTTTAGTAATGTGCAATTTACTACTCGCAAAGGTGCTGATGTGTCCGTTCAGACAACTGATGTCATTTAAATACTAGCCAAGAGAATTTTGTGCATCCATCACCAACATCAAACTATGCCATTTCAATGCACAACATGATTTATTTGTAAGGAACAGAACACTTCCCATTTGACACCTTATACCCACCATTAGGAACATGCACTCCAAGTCCAGGAAAAAAGATTGTCGTTGGAGTGTATTTCCCCCATGCTCTGAGTCAACAATGTTCTGCTAACCAAACCTTGTGTACCTACAGAATTTCACAACTTATCAACTTGGTGGTACAGTTCGCGTAGCAGTGAGCACCATGCTGTTACTGCACCAGCAATCGGAACCAGGGTGCAAATCCTGCCCTGCTTGTCAGGAGTTTGTATGTTCTCCCCGTGCCTGCAAGAGTTTCCTCTGGAGGCTCCAGTCCCCTCCCACCATTCAAAAGATACTGAGGGTTGTAGATCACTTGGTTGTAATCGGGCAGCACAGACTCATGAGCCAAAATGACCTCATCATGCCGTATGTCTAAATTTAAATTTAAAATCAGGCATATCTAAGTTTTGTTTCTAACATGAGAAAATGTCCACCCACTAACAGCTAAGTATTACTTTAATGGTCATGCTGAAATGAGCTATAGGGAGATTTGGAAATGCATTGACTTAGATGATTAAATAAGATCACGAGAAAATAGGAGCAGGAATTGGCCAACTGTACCTTCAACTCTGTCTTGCCATTTAATAGGACCATGGCTGATTTATCAGTATGGAGTCCCAGCCCGAAAGGGTGACTGGCCATTTCTCTCCATGACCTGCTGCCTAGCCCATCAAGTCCATCCAGCTTCATTATTAAAACATGCCTTTGGGCTTAATTACATACAATCTCTTTTGGGAAGTTTAGAACTTCAATTTGAAATCCCAAAGCTTTATAAATAACAAATAATAAGTGGGAGTTATTCTCCAAATGATCTATTTGGAATATTGACCTGTAGGAAGAGAGGTCTTTCTTTAGATAACATCCTTATGGAAACTGAGTTAAAAATGACATCGAGCTGGACACCATGTTAACTCTGCTTTTACTTAAGTGAGAATCCACTATTTGCTGTTAGATCTTCTATAAAGGTAATTAGGAAAGTAGGATCCATCCCTGCAGGCTGCACTGCCAGTGATAATGTCCGACAGGTTGGCCTCCTTGGGGGACAAAGGGATCATACATGATTTTATCACCATGAGAATTTTTCCTGATGATCCACAACCATTTGCATGTGTTGAGTGGAAACCCTCCCTATTTATGGGAAGGTCTAGGTATTTCACTTAGCTCACTGACAACAGTTTTGCATATATTAGTCATTATAGAGATCCAGATTGGATGCAGGTGTAAGCTCTTAGCAGTTGGGCATTTCTCTGTCTTCTCTTCCACAGTTCCAGACCTAGTTTTGATAGACTATTGCTCCTGTACCACAATTCCCATAAGCTACAATTGTTGATGAAACATTCACTCTTTCTCGCCATAGAATTTTTTAGAATTAAATTTAGACATACAGCACGCTAACAGGCCTTTTTAGCCCACAAGCGCGTGCCACCCAATTGTACCCAATTAACCTACAACCCCCAGTACCCTTTGAAGGGCGGCAGGGAACCAGAGTGCCCGGAGAAAACTCATGCAGACACGGGGAGAACATAAAAACTCCTTATAGACAGCGCCAGATTCGAATCCAAGTCATTGGCGCTGTAACAGCATTGCACTAACTGCTATGCCAAACATGCCACTCTGATGGTCCCTGAACTGCTGAGCATCTCCAGCATTTTCATTTTTATTTCCAGTAATAAATTGACATTATTGGCATCACTTTCAAGGCACCAATTGAATGAGCACCTCAGAAGGTGGATACAGGAGGATGCACTCCCATTTCTTTATAGCACACTCTATTCACTTTGGGCTGTTTGAGCCTGCTTATGGTTAGTTATGCAGCTACCTTGTCAAGTCTCCATGTTGGCAGAGTGCCCCTATAAAAATAATGCAAATTGCAACACTCTAACATGACATGCTCCTACCTGTGCTTTATTTGATAACAGTTGAGGGTTAGTCCTGAAAGTTTCACTTTCTGGCGGGAAGAGTGTCACATGAACTGTGACATTTAAGATTCAAGATTCCTTTATTGTCACAATAAGTACAATACATTTCCAATTATCCAAAATACTTGGAACTGGACCTACCTCGGTTTTCTGATATTCAGGAATTTTCTCTAAAACAACCCAGTAGCATCAGGAGAATACTTGTATCAGCTGTCGACGATCCCCGACACTTCCCCACACAGTCGCCGATCCCCAACGCCTCCCCATCGCCATTGCCAATCCTCCCCGAGAGCCTGAAGTACCCGCTCCTGCCCAGGTGCCTGAGGTCTCACTTCAACTGTAAATGGTAGGAGATTGTATAGTCCTCCAGCAAAATTTCAACAACCCCCCCACTGAAAAAGGGTATTTGACAGAGGGAGCGGCTCGGTGAGCGGGGAGAGAGAGTGGCCCGGACTGGCAAGTGGGGAGAGAGTGGCAGCGCAGCTTGGACGGGCGAGTGGAGCGAGAGCAGGGAGAAAGGGCGGCTCGGGTTGGCGAGCAGGGAGAGAGCATGGCTCGGGCAGGCGAGCGGGGAGACAACGTGGTATTCAAGAATGCCACAATGTAATTTAGCACAAAGCTGCAGTAACTCATGGCAAAAAATTACAATTTATAAATAAATAATCAGTGCTATCCTTTCCTTCAATGTGTAACTTGTGGACAAATGTCCCCTTTGTAAAACTGATTCCCTGTAGCCCTATTTGAGCACAGTGGGTAAATGTTTTTCAACTTTTTTTCTTAATTGGGATGCCATGTCCCTCCCTAAAAAACTTGTGGATATTCGGAATTTCAGTCGATTGGTTTCGGTTAATCAGAAGCGTACTGTAATATTACACGAAATTACCTTCTGTCGACCATAAGGCAGGCAAAGAGTCACCATTAGTATCACCCAGCTCACTTTACAGTAAGGGAGAAAGTGTAGCGAGAGAGCCCCTTCAGAGACACTGAGTGGTGTCACAAAAATATCTGACTCAATTATATGAAATGCATATGAATGTGCCTGGTTCAATTTCCCAAAAAGCATTATTTTATCCTAAAATGATCACTTAGACAACCTTACTGTGCACTGGTTCCATTTATGCATGATGTACTAATTCAAAAGGGAGTTGAAGTGATCTAGTTTCTAGGAAAATGTCCTTTCGTTCAGACAGTTTTTCCAAAGGAACTCGACCAAGTCCATCAAGATTTAGTCTGTAATGCTGAATGGAACTGTTACAATAGTTCCAAAATGCGCTTCCTCTCAGAGTTCAAAAATCAATTCGTCACTCACGTTGGAGAGGTTTTTGAGATTACATATTTTTCAACTCTGCTTAACCAGGCACACTGTAAATCATGTTGCACTGACAAAGATGTACAATACTGGCAGAATGTGTAAAATCTGTGCTGATTTTAATGAAGGGGAAAAAGTTGTATCTTGGCTCAAGATAATCAGGGCTTGTTTTGAAAATGTTGCTATAACCTAAATATATGCAAATCAATCTATTTCACAATCCACACAACATTTTAACACTATCAGGGGAGATGGAGTCTTCAAAATGAAATTTCCTCTTTACATTTACTGCTTCCAATCTCATTTTCTCTCCAAGAGCTATTGTCGAATTTTCTTTCACTATCCATCATCAAAAAAACTGAAAACACAAGTTCGGAACTCCGTAAGTTTACAAAATATGGATGTTTGTCTTTCTATTGATTTATATGATTCACTCACTTACATTCTTTTCCAAGAAAATGTATAGAATTAACTAACAAATCAAGCCCCAATTCGAGAATCAAAGATTCTTCATTTTCAGATAAGAGATCAGGGCCTGGGAATTGTTTAAGTGCAAATGACATTTAAAAAAAGTTTTGTGTGTTGCGATTTTTGAAAGTCCCAAAGACAGCACAAATTTAATTGTAAGGTTAGCTGGACAGAGTTGTCCCTGTGTAACACCACACTCCGTCAGTCTCAGTGTGGAATGGCTTGGGTAAACTGCCAACGTTTACACTAGTGGCTGTGGCCTTGGAAGCAACTTGCTGTGAAGTGTGGTTTTTAAGAATTAATGCTGCTTAATTCAGAGACCAAAGATAACTAGACAAGATTGTGAAGTACAGAGCCACTAAGGGTCATGTTCTTTGTGTGGCTACACACAATTTAAATACCATCTACAATTTTGATGATGACACACCACGGTGGTCAACAGAATCACAGAAACCAATGAGGAAGCGTACCATACAAGAGTGAGATAGATCAGCTAGTTGAGTGGTGTCACAATAGCAACCTTGCACTCAACATTAGTAAACCTAGGACCTAATTGTGGACTTCAGGATGGGAAATAAGAACACAAACCAGTCCTCATCAAGGGGTCAGCAAAGAGAAAGGGTTAAGAACTTTAAATTCCTGGGTATCAACATCTCTGAATATCTATCCTGGGGATTTCATGTCATAAAGAAGGCTCACCAGCAATTATAATTTTGAGGAATTTGAAGAGATTGTATATGTCACCAGACTCTCAAACATTTCTATAGGTGGACCATGGAGAGCATTCTGACTGGTTAGATCTCTGTCTAGTATGGAGGTGCCAATGCACAGGACAGGAAAAGGCTACAGAGGGCTGTGAACTCGGCCAGTGGCATCATAGGCATTGGGCCTTCACTCCATTAAGGACATCTACAAAAGGCAGTTGTCAAGAAAGAAGCCTCTACCATCAAGGACCTACACCACCCAGACTATGCCCTCTTCTCACTGCTGCCATCAAGGAGGGACAGGAGCTTGAAGATGAACACCCAATGGTACTGTTACGAGCCCAAAGGACCCATAAACCCAGCAGCAATCGATATTCACCAAGACAAATGGTTACTTAAACAAAAGTTGCTTTTAATTATCTTTAACCATGAAAACAGCATCGCACTTTAACTTATCTCTATTGACTTAACTAACCTAACTTAACCCCTTTCTAATTCTAAGCGCATGTGCATGTAATGTGTACGTAAGTTCAGAAAAGTTCTTTGGTTCACAGTCCAATCTTACTTTTTATTCCTCCAAGTTCACTGGTTCCAGGTAACTCTTATACTGTGCACAGAATGTAACATTTATAAAGTTCACCAGGCTTTGGTGCTTAAAAGGTAAATGGTTACTGCTCAGAGAGAGATTTCTTACTTCCATCTGCCACTTCAGTGTCTTGCCAAAGAAACTTGCCCTGTCAGGGTTCTCCAGATGATAACCTCTTTCTTTCAGGTCACCACAGAGTTCCTTCTTGTTTCTCTTACTCTAAGAGAAACATTAGGAAGCCAGGCTTCTCCTCTTGCATGAACCACAAGGGCTTTGAGCAGACCATCTTACAAATGGGCTTTCCGTAAGCTTGCCAGCTTGTCCTGTTCCAGTCCCAGCTGCTGTCTGCTGGCTGTAACACTGTACAAGTGATCTCTGTGTTTCTCTCTGTCTCTCTCTCTTTCTCTGAGAGAAAGCCTGTTTGACTCTCTCTGCTTGCAAAACCACATGACCCTCTTAGAACAGCAAGCTCTCTTCCAGACAGAAAACAGCTCCGACAAGATCTTTAATCTGTTGCCTTTTGTAAACAACAATCCATTAGTGAACTCTCTTGAGCACTCTTCAAAGCTCTTGCAAAAGCTGTGAGGCCTTGATATGTCTAGCATGGGGCAGAGATTCAGTATTTTAAATAAGATCTGTTTTAAAGTGTTTGTATGTAACCTACTCTAACAAACCTTTCCCAATTTATCTCCCAAAAACTCTGTCACAGTAGAAAAACAGCTTCTTCCCTTCTGCCATCAGATTCCTGAATGGACAATGAACCATAGACTCTACCTCACATTTTTTTTCTTTTACACTAATTTATTTTTTAAATGTAATTTATAGCAATTTTTGCACCTGTAATGCTGCCCCAAAACAACAAATTTATGACACATGTTCATGATAATAAATTCTGATTCTGATTAATGTAGTTTGTAAAGTTTTGTTCAAACATAATAAATGTGACATCTTAATGTACAAGTGAGAAGAAAAATGAGTTATGTAATTTAGGAGATTCTTTTTAAACTGCCTGTGTATATTTGTCTGATAACCCAGTCCTCACAGTGATCTATCAACACAGTGAATGCCAAACAACAAAACATTGCTGACATAGGGCTCAGGCCTTTGGTAAACCACTGTTATGCTATAATTGGCTGCTGTCAGTTGGACATGCCTCCTGAGACTGATCCTACCCTTAGGCCTTTGCATGCTCCCCATTTCACTCTGCCTTGATCAGTCATAGATTGGCAGCTGTTCCAGTCTATAGTTAATAAAAGCCTATCAGTTACACAACTTTAGTCTTTTGTGATTATTGATAATGCATCAAGCCTGAAATCTTGATTTCCTTTTGCTTCCTATTAATGTAGTGTGACCTGCTGAGTTTCTCCAGCACTTGTGTGTTCTGCAACAAAACAGTCACAATGAAAGAACCTCCAAACCACACAACTCTCGCTGACTTGCCCAAGAACTATCATTAAACTACATATATACATAAATTATATATATTATTACAGTACAAAACCCAGTAAATTACATTTGACCTATATGAAGCACAAGTTAGATACCAGGTGGAATGTTATATCCAGTCCTGAGTGCCATCTTTCCAAGGATTGGAGAGAGTTCAGAAGATATTTTCTTGAGCATTTCCTGGATATCCGATGTTCTCTGTTATTGTTTGAACGATTAAGCCAATGGCATTCTCTTTATTTTTGGATTGGTCTCAAAGAATACCTAACACTCCTTAAAGTGTTGAATCCAACAGAAATAACCAACATTTATGCTATTCTGACTTCCAAAGCAAATTGTCAAGCATAAAATACCTCAAGAAGAGAATTTAAAATATAGAGTAAAACCCCTGTTATCCGGAAATCAAGGATACAGCAACCTCAAGCAATCAGCAAAAATTGTAGAGAATAAATATATAAAAAATACGGAAGTTTAAAATTGGCCATTATTTCGCCAATCTCGCCACACACAATCTCAAGCAACCGGAAATCTCACTTATTCAGTACCTACCAATCCCCATAGGTGCCGTATACTGTACTAAGATTCAAGTCATTTATCATAGACTTTTGGCTTAAACAAAGTATTTGCTCAATGCTTAAAAAGTTTTTCCTTTGCAGTTTAATACTTTTGTATGCTGCTGTTAAGTTTTTGCTGTTGAAATTACTGAGTTGAGTTCTATTTACTAAGTCTGTACAAGTAAGTACTAAGTTAAAGCCTGGATAATTCATATTTTTCTTTGGCCCTTTTAAATGTTTCATTTTTCTTTCTTTATTACTTATTAAAATAAATTCCCAGAAGACATACTAGTTTTGGCTAGGCAGCCTTCTGCTGGATAGATAACATCTGTGGGATAAGCTTACGACATGAGCGGAAGATTCCTGTTCGTTTAGAAATGGAAACTACTCATGCTACAACTAGTGGAACACTCAAGGCCAGGTTCAGTTATTTATAACACATATGCAACTATATATCAAGTAAATTCTGTGTTTAGCATTGATGTTTTGGCACTGATGTGATATCATAAAGTTGCAGGGCATGATTTTCAATTTGTACTTTGGCCATTAAATGCCTGAGTACAGAATCTGACATGCTATTACTGGATGAGAACTGTTCCATTTTGATAGTCTTCCACTGCCCCAGTACTGCTTTGCTGTTATCATTAACATCACTTTTGACTCTAACAACATCAGGAATTACAATTGAGAGTGCAGAAACCAACTTGATCTTTAACAGAAAACAGTGCTGGAGAGCTGTAAAGTAACAAAGATTTGTGAAACAGAAAGAGGGTATTCAGTCTGTTGCATCCATGTAACGCATTTTATTAACATTTTACCCTAAGTAAAATAAATAATGTATTCAAAGCAATGTTTGAATTCAAGGGGCAAACAAATTATCTTTTGTGGATAAAACCTTGAAATCAATCCCATATTTTGTGTTCATTACACAGTTACAGTGAATTTAGATAACCCCAGAGATGAATGCTTTTCACTGTAATCTATAAAACTGTGGGCTATGATCTGAGAAACATCAAATAACTGTTCTTTGCCCAGTATGGATATAAGTTCAATAGCCCCTTCTTTTCTGTAAAATCCAATGATCCTATGATCTTTCTAAAATGATAGATGATATAAATTAACTTCAGTTGTAAGATCATTGGATCATTTTGATCTCAATTACATTGCACACTGTGCCATTGCCCCCAACTTTATCAGTCAACAGAAAATATCATGACCCTGAATTCATTGCCAACTCAATGGAGATTCCTTCTGAGGCTATTATTTGCAATATAGATTTGCAAGAATATTGCTCTACATAAATTGACTGCAGATTGACTAGAAAGTTTTTCTGTCTTGACGCAGCCTTGAAATGTTTCATATCAAGGAGATATCTGGGACTGAGGAACAGATAGAAGAAGAATGACTGCTACGTCTTCAAGAAAAGTGGCAGAGGAAGCTCATCATCCATTAGATAATCCCCAGATGCCTATTGAGCAGTTTCTTTTATGTTGGAAGCAGAAATGGAAGATTGCACAATGCAATCTCTATTGAAATGAAGCAATCTCCTTAAAATTCATAGCATCTATGATTATGGAGTCTGAATCCTTTCATAGAATGACAGAAATTTGCAGAATAGAATGAGATAATAAGCTCTTCACATCCATTCTGGTAAAGCATCACTTATTTTTAAACTTTTCCTAAATCCGAATCACAGTGCACACCTTCGAAAAGTAGCAAATGCTCATGTAGGTACTTGCCAATTGTATTGAGAATTTCTGGCCTTACCACGCTACGAGGGCAGATCTTCACCACTCTAAAGAAAGGTTTTCTCAAGTCCTTCCAATCTTTCTTTCAATTGCTTCAAACCATTTCCCAATTCTTAACGATTCAACCAAGGGAAATAAAGCTGACAGCAAATTTGAATTTAAATCAATACATCAAAACAGATAAGAAGGATATCATTAATAAGTTAATCAAATGCTCTTCTTGAATATAATTAATTTTATCTGCAGTCATTTCTCTTAGGTTTTTCTTAATTGTATCAAAATCTACAATGAGACTGACGCTCAACCCTTTTGCACTGAAAGCGCAGAAGTATCTATTAGTCTATGTATTGCTTAACATTAGCAATGCACAAGGAATATAAATGAATATTTCTTCATACAGGAAAGGGTAGCATACTTAAAAGAAAATGACTGAATACCAAGCCGACACTTAGGACCAAATGCTATTAGCTTTTACTTCTGCCTTAGAATGGAGATGAGGTCTTGGGTTAACATCTCAGAAACATAGAAACATAGAAGATAGGAGCAGGAGTAGGTCATTCGACCCTTCGAGCCTGCTCCGCCATTCAACGAGATCATGGCTGATCTTAAAGTTCAGTACCCCGTCCCCGCCTTCTCTCCGTAACTCCTAATTCCCTTATACTGAAGGAAGGTTGTCTCAACTGAAGGAAGGTTGAAGGAACTGAAGGAAGGTTGTCTCTAGATCGAGAATTACAATCGATAAGGTGATGATAAATTATACAACACACATTATCGTCATTGAGCATCGGCCAATGTCCAAAGAACCAGGACATCTATGGCCTGCTGCAGAAAAGTGTACATCAATGGATCAGATGAAGCTCATAGTTTGTCAGTGTGGGAATATCATCAGAAAGAAGCCTTTCTAAGAGAGATGTAAGACCTATTTTCGGGTGGTATTATAGAAACAAAAGGAAAAGGTGATATTCCTGTTTTATCAAGCACATGGACATAAAGAAAGAAAGCAGTTTCTCATGCAGGAGCCAATGCCTAGTCAGACAATGTATATGTTATTTCATTTCCATCATCTTCAGTTCAGAACACTCTAATATCTGGTGTCAAATTCAAACTTTACTAAATGTAGCCCATGCACAGATTAGGTAATGTAGTTATGTTAATTGCCTCAAATTAGAGTCAAGAATAAGAATCAGAATTTATTGTCATGAACATGCCACAAAATGTGTTGTTTTGTGGTGGCAGTGCAGGTGCAAAACTGCTATAAATTACATTCAAAATAAAATGAGTGTATAAAACTGGAAGAAAGTGAAGTAGTGTGTGTGTGTCTCATTGTCCATTCAAAAACTTGATGGCAGAAAGGAAGAAGCCATCCTTGTGTCACTGGGTGCTCACCTTCAGGATCTTGCACCTCCATCCTGTTGGTAGCAGAGTGAAGAGGGCATGACCCAGGTGCTGGGGGTCCTTGAGGGTAGAGACTGCTTTCTTAAGATGCCAACTCTTGTATATGTACTTGATGAGGTGAAGACTGATGATCATAATGTCACTGGCCAAATTAATAACTCTCTGAAATTTTTTCCTGTCCTGTCCATGAGCACCTCCATACCAGATAGTGATGCAACCAGTCAGAATGTTCTCCACAAGTGCTCCTGCAGAAATCTTTGTGAATCTTTGGTGACGTACCAAATCTCCTCAAGCGCCTCACAAAGTATAACCGCTGACGAGCCTTCTTCATGATTGCATCAACATAAGGCTCCAGGACAGATCCTTAAAGATGCTGACACCCAGGAATTTGAAGTACTTGACCCTCTCACTGATGCCCCCCCCCCCCCCACCCAATGAGGACTGGTTCATGTTCTCCTAAGTTCTTCCTAGTCCACAATCAGCTACTTGGTTTTGCTAACATTGAGTGCAAGATTGTTGTGGTGTCACCATGCAACTAGCTGATCTATCTACCTCATTGGCATCTGTGATTTTGCCTATCATCATGATGTCATCAACAAATTTGTAAATGGGATTTGAATTGTGCCCAGACAACCAGCCAATGGGTGTAGAGTGTGTGGAGCAGTGGGCTGAGTGCACATCCTTGTATTGATCATCAGTGAGGAGGAGACACTGTTTCCAATTCATATTGAGTGTGGGTTTCCGATGAGGAAGTCAAGAATCTAGTTGCAGAGAGGGGTGCAAAAGCCCAAGTTCTGGAGCTTGTTAACCAGCACTGAGGGCTGAGCTTTAATCGATGAAGAGTAGCCAGATGCACATGTTGCTGTTGTCGAGATCATCCAGACCCAGTGATATTGCATCTGCTGTGGAGTGATTAGACAATAGGCAAATTGCAGTGGGTCCAGAACTTTACTTAGGTATGTGTACATTCTGTCCATGATGTTATGGGCCCAGAGGACCCCAAAACCCAGCAGCAATAGATATTCACCAAGACAAATTGTTACTTCAACAAAAGTTGCTTTAAACATGAAAAAAGGATCACACTTTAAGTTATTACTATTAACTTAACCCTCTTCTAATTGTAAGCGCATGTGTATGTAATGAGTGTGTAAGTTCATAAAAGCTCTCTGATTCACAGTCCAATCTCACTTCTCCCTCTTCCAAGTTCACTGGTTGGTTGCTGGCAATACTTCTACTGTGCACAGAATTTAACATTTATGAATCTTCACCAGGCTTTGGTGATTGAAAGGTAAATGGTTACCACTCAGAAAGGTTCTTGTTAGTTTTCAAAGAAAGATTTGTTGCTCATTGGACACCCACAACTGATTCCTTCTGATCAGCCACTTCAGTGTCTTGCCAAAGAAACTTTCCCCATCAGGGTTTTCCAGCTGATTACCTCTTTCTTTCAGGTCACCACGGAGTTCCTTTTTTTGTTTCCCTTATTTCAAGTGAAACATTATACAGCCAGCCATCTCCTCTTGTATGGACCACAAGGGCTTTGATCAGGCTGAACTAATAACTCACAACCCATCTTCAAAATGGGTTTTTTTCCACAAGCTTGCCAGCTTGTTGTTCCAGTCTCAGCTGTGGCTGCTGAACTGTAGAAATGAATTCTCTCTCACTCAGAGAAAACCACACGACCCACCCACCGGACCCAATCTTCTGAGTTTGTTCATCTGTCGCTTTCCAAAATAGTAATCCATTACTCTTTTTTCTTTTCTTCTTTGGCTTGGCTTCGCGGACGAAGATTTATGGAGGGGGTAAAAAAGTCCACGTCAGCTGCAGGCTCGTTTGTGGCTGACCAGTCCGATGCGGGACAGGCAGACACGATTGCAGCGGTTGCAAGGGAAAATTGGTTGGTTGGGGTTGGGTGTTGGGTTTTTCCTCCTTTGCCTTTTGTCAGTGAGGTGGGCTCTGCGGTCTTCTTCAAAGGAGGTTGCTGCCCGCCAAACTGTGAGGCGCCAAGATGCACGGTTTGAGGCGTTATCAGCCCACTGGCGGTGGTCAATGTGGCAGGCACCAAGAGATTTCTTTAGGCAGTCCTTGTACCTTTTCTTTGGTGCACCTCTGTCACGGTGGCCAGTGGAGAGCTCGCCATATAATACGATCTTGGGAAGGCGATGGTCCTCCATTCTGGAGACGTGACCCATCCAGCGCAGCTGGATCTTCAGCAGCGTGGACTCGATGCTGTCGACCTCTGCCATCTCGAGTACCTCGACGTTAGGGGTGTGAGCGCTCCAATGGATGTTGAGGATGGAGCGGAGACAACGCTGGTGGAGCGTTCTAGGAGCCGTAGGTGGTGCCGGTAGAGGACCCATGATTCGGAGCCATTACTCTACAGTATGTACAATTAACGCCTACTTGTGAAGTCCTTATAGGCATTCTTAAAAGTTTTTTCAAAGGCATCTGGAGTCTGGACTGTCTGGTTTGAGCAGAGCTCTGGCATTTTAAATGAGATCGGTTTTGAAGTGTTTATATGTGACCGACACTAAAAAACCTGCCACAATTTATCTCCTTTTAAAACATATCTATATACAATATAAAATATAACATAATCCATCACAATGGCCAAACTCCCAAAGCATTTCATCACAGTATATGTGAGTGCTACTAAAGTCACTTTGTTTTTCTTGGGCACTGGGATCAGGTGGGAATTTAAGCGGGTGGGAATCTCTAACTGCAGCAAAGAGAGATTGAAAAAGTCTGTGAACACTCCAGCTAGTTTCAGAGTGAAACAGGCTTTTAGCCCAAACTCGTCCATGCTGACCCAATTGCCCATCTTCTATCCAGGGTCCCGATTCATCAGGAGGAGACGGAGCTTTCTGCCATCAGTCTGTACTTCCCATTGAACCATTCGTAGAAGGTGATCAGTATGTCCGGAAGGGAGGAGTTGTTATGGTCTTGATCACTTGCTACTGCTTTCCCTTCCAGATTGCACGGGAGAGTTCAGCCCTGATTGATATAGTGCCATCATATCTTCTATGCTAAAGGCCGCATCATATGGTCCGAGAAGTGCACAGACCTCTGCTTCCAAACGTGGTTTCTGGTTAGCTCTTATTGTGTAGCATTATTGTAATATCCAAGATGCATTTGCTAATGTAACCAGTCACTGAGCTCATATCCCTTAATATTTATATGGCTGCTGTAGGTGGCCGCCTCCCTGAAACAGCTCCAGTCTGTAATCCCAAAGCAGACCTGGGCCCCACACTCACCCCGACCATGTCCTGATCTCCCTGCACCTGCTTTATTCATTTTGCCGGTGGTCTGTATTCTGGGGTTAGCATGATAGATACGTGAGTTAAGTAATCAAGGTGGGAGCAAGGGGAAGGCTTGTACACACCAGGGACACTGGTGCATGTTCAATCTAAGGTGTTCTCTCCTCCGGTGGGGAAGTATGAATTAACTCACATATGAATTACTATGTACAGTATGTTCTCCTAATTTTAGGACAGTTGTTAATGCATTGAAAGCAGACCGTAGGAACTTTAGGATCATAATCTGAATATATTGTCATGAACAAATCATGAAATTCATTGTTTTGCAGCAGCGTCACGGGGTATAAACCACCTGACAAAAATAAATAAAAATAATGCACAGAAAGTCAAATGCTTGAAAGGGTGATATGGTTGACGTAGCAGTTAGAACAATGTCTTTATAGTGCCAGCGATTGGAAACAGCAATCATCAAAGTCCCACACCACTCAGCACACGCTCTGTCCTCACTGCTGCCATCAGGAAGGAGGTAATAGATGCCACAAGACTTGCACTACCAGATTCAGGAACAGCTGCTACCCCTCCACTATCAGATTCCTCAACAACAAACTCACTCATTTAAGGACTCTTACTTGTGCATTTTATTGATTTTTTTGGTTTCTCTGTATTGCACAGTCAATTTGTTTACATTCATTATCTGTTTACAGTTCTTTTATTTGTTTACATGTTTACACTGTGTACAGTTTAATTTTTTGCACTACCAATTAGTGGTAATTCTGCCACAAGAAAAAGGTGGGTTGTATGTGATGTTATGTATGTACTCTGACAATAAATCTGAAATCTGACAGGACCAGGGTTTGAATCCTGCACTGTCTGTAAGGAGTTTGTACGTTCTCCCCGTGTCTGCATGGGTTTTCTTCAGGAGCTCCAGTTTTCTCCCATCATTCAAAATGTACAGAGGTTAATGTGGTGTAAATTGCGCGGCACAAACTGGTGAACGAAAATGACCTGTTACCGTGTGCATGTCTAAATTTTAATTTTTTTAAATTTAAAACTTACATGGTTAAACAGGCTTGGTATTTCATTTCACCATGATTCTTATTCTAGAATAGATTTGTGTGAACCAAAATGACCTGTTACCATGCTGTATGTCTAAATTTTAATATTTTATTATTTAAAACTTACATGGTTAAACAGGCTTGGCATTTCATTTCGCCACGATTCTTATTCTAGAATAGATTTGTTTTTAGTATTAGCACATTTACAAGGTCGAGTTTTTAAGGCTGAATAGAAGTCTAGGATTTTGTCTGATCATTCTTTGCTGTTCTGCTTCAGAGTGAGTAGAGAATGTCTCTCGGTTTTTTTTTGTTGAAAGATCCTGAAATTTTGTAAATTCATAAGAGCCCAAATTCATTTTTTTTAAAAACAAACACAGGATCATTTGATAATAAATTTGTTTTGTGGGATGAAAAAAAAAACTGGCTTGTCATGTATTGACTGGATAATTTGGAAAATGTATGATCCTGAGTGGTGCATGTAAAATAATGTTTTCTCCTGTGAGAGAATCTAGAACTCAGCAAGGGTGCTTAAAAATGAAGAAGGAAATAAGGGGAATGCTTTCCCCCTCTCCCCCCCCCCCCCCACCCGCCTCTCAGAAGTCATTAATTTCTGAATATTCCTCCATTTGAGAAAGAGTTCCAAAGAAAATAAGTCCTTGAATATTCTTCAAGGCAGAAGTAGATCTATTCTTGGGAACCAAAGGGTGACTGCAGGTGGATGGGAATGTCGAGTTGAAACTTTAATTCAGATCAGTCTTGATCTTAGAAAATGACGGAATGGGCCAAAATGATAAAACGACAAAGTGGAAGATTGCACACGTTATTTACAAATGAAGATATGGGCTAGTACGGTGGAGAACTGACAAAAGGAAATTGTTAAGGAGATTAGCAATCCTTGATCTAGCAAAGACCCAGGGAAAAAGATGGATAACCTGGAGGAGGTAACCACATACACAGGGGTAATAGTCGATACCATGTAAAAGTCGACCCTCCCCTCCCATCTTTGGCCCCAAAATAGCTGGTATATCGCAATGTTACTAGTCTACCCTGTATTTTTCTTTTGGCCCCACTGGAGTTGACGGAGCCCTCCCCTCTGAGCTCCCGACCCTGCAGGCACTCACCTCAGCCACCCGCCTCTCCCGAGCTCTTGGCCTCCTGAGAGCACCCTGAGAGCTGGCCGCCCCATCGCACTGAACGAAAACCACCCGCCCACCTGTTCGCCCTCGTGAGGCCCCAACCCCTCGAGCGATGTGGGCAGTTAGCGCGCTCAAGGCGGTCAATGGTCGACCCGGTAGATATTAGTGGAAAAAGTTGACACGCGTGAGTCAGATAATTCTCTTGTAAATTCTGGTCATTCTCATGAGTTTAAGAAAAATTATAAAACAAGTTTACGAAATGTTCATTTTTACAGCGCATCTGATCCCTCTTGCCTATTCTGGCTATTTCATGAATGAACCAGGAGTTCAGCACACATTCTATTTCTTTCTTTCTTTCTTTCTTTTGAAGAGCAATATGCTCAAAATATTAAAATGCCAACTATGGAACAAGATCATGAATCTGATTGTTTAAAAATGTAGCCACTTCTGTAATTGGTAGAGGGCATCCTCTCTGGATGATGGTCTGTTTGTGGCACCAGAAGCTGGCATAAAATCCACTTCAAAGTGATGGCTGTGGAATAGAGTGAAATAAAGGTGAGATATACATTGAGAGAGAGAATTTTTTAAAAACCAGATTGAAGTGCATCGGGGACAAGCCAGAGGTGGAAAAACAGGTAACGTCGGTATTTTCTGATGCCTCACTGGGAGCCATGTCTTCACCTGTTCCGCTCTTGACATTTATAACATAAATCTCTTTTTCGTTCACCCTTTAAGATGTGTGAAAATAGACATATTTGCTGAGATCCTATCCCGGAATATTTTTAGAGGCTCATAACAAATTTTGTCTGGTGACATTCCTATGAAGCCCAGTGGGATCTTTCAGAATGTGCCATAAAAAAGAAAATTTCAGCTTCTTGTTCTATTGAAATATTATTTAGAGCATGAGCTCTCCAATGAAGTTGTGAAATATTTTGGCAATATAATAAGAATTTTGTTTTTCTGTACTAAAGAAAACAGGCAATATAAATTTAGTGCAGCAGAAAGTCAGGAAAATTATAGGTTATTACAAGGGAAGAATTTTCTGTGCATTTTTTGGTTCAGGATTGAGATTATTTTGATGAGGGCCTGGATAATGATTGAAATGATGCCAGTAAAGTCAATAAGAATGATATTGAGTTTGCTCAGTTATTTCAGATTTTTCATTCTTTTACGAGCATTGTTAGAAGTAATTTAGTGGCCTTCCCAAGGATGGCCCTATGTTAATTGAGCAGGTGTAGATAAGGCAATGGAGATCTCCATCCTCAACTGATGGTCAGAACACTTCCAATCTCTTTTCAGTGCCAACCGCTCAGTCCAAGAATCCACCCTGCTCCAGCTCCCTCAACAGCCCTTAAGGCTAGAGCTGGATGAGGTCCTCACCCGGGAAGAGACATATAAGGCAATTGAACAACTGAAAAGTGGCAAAGCAGCAAGTATGGATGGAATCCCCCCAGAGGTCTGGAAGGCTGGTGGCAAAACTCTGCATGCCAAACTGCATGAGTTTTTCAAGCTCTGCTGGGACCAAGGAAAGCTGCCTCAGGACCTTCATGATGCCATCATCATCACCCTGAACAAAAACAAAGGCGAGAAATCAGACTGCTCAAACTACAGGGGAATCACGCTGCTCTCCACTGCAAGCAAAATCTTCGCTAGGATTCTCATAAATAGAATAATACCTAGTGTCGCTGAAAATGTTCTCCCAGAATCACAATGCGGCTTTCGTGCAAACAGAGGAACTACTGACATGGTCTTTGCCCTCAGAGAGCTCCAAGAAAAGTGCAGAGAACAAAACAAAGGACTCTACATCACCT
Organism: Narcine bancroftii; assembly: GCF_036971445.1. Lineage (NCBI taxonomy): Eukaryota > Metazoa > Chordata > Chondrichthyes > Torpediniformes > Narcinidae > Narcine > Narcine bancroftii. Next base: position 10,763,559 of record NC_091475.1, on the reverse strand, counting down.
TTGTTGACCTCACTAAAGCCTTCGACATCGTGAGTAGGAAAGGGCTTCGGCAAATACTAGAGCGCATCGAATGCCCCCCAAAGTTCCTCAACATGGTTATCCAACTGCACGAAAACCAACAAGGTCGGGTCAGATACAGCAATGAGCTCTCTGAACCCTTCTCCATTAACAATGGCATGAAGAAAGGCTGCATTCTCGCACCAACTCTCTTTTCAATCTTCTTCAGCATGATGCTGAAACAAGCCATGAAAGACCTCAACAATGAAGACGCTGTTTACATCCGGTACCGCTCTGAGGCGCCTGCAAGCTCACACCAAGACACAAGAGCAACTTGTCCGTGAACTACTCTTTGCAGACGATGCCGATTTAGTTGCCCATTCAGAGCCAGCTCTTCAGCGTTTGACGTCCTGTTTTGCAGAAACTGCCAAAATGTTTGGCCTGGAAGTCAGCTTGAAGAAAACTGAGGTCCTCCATCAGCCAGCTCCCCACCATGACTACCAGCCCCCCCACATCTCCATCGGGCACACAAAACTCAAAACAGTCAACCAGTTTACCTATCTCGGCTGCACCATTTCATCGGATGCAAGAATCGACAACGAGATAGACAACAGACTCGCCAAGGCAAATAGCGTCTTTGGAAGACTACACAAAAGAGTCTGGAAAAACAACCAACTGAAAAACCTCACAAAGATTAGCGTATACAGAGCCATTGTCATATCCACACTCCTGTTCGGCTCCGAATCATGGGTCCTTTACCGGCATCACCTACGGCTCCTAGAACACTTCCACCAGCGTTGTCTCCGCTCCATCCTCAACATTCATTGGAGCGACTTCATCTCCAACATCGAAGTACTCCAGATGGCAGAGGCCAACAGCATCGAATCCACGCTGCTGAAGATCAAACTGCGCTGGGTAGGTCACATCTCCAGAATGGAGGACCATCGCCTTCCCAAGATCGTGTTATATGGCGAGCTCTCCATTGGCCACTGTTACAGAGGTGCACCAAAGAAAAGGTACAAGGACTGCCTAAAGAAAGCTCTTGGTGCCTGCCACATTGACCACCGTCAGTGGGCTGATATCGCCTCAAACCGTGCATCTTGGCACCTCACAATTCAGCGGGCAGCAACCTCCTTTGAAGAAGACCGCAGAGCCCACCTCACTGTCAAAAGACAAAGGAGGAAAAACCCAACACCCAACCCCAACCCACCAATTTTCCCTTGCAACCGCTGCAACCATGTCTGCCTGTCCCGCATCGGACTTGTCAGCCACAAACGAGCCTGCAGCTGACGTGGACATTACCCCTCCATAAATCTTCGTCCGCGAAGCCAAGCCAAAGAAGAAGAAGATAAGGCAATGCAAGTTTCACAGCTGAATGCATGCTTTCAATGCTACAGAACAAGACTTAGTACAAGCTGAGACACGTTAGAAGCTTATAGCATCTGGCCCAGGATAAATAAACTATATTTATTTGCATCTGAGGAGCAAAACTGATGATCTCGCCAAAAATTATTTTGGAAATATTTCTGTTTATAACCTCCACTGTTATATTGGTTATCACCTGGAGCACAGATCAGTGTGAAAATAACAAATATAACGTTACACTTAATTTGAAAACCAATGTACCATTTTTTATTGTTGATTATTAATTTCATGCTAAAAGAGGCTTTGTTTCTGCATACACTCAATAGAACATCCAACCAGTCTCCCTTCACTATTCAAAATGTTTTCACTTGTGAAAAAACCAAATGGATAGACTCTTATAACATTAGTAAGTTAGTCTGCTTTCATCTATAATTGCCAGAGAGGAATTAATCTTTATCGAGCATTCTTGGAGCTCAGAAGAGTGGACCACAGGAACCGGCTCTTCAGCCCACCTAACTGATCTCATTTGCTAGCTTGAGGTCTATATCATGTCATTGCCTAAATGTGTCTTAAATAGTGTTATCATATCTGCTTTCATTCCAGACACCTACTGCTCTCTTTAAAAAAACTTGCCTCGCATATTTCCTTTAATCTTTTTCCCTCTCACTTTTCACCCATACCTTCTTGTACTTGACATTTCCACCCTGGGAGGGGGAAAAAATTCCAGCTATCTACATTATCTATGCCTCCCATAATGTAATATACAGAACAGCAATCTGCGCATGTGTTCCAAATCACCTTTTATTTTAAAAACGGCATCAGGTTTCCTTGACATCACTATAAGAGGAGCACTGAAATGTTTAAGGAGGGGTTGGTGGCGGTGGGAAGCAGTATGCATGCACTGATTGGACAGAAGCATTTCCTTCAGAGAAGGAAAAGAAACCACGTTGATACAGGTCAACCCCAATTTACCTTTATTCAAAACAGATTCTGATCTTCGTAAGTTTGAAATATCATAAGTTTGGGCATTGTAAATTGGGGCCTATCTGTATTTGGGTGGCACGGGCTTCTAGGCCAGATGGGCCTGTTACTGTCCCCATTTGTAAAATTACAAATTAATGAAATTATGCCAAACACCTTCTTCACCCTTTGTGTAACTTCTTTCGTGTAACTCTGTGGTTGTACCCCTAGTTCTCAATATTCTACAATAATCTCCACCTTGATTAATGTTTTCAATTTGAAATGGGAACCATTCTTTTTCACCTCTAGGTTCCTCCAGAACATTCTGTTTAGCTTCAGATTCTAACATCTGCAGAAATCTTTCACTCTCTCCAGTATACCACCAACTTTGGTGTCATCTGCAAATTTACTAACCACGTCATTATCAGTGAAATCATTAATACAGTAAAACCCCAGCATCCGGCACCTATGGGATTTAGTAGATGGCAGATCAGTGAATTTGCCGGTTGCTTGAGATTATGTGTGGCATGATTGGCGAACTAACTGCTAGGAAAGCCAATTTTAAACTTTTGGGGTTTTTTACCTATATATTTTCGGCATTATTTTGTCGGTTGCTTGAATTCCAGATTACAGGGATTTTACTGTATATATATCGAAAAATTATTTTGAAAATTATTAATACAAAAATCTCAGCCTCTCTTGGCCAAGCAATGAAATTAGCTTGCATACCTGCTGTTTATTAGAATGGAAAAATGAGAAGAAGGCATTATCATAATTATATTTCTAAAAGTGAATAACCTGCATTTTTCTATTATTGAAAGATTATGGATTGTTTTGTTTTACTGGAGATTTTTTTAATAATGGCCTCTAATAATTTGAATATTTGAACATATAGAGAAAGGACATTTCTTCAGATCTTGCTATGATGAAGGGAGAGTTATTAATTTAAAAAACTCCTGAGACTTCTCCCCACCCCATTCCCAACCACAGCGCGAGAATAGTCAGATTGCAGCCGTTCAATAAAGTTCCTCATCTCCTCCTTCTTTACAATCTGTGTCACAACATGGACAAGACAAAAGAGATGGTCGTGCACTTCAGGATCAGGAATGACCATACTCCACTACATATCAACAACTCTCTCATGTAGAGAATGGAGAGCACCAAATTCCTTGGAGTACACTTAACTAGTGACCTATCATGAACACACAACATCACCTCAGTTGTCAGGAAGGTACAATAGTGACTGCACTTCCTGCAAAGACTGAAGCGGTCAAGGCTACTGGCCACCATCATGTCAATCTTCCAAAGAACTTTATCGAGAGCGTTCTGGCCGGTTGCATCACAGTCTGGTAAGATTGCTACAGAGAAATGGATTGCAGTAGTAATAAAGCATCTATGGAATCCTATGCCATAGATGTTCAGTGGTTAGTAAGGGATTACTTGCCCTACACCAATAAGCCATTTGCACCATGGAATCAGTTTACACTCCACAAGAATTTCTTCCATTATACTTTAGATTTCAGATTTATTGTCAAAGTACATACATGGCATCACGTACAATCCTGAGATTCCTTTTTTCTGCAGGCGAACCAGAATTACCATTTATTGGTACTGCAAAAAAAAGCACTCCACGTATACACGTAAATGAAAGAACTGTAAACAAATAACAAATGTAAACAAACTGACTGTGCAATACAGAGAGAATAAAAATGTTAATAAAGTGCACAAGAGTCCTTAAATGAGTCCCTGATTGAGTTTGTTGTTGGAAAGTCTGATGGTGGAGGGGTAACAGCTGTTTCTCAAACTGGCAGGGCAAGTCTTGTGGCATCTAGACCTCTTTCCTGATAGCAGCAATGGAATCAGTGCATGTGCATGGTGGTGTGGATCCTTGATGATTGCTGCTGCTATCCAAAAGCAGTGTTCCTTGTAGATGTTCTTGATAGTGGGGAGGGTTTTGCCTGTTGTGTCCTGAGCTGTGTCCACTACCTTTTGGAGGGTTTTATGCTCTGATATTGATGGAGATTGTGGAGGAGGAGTTCTTACTAATCCTCACTGATTGTGGTCTGGAGGTGAGAAAATTCAATTCCACAGTGGGGTGTTAACTCCCAGGTCTTGGAGTTTGCTGATCAGTTTTGAGGGGATGATGGTGTTAAATGCCGAATTGTAGATGATAAAGAGTATCCAGGTGAATGCATCTTTACTGTCCAGGTGTTCCAGGGCTTTGAGTGGAGCCATTGAGATGGTATCCACTGCAGACCAGTTTCTACGATAGGCGAACCGAAACGTATGCATGTCACCACTCATTCAGGAGCTGATGTGCTTCAACAACAGCCTTTCAAAACACTTCAACACTGTTGATGTAAGTGCTACTGGTCAATAGTCGTTAAGGCAGGTTACCACACTCTTCTTTGGAACCAGAATTATTGACACCTGTTTAAAACAGGTGGGCACCACAACCTGCTGGAGTGAGATATTGAAGATATCCATGAATACATCGATAAGTTGGTCAGCACAGATTTTTAATATTCAGCCAGGTACTCCGTCTGGGCCGGATGCTTTCCTTGGATTGAAGATAGCATGTAAAGTCATCTTTAAATATGGACAGGATGGGATCATCAGGGGTCGTGGGAGTTCTTCACTGCTACTTTCATCAAATCAGGCGTAGAAGGCATTGAGTTCCTCTGGGAGCAAAGTTTTGCTGTCTGCTACTTCATCAGACTTGGGTTTGTAACAGGTTAACAGGTTATGGCATTTAGGCCCTGCCACAGCTGTCGGGTGTCCCTTGTCGTATCCATTTTCATCCCCAATCTCTACTTTTCGCAGGTCTTACCTGCTCCTTCTGAATTGATCTGGATCTCCAAATTTTAATGCCTGTGATCTGGCTCACAGCAGGTTCTGGATTTCCTTGTTCATCCAGGGCTTATGATTGGGTAAAACCCTGAACAATTCAGTGGGGACACCCACATCCACAACTGTTTGGATAAAATCTGCAACAGCCCTGGTGTAATCATTCAAATTTTCAGTTGAGTCCTTGAACCCAATCTATTGACTCGAGGAAGTCCTGTAACCATTCTTCAGCCTCTTGCAACCACCTTATAGCCGTCCTGATCTCCGGAAGCTCTCTTTTTAGGCTTGCCTGTATAAAGGCAGAAGGAACACAGCTAGGTGATCCAACAAGCCAAAATCCAGTCTTGGGAAAGAATGTTAGGTCTTCCTTATCTTGGTGTAGCAGCGATCAAGTGTGCTGGGACCTCTGGTGCAGCAGGTTAAAATGTGGTGGTAGTTTGGAGTCAGTTTATGCTCCACAAGAATTTCTTCCATCATACTTTATCCCTACCACATTGAGGTGAATCTTCCATTTGTGAGCAACTACCTTGTGTCATGTTTTTTTTTCCCATCAAAATCCCAATGCTTTCACAGGACCGTGGAACCTATTTATCCTTGTAACATAGAAGGAGACCATTTTGGCCTATCAAGTCTGCGCTTGTTCATAAGTCCATTCATTTTTCACACTAATTTAATTTATAACCTATTCTTCCCCCCTGTTTCCATTAATTCCTTCAGATTCTATTCCCCTCCTACTGCACAGTGACCAATTAACGTACCATCACACACCACCTTGGATATTAGAAGGCAGTAGAACACCAGGGGGGAACTCATGCAGTCACAGAGAGAACAGACAAAGCCCTAGTAATTATTCAAAATGTGAGGTAGAAGGTCTACTAGCCATACCTCTACAGAAGTTGAAATAAAGACCGGTGTTCCCAGAATTTATTGCTCTGAGTTGTTTGTGTGGAACATTTCAGATGCAGATAAGAGTAACAGGGTACCTTCCGTCAGCATATTTCCCAACCAAATGAAGAACAATCAAAATTTGCAGGCAGCGGAATGATTCCACTTAGACACAATCAGGCTGAGTCTGAGAGGAATAGGATGCAAAAACACTCTTCACCCCATTTGGTATCATTCTGATCTTTAGTGGTATAAAGTTCAAGAAGCAAATTAAAAAAACCCTCCTAAAATGAGCAATCAAAAAAATGCTTTGAGTAATGTATGTAATGTGGCCCTTCCCAGATGGTGTGCAAATAAAGTACATACACAGATTATCTTTTCCATAACACACAAACCATTTACTGCATCGTTCATAAAATCAACATTAGTATTACTCAACTTGAACAACATTGAGTTTAAATTTAAATGGTAGGTTGAAGAACCTTGATTTGGAGGTATTCTGCATACAAAAGCAGTGTTAATTGTTTCAATCCCCACTGATTGTGGTATTATTTACTTTTCATTTATATCCGCTCAACTGTACTCAACTGCATGATTCTTGTAAATTGTTTAAATGGTGAATTCAAGGCCTATCTGAACAGAAGAACGCAGCTGAGTAAACACAGTATGTGGGCAAAAAAAACTTACCGAGCATTCACACCCACATCAACAGAAAAGCGTCCCCTGGTAACTGTAAGGTTATGCTAGCACAGACAAACTTTCCAGCAATGGACAAATAACCCAGACGTGCTCCTCTGAGTAAAGAAGTTTGTGCTGCATGGTTCAGCAGTAATATAACTTAAAAGTCTTCAGGCACTGTGCCCTGAACCAAGAGGGTGCAGACTTGAATTGAATAGAAAGAAAACCTTAACATGGTCATTTATCATTAATGAAAATATATACAGTAAAGCCCCAGTATCCAGAATTCAAGCAACCAGCAGCTTCACGTGACCGGCAAAGAAATCAGGAAAATAAATATTTAAAAATTAAATAAGAATAAAATAATGGATAAAAGATACAAAAGTTTAAATTTGTATCAGCAAATGTTCTCTGAAGCATCATATAAATCTTTGGTGAGGATGGGAGCAAATATTCAGCCAGTGGAGTGCCTTAGTCATGCTTTGCACGCAGCAGTTGTTTGTATAATGTTTAAAACAGCAATGGTGCCGCCCAGGATGAAGAGGTGGTTGATGCCACTCGCCATTAGGGTGACACTCTTAAAGTGTCTCCTTACGCCTGCTGAGTAAGAGTTGCGCGTCAGAGGCTTTATCTGCAAACTTGGGGGAGGGGGGTTAATTATCTATAATGTTATTCTTTTCGGGCAGCTCCATGGACTGGGGGGAACCTGCAGATGTAGCAATGGTTAAATGATTTCAAAGAATGTGACTGAAAATAAAGTAAAATGCTTTGAGGTTTATATATTCATTCAAGTGAAGTTTGTTCAGTCTACGTACAGTACAATTTTTTTGTCTTTTAACCAGTTTATTCTTAATGCAGGTGTATTAGTTAGGCATTGTATGAATGTTTCAAGCAAGTTCTACTTTATTACTAGCTATCTGCTGAATGATATACTGTTCACCAGAACACTTAATACCAGAGAGACACTATAGAGCATCCCAACCTCTGATACATATTCCTGACAGTTTATCTACTGATTCAATGTAATAATTCATTCCACAGCTCATTCTGCCAATGTACTTCACATACAAGCATAATTTTGGTGGTTTTCTTGTATTGTAACTATGGACATAAAAACTGTTCTTCAAACCTTGGTGTATTTGTCTTACTTCAAGGATACTGTTATTAAAAAAAACTGGCCCTTGAAGCTATGAAAGTTATTTTCCCTTCTGTGCCGTTTTATATAATGCAGTCCATCCAAATGAATATTATTCAAATTACTGAAACCACCTTTGATGCAGTAAAATATTCTAGGATTCTTTACTGTAAAGTTTTACTACCAAAACCAATGGAGGCCTTAAAAAAATGTCAAGAAGTTTAAGAATGGAATTCCAGGGTTTGCATCAAAATGTCGATGGTGAAGTGTTTGAATCCTGGTTTGAATTGTAGAGAACAGGAAGGGAGGAGACGACAGTGATGGGGAGATGGGATTATGGTACAAACTATATGAAGCATTAATTGGCAGCAGATGGAATATTGTGTGCCGTGCTGCTCACTGCATTGGGGAGGGTGCAGAGTATGCTCACCAGGACGTTGCCTGGGTTAGAACATTTTCAGCAACTGAGGAGGAAGCATTGCGCTGGGTTTGTTTCCCTTGGAGCAGAAGAATTTGAAGGACAAAATTATGAATAGACGAAAGAAATGTTTCTCCATAACAAAAGAGTCCAAAGCTAGTAAAGGAGGGTTAAAGGTTTAGAGGAAATTTGAGCAAGAAAATGTTACGAGCCCAGAGGACCCCAAAACCCAGCAGCAATAGATATTCACCAAGACAAATAGTTACTTAAACAAAAGTTGCTTTTAATTATCTTTAAACATGAAAACAGAATCCCACATTAACATCACCGTAACTAACCTAACTTAACCCCCTTCTAATTCTAAGCACACATGTATGTAATGTGTGTGCAAGTTCAGAAAAGTTCTTTGATTCACAGTCCAATCTCACTTCTCATTCCTCCAAGTTCACTGGATGCAGGCAATTCTTACACTGTGCACAGAATTTAACATTTATAAAGTTCACCTGGCTTTGGTCCTTGAAAGGTAAATGGTTAATGCTCAGGAAGGTTCTTGATGTTTTTCGCTGGACTACCACAACTGATTCCTTTTAATCAGCACTTCAGTGTCTTGCCAAAGAAACTTGCCCCCTCAGGGTTCTCCAGATGATAACCTCTTTCTTTCAGGTCACCACAGAGTTGCTTTTTGTTTCTCTTATTTCAAGTGAAACATTAGACAGTCAGTCCTCTCCTCTTTCATGAACCACAATGGCTTTGGCCAGCCTGAACTAAGCACTCACAACCCATCTTCCAAATGGGGTTTTCCACAAGCTTGCCAGCTTGTCCTGTTCCAGTCCCAGTTGCTGCTGCTGACTGTAACACTGTAGAACTGATCTCTGTGTGTGTGTCTCTCTCTCTCTCTCTCACTCACACACACACACACACACACACACACACACACACACACACACACACATACTCTCTCTCTCTCTCTCACAGAGAAAACCTATTTGACTCTCTCTCTGCTTGCAAAACCACATGACCCTCCCCCTCCCCCCCCCACCACCCCCCATAACAGCAAGTTCCACTCCTGACAGTCTGCAGCTCCCACAAGTTCTTTCATCTGTCTGCTTTTTTGTAAATAACAATCCATTAGTGAAGTCTCTTGGGCACTCTCCAAAGCTTTTTCAAAGGCTCTGGGGTCGACATGTCTCACATGAGCAGAGCTCCAGTATTTTAAATAAGATCTGTTTTAAAGTATTTGTATGTGATTACTCAATGTGATTCTGTAGTCAGCTTTTTGTTCCATCTTTGGGTCATATTCTGAAGTAAATCACAAAAATCTGCAGATATTGAAGTAAAAACACAAAATACTGGAGAATCTCAGCAGGTCAAATAGTATCCTTTATGTAGCAAAAGTTAAAATACATAACTGATGTCTCAGGCTTGAGACTTCATCATGGGTCATATTCCATTTGGTTTGTTTCACAGGTTATTGCTCAATAATAACCTGCAGAATTGATCTTGACTTCAGCTCCACTCCCCTGTCTGTTCCCCATAATTCTTAACACGATCCCACTACCATTCCCACTACTCTTCTACATAAATATTTTAATCAATTCAATCTCCAAATAAGAAAAGAATAAGGAATGCTAAAGATTTACAACCATCTTAGCTCTATTTTGAAAGGGCAAACCCATAATCTGGAATTGTGACATTAGTATAAGAGACATCTATCATAAGGAGTACCTGCAACCACAAAATCTTTTTTTTTAAATTTAGACATACTGCACAGTAACGGGCCATTTCAACCCATGAGTCTGTACTGCCCCATTAACCTACACCCCAGGTACGTTTTGAAGGGTGAAAGGAAATCAGAACCCCGTAGAAAACCCACACAGACGTGGGGAGAACATACAAACTCCTTTCTGGCAGCGTGGGACTCGAATCCCTGGTCCGGTCCCGATCACTGGCGCTGTAAAGGCATTGCACTAACTGCTATGCCAATCATACCGCCCAAATATTTCAATCAGATCACCTGCAGCGAATATAGCCCAACCTGATCAACTTCTTTTCTCACTCGACAACCCCCTCATCCCAGGAATCAAACTAGTCAATGATGTTTCTCCAGAATATCTGCCAATCTTCCAGCAAAACTGGCAGCTAGCTCTGTGAAATCTTTCATTCAATTTTACAGAGGAAAGAAGGTTTTGGGATGAAAAATACATAAATAAAATGTATCTATAATCCACTGACAGAGTCTCAAGAAATCATTTATCTATTTATTTATTTGATGTTATATCTTTATTTATATATGCAATTATTATGTGCTGTGTATTGTGTGTGTGTATGTGTACCGTGGTCCGGAGAAACGCTGTTTTGTCTTATTTTGTATGTAGTCAGATGACCATAAACTTGAACTTGAAAACTTCTGAAGTTCAAGTAGGTTTTAAATCATTTCACTCTGCTGACAGTGTCCCACCAGCATCAGTGCGGTAAATGTAATACACAAAAGTGCTGGAGAAACTCAGCAGGTCACACAACTATAGGAAGTAAAGGGTAACCAACGTTACAAAGGTAAATGATTTTTTTATTGTTATAGAGAAGAATGTTAACTGTTCTTCAGATTGTTCCAAGAGATTGTTTATCCACAGATTCTTTATGCCAAGTTTTCAGATGTTTTTTTATTTATTTACCACATTATATCTGAATCAGTGAAAAGGGTTCTTTCATGAGATGTTTGCTATATTCACCATCTTCTGCAGCTTTTTCTGATCTCAAACAGAGTAGCTTCCATACTGGCATATTTCCCATAATAGTAAGTCTGCTTTGTAGAAGTTGTTGAGGGACATCCCTAACTTCCTTCACCTTCTAAGAGAGTAGAGGCATTGGTGAGGTTTCTTGATTGTTGCATCAATGTGGTTGATCCAGATCAGGTCATTCGAAAATGTTTATTTTCAAGACCTAGGAATGTCCATTGATGTGGACAGGTATGCTGTTAGCCATCCCCACTCTTGAAGTCTATGGTCATCGCTTTCAACATATTGAAGATGAGAGAGGGTTTATTATCTTATGCCACTAGACTTTCAATCTCCTTGATGGAAGCCTTGTCCTACAGTTCACCTAAAGGACAGCACCGACAGTAAAGAGGCATTGCATTGTAATTCCAAACAGGATTACAAAAGCAGTTTTGATCTAGTGTATAAATCCATAGCTGGTCCAGATTATTTACTAATCTTAAGAACTATAATCCTGATTATAATATGTCAAAAGGCTTAAATTATGCCATATTGCACAAGCTGTATTTCATTGGATATGGGTCACATATTTCACTGCATTTTATGTCCACGAATTCAAGCATGTTATTTTTTTTAATGGAACCTGAAATTCAAATTAACTATTTTAACAAAACCACAGGACTCCATCTTTGAATGACTTTAATTAGCAATTCCCCTACACCCCACCCTATTCCTCAAAGATTTCTGCCGATCTTCCTGCAAAGGTTAAGATAACACCATCCCATATCTCCTTGATAATGTACGATACAAGTCTAATTATCCAAAACTGGATTATCTAAAACCTTCTGTTATCCAAATTTTTTTGGACCTGAAAGTGACATCTGTTCGGCTCTGAACATTTTTTCGGATAATTGAGGATTTCAGAAAAATCAGAAATCCTCATTTATCTGAAAAATTTCAAAGCTAAAATAACATTGTTTCGCCTCTGAAAATTTTCTGATATCTGAAACAATCAGAAACCCTCAGTTATCCAAATTATTTTCAGAGCCAAACTGACCTCACAGGTTGAAAAAAATTTTGGAAAAACTTCTGAATACAATTTCGAGTTTTTGGTGGTGGATTTATCTTATTTTATGGTTTTGGTGAGAATTAAGCATTATTTCATGCTTTAAAACCCTTCCCTGGTTGTTTCTTGTTGTTTAAACACTGTTACAAGTGATTTACTGTTTTTTTTAAAAATGACCAGTTATCCAAAAATACTGTTTATCCGAAATAGGCCCAGTCCAACCAAATGACCAGTTATCTGAAAATACTGTTTATCCGAAATAGGCACAGTCCAACCAAATGACCAGTTATCCGAAATATATTGTTTATCCGAAATAGGCCCAGTCCAACCAAATGACCAGTTATCTGAAAATACTGTTTTTCCGAAATAGGCCCAGTCCAACCAAATGACCAGTTATCTGAAAATACTGTTTTTCCGAAATAGGCCCAGTCCAACCAAATGACCAGTTATCCGAAATATATTGTTTATCCGAAATAGGCCCAGTCCAACCAAATGACCAGTTATCTGAAAATACTGTTTTTCCGAAATAGGCCCAGTCCAACCAAATGACCAGTTATCCGAAATATATTATTTATCCGAAATAGGCCCAGTCCAACCAAATGACCAGTTATCCGAAATATATTGTTTATCCGAAATAGGCCCAGTCCAACCAAATGACCAGTTATCTGAAAATACTGTTTTTCCGAAATAGGCCCAGTCCAACCAAATGACCAGTTATCCGAAATATATTGTTTATCCGAAATAGGCCCAGTCCAACCAAATGACCAGTTATCCGAAATATATTGTTCATCCGAAATAGGCCCAGTCCAACCAAATGACCAGTTATCTGAAAATACTGTTTTCCCGAAATAGGCCCAGTCCAACCAAATGACCAGTTATCCGAAATATATTATTTATCCGAAATAGGCCCAGTCCAACCAAATGACCAGTTATCTGAAAATACTGTTTTTCCGAAATAGGCCCAGTCCAACCAAATGACCAGTTATCCGAAATATATTGTTTATCCGAAATAGGCCCATTCCAACCAAATGACCAGTTATCTGAAAATACTGTTTTTCCGAAATAGGCCCAGTCCAACCAAATGACCAGTTATCTGAAATATATTGTTTATCCGAAATAGGCCCAGTCCAACCAAATGACCAGTTATCTGAAAATACTGTTTTTCTGAAATAGGCCCAGTCCAACCAAATGACCAGTTATCCAAAATATATTGTTTATCCGAAATAGGCCCAGTCCAACCAAATGACCAGTTATCTGAAAATACTGTTTTTCCGAAATAGGCCCAGTCCAACCAAAGGACCAGTTATCCGAAATATATTGTTTATCCGAAATAGGCCCAGTCCAACCAAATGAACAGTTATCCGAAAATATTGTTTATCCGAGATTGGCCCAGTCCAACCAAATGACCAGTTATCCGAAATATATTGTTTATCCGAAATAGGCCCAGTCCAACCAAATGAACAGTTATCCGAAAATATTGTTTATCTGAGATTGGCCCAGTCCAACCAAATGACCAGTTATCCGAAATATATTGTTTATCCGAAATAGGCCCAGTCCAACCAAATGAACAGTTATCCGAAAATATTGTTTACCCGAGATTGGCCCAGTCCAACCATTTTGGATAATTGGAGTTGTACTGTGCATCATTTCCAATGCTGACAAGTTTACTTTACATCGTATTTGAAATTTTACAGTGAGACATATGAGTGAAAAATTTGGCTTCACGATACTTCAAAAGAGAGGTAATAGCTATTGGAATGAACAAATTAGTGAAGATTAGCAGATGTCATTTTTCAATTACCTGATCAATATAAAGCACCGGGTAACATATTAACTTGTAGCCCATTCATTGGGACAATTATTTGTCAAGAAACTGTTCAAATCAGCTGATGATTCATGCTATAACAGTGGAAACTCCACCAATCAATATATTAGAAACACACCCGTTGGTGGCTTTCCAGACATTGAAATGCTGTTCCCAAGACTTGCTCTCAGTTGCATCACTATTGTAAGTAGAAAACATGTTTAAGCAAATAGCAGCACAGGAAACAACTGGCACAATGACATAGCTGAAGGCCATTCTTCCCTTTGCAGGTCATGAGGTAACATGGCTTCCCCTGTGAAAGGCAATAACGTTGAAGCCAAGAAAATGAACATGGACTTATTTTTCCTCTTAAATAACGTTATGAAGAACTGCTGCTATGATTGTCACAAAATCCTTATTTATTTATTGGCAACTAGTCAAGAAAGGCCAAATGTCCTCTTTCTATCCTGTGCTCTACAATTACTCTTCAGTGGTTTATATTTCTTCTCAAAATAAAGTTATGTTCCAGCTGTACATGGAGGGGTTAGAACTTCTCAGGACAGCGATACCATCCCTTTTGTCAGCTCCTTCACTGTGCCGAGGTTAAGGCATGCTGCTATGGAAATTATGGTTAATTTCCATTTCAGTTTAAAATAATTCTAAAATCCCTGAACATCAATGAACAAAGCGACAAAACACATTTAGTCTCTGTCACACAGTTGCATTTTTTCATTCTGCATGATATTTTCACAATGAAAAAAACTGCTCTGCAACTGAATCTCAGTATCCCCAAAATTGTAGTTTACTCTAAAGTATTACTATTTAATTTCATATTTTTACACTGAGGGACCATTTCACCACGAATTTCTTTATCCATTTCTCTGTTGCATTTTATTAGATTGATTGCTAAAGCATATAAACCTTTGACCACTACCTATGCCTTCAGTAACAGAATATAGTCAATAAACTTTTAGTCCACAAAAAAATAGGTCTTCAGATAAAAGGATCTAATTGTCCTTTTTTGAACTAAAATTATTCAATAAATTGTGACTAGTATCAGTGTATTAATTTTTCATGGATTTATTAATATGAAGTATTTTCCTTGTAAAGTACCTTTATATATTTCTTGAGAATACCTTAAGGAGGTGGTATTACTACTGGGAAAAAAATAATAAAGATATTTTTGCTGCATCTGTATCAAATCCTTCACCTCTGCTTTTAGGAAAGGCAATAAACCACTTAAAATAAATAGCATGGCGCCTTTGTTATAATACTGGACAGAGATATTTGATACAAAGTCATTAAACTTTCATGCATTTGATGTCATACAATTTCTAGGCTTATGTGAGGAAGGTTATAAGGATCCCAGGGTCTTTATGAGGGAAATCTAGAATGTTATTAAACATTTATACTCCTCAATGCATTCTCCAGTGATTATATTTGTTGTGGTAAAATTGTCTTTAAACCAGAACCATTGAGACAAAGAAAAATGTTATTAATTATTAAATGATCTGGATCTGAGGGTTTTCATGAATGATGAATTTTTCATTTAGTGACTGATAAATGCCACCACTGATAAGATATATGTCATTTGTGGCTAATGGAAAACAAATTTGCAGAAGTTCACAAACACATATGTTAAACGAGTGACAGTGTGCTTTTGATTTGTTTCCATGCCTTAACAATGTTTGTTTATTAAAATCTTGTACATGCAGTATATAGTTGAAGTGTCATTTGAAAAATGAGTTTTGTAATGCTAGTGGGAATATTTGCTCCCATATTACCCAATACCACCTGCAAAGGGTTTACCAAGAGGGCGTTGGGAGTATTCTTTTCAATGTTATTCAGATACTGCTGAATATATTCAAACACTTTGCTTTAACATCCAGGATTTTTTTTCACAAGTCACACATTATGAACTTGAACAACACCTCTAATTTTGAAATTAAGATAAATGCTTTAGCAGGCCAACCAAGCGTTCTGAGCATCACATGCACAGAACTAGCATATTTCAGTACACTCAGTAAGTGTAAAAATGCTGAAAAGGGTGCAGAAAAGATTTGCAAGGGGACTGGTGGGCTTCAGTTATAGGAGAGGCTGGACAGGCTGTAAATTCTCTCCCTGGAGCAAAGGGGGTGGGGGGGGGGGGGTGATATTTTTCTGAGTGTAGGGAAATCTAACATTAGAGGACATAGATTTAGGGGAGAAGATTTAAATAGGATCTAAGGTGCACCTATTTCTCACAGAGGGTAGTTGAAATGTGGAATGAGGTCCCAGAAATAGTAGTAGAGAAAGATCAAATTGAAATGTTTAAAAAAACCTTTTGAAAGATACATGGATAGCAAGAGTTTAGAGGAATGGTGACCTCATTGTTTACTATCTCAGAGGTAATTACAAACACTCAAAGCTGAAGTCTTTTTATTGAATACAGCTCCTTTTATCCTGCCCCAACAGCCCATCTTTTTTCTTCATTTTCTTACATCAGAAGAATATCATTTGAACTAATGCTGTCAACTGAATTAACAATGTAGTATGAGCATCTTTGGGCTCCACTGGACTATCAAACTCTAGATGTTTATTGACCTCCAAGCTATCAGACAGTATTCTTTGCAACTGATTAGCTAGCATTTCATTCCAACCCATCCTGAGATACCAAAAGGAAAATAAGTCAACTTCCTGTATCACTTGGTCCACACAGACAAAAGTTTTCATTTGATGTTAGATTCTTTTTAACTCTTAATCCATGACAGATTAAGACAATATCCTTAAGGTGTGACCCGGAACCAGAGAGAAGGGCTGCCCCTTTTGGGCTTCATATTTATTGAAACATTTTTTTTTAAAAATCAACGTAATTTCACCAAATAAATGCATATTTGCTGATTCAGTGAAGGCAGCAAACAAATTCATTTCTGAAGCTCATTTTTCACCTCTGCTCTCTTCATAAAGTCAAGGACCCTTAGCTGTGATGAATAAAAGGAAAGGCTTTGTATTTGACATCGAATAGATTTGACACTCCTGGTATGAAGGTGCACTGACTTGACAAATTTTAGACAATCTACAAACACGTGCAATTATGTGTGTGGGCAATGCACTGTGACGGAACAGAAACCTAAGATACAGTTGCATTTTCTTTCAATCCTGCCCTCAGTCACTGAACCCTATTAGTTTGGCATACACCTGCAACCATTATTATATATGGTTATGTATGGCTGGTTGATAATATTGTGCTGTTAAACAGGGATGACCGATTCCAAATTTAATCATATTTGAATTGTTTGCTCAAATACTTCTACAAATGTCATGGGAAAATATGAGTGCACCCACCTTTAATCCTGAGAAGAAAAGAACGATAGCTTTACTGCTGCATCTTAGACAAATAGGTGAGGTTTTTGTGGTCAGCCATGATAAGATCTCGTTTAAACAGTTGGACCTCAGGTGGGTAAACTTAGCAAAAACGGTGGTTTGGTTTCCAAACACAGAAAGAATAAACAGACTACTGCACCACCTCTGATAGCCCAATCAACCATATACATCTGCATACATAATCTCATATCAGCACAGGTATCATTTGACAAGGAATATTTGACTTGCGATTGGGTTCTTCTCATTCACTTTCGTTATATTTTAGTCGGAAATTAGTCCTCATCAGTGTCGCAAAAATGGTGATGGCAAAACAACAGCTGAACTGGTACTGTGCCTACTTCTCCTCCCACTAACCTCAAAATAGAGATGAAGACATGTAAAACTGGGTGACCATTATGTAATCCCGCAAGGACAAAAGACCAATTGATTCCCTCTTCTGATATCTGCAAATAGTCAATTCAGAATCAGAATTTATTCTCATGATTAGGTCACAAAATTTGTTGTTTTGCAGCAGCATCAGGAGAGAAAGTGTTGATGTAAGCTACTTTACAAAATAAATTTTAAACATAGAGTGCAAGAAGAATTCAAAGTGAGGCACAGTCTGTGGTTTATTGTTCATACAGGAATCTGATCGCTGAGGGGAAGAAGCTGTCCTTGTGCCGCTGAGTGCTCATCTTCAGGCTCCTGTAACTTTTTCCTGATGGTAGCAGGGTGAAGAAAGGGTGGCCTGGGTGGTGGGGGTCCTTAAAGATAGAGGCTATTTTCTTAAGACACCATCCCTTTTAGATGTCCTCGATGGAATGAAGACTGATGCCCATGATGTCACAGGCTAGGTTAACAACCCTCTGTGAGTTTTTTTGTCCTGAGAGTTGTCACCTCCATAATCAGACAGTGATACAAGCAGCCAGAATGTTCTCCACGGTACATCTGTAGAAGGTTTTTGAGAGTCTTCTGTGACATACCAAATCTCCTCAAACTCCACACAAAATATAGCTGCTGGTGAGCCTTCTTTGTGATTACCTCGACATGGGGGCTCCAGGACAGATCCTCGGAGATATTGACACCCAGGAATTTGAAGTTCTTGACCTTTTCCACTGCTGAGCTCTCGATAAGGACTGGTTCATGTTCTCCTGACTTCCTTCTGAAGTCTGCAATCATCTCCTTAGTTTTGCTAATGTTGAGTGCAAGTTTAATGTTGTGACACCACTCAACTAGCTGATCTAGCTCCCTCGTATGCTTTCTCATTGCCATTTGTGATTCTGCCATTGTATCATCGGCAAATTTGTAGATAGCATTGGAATTGTAGCTCGCCACACAATCCTGGGTGTAAGATGAGTAGAACAGAGGGCTAAGTACATATGCTTGAGGTGCACCTGTGTTGATCATCAGTGAGGAGGAGATGTTATTTCCAATTCATACTGACTGTGGTCTTCCAATGAGGAAGTCAAGGAACCGGTTGCAGAGGAGGATGCAGAGGCCCAGGGTTTGGACCTTGTTGACCAGCACTGAGGGAATAATGCTGTTGAAGCCTGAGCTGTAGTTGACAAAGAGTAGTCGGATGTATGAGTTGCTGTTGTCTAGGTGAGCCAGAGCTGAGTAGAGAGCAATATCAATTCTGCAATGTCAATGGAACATGGGATAAATGGTTTATGTGGAAACCAAATCACAAACATTGATTGACTGAGTCTATTTCTGCAATGTAATTTCCAAAAGGTCTAAGGTCTACATAATTTATATAGTCATGTACAGCATGTTCAAGCCAACAATCAAGAACCTATCTATACTAATTCTATTTATCAACACTTACCACCCTAACCCTTCTATGGTAATTCAGGTGTGGGACTAAAATTTCCCTGGACAACAATTTTTTTCAAAATGTTTGTTTCCTGAAAAGAATTTGGGGATTATGATAGACAACCTCAAGCTGAACACAAAGAGAATTTCAGACGTATTGTATCATGTAGGAAGTTGGAGAAACATTAAATTAACTTTTATTGAATTTAGCATGCTTAATTGCATAATGATGCCGACACACTGTGTTAGCTCAACTGACCTAAACATGTTTTGCCACTGATTTTCATTTGTACTCAGCATCTGATGCCTCTCATGTCCGTGTCCAACAAGTCGGTCAGCATTGCTGGTTTCCAGTTGCTCTGATATTGCTTTTCCACAGTCGTAATGTCCTGGAGATACCTTTCACCCTGTTCGTCACTGACTGCACCAAGATCAGCAGGGAAGACGTCCAAGTGCGAATGCAGGAAAGGAATGTTCAATGACATGCTACATTTCATGGTTTTGTGTGCTTGAAGTAATCTTAAAATATAACAGGAAGTCACAATATAGGTTATATCTAAAAAAAACAGTATGTGATAGAAAAGTTTTAAGATTTTCGTGATTAGCAGCCAAAAATCCACAGAATACACGCAAAAATGTTCAGGAAGCAAAATCTTCATTTGAGGCAACTGTTCACTTTCTAACTTTTGGTGATCAAGGTGGCAAGAAACCACCTGTTGTGTTGCCTTTGCTCTGTACTAACTGATCTCTCCCTGTAACTTCATTCCTTCACTGTGTTTTACTTGCTGTACTACTTGTGAGATATCAAGCAGATTGCTTGCAAGGCAAACTTTATCACTGCACGTGACACTAAATTGAGCAAACTATGTAACAATTGAGGAAATTGTAGTAATTATTCCAATATTGTAGAAATTATATTTTTCCAGCAAAGACAATATGAATATTAAACATCCAAACTCAATTATCTTAATTATTTTAAAGCCTTTTTTTTAAATATAAAGCTGTTGCTGAACTTCTCAACAGCTCTGGATTCTGCAATTTTTGCTCGGTGACACAGTACTTCCAATCATTCAACAGAGATGCATTTAATAAAGTGAGTCCCCAACAAGCTATGTTAGTCAGCTGATGTGTGCAATATGAGCACATTGAGATGCACAGTTAGCGTAGCGGTTAGCACAATGTGAACAACATACAGGTTTGCAGGTTAATTGGTGTATTTAGATGGGGCAAGGAAGGGCCCTAATACCGTGTGGTGTCTCTAACTTAAAGAACTATCAATGGCAATTATTCACCGCAAATAAATCATTACCTCATCATTTATCAATATTTACCCATCGGCCCACAGTAGTTAAGCTGCATATTTTCATTTGCTCGTGATAAAAACAGCCACGGGGGAAAAAAAATACACCTAGTTAAAATTAGGATCTGAAAAACATGTTAACAGAATTGAGGGAGCAATGTAATTCCTGTAATTGTACATTACCTGAACGTAAGAAAGGCTTTCAGGAAGACAGAGTCCAGACACAGTGTCAAACAGATGAAGTAAGGTCAGGTTTCCAGAGTGTGGCCACCTGGCTGGAACTGTATGCAACTCAAGAGAGATTAAGCCCACCACTGATGAAGCTGTCAAAAAATTGCCAAACATCATACTTTGAGACCTTGTTTTGACTAACTTCTTATCCCTAGTGAGATTTTTAGAATTCTTTCAATCAGTCACAGATTATAAAATGTAATTTTCAAGAGGTCAAGAAGGGGAAAGAACATTAGTTTATTTTCCCTGTAGAACATTCCTTGATAACTTTTTATAATCAAATAATTCAACTGACATTAAGATGTTACTTATCCGCAAAAGTTATTTATCAAAACTGTGCACTGAACAGTCAGAACGAGATTCACGTTAGTTGGTCAACAACTTTGAGTTGAAACAGCTTCCAGAAAATGTTATTCCAAAGCTGAACACTGACCAGATTCGTTTCACAACAAACTGCTGCAGTCAGCAAAAATGGTGCATTTCCACTTATGTAATAATGTGAACCTATTGCACCCCACAATAACTCCTAATTGATCTCATAATAAACTGGCATAATCAATTTAGCAGCTTGCTATTACTTTCATTGGTCAATGGAAAGTATGCGCAAGCATTGTGTGAAATGGGTCTGCTCTAATCCTTACACTTCAGTCATGTCAGCAAAGACGAGAGCTGGATTTTCACCTGGCAATAAAATGAGCAAGAGCTCCTTTTAGCTCTGCTCCGTTGGATACATAAACTGAATATAGGTGATTTATTTGCCCTATCAACAAAATAGGGTCATTAATGAACAGCTACAGAAAATATGGTTCTGAAATCTTGGTTTCCACTTTGTTTTCTACTGCAGAGCGAACAGTGGAGCCTGCATAATCATGTCTTCATGTATGGATCAGTGGCCAATCACCTTTGGCAATTAAGTGCGTCTTCATCTTGGTAAATGATATGCCTGAGGCCTTAAAAAGAATAAGTGATATCTCAAGTTTGACCTTACCAAATCATGATAAAATGGCTGGTGCAAGGTATTTGTCAAAAAATGATGTGAAGATGGATTCTGATTCAGAGTCCGGGGCCCCACCGCCGCTGGGTCACGCCCCGCAGTGGCATTCCGAATGCGTCCCCTGCCCCCACTCTCCCGGGCCGCGGCTCGGCTGAAGCTATCGGGCCCATTCAGGGGACGGGGAAGCGAGTCGGTGGCAAAGCCTGAGAATGGAAGCGGATCGCCTCGGGAACCCCAAACCTCGACAGATTCTGGCAGAGGCATGCCCCCCCCCATTCAAATATCCAGCCCCCCCATTCAAATATCCAGCCCCCCCATTCAAATATCCAGCCCTCTCCATTCAAATATCCAGCCCTCAAAAAAAAAAAAAAAAAATGGATTCTATCCCTTGTTCTCATTTGTTGCTTCCTACCATCCCACCTCAGACTATGTACATACGTACAAGGCTGTTGACAGAACCAAAGATCAAGGTCCTCAATGCCTCAGAACAGAGCATTGCCACAGTTGGAGCATGAAACTGGATAACTTTCCTCAACTTCTGGTGAAGCTACACTTCGGGTCCAAAGATGTCGGGGGGATTTGTGTGGAGTGGAATAAAAACACCTCAGCGCCTCAAGAATCTCAAATGCACATGGATTCAGCAGAGAAGGAGGCCATTTGACTGATTACACTTGTTCTTTGGTAGCGTACAATCATTTCCAGTCTCATAGGCTTTCCCACTGTCGTGTCGTTCTGGGTTTTTTGCATAGTTATTCAATTTACTTTTGAAAGTTAATTTTGAACTGTATTGCAGTTCTCAATAGTTCACTGTTCAAACAATGGTTTTTCATGTCTGGCAAGGTTCCTTTTCAGTACTTCAGCTCCATTTCCTCTAGTCACTGACCCTTCAATTATGGGAAGTAGTTCTCCTTCTTTATTCCATTAAGACATTAAACATTTCCATCAAATTCTTTGTGGAACCACACTGAATTCTCCAGTCTCTCCACCGTACAGAAGACTCTCCCTATCCTTTCCTGCAACCTTTCTAAGATCTTTAACATCATTATTGGTTCCATTTCAATAATTAAACACAAAAGTATTCCTCACAGATGAAGTTCCAGAACTTTAGGCATTAGCAAGCAATCCATCAGTCACCTACAAAACAACTATGACCAATGCCTGGCCTCAAGGTGCAGCCCAGAACAGATCTTCAACAATGCTCCAGATAACTGTGCGACCTGTTGCAACAATCCTGGTGTGGTAAACCACTGTTGTATGTATTTGTCTGGTTGGGCCCACCCATTGGCTGGCTGTTCCTGTGGCCCCTCCCACAGGCTCCTGTATAAAGGTGACTGTTCCACAACCCCTTCCTCAGTGCAGGGCAGTCGAGCAGTATGGACGTTGCCTCTGTTCTTTAGAGAATAAAAGTATATTGGTTTCTCAACCTCAATCTTTGAGTAATTGATGGTGCATCACCTGGCAAGCAAGTAAAATTGAAAGAGCAATAATAATAAGTGCTTATTTGAGGATTTTTTATGAATATGAACCAATCCTATCAGTTAAGGCAATATTTTCCGTTTTCATTCGGTCAGATTCAGAAAATACATTTTGCCAAAGTATTGTTCTGATTGAACGATTAGCATGAGTTAATAGACAACATCCCTCTCCCAAGCAGCATGTCGTGCCCAAGGAAAACAACAGGTTACACCCTATGCTATCTTGACAACTTCAGCTCCAGTGAAACCCTTGTCTTCATCCAGGTTAAAACTACCCCTCTGTAATTCAGATCCACAAGGCATTTGGTCTTGGTAAGTAATTACTGGAAAAGAAAAGAAGTAAAACCAAAACATAAAGGAAAAACAGCCGATAACGGATTTTATGTTTGTCAGGTTGAAGAGAGTAGTTCTGAAGGTCAGTGAGAAGTAGTTTAGTACACTCATCCCAGCTCCGCAGCTTATCAAGCAGATGTGGGACCAGATCTCAGGGGAATGTTGTCACTGCCATTATTGCTGAGATGCAGGAATTGATTGCACAAAGTACTATAAGCGAGCTTTTATCACGGTGAAGCCGTGGAGATTGTTCAAGCAATTTTTGCTGTTCCATGCATTTGTCCTTTTGCCAATGTGATCGTTGTTCTTGCTGATGCCAAACCGTTGAATCTTCCTGTTCCAAAAGTTTGATTTGATGTGGGCAATGATCTTCTTATTGCTCCAACACATTATATTAGAGAATAGAACTTAACATTTACCCATCATCACACCACCACTCAAAGCAATCTATATATTGACTACTTGGAGTAACCCGACTATTCAGAACTTGTATATTTTTATTTAAACATAAGGCAAAGATAATCCCCTTGCATGCACATGACAATATTTTCTACCTCAGACAGGTGAGCAGGATAGATAAACGTCACCCTTTCAATCCACACACCATCAACACACTACGACAGACTTTCCATCAATAAATATTGGCAACTCTTTTTGAACCACTGGTCACTTTGTCATAATCACACATATTTTCAGAGCTGCAAACAAAAACAAATCAAAGCACAAGACAAGTTCAAGTCAGGAAAAGAGATAGGGGTCAAAGGTTGTCTGGCAATGTGCAAAAAAAAATGAATTTCAGTTTAAAATATGCGCAGACAGAGGAGTCAAAGGGTCTGCTCTATATTCTTTTGGATCATATCAAAAGGGTATTGTTGGCATTAACCAAACTTATTCCTGGTGGATCTTCTCCTCCAAGATTTGTAAGCAGAATTCAAACCTGTTCATAATTTTTTTTTTGGTGCATAAATAAATAAATAAATAGATAAATAGATAAGAAAATAGATAAATTTGTAAATAAATAAAGTTAATGATAGCAAAGGCATGAAGTGACTGTCAATAAAAAAAAGATGGAAAGGTTAAAATCTGCATTTCTGCCATGATGTGAAATTTGTATCAATCCCAAAATAACACGAATACCGAAGTAAATTTTTTAAAAATTCACTTTTTTGATAAAGTTACACTTTCAGCTATGACTTCTTTTTATTGCGCTATATGAGCTGAACAAGTCTCAGACTGTTTCTTGGGTCGAACAGGGCTGATTGCATATTTGGTCACTCCTGACTTTAGCAGTGGCACAGAGTTCTGATCATGATGCAACAACGACTTGCATTGAATCCATGTCTTCACTTTGAAATAATTAACTTGCACTATTTAGGTTCTCAAGTTATGCAAGGACATATTATAATTTCAGCTTTGTAATACATAGCAAAGTATCTCACAGAAGTATTATCAAACAAAGAGTAACAGTGACACTTAATCATATTAAAACAGGTGGCCAGAAACTTCAAGGCAAGTTTATTATCATCTGATTGCATAAGTACAAGCCGACGAAAACCGTTCTCCGGTCCTTCATGCAAAACTCGCAAGCACACAACCAGACAAATAAATAAATAGATAGATAGATAGCTGTTGTTTCAGAAATATGAGTCTCAGATGGTTAGCATGAGCACTTCCTTTGGTTGTTCAGCATTTTCACTACCCGTGGAAAAAAGCTGTTCCTCATCTTGATGATGCTATCTCTTTCCTGACAGGAGCAGCTGAATGGTGTAAGGGGTCCTCAATGATTTTGACAACAAATCCGGTTGATCACGTCGAAGGGTGGGGGGGGGGGGGGGAGAAAGGGAGATCCAGTGATCCTCTCTGCTGACTTATGGTCCTATGCATTGACCTCTGATCAATTTTTCTGCAGCACCCATACCACACTGTGATGCAGCCAGCCAGGACACTCTTGTTAGAGCTTCTGTAGAAGGTTGACGTAGTGGTGGCTAGTAGCCTTGCCCGCTTCAGTCTTCTCAGGATGTACAATCGTTGTGGCTTCCTGAGAAGTAAGGAGGTTTTGTGTGTCCAAGTTAAGTCACTAGTTAAGTGAGCTCCAAGGAACTTGGTGCTCTCCACTCTTTCCACTACAGAATTGTTGATGTGTAGTGGAGGATGGTCGATCCTAGTCCTCCTGAAGTTCACGAACATCTCCTCCATCTCGTCACATTGAGACTCAGGTTGTTTCTCTCGCACCGTATATCACTAGATTTTCTACCTCTTCTCTGTAGTGCGACTCGTTGTTGCTGATGAGGCCAACTACTGTTGTGTCATCTGCAAACTCGATGACACTGTTGGAGCTGGATCTGGCAATGCAATAGTGGGTCAGCAGCGGGCTGAGTACGTGGTGTTTGACATTCTGCTACTGACTGTTTACTCTCCTTTAGTAATTCCACTTGGTCTCAAAAGTAGGTTTTAAGGGAATGTTTTAAAGGAAGGACAAGAGAGGCATTGAGGTTCTTAGATAGGGTATTCTAGGGCTTTGGATCTCAGCAGATGTACAGCGTAACCAATCTGAGCACAGGAGGCTGAATCCATTTTGTTTTAAGTGTCAGGTTTTGTCCTTGCATTGGATTAAGGGTGTATTTACAGAATGATTGCTCAGTCAGTGTAAAGAAAACTATTTGAGAACACTATGGCGGCATTTAGGTACTGGTTTTAAAATTCTCATCCTTGTATTCATTTATTCCCCCCCCACCTCCATAACACATCAGTCCGACAACACAAGAGAAAGAGAAGCTTTGTGCAGGAATTATAGAGAGTGCACATTCCTTCATGTGTCAATACCCTCTATAAAAATCTCTCCCCAAATTTTTCCACTTCACTGCCCCTCTTTTCTCATTTGTTCAAAACCATGTCTTTAATCACCTGCCCAAATGTCTCACCTTGTGGCTTCATGTCAATGTTTGTTTGATAGCAGTGTGAAACATTTTCCTGCATTAAAGCGACTATTCACTATGATAAAGACATGCAATAGAATGTTCCCCTCTGATTTATATGATAAACATGTGAACTAATAACATATACACGTTGAATTACACTTCCAAAGTTCAGCCTCAGGAGTTAGGATTCATCAAGAATTCATGGCCAGATCAAGTATTCAGCATACATCAAAATCTTGTAAGGTACTTGGGTACACTGAGACCTACCCAAAATATTTATGAAATACCAACAGGTTAAAATAATGTTTTGTAAAATACATGGGGTAGCGTAGTTCACACATCGGTTAGCACATCACCATTACAGAAACTAGGGTTTGAATTCGGCACTCTTGATAAGGAGTTTATATGATCTCCCATTCCTGGGTGAGCTTTCTCCGGGTGATGCGGTTTCCTCCCACATTCCAAAGACATATGTGGTTAGTAATTAGGGTGTATTTTGGTGGTGCGAGCTCTTGGGCCAGAAGAGCCTGTAATCATGCTGTATCCCCAAATTAAAAGACATCCTGGGCAGAAACTATGAATTCTGCATTTTCACTCAATTTTCAGATTAGGTTGATCTTGGGTGTTGCAGAAACTAATAGCGCCAGTGAAACTCCTCAATAAAATGCCAATGCCTCATCCAGCATATAATGATTCACAACAGTAAGATAACACAACCATAACAGGAGTCTATCGATTCATTGATCCGTGTAGGCATTGTTGAGGCCTTTATATGTGACAATGGCGCCCCTGAGTGGTTGTTGAGAGAAATGTATCAGTTTCTTTTTGTCCTGCATTAATCTTCAGTTGAGAGTCAATATTGTTTATCATTCCTATTGATAATTGAACTTAACATATCTCATTTTCCATTAAAAGAATTAAAATCATGGGTCTGTTATCACAGACTGTGCAGCATAAATTCTGAATGAGAAAGGTAACTACAACATGTGAAATGCAGGATTCAAAATAAGATATTCTAAACTGCAATAAAATCTGAAATCAAATAGCGAAGTACTGCAAAATGCGGTTGTTCAGAAGGACTTGGGAGTAAGGATGCATGAATAGTAAGAGGTTGATTTGCAGGTCCAACAGGTTAGCATATTGAATTCTGGCCTTCTTTCCTGGAGGGATTGGATTTAAGATCGGGGAGGTTCTGCTGCAACTGAATGGATTACGGGTGTGACCACACCTGGAGGTCTGCTTGCAGCTCAAGTCTTCTCACTTGAGAAAAGATATACTGGCTTTAGAGGAGCTCCTCCAGAGTTGATTCCAAAGATGAGGGGGTTAGCTTATGTGGAGGACTTGATTTGCTTCGGCTATACTCGCAGGAATTCAGAAGAACGAGAGGGGTTTTTTTAGAAATTTATAAAATTATGAAAGGGAAAGATAGAGGCAGGAAAGTTGTTTCCATTGGCAGGCAAGATGAGAACATAGCCTCAAAATTCATGGGAGTACATTTTAAATGGAGGTAAACGAATTGCTTTTCTCAGAGAGTAGAGCATCTGTGAATTCTCTGCTTCATTAATTATTTTTAAGACAGAGTTAGATATTTGCATAGTAGGGGAATTACTATATAGGTGGTGCTGAGTCCACGGAAGGATCAGCCATGATCTTATTGAATGAAAGAGCAGGCTCAACAGACCAGGTCCTATTTCATATGTTCTTATGAAAGGGAGGAGAGATCAAAATGAAAGAGACAGTGAAAGACAGGAGAGATAAAATTATGAAAGATGTGTTTGTGCAGGGGAAAACAACAGATAAAGAAACAAGAAAATAAAGCTTAGTCTATAACCATAGAACATCACAGCACAGAAACAGACCTTCCTACCCACCTAGTCTGTGCCCAACTATTTCTTTTGCCCTGTCCCGTCAACCTGCACCCAACCAAAGCCCACCATAGCTCTCCATTCATGTACCTATCCAAACTTCTCTAAAATGTTGAAATTGAACCTGCAACCAACTTCATTGGCACACTCTCACCACCTTCTGAGTGAAAGTTTCCCCAAATGTACCCCTTAAATATTTCACCTTTCACCCTTAACCCACATCCTTCTGTTCTTGCTTTACCCAAACTCAGGGCAAAAAGCCTGCTTGCTATGCCCCTCGTAACCATGTATACCTCTGTCAAATCTCCCCTCATTCTCCAATGCTCCAGGAAATTAAGCCTTAACCTATTCAACCTTTCCCTAAAATGCAGGTCCTGAAGCCCCAGCCACAGCCTTTTAAATTTCTCTGCGCTCTTTCAATCTTACTAAATCTAGATAAGTGACCAAATCAGTACACAATACTCCAAATTTGGCCTCACCAATGTTTGTAACAACTTCAACATGTATTGGAATCCTGTACTGAATACTTTGATTTATGAAGGCCAATGTGAAAAAAATCTCTTTTTACTATCCTATCTACCTGTATTACCACTTTCAAGGAATTACGTAGCAGTATTCCTAGATCCTCTGTTCTAATGCACTCTGTGGTGCCTGTTCATTTACCATGTTAGTCTTTCACTGGTTTGTCCTCCCCAAGTGGAATACCTTATACATTTGCATGAAATTCCATCTGCCATTTTGCAGCCCATTTCTCCAACTGGTCCAGATTCTGCTGCAAGTTTTAAAAGTCTTCCTCATTATCCACTACACCCCAATCTTAGTGTCATCTGCAAACTACAATAGACCCAGCTCGAATCCCTGAGGCACACTATTGGTCTCAAGTCAGAGGGGCAATTACTCTGGTTTCTCCTGCAAACTTAATGACTACAGTACCTCATTCTCAGTATAAACCTTCCCGTAAGGATATTGGTTCCCCCTCCAGTTCAGGCTTTGAGGTGTAAAGGAGAATAGCAGAGAATTGTCAGTACAATACAAGCCCTTCAGCTCATAATGTTGTGCCAACCTATATAATCCTTCCCTACGTCACACCATAACCCTCTATTTTCTTTCATCCATCTGCCTATCTACGAGTCTTTTGAAGGTCTCTATTATACCAGCCTCCACCACCACTCCCGGTAATACATTTCACCACTTTCTGTGTATAAAAAAAACTACCTCCAATGTCTCCCTTAAACTTTCTTCCATTCACATGAAACAGATGCACTCTGGTCTTTCCTCTTGTCACCCCAGGAAGCTTACATGGAGCTTTTTTGCAATAAAGTAGGAGAGGGTTCAGAATACGAGTGGAATAGAGAATTAGAGGGAAGTGACTGAGCCTTGTAGAGTGCAAAGAGTCACTCCTTCTACACCTTGTCTACCCAGTGTGGAGGAAACCATATCCTGAGCAGTGAATTCCACGCACTAAATTGCAGGTAAGGAAGGACGGCATAGAACATGGAATAAAGAACATAGAAGAGTACAGCACAGAAGCAGAGTTTTCAGCCCACATTGTCTGTACTGACAATCTTGCCAAATTAAACATGAACATGGCCTACATCTCACAATTCCTTGCCTGTTCAGGTATCTGTCTGAACGTCTCTGAAGCGTTGCTCTGATATTTGCTTCCACCACCTTGCTGGCAATAAGGTGCCTCATAAGTCTCAATTAAACTTACCCCCACTCCCCTTGAAACAATGCCCTCCAATATTTGAGATTTCCAACCTGGGAAAGAACCCATAAATTGTTCTTTCAAATTTTCAGATTTCAGATTTTTTGTCAGACTACACAC
Organism: Narcine bancroftii; assembly: GCF_036971445.1. Lineage (NCBI taxonomy): Eukaryota > Metazoa > Chordata > Chondrichthyes > Torpediniformes > Narcinidae > Narcine > Narcine bancroftii. Next base: position 10,733,589 of record NC_091475.1, on the reverse strand, counting down.
ATAACATCACATACAACCCTGAGGTTCTTTTTCCTGCAGGCAAGGCAGAATTACCAATATTGGCTCAACGTACACATGTAAACAAATAAAGAAATGTAAACAAACTGACTGTACAATACAGAGAGAGATTTTAAAAAGAGTCCTTAAATGAGTCTCTGATTAAGTTTGTCGCTGAGCAGTTTAATCAGATTCAGAATTTGTTGTTTTGTGGCAGCATCACATAACAAACATTCATTTAAACCATCTTACAAAAAAAATAAAAGTAAAACAGTGCACGAAAATCAAATTAAGGCAGTGTCTTTGGTTCATTGTTCATTTAGGAATCTGATGCCAGCAGGGTAGAAGTTGTCCTTGTGCCACTGAGGGCTTGTCTTTAGGCTCCTGTACCTTTTTCTCGATGGAAGCAGAGTGAAGAGGTCATGCCTGGGTGGTGGGGACTTTGAGGGTAGAGGCTGCTTTCTCATGTAGATGTCCTCGATGGAGTGAAGTCTGGTGCCCGTGATTTTGCAGGCTGAGTTCAAAAATGATGGTGAAACAAATGCCACCTCATCTTGCTAATGGAGGGGTAGCGGCTGTTCCTGAATCTGGCAGTGTGAGTCTCAAAGCACCTATACCTCTTTCTTGATGGTAGCAGTGACAACAGAGCATGTGCTGGGTAGTGTGGATCCTTGATGATTCCTGCTGCTTTCTGATGGCAGCAGTCCCTGTAGATGTTCTCGATGGTGGAGAGGGTTTTGCCTGTGATGTCCTGGGCTGTGTTGTGTGTGTGTGAAATTGGTTTGATGGGTCCCAAGGGTAATGAGTTTGAATACAACTGATTGAACAGTGGTGTTTTATTTAGGGGAGTCACAACAGGGCTAAAAGACACACACTCGCCAGATTAAACAATCCACTTGCAGGTAGAAAGCTTTACAAGCAAGTTATCGTATCCAATACCTGCACCCCTTCATATTCCTGTCATCCTTTGTCTGCGCACATCTTACCAATGATCCTCCAGCATTGCCCGTGACCCCAACCTAGAATGGAGCTCGGGTTTGTCTTAGAGGAAGATGCCTCACATGTGGTGGGCTTTACAGTGTCATAGCTGGAGGGTTCCGCCCAGGTATCGATGAGCCAATTAAAGGGGGCCAGTGACCAGGTGTAAGCTGACTTGTTGGCAGGGCTAGAGTTTGATTGGCAGGTGAGGTGACTTCCGATCAAGTTTCAGATGGAGAGGTCACATGCCCCTCCGCAATCCACATTCCCACTAGGCTCCATACGGAAAGGCTACGTGCCCCTCTGCAATCCACATTTCCACCAGCTTCCAGACGGAGGGGTTACATGGACTACGTGCTGTGTCCATGACCTTTCGCAGGGCTTTACACTCAGGAGCATAGTTGCCCCTATCCCAGACTGTGATGCAGCCAGTCAGCAAACTTTCCACCACACATCTGTGGAAATTTGCCAGGTTTTCGTTGTCATACACCCTTTACTTAGTAAGAGAGTTTGGGCCCAGGAGAGGAGGGAAAAGAACAAATGTTCATCTCCTGTTTTTCCAAGGGAACTGAGCAACTGAGTAATCTGGGTGTTCATTTGAAAAAGGAACAGCCATTGCATCATGGTCTTGAATATTAAACAGAATATACTAGAAACTCTCAGTCAGTCATCTCACTCAAACAGTATCTGTGGGTGTTGGATAACAATTTTAAATGTTACAAATATCTTATAAAGTTGTCATGCTTCCCCTACCAGTGGTACAAATGATTGGAGACCATAATAGGCTTCATATTATTCTCCTGTGATTAAGAATATTTTGACATAATACTTTTTATTTTAAAAAGTGTGACGTGGAGTTAATATTGAGGAAAATTTGTACTGAAATATAAAATTACCTCCTGTTTTAAGTTGCATATAACTGTCAAAAAATGATATTAATATGTACTGCATTCATGCTGAAAACTGTTGTAAAAATGTTCATTAATTACATAGATCAATAAATGGATTAACGTCCATTAGAATTAAGCAAAAGCAAGAATCAGTTGATTGATGGAAACCAGAACAAGAGACAAAAGATTTGCTCTGATACATATGATACAAAGCATTTTATTCATGAAACAATACTGTTTGTAAGATGGGAAATGCATGGCAATGTAACAATGAGGAGTGCTGATACATAACCAAGAACAAAAAAAGATAAAAAGTTTTCCCACCCTGTCAGTCCATTAAAATTATAGATTATGATTGAACTTGTACCCAAACTCCACTTTCCCATTTCTCGATGGTGTCCAAAAATCTCTCACTTTAAGATATTCAACAATTAGGCATCCACTGGGAACTGCAAGATTGTTGACCATTTATTCCTGTCTCCTAGTTCAAGGCTCTGCACGTTATTTCACTTGTTATTGGCCCTTCAAGTGAAATGAGGATCAGAATGCAATTCAGATGACCAAAGGTTAGACCTCCCTGAATTTTTAAGAAGTCTGAGAAGCAGCAGAGATGTGCCTGAAAGACCCAGATTGGCTGCAGGCTGTTAGGACACACGCAGGCTGCGGGTTATTGGTGACTTGTGGTCGAAGGACTCACGCAGGCTGTGGGCTGCTGGCAACTCTCATCAGAACCAGGTATCAGATCTGGGATTCGAGAGGGTGCTGAGGGCAAGCAAGGTTCCCAAAGGGGCCTCAGACACTGAAGGCTTCAGTGGTTTGGACCTGGAGCTCAGTTACCAATGGATCGAACAGGAGTCTGTGCCACTACAGAGGCTGAATCCACGGACACTCAGTGACTCTTTCTTTGCTTCTCTTTCTCCTACTGTTAGGTGAGTTGGGTGACACTCATGATAACTCTTTGTCTTACGATAGATAAAAGTTAAAACATATCATGTATATTACATTTTTAATGATTTATTATGTGAAAATAAAATGAATCTTTGAATCTTTGAGATGCATCTTCCCAGCAAAGTGAGGAATAAACCTATAGCTAACAGCAAGAGGAGGTTGATGGAAGTTACAAATCAAATTCCATACAAAAAAAATTATTCAATAGTAAATGCACTTTACTCACTGAGAAGATAAAAACACAAAATTGTGCCAATTTCCACAAATCAGTATTTATGCTCAAAGTGAGCTTCCTCCCATTGAATAAATTGTCAGTCCTCCATATACCAATAAATGCATTCATAAAGCAAATTCCATGTTCTTAACATTCTATACATTAAAAATTTTCTTCTGAATTCCTTATCTGATTTTTATTGACAATCTTATATTGTCTCCCACAAGTGGAAACATACGTTTGGGGCCATGTTTTTAAATTACTCTAATCCAGTGGTTTTCAAATTGCCCCACTAAACTCGCAATCCACCTTAAGTAATCCCTATGCCAGAAGAGCTCTCAGATTAGTAAGGGATTGCTTAAGGTGGTATGTGGGTGGAAAGAAAAATATTTGAAAACCACTATTTTAATCGTACCTAATTGACTTGTTATGTGCACGGTTTCCTGACTCCAAAGGAAATGGGCCAATGACAATTTTTCTCAAGCAAAATATTTCAGTAACAATTGTGTCAACCTTCTCTTTCCACCTCTTTAAGCAATCCCTTACTAATCACAGGGCACTTCCTGGACCCAATGCATCAATTGTATCGTGAAGAAAGTCTCTACTTCCTCAGGAGTTTGAAGAGGTTTGGTATGAAATCGGAAACACAGGCAAATTTCTACAGATAAGTGGTGGAAAGTTACAAATGCATTCATAAAGCAAATTCCATGTTCTTAACATTCTATACATTAAAAAGTTTCTTCTGAATTCCTTATCTGATTTTTATTGACAATCTTATATTGTCTCCCACAAGTGGAAACAGCTGCATCACAGTCTGGTATGGGGACACCAATACCCCTGAGCGTAAAAATCTATAAAAGGTAGTGGGGAGGGGGGGGGGGAAGGGAGGGGGGAAAAGGGGAGAAAATGACACTGTGTATATTCAAGAGGGAAATGTTTGTGTGTATTTTGGTCAATATGGTTCATAGTGTGAAAAATTAAAAAAAATTTAAAAAAAGAATATGCACAGGGAACACTGCCATTGGAGAGCAGCTGCAATCATCAAAGATTCACATCACCCAGCACACGATTTGTTCTCACTGCTACCATCAGGAAAGAGGTATAGGTGCTACATATCTCGCACATTAGGTTCAGGAACAGCTGCTACCCCTCCACCATCAGATTCCTCAACAAAAAAAACTCAATCAGGGGCTTATTTAAGGACTCTTAATTTTACACTTTATTGATTTTTTTTTTGCTCTCTGTATTGCACAGTTTGTTTACATTTCTTTATTTGTTTACAAGTCTACATTGAGTACAGTTTCTTTTGCACTATCAATAAGTGGTAATTCTGCCTGGCCAACATGAAAAAAGAATCTCAGGGTTGTATGTGATGTTATGTTTGTACACTGACAATAAATCTGAAATCTGATTTCAGCCAGGATTTTAAGGTTTCAAATTGGATGACAAAGGAAATAAACTTAATTTGCTTTAGTTTGTAGTGGGTCAAGTGGCGCAGTGGGCTGAATTGTCACCCGTGCGGCTCGCCGAACGGCCGCGCAGCTCCGCAGGCCTGGTCACTGCTCACTCACCTGGCTGGGGAGCTGTACACAGTGCTGCGGGCTGGATGGCGGCACACTGGAATCTGGGGCACCCATCTTCAAGAAAGCATGGGGCTCCAGTCAACTTTATTCAAAGACACTAGCCTGGCAGGTGAGTGGCAAGGTGATGTCACTTCCGGCTCCAAGCTGGGAGGGGTTTAAAAGTGGAGGAAAATTCAAATAAAATGACTTTGCTGACTAGCACCGCATCTGGTGTATTCATTTAGTAGCTCTATTGGAGTAGTCGCAACAATTAGAGACCTCGACGTGATTCGAACACCTCAGGCCCTCCGATTTATGCCAGGACTTGTCATCTCCCAACAAATAAACTACAGCAGGCCAAGGCAGAATTTACTGCCATGGAGAAATTGGGTATCATTCAGCGTTCCAACACCCCTTGGGCATCGCCATTACACATGGTGCCCAAGAACACTGGTGGGTGGAGACCCTGTGGCGACTACCGCAGGCTCAATATTATAACTGTGCGTGACAGATACCCCTATTCCGCATATACAGGATTTCGCTGCCCACCTGCACAATTGCCATGTCTTTTCCAAGGTAGACCTTTTCAAGGGATATCATCAAATCCCAGTCCAGGCGGATGACTTTCCAAAAATGGCAATTATTACTCCTTTTGAGCTTTTTGAATTCCTGAGGATGCCATTTGGTTTGAAGAACACCGCTCAAACGTTCCAGCGGCTTATGGACGCTTTGGGAAGGGATTTAGAATTTGCATGCATATACTTAGATGACATCTTCATCACCAATCAAAATCACCAATTGCATTTACGCCACCTATTCCAACAGCTGGATGAATTCGGACTTACCATCAACCTTAACAAATGCCTGTTTGGCAGAACGACCAACGATCTCCTAGGGCACAAGATCATGGCAGAAGGTGTGTTTCCCTTATCCAACAAAGTGGACGCCGTATGTGCTTTCCCAAAACCTACCACGGTTAAAGGAGTGCAGAAAGCTTTGGGCATGGTGAATTTCTATCACTGTTTCATTCTGGCAGCCGCTGACATTCTTGTCTACTGTTTCAACTCCTCACCACAAAGAGCAAAGCAGTTACTTAGACCGCAGAGGTGGAGTTTGCGTTCATAGCCACCAAAGATGCTCTGGCCAATGCAGCATCGGGTATCCTAATCCCACCACTGCCCTGGCACTCACCACAGACACTTCTGATGCAGTGGTGGGCCTGGTTCTCAAACAGTCTGTCAATAGCCATTGGCAATCCCTGGCTTTCTTTAGCTGCCACCTATGGCCATTGGAAATGAAGTACAACTGTTGCCATTGTACCTGACCACAAGACACTTCCGATATGTTTTGGAGGGCCGCCATTTCACTGCTTTCATGAATCTTAAGCCACTCACTTTTGTCTTTAGCAAGATATCGGACCCGTGGTCGGCCAGGCAGCAATGCCATTTGTCATACATTTCTGAATTTACTACAGATGTGCGTCATGTTTCAGGAAAAATCAATCTGGTCGCTGATGCACTGTCAAGACTGGCAGTACTTCATATCCAGGATGGTGTCAATATCTCTGACTTGGCGAAGGCACAGGTCATGGACCCAGATGTTCGGGCATACAGAATTGCCATTACAAACTTAGACATACAACATGTGGAACCACAACTGGGTGGTCCAAGTGTGCTTTGTAACATGTCTATGTGCTACCCCAAGCTGGTAGTTCCCACGTCTTGGAGATGGCGCCTTTTTGACAAAGTTCACAATCTGTCCCATCCCTCCATCAGAGCAACTAAATATGGACTTAAGAAAGACTATGTGCAATGGGCCCAGACATACAACCACTGCCAAACTTCCAAAATTCTGCAGCACACCAAAGCACCTCTCCAGTCTTTCCCAACAGTGTGCCAGCATTTTGAGCATGTGCATATAGACCTGGTCGGACCACTGCCAGTGTCTCAGAACATGAGATACATCCTCCCGGTCGTAGGCCGATTCACATGATGGTCAGAGGCAATCCCATTGCTATCTAGCGATGCTGAGACATGCGCCAGAGCGTTTGTTGCCAACTGGATCTCAAGATTCAGAGTTCCCTCACGTCACCTCAGACAGCAGAGTGAAATTCACCTCCACATTATGGACTGCCCTTATGCATTTTTGTGGCACGTAACTGCATCGTACCACCTGCAGTCCACGGTCTTGTGAAACATTTCTACCGGCAATTCAAGACCGTGCTCAAAGCCTGACTCACTGGGCCTAATTGGGTAGACAAGTTGCCTTGGGTCCTGCTGGGAATGCGCATCACCCCGAAGAAAGACATCCCAGCATTATCCACAGAAATGGTTTATGGTTCAGTTTCTCTCGCTTCCAGGTGGCATTCACTTCTCGTCTGACTCCTGCCCTTCGGATCTGGACGAGCTTTAGCAGCTTCGACTCCACATCGCAGTAAGAAAACCAATTCCAACCAACTGGCATGGAACCTCCAAACAGCATGTGCCTCCATCCCTCCTCAACACTGACTTTGTGTTCGTGCGTAGACAGGCCCCAGGAACATCATTGCAACAGCCGTACGATTACTCTTTCCGCGTGATCAAAAGGGATGAGGTTGTGTACACTTTAGACATTGGGGAACATGCTCAACTGTTTAATATGGACAGACTCAAACCAGCACGTGGACCCTACTACCAATCCAATTCACTGCCCCCAGCCCAGGAGACAAGGGTGTCTGTCTAAGGTGCGCGGAGCCAATTCATCTCTTTTAGGCGATGATTCTGGGGGAGGGTGGTGTAGCGGGCCAAGTGACACTGTGGACTGAACTTTTGCCCATGCAGCTCGCCGAGCAGCTGTGCAGCACCACGGGCCTGGTTGCTGATCACTCACCTGGCCGGGGGGGGGGGGGGGGGTGGGGGGGGGGCATGCATGGGGCTGCGGGCTGGGTCATGGCACTCTGGAGACTGGGGCACCCAGCTTCAAGAAGGTGTGGTTCTACCATTGACTTTATTCAAAGACACACACTGGCAGATGAGTGCCAGGCACAGGGCGATGTTACTTCCAGGTCCAAACTGGAAGGGGTTTAAAAAGTGGAAGAAAATTCAAATAAAGTGTCTTTACTGACTATCACTGTCTGGTGTGTTCATTTGGTAGCTCTACTGGAGTAGTCGCTACAAGTTTAAGTTTAATATTTTTCATTCCTAATGTCTTTTGGATGCTTTTAGATAACTTCTACTGATTATTAATTCCTAAGATTTTTTATCTTGAATCATTGATGAACGTTAGAGTCATTTAAAAATTAACAAATTCCTCACACTGTTAAGAGCTACCAACCTGCTTGGAGCTTTGCAGGTTGTCAAAAGCATTCAGAGGTCTTGACTACTTTCTGAGCCATGTACGGAAATCTCAGAAATTTTTCATCATCTTAGACTTAAATGCTTTACACCATATTCTGGAAATATGATCCTTGGTTATCAACCCCACCCCCACCAGGGGAAACACCTTCCTTCGCAGAAGATTGTATATATACACGAGATCCCCCTCTCCTGAGCAGTAATAAGTACATGCCTTGTTAATCCAATTTTATCTTATGAAATCAAGAATCACTTCAGTGAACCAGTGTAGCGCTTCCTCTCCTTCCTCTCCATCAGGACCTTCAGCCCAGAATTACATCTTTTCTTAAATAATGCACAAAACTGCAGAGAACACTCCAAGTGTGATCGCACCAAGACCTTGTATAATTGGAGCATTAGTTTGCAGAAGTTTGATTGAAATTCGTGTCTTTACAATCTGGCTATTCATTAATTTTAAAGAGGGCATTTACTTAATTAGAATTTTAAAAAAACCTCATTCAAACCCACCAGCTAATTCATTAGAATTGGAGTTAAAGTCATTTTAGCAATAAGGTAGCAGTGGAAGATCTTTACAGCTTAATATATCCATGTTTCATCAATCAAAGCCATAGGAGGACTAGTACTCTTGTCAATTAATCTTGGAAGAGGAGTTGTAATTGTCTGCTGGAAACGCATCTACATTCAATTCCTGCAGTAGTCAAACTTGCCTTGTTTTAGTCTGCATTATTGAGCTGCTCTTTATTTCTCTCAGTCTTCATTTTGAATACTTTATTTGTATGAAATGATAAACTACCAAGCCTGAACAAGAATATTTGTCAAAAATAAAATCTAATTAGTGCTGATTATCAATGGGTGATTTGGAACTAATAACCTAATGTATCTCATGAAAATTGAGGTCCACTTACCTCTGCCTTCTTTAGTTTCTCTTTTGTATAATGAGCCAAATGTTTGCAAAGTACCACAGTAAATACAGAACACTTGTGTGAAAGGTGTGTAATTATGATTATATAGACTGCATTTCATAGAAGATATGAGGAACAGGCCTTTTGGCCCATAACCTCTTTGTTGACCATGATATCAATTTAAACTAAATCTATCTACCTGCAAATGGTCTCCATCTATCTACCTATCCCATGCCTGCTCAGGTCCCCGTCCAAGGTCCTCTTAAATGTTGCTATCACATCTGGTTCAACGCCTCACCTGGGAATCCATCCCAGGCCACTCTCATTCACTGTGTAAAAAAAACATGTCTTGCAAATCTCTTTTAAATTCCCACCCCCCCCCCCCCCCACCCCTCTCATTCTTAAATAAATTACAGCAGGCCAAGGTAGAATTTACTGCCATGGAGAAATTGGGTATCATTCAGCATACCAACACCCCTTGGGCATCGCCATTACACAAGGTGCCCAAGAACACTGGTGGGTGAAGACCCTGCGGCGACTACCGCAGGCTCAATATTATAACTGTGCGTGACAGATACCCCTATTCCACACATACATGGCCTCTAGTACTTGACATTTCCACCATCGACATATTCTTTTATCAGTCTTCAAAACTCCTGAGAAAATAATCCAAGTTTGTCCAGTCTTAATTTATAGCTAATACTCTCTAATTAAGATAACTTTTGCACTCCAAACTAAAATGGAAGATCATAAGTCCCTTGCAAATTCAATATAATATCATTTTCTATGGATCAACTTGTTTGGTTGATTCCTTTTTCAATGTATTGGTTTCTGAAAACAGACTTGATACAGTGGTCTCTGATTTTTGCAATTTTCCAATGCAACTTCGGTAAAACTTATAGAAAAATGGTTGTTTACCATTCAAGAATCATCAATATTCCATACTTTTTCTGCCACATTACCAGGAGGGAGCAACTGACTGTTCATTAGAGCGAAGTTAATCAGTGATCTGTTTTCTCTTGTCATTGAATTTGACGCGCGGCACTCCCTAGCATTTATTGTCCACTGTTGAACAGCTCCACAATGTACCCGATCTCAGTGAAGTGATTGAAACTTTTTTAAAAATTAAGCAAGGAGGGATTTAAAATCTATTTTACAAAATTGTGATGTCCCGCTATATAAAGAAAAGGGTAGTAGGAACTTAGTAACAGTAACAAAGTTATCATAAACCTGCATGGGTGAAAATAGAATGGGATAAAATAGAAGAGGTAATTGCAGAGGATTTTATATATAAATTGGATGCAAAATTATTAACTGGTGAGAGAGAAACCCCTTTGTTAAAATACTTAATAAATATCTGGTATAAAATAAATAGTGATACTGGAACAAGGGATGGGGGCTTATCTCCCCAAACCCCTCCGACTCATAATACAATGAGTACCCTAGTACCCTTGTACAATGGGTAATCAAATTTTTGAAATCTAGTTGAAGATTGATATGAGCAGGGACCAATTGATGTCACGTGAACAATCAAAAGTACGGAATTCTTAACAACACAATCTTCTGCTTTTTTTCAAATAAAAGTGTATCTAAGGGATAAACTGGGACCAAAAATGTTTTTAACCAAACTGTAATGATGTGGAGACTCTGTTTCGAAAGGGAAGTTCAAAGAAATTTATTCAGCAATGTTTCTTTTACTTCAAATGGGAATCCCTAAACAAGGGCTTCATAAGTCCAGACAGAGATGGGAATCAGACTTAAATGTCAGAATCAACAGGCAAACCTGATTTGAACTATGTCAGAAGAGTGTGACTAACACGATAAATGTTCAGATATAGATTAGTACAGTATAATTTTTGCATCAATTATATCTCACACCACAGAAATTAAACAAATTAAATTCAGACCTAGCAGACTGATGTTTTAGATGTGGTGAGGAGGTGGGAGCTTTTTTTTACATTCAACTTGGTTATGTCCTAAAGTAAGACCTTTTTGGGTTGATCTAGGAAATTTCCTAGAGCAGATCACAGAAATCAAATTTCCACAAAACCCAGAATTATTTTCACAGGGATCAGATCTAAATTGAAACTGTCCAAGTATTAAACAGAATTCATTAAAATTGCATTGGCAATATTTAGAAAATGTATAACTGTTGCATGGAAGTCTGATTCACATCTAGGTATGCAGAAATACATCGTTGTATTCCCCTTGAGAAAATTACCTACAACTTAATAAATAAGCAAAACATTTTTTTTTTACGTTTGGCATTCATATTTACAAATCTCTGGTGTAAATCTTTAATTATGTTCATCCTAATCCTCGAAACCTGCATTGATTTTCTCCAAAGAAAATTAATTGAATATTAATTTATGATCCGTGGAGTGTGCAGGTCTTTTCAACAGTCCATCTTGTTTTTCTTTTTCTTTCTTTCATTTTTCCTTATCTTTTTCTTACTTTCTTTCAAAATCTATCTTCTCTCTACTTTAGGGTCTTTCTAGGGTGGGTGGGGATTGGGGAGTTGGGGTATAACCATCATGGAGCAAATACTGGATTTACTTTTGTACTTGAATTTTTAATTTTGTAATTGGCTGCATGTATGGTCAAAGTTTTGAATTAATTAATTAATTAATTACTTCGTTGATAACAAGAGTTTCTTAAGTTGTCTATTAAATTTAATTTCAGTGTTAGCATTTTATTGCCAAAAACTCACTTCAAGTTACTTGCACTGTTACGTTTAGAATGTATAATTTGAGTGATACATCACAGAATTTGCTTCATATTTTGTTTTGGCTTGTGAAGTCCAAGTAAGTGCATAAATCTTTTAATGAAAAATATTTTTTCTACTTTCAAAAATATTACTCCCGCAATGAAAACTTGTTAAATAGAGAGGCAGACAGCCTGCTCCCAAGCATCTGTTTAACAATTCTTAGATGACAGAATGAAAAATGTGCGATAAAATTTCAGCTGACTTCTCTCTATCAATGGGAAGACATCAAGAGACTGTTTATTATTGGGTTTTGATCCTTTTACTGAGATCAGGTGCTCAGTAGCTGTTAAAAAGTGCACAGTGAACAGCAGGGAGTGAAATATTCAAAGACCAAAATAAGCTATGCTATAAAACATAGTTGATGAACTCCATTAGACAGTCAAAGCTACTCCCCCATCGAGTCATAAAGTTTAATAGCGCAGAAACAGTCTCTTCAGCCCATCATGTCCATGTCAACCCAGTTATCTACCTGAGCTAGTTCCATTTGCCTATATTTAACCCATCTGCGAATAAACCTGCCCTGGCCATGTCTAAATCGCTCTTAAAGTCAAAATTATACCTGCCCCTACCATTTCATTGGGTAGCTCATTCCACATAACCCCTCCCTCTGTGAAAAAGGTGCCCCTCAAGTTCCTTTTACATTTTCTCCCTCTTACTTTAAATGCATGCCCTCTAGTTTCAGACATGCCCATCTTGAGAAAAAGACAATGCCCCCTCAGCTTCCGACACTCCAGTGAAAAAAGCCCCAGCCTTTTTTCCAGCCTCTCTTTATAATTCAAGCCAACCAGTCTCGGTAACATTCACATGAATCTATCTACACCTTTTCCAGCTGAATAACCTATTTGCTGTAGCTGGGCTGACCATAACTGTGCACAATATGCCAGGTGCCCAATCCGCCCAGGTGCCCAATCCGCCCAGGTGCCCAATCCGCCCAGGTGCCCAATCCGCCCAGGTGCCCAATCCGCCCAGGTGCCCAATCCGCCCAGGTGCCCAATCCGCCCAGGTGCCCAATCCGCCCAGGTGCCCAATCCGCCCAGGTGCCCAATCCGCCCAGGTGCCCAATCCGCCCAGGTGCCCAATCCGCCCAGGTGCCCAATCCGCCCAGGTGCCCAATCCGCCCAGGTGCCCAATCCGCCCGGTGCCCAATCCACCCGGTGCCCAATCCGCCAGGTGCCCAATCCGCTAGGTGTCCAATCCGCCAGGTGCCCAATCCGCCAGGTGCATTCACCAATGTCTTGTAGAATGGTAATGTGATTTCCCATTTCCTGTTCTCATTGCCCTGATCAATGAAGGCACCACCTGTGCCTTATTTTCTGATAGGATGTCCAATGTTGCCCCCTCTCTAGTAGGGCCCTCTACGTGTTCTTTGAAAAAATTTCCCTGAGGTCACTTAACAAATCCCTCCAACCCAACTCCTACCCCACCCAAACCCTTTGCATTACGGCAGTCTCACCAATAGGAAGAAAGTTTAAATCTCCTACTATTACAACCCCATTATTTTTACACCTATCTGCAATCACCCTGCATATTTACCCATCTAATTCCCTTTCACCATTGGGGTCCCAAAAATACAGTTCTATCAAAGTGAACATTTCCTTCTTATTTCTAAGATCCACCCGTATAGCTTCAATGGACAATCCACCCAAGAATATTCCCTCTCTGTACCGGTTATATTGTCCCCAATCAAAAACGCAACATCCTCTTTCACCTGTCCCACTTTCACTGGAAGAGAGCTCAATAATCCATAAATCTGAAGCCCTCCCTCTGCACCATCTCTTTAGCCATGCATTTAAATTTAAATGTTACATTTCGACATGCAGCACAGTAACATGCCCTTTCGCCCCATGAGCTCATGCTGTCCAATTAAACCCAATTGATCTATAACTCCGGTACATTTTTGAAGGGTGGGAGGAACCAGAGCACCCAGAGGAAACACAGGCAGCCACAAGGAGAGCATAAGCTCCTTACAGAGTTGGATTCAAACCCTGTTGCTGGCACTCTAGCAGAGTTGCACTAACCACTATTTAACTGTACTAACATTAGGGTTAGGGTTAGGGTTGTGCCAGCTTGTGGCACAGGGAGTATTCCTGAGATTACTACCCTAATTTCCTGTCTAACTTCCCAAATTCTCCTTGCAGAACCTCAGCTCTCTTTCTGCCTTTGTCACTGGTACCCATGTGGACCACAACATCTGGTTGCTCACCTTTCAGAATGTCCTGTTCCTGCTTCAACATGTGCATCTGGGAGGGAACACACCATCCTGGAGCCTGACTGTCTTTGTCACAGAAACTCCTACCTGTGCCCCTTCTGAAAGAGTCTTTAATCATAATTGTCCATCTAGACTTTGCTCTACCCTGCATTATCTGGTTGCTGCTGCTATTTTCCTCCGAGAGGTTATTCCCCCCCCCCCCCCCTCAACGGTATAGGTCGGCGTGATGGGTAGAGGCAATTGTGGGCCATGCCCCCCCACCAAATGAGTTATTATCCCCCTCCCACCCATCCACAGCAGTAGGGGGTTGCAAACCATACTGGGTGATGCCATCAGAGGGGGTGTCACCAAAATGAATCACATGGTTTCGTCTCGATGTGCTATAAGCACGCGAGTTTGTCTGAAATACCAGAGGGAGGGTGAAGTGTGATGGTGCGGTGGACGCTCCCCCTGCCACCCTCCACTGGGTGAGCTCTTGAACAGCAGTTTGTTTCCAACCCCCCCCCACCACACACAATTACCCTAATGCCCCCCCCACCAGTGGTTAGATCTCTTCTGGCGCCGACTCTGCAGAATCCAAATATATATACTGTTGTTTTGTTCCTCTCCTGGAGATGACCCATCTCCCTGACTGAACCTCTCTCAAATTCCTATCGTGGTTCTCAACCTTTTTCTTTCCACTCACATCCCACTTTAAGTCATCCCTATGCCATAAGTGCTCTGTGATTAGTAAGGGATTGCTTATGAGGAGGAAGGGAAAGTTGAGAATCATTGCTCAAGACCCGATTGTTACTGTAATATTTTGCTTGTAAACAATTGTCATTGGCTCATTTCCTTTGGAGTTATGAAACCATGCACATAACGAGTCAATTAGGTACGATTAAAACAGTGGTTTTCAAACTTTTTCTTTCCACCCACATACCGCCTTAAGCAATCCCTTACTAATCAGAGCACCTATGGCATAGGGAATACTTAAGGTGGTATGTGAGTGGAAAGAAAAAGGTTGAGAACCACTGCTCTACCTCCTGCCTCCGTAGTATCCTGCCTACAGATCTCAGGCAGCCATTCTCAAAATGGCCACTCCATTACAGTCAGTCTGCTTGTCTTTCATATGCTTTTAGGGATGGTCGCTGATGAAACTCAAGTCCTTCACCTTCAACAGACTCTTTTTAATCTGCCAATTTATTTTAACTTAACATAAAATAACTTACAATGAATTCTTCACTCTGTCAAATATTTCCTTATTTCTGAAAACACAGACTTTGGACTGACACTTGTGCAAAGTAAAGGGAATGGTGTACTATCACAGAACATATGCAAAGTTAGTCTCTCCAGTAACCATCTTCAACATTACGTCTGACTGCTTCATTTCAAGTTTGTCTTTCAGATCTTTTGACATTAATGACACAGCCACCCCTGTGTCGAGTTCTATCTGCAATGCTCCATCATCCTCTGGGTTGCTTTGGTATTCTGGCTCACTGCTGGAACTTTTGTCATTTCCCCTGATTTTTTTTTATTTTGGAAAATTGTTTTTTATACTTAAATTTCTGGTTTTTCTTCCCTCTGTGACCCACTTTTTTTCTTTCTCTCTTGGACACTTTGACTTGATGTGTCCCTCCTTGACAAATAACACTTGTCCCTTTTGCGCTGACAGTTAACAGGGCTGTGGTAATTCCTCCCACAGGAGAAGCATTCTCATTGTTCTATGCTCTTCACCATGTGCTCCCCTTGTATAATATCAATGTTACGATTGGCCATTTCAAAACTTAATGCCATCTCATAGCAGGAATTAATGTCCAAACTTTTCCTGATTAACAATCGTTGTTGGTCATGGCAGTCAGCCAAACCGATTACCAACATGTCTCTGACAACTTACTCAATTCGGCAAAATATTGGCTCACCGTTTTTCCTGTCTTTTTCTTTTGTGTGTAGAATTTGTATCTTTCCGCGATCACCACTCTCCAACCAGGTCACATAACTTCATAATACTTGGTATTTGGTTTTCCCTGTACCAAAAGGGTCTTGATCAGACTGTACATTTTGCTCCCCACATTCCTTAAAAACAGTACCTGTTTTCTCTTGCAGGTTTCTCTATCCCTCACATCCGGGCAATGCAGTACATATTGAACCTATCCACATAATCATACCAGTTTTCCGTTTCTTTATATTCTCCAAATGTCCTTCTGTCATTTTAACTACTTATTATTCAGTAACAAAATAAATCCAGAATTTATTCTCACTTTATTGTCGTCTTCCTCTCGATTTTCTTTCCTTTTCTTTCCTTTCTGCTGCCGAGCATGTGCCTCTGTCTCACGGTAGCCCGACGTCGTTCCTTGTTTCTTACTCAATTTCCACCTCTGCCATCTTTTTAACCACGAAATCCTGTAGATCCTGTTGTCTGGAGTTTATCCTTGTCGCCCCTCTGTCGTGTATTTTCCCTTTGAAAATAACATCACTCGAGAGAAGCTGTAAGCGTCTTTATTCATTCCAAGTTGACGCCAAACATCAACTCTCCTCACAATGCACATCGCGTACCTGACGTCACCCGTGCATGTGCGACCCCCCCCAAAATACTCCGCGTACCTGACATCACATGAACATGTGTGTTCCCATAACAATAAATGCTTTCCTAAACTAGAAAGCAAGAACAATAACTTTATAGCCTTATCACTTTCTCTAAAAATCTAACATAATTGTGCGTCTACAACTCCAAACTATAATTCAGACATGGAAAACTGAACCTTTCATTTGTCATTTCTCATATCGAAGGAAACCACAGTCCTTAATCTCTCAAAATTAGTATATTCAACTTCCTTTAAATATTGTTTCCATTTCTCCTTGAGATGCAATTACAGTTCACCTAGACATATTAAAAAATGTTTTAACTCTATTGCTTTGTTTAAGTGTTGTGGTCCTTGTGGGTTATTTAAACTTATCCCGTAGTCTTAAAATTAATATTTAGACCAGAATCAGTTCTATCTATTGCCAAAAAGGAAAGAAAATAATCAAATATAACCATTTCAGAGTGTAGCAGCTCAGGCAACTGTCAAGAGATTTCATTTTCAATTTAGTTGGCTTTGAATGCTGCCTTTGGCATTAGCTCGTTACAAATGAAAAATAGTATTTGGCTTTGAGTGACACTCAGAATGAAATAAAGCAGATTTTGGTAAAGAGAGGATAACAGAAAAAGTGCTTAGTCAAAAGGAAACTGCTGTACAGGCAGAGATGACAGGGTTGTGTGAATAACATAAAGCATACGAGATGTTAAATGCAAAGTTGCTGGAGTCAAAGACAATGGTGCTTCAGGATTGTTATGACTTTCTCCTTTTTGTTTTTCCCACAGCAGGGAAACGCGAGCTGTATTTCATTACGGGGATAAGGGAAAAACCAAAGGGAACGTTCGTAACAAAGTTCCGCAACCTACAGATGGAAAGGATCTCCCGCACTCCTTTTAACAATGAAGATAAAACTTGACAGATACCAGGAAACCAGTTCATTAATGTATCCTGCAGGACTGCAAATGAGAAGAGAGTGAAACTGAATAAATAAAGCGTCTGGTGGAATACATACAGCATTCACTTTATCCTTGTGTTTTCACTATTCCTTCTTCCTCTGTTGGGTCTTCCTGTTTCCACACTGACAACACCAAGGTGTAGGCTTAATATCTCCACTGATTCTGCCGAACAGATCAAACAGCCAAGCTGGAAATGCATTGACAACAATGAGCAATGATAGTGGATGGGAATTAATAGTTTTCTCTTGCATTTCTATATTTCAAGAATGAATAATGAAAGAATCTTAATGTCAGAAAAGCCTGCAAATTATAAAAGAATCAAACCAAATGTTCTTCTCTCTGTTCACTGTGAGATTGGACCTTCTCAATGCTTTACACGAAATGAAGTGGTATATAGAGAATAGAAACAAGACATTCAGTCCAGCAAGTCTATCTGATGATTAAGCTCCACTGTTAGCTTCTTTCCAGAATAAATACTGCAAATACTCAGCAGGACAAACTGCATCAGTGGGAAAAGAAGTTTAATATTTCAAGTTGAAGAACCTTCGTCAGACCTGGAAGGAGAGAAAAGGAACTCGTTACTCTGAAAGGGTCTTTGGCTTGGCTTCGCGGACGAAGATTTATGGAGGGGTACGTCCACGTCAGCTGCAGGCTCGTTTATGGCTGACAAGTCCGATGCGGGACAGGCAGACACGGTTGCAGCGGCTGCAGGGGAAAATTGGTTGGTTGGGGTTGGGTGTTGGGTTTTTCCTCCTTTGCCTTTTGTCAGTGAGGTGGGCTCTGCGGTCTTCTTCAAAGGAGGTTGCTGCCCGCCAAACTGTGAGGCGCCAAGATGCACGGTTTGAGGCGATATCAGCCCACTGGCGGTGGTCAATGTGGCAGGTACCAAGAGATTTCTTTAGGCAGTCCTTGTACCTTTTCTTTGGTGCACCTCTGTCACGGTGGCCAGTGGAGAGCTCGCCATATAACACGATCTTGGGAAGGCGATGGTCCTCCATTCTGGAGACGTGACCCACCCAGCGCAGCTGGATCTTCAGCAGTGTGGACTCAAAGGGTAACACTGTGGTAACTATGTGGATAAGATGCAAACAATGAGTGAGTGGGGACAATTAAAAGGAGGAAACATAGATTCATAGTCTTGTACAGCATCTGAACAGGCCCTTTGATCCAACTCATCTGTATAGACCAAGTAATCTACCTGAGCTAGTGCCTTTTGCTTGAAATTGGCCAATACACTTTTAAACTTTTCCTATCCGTGTACCTGTCTAAATGTCTTTTAAAGACTGTAATTGTATCACTTCTGCAGTTTATTCTATATACCCACCATCCTAAGTATGAAAGAAATGTCCCTCTGATCCAGTTTAAATCTTTCCCCTTTCACCTTCAGCCAATATGCACTACTTTTAGTAAAAGCTCACAAAAATACTGAAGAACTCAGCCGGTCTTGCTGCGTCCATAGGAGGTAAAGATACATCTTTCCTGTGTGTGTCTTACTCCAATCACAGCATCTGCAGACTTTCATGTTTCAGACACCCTTATCTTGGGAAAAAGACTGTGACTATTCACCTCAACTATGCCCCTGTAGGAGTTGTGAAAAGCAGAGCAGAAAGACTTCGGTGGTCGATCAAGTAGGAAACATTCTCCACTCCCAGACGGGGGAAAAAAAACTTCATCTATCTTTATTTCTGGTCAGGCAGTAGAATTTAAAAAGGAAAGGACAGCTTATCACTGTTCACTTGGTGAGGAGCCTTCAGCCAGGTGTCTAGTGATTATTGTGGGAGGGATTAATTGGGTAATTAATTAAATTAGCAGGGAGCAATAAAAAGGAGGGCTCACTCAAGGAGTGGCCAGTGAGTGTGTGGCCTAGTTAAGGGGAGGAATGTCAAAGCTTTGGCTCAAAAGGCTTCAGTGAGCAGGAGCTGAGGTAAGGATTGGTAAGTCCCTTTTTAAGTTTATCTAAATTACTCTAATTTAAATTGAAGAGTGGGTGATAGAAGTAGTTAGGGCAGTTGAGAGCTCTGATTGCAGGATGTGGGAGGTCAGGGACAGTACAGATGTTCCTGATGAGTACATCTGCAAAAGGTGCATCCAGTTGTAACTCATGGAAGACCAGGTTAAGGAACTGGAGTTGCAGCTGGGTGAACTGTGGATCATAAGGGAGGCATAGATGATGATAAATAGGAGTTATGGGGAGGCAGTCACCCCCAACAGTCAAGAGTCAGGGAAATGGGTGACTATGAGGAAAGGGAGGGAGACAGGCAGTGCAGAGTACCCCTGTGGCTGTTCCCCTCAACAGCAAGTATACTGTTGGAAAGAAGATGATCTACAGGAGACAAATCATGGAGGTTGGGACTCTAGCATAAGGGCTGGACCCTTTGCTCAGAAGGGAAGGGGGGAAAAAAAGGGCTATTGTAGTTGGGGATTTGCTGGTTAGGAGAGCAGATAGGAGGTTTGTTGGATGAAATTGGGGGTCCTGGTTGGTATGTTGACTCCCAGGGGCCAGAGTCCAGGATGTCTCTGATCAAGTCCACAGCATTCTGGAGGGGGAGGGGCTAGAAATCATGGTCCACATGGGGACCAATAACCTAGAAGTGGGGATGAGGTCCCGAAATGGATGGCATAGTTAGGGAAGAAGTTGAAAAGCAGGACCTCAAGGGTGACATTCTCAGGATTTCTGCCTGTGCCATGTGCTAGTGAGGATAGAAATAGGAAGTTGTGGAGGATGAATGAGTGGCTCAGGTCCTGGTGCAGGGGTTTAGATTTCTGGATTATTGGGATCTCTTCTGGGGCAAGTCATCCCTGTCCAAAAGAGATGGGCTGCACTTTAATTGGAGGGGGACCAATATCCTGGTGGGCAGGTTTGCTAGAGCTGTTGGGGAGGGTTTAAACTCATTTGGCAGGGGGTAGGAATCAGAATGAGAGTGGGGAGGAAGAACTCCTAGACTGGAGGGTACAGAATGAAAATCTAAAGGAAGGAGAGAGGAAGGTAAAGGTAGTTGGTAACAAAAGGAGTATGTGGAGGACAATCTCTCATGTGCATATTTTAATACAAAGAGCATAGTAAATCAGGAAGATGAGCTTAAGGCATGGATGGCCACATGGAAATATGATATTGTAGCCATCAGTGTAACTTGGTTGCAGGAAGGGCCTGTTTGGCAGTTAAATATTCTAGGATTCTATTGTTTTAGACATGATAGAATGGGGGGGGGGGGGGGGGAATGGGGAATTAAAAGGTGGAGGATGGGGAATTAAAAGGTGGAGAAGTTGCAATGCTTATTAGAGAGAACATTACAGCAGTTCTGTGGCAGGATGGTTTGGTGGGATTGTCCAGTGAGGCTATTTGGGTGGATTTGAGGAATGGCAGAGGCATAAATACATTAAAGGAATGTATTATAGACAACCAAATGGACTGGAATTATAGGAGCAAATTTGTAAGGAGATTGCATATATGTGTAACAAACATAAGATGGTTGTTGTGGGAGATTTCAACTTTCCGAACATTAACTGGGGTACCCATACAGTAAGAGGACTGGATGGGGTAGTTTGTGTTCAGGAAAGTTTTATGAATCAATATGTAAAGGGGCAGTATGGGATCTCCTATTAGGGAATGAGGTAGGTCAGGTGACAGAGGTTTGTGTTGGGGAACACTTTAGGTCTAGTGATCACAATACTATTAGTTTTTGGTTAGTAATGGAAAAGAATAGAAGTGGGCCAAAGGTTGAGATTCTTGATTGGGGGGGAAAAAAGCAAATTTTGAGGGGATGAGAAAAGATTTGGAGGGTGTAAATTGGGATGTGTTATTTTCAGGGAAGAATGTAGCAGATAAATGGAGGATATTCAAAGGAGAAGTTCTGAGAGGGCAGAGTTGATATGTCCCCATGAGGATAAAAGGAAAAGTTAGAAACTCTAGGGAACCTTGGTTTACAAAAGATATTGGGAACATGGTTTGGAGGAAGAGGGATATGTACAGCATTATAAACAGCAAGGAAGGGATGAATTGCTTGAGGAATACAAGGAGTTTTTTTTAATCTTGAGGAAATTAGAATGGCTAAAAGGAAATATGAAGCTGCTTTGGCAGGAAAAGTAAAAATAAACCCAAAGGGTTTCTATAGGTACATTAACAGTAAAAGAATAGTGAGGGATAAATTTGGACCCCTTGAAGATGAGGGGGGTAAGCTCTGTGAGAAGCCAGAGGAGATGGGTGAAATTTTAACTTTTTTTAGTATTTACTAAGGAAAATAATATTGAGCCAGATGAAGTGGAAAAATATGGTAGGGAGCTCATGGATAATATAAGAATTAATGAGGAGGTAATGTTGGCTATATTGAAAAAAGATCAAGGTGGATAAATATCCAGGTCCTGACAAAATATTCCCTAGGACCTTGAGGGAGGGTAATGAACAAATAGTGGGTGAGTTGACAAGTATTTAAAATGTCACTGGACATGGGGGAATTGCTGGAGGACTGTAGGATGGCTCGTGTTGTTCCACTCTTCAAAAAAAGGATCCAAAAGTAGACCTGGTAATTATAAAATGTAAGTCTGATGTCAGTGGTGGGTAAGTTAATGGAGTGTTCTTGGAGATGGCATATACAACTATTTGGAAAGGAAGGGATTGATTTGGAGTAGTCAGCATGGTTTTGTTTTTTTGAGGAGATTACTAAAAAGGTTGATAAGGTGAAGGTGGTGGATGATGTCTATTTGGACTTTAGTAAGGCTTTTGATAAAGTTCCCCATAAGAGGTTAGTAAGGAAGGTGGCAGAATTGGGTATTAATGATGAAGTAGTGAGATGGGTTCAAAAATGGTTGGATGGGAGATGCCAGAGAGTAGTGATAGAAAATTGTTTGTTGAATTGGAGGCCAGTGTCAAGTGGAGTGCCTCAGGGATTGGTAATGGGACAACTGTTGTTGATCATGTATATTAATGATCAAGATGTTAGGGTGGCAAATTGGATTAGTAGATTTGCAGATGATACAAAGCTTTGCAGTGTGTGGACAGTGAAGAAGATTATCAAAGCTTACAGGGTGATATAGGACAGTTAGAAGAGTGGGCTGAAAGATGGCAGATGGAGTTTAATACTGATAAATGTGGTGCTACATTTTGGTAGGACTAATCAAAATGGGACATGCACATTAAATGGTAGACAACTGAGGAGTGCAGTGGAACAAAGGGATTTGGGAGTCATGGTACATAATTCTCTGAAAGTTGAATCACATGTGGATAGGGTGGTGGAGAAGGCATTTAGTATGTTGGCTTTCATAAATCAGAGTATAGGACCCAGAAGTTGGGATGTTATGTTGAAATTGTATAAGGCATTGGTGAGGCCAAATTTGGAATATTGTGTGCAGTTTTGCCTGCTGAATTACAGGAAGGATATAAACAGTATAGAGAGAGTGCAGAGGAGATTTAAGAGAATGTTGCTGGGGTTTCAGGGTTTGAGTTACAGGGAAAGGTTGAGGAAGCTGGAACTTGTTCTCTGGAGTATGGAAGGTTGAGGGATGATTTGATAGAGGTATTCAAAATTATAAGGGGGGCAGATAGTCAATGTGGATAGGCTTTTTCCACAGAGTGGGGGAGATTCAAACAAGAGGGCATGGATTGTGAGCAAAATGGGAAAAGTTTAAGGGAAACACAAGGGGAATTTCTTCACACAAGAGTGGTGGTGGTATGGAATGAACTTCTGGCGGTGGTGGTAGAAGCAAGATTGATAATATTCAAGGAAAGGTTGGACAGTTATATGAACAGGAGAGGTATGGAGGGTTACAGGCCAAATACGGGTCAGTGGGACTAGGTGGGAGATGATGTTCGGCACAGGTGAGTAGGGCCAAACTGGCATGTTTCTGTGCTGTGAATGGTTATATGGTTACATTCTCACTGATCTCTAAATGAATTGGTGGGTGGAACGGTTAGCGTAGAGGTTAGTGATCAGGACTGGGGTTCAAATCCTGCATTGTCTATAAAGAATTTGTCTGGATGAGTTTCCCTGGGGGCTCTGTTTTCCTCCCAACGATTTGAAATGTACTGGGGGTTATAAGTCAATTGGGTGTAATTGGGCAGCAGGGGCTGAAAGGGCCTGTTAGCATGTTGCATGTCTAAATTTATATTTAGAGTATTTATCTGAATTCCTTCAATTCTTGGAAACTCTTATCTTGATTGACTCCAGTGATGATCTTCCCCACAAGACTGTTTATTCAGTAAAAGCATTGCAAATTTTGAAATATCTCTGCTGTCACCACACACCCCCCACCCCACCCCCCCCCCCCCCCAGGCTTTCTAATGAAAAAAGAGAGAGAGCCTGGCCAACCTTTTCCTTAAGCATACCCTCACTGATATGGTTTCATAACATGAGGATCAGACCTCCACAGTTTTGTGCTAACTAGAGTTTGATTAGTTTCATTTAATTTCTATTTCTCCAGAAGAAAGGTGATATTGAGATCCAATTATTGATTTAGAAAATTGTATCTGGTGAACATTGTAACAAATGAAGATGACATTGGACAACAATTTTTTCCCCCAAAAGGTTTGCTTCCTGAAAAGAAAATTGGGGATTGTGATAGACAAAAAGATAATTTCAGATTTACTATATCATGTAGGAAGTTAAATGAACTTATCGAATTTAGTATTTTTAATTGCTTTATGACGCTGACACGTTGCGATAGTTCAACTGACGTAAAAATCTTTTGCTGCTGATTTTTGTTTGTACTCGGCATCTGATGCCTCTCATGTCAGTGTCCAACAATAGTCGGCCAGCATTGATGGATTCCAGTTGCCCTGATACCACTTTTCCATGGTCACAATGCCCTGGTGAAATCTTCACCATGTTCACTTATTAATGATCAAGATGTTAGGGTGGCAAATTGGATTAGTAGCTTTGTAGATGATACAAAGCTCTGGAGTGTTATGGACAGTGAAGAAGATTATCAAAGCTTACAGGGTGATATAGGACAGTTAGAAGAGTGGGCTGAAAGATGGCAGATGGAGTTTAATACTGATAAATGTGGTGCTACATTTTGGTAGGACTAATCAAAATGGGACATGCACATTAAATGGTAGACAACTGAGGAGTGCAGTGGAACAAAGGGATTTGGGAGTCATGGTACATAATTCTCTGAAAGTTGAATCACATGTGGATAGGGTGGTGGAGAAGGCATTTAGTATGTTGGCTTTCATGAATCAGAGTATAGGACCCAGAAGTTGGGATGTTATGTTGAAATTGTATAAGGCATTGGTGAGGCCAAATTTGGAATATTGTGTGCAGTTTTGCCTGCTGAATTGCAGGAAGGATTATAAACCATGTAGAGAGAGTGCAGAGGAGATTTAAGAGAATGTTGCTGGGGTTTCAGGCACTTACTGCACCAAGATCAGCAGGAAGAAGCCCAAGTACAAATGCAGGAAAATGAATTTTCATTGACCATGTTGCACTTGGTTTCGTATGCTTGATGTAAACTTAAAATATGACAGGAAGTCACAAAAATAGCTTGTATCTAAATAAACAGTATGTGATAGGAAAATTAAGGTTATTTTTGTGATCAGCAGTCCAAAATCAATAAAATACACCCAAATGTTTTCAGGAACCGAAGTATTCATTGTCCAGTGTTATTAACATGAGCTAGCTGTCTCAAGTAAGACTGTGGGAAAAGATCTTAAGATAATGCGCATCCCGAATGTTTCGGCAGAAGGGCAAGGTAGATTTTCAGATGTCCAGCAAGCTATCCAACTTAACCTATCTCCTTCTTTTGGGGTATCTTATCAGAATTGACCATGATTTGCTTGCATTCTGATTTTTGTGGGATCTGAGGTGACTGATGGCATCAATGTTTGAGCCACTGATGGAGCCTAATGGACTATGGGTAAGTGGTTTTTTTTGGTGATCTGCTTGCTCTATCATTTATTCAGTTGAGTATGTGCCCAATGCATCAAAATTTGAATCAAAATCAGCCAATCAGGAGAAGAGGTGAGACTTGCATTGCCGGTTCTTGGGGGGGAGGGGGGAGGGGGGGGTCCTGTGTGGTGGTACGCCATTAGGCAGGTGAACCAGCCCCGCTTGTCATGCACGTGGCAGGGCAGCTGGCCAAAATGGCACCGGGGGGGGGGGGGAGTGGTCTTCCTCCCGACCTCTGCATTGGGCTCGGAAGCCCGCACTGGGTGACGCCCTGGTGACATGGGGGGGGGGCCCAGTGCGATTCTCAGCCAGGTCCAGGCTGGGAGTATAAGACCAGCCAGGCAGCCTGCAATAAATCAGTTTTGTTCACTGAACGCCACCCGTCTGGTTGTGCGACCTTTCAGTTAGCAGTGTAGCCGCTGCTAAATACCGAACTTTTAAAATTGGACAATGCACATTGTTAGTTTGCCAATCACGCAACACAATCTCAAGCAACCAGAAAATTCACTTATCTGGCATTTAGCAATCCCCATAGGTGCTGGATAACAGGGATTTTACTTTATATCCAATGTAAAAAATCTTGATTGCTGATGAGACTAAAATAATATTCAGTTTCGAGAAAATCCACCGCGTAAAACAAGACAATACACATAATTCAATCAGTATTAATTTGAATCTTCTCAAAATATTCTCCCCACCATCCAGCAGATGAGGTGCACCCAAGCACGTCAACACTGCCTGGATCTCCAATAGCAAGAGCCTGAAGGTAACCTTGGTTCACTAGGCTCTCTGGGGAGCACTGCTGCAGTGGGATCACCAGTTAAATGGCAAGAGATTTGGAAGACAGCCATAGGTACAATTACCAATATTAAAAATTTCAGAAGTAGAGTGATACCAAATATCAAGCATTGAATAGCACATGTTCTATTTTCAACAATCTGCCTTGCTTCCTGTTTTAAATATTGACATCAGTTGTTGACAACTATTCTCAATGGCAAAGGTTTTGCAAGTTCTCGGGAAGAATTTATGAAAAGAACAAACTGTTCCTACAACATTATATCTTTGGAAATTGCTATTTCTCATTTCCAAGGTTGGAGTTGGTCCAAATTGCATAACTTTAAATGGACATAACACCAACCTTGAAAACAGTTTGGTTCCAAAATAAAGACTGCAAAATCTCAATAGCCTATCTATTGCCTTTTACAATCATAAATACTTCAAGTAAACCAAAGCCTATCCAATCTCTCCCCATGGCTGAAGTCATCCAATCAAGGCACCATCCTCTTTGCACTTACTTGTTACCTATCCTCCCCCCCAAGAACCATCTTATTTGTGGCTAATGAGGATGCAAATGTCTCAGTCAGGCCCTCCATTGTCTCTGCCCTTGCTTCCCATTCCACCCTCTCCTGGTTTACATTACTTCCTAGGTTTATCCTACAACTCGTACTGACTGGTAGGATGGCACCAGTAATTCATTGTTTCCAATGAAGTAAGAATAACATATTTTCATCTTTTTATGATTTGTGACAGTACAGGTATTAGATTTTTTTAATTGAGCATTGGTAATGTTAAGTCCGATGTGACTGCTTGTGTGATTGAGAGCACTAGTGTGTGTCATCCTTGTTGCAATTTTCTCCTGTTTCTTTTAAATAAAGATCCTGTCCAGTCTTGTTGCTATTTGAACCCACTGAACTTGTTTCCTTTACCACACAAGGTCGGGCAGTATCTTTAACATGAGCATTATTGCTGTTTCGCTTGGTATGCATGACGGGCTTGGAATAAGGTGGAGTGTTGTATTTTTATCAGAAGTCTACAACCAGCCACGATCACCGGGATCAGTGATTAGATCTTATTTGTCCTATTTGTGTATGATGTGATGTGGATATGAATGTAGGAGATGTGTTTAGTAAGCTTTCAAATTACATTTTTTTTAAATTAGAAGTGAGAAGGCTATTCTTGGGCTACAGATATTGATCATTTGGTAAATGGAGCAGAATATGGCAGGAGAACTTGATCCTGATAAGCGCAAGGGTTCTGCTCACCACATTTAGGAAAGACTTGAATGCACTGGAGAGGGTGCAGAAGAGGTTTATTCTGTTTATAAATGATTGATTATCAGAGGTATGTAAAAGCAATGCTAATGCTTTTGACATCAACAAAATCTATCAAAAGTACCTCATTGTGGTTTGTGGTAATACTTCAATATCCACTATTCACCACACTGAAATGTTAACCCTGCTCCTTTCTCCACAGGTGTTAGCCTGACCCGATTACCTTCAGCAATTACTTTGATTACAAAGCAGAAATATTAGATGAATGATAGGTCAGGTGAAGATGACTCATTGGAAAGCATAAACAGACTTTAATGAACAGATTCTTTGTGTGCTTATTTGGTTGCCTATATTTGGACGATTTAGAGACCATCATCCAAATAGACTGATATTTTAAGGAGTTCAAATGACTTGACTTTGCACATTTTACAAACCACAAGAGATCTGGCTGCTGCTAGGAACATTAACAGTAGCTCAGATTGAAGTGAAGGGCAGCAACAGCTCGTTGGATTCACTTGATACTATCCATATGGAAATATAATTAAGTGTGATCTAAATAATTTGAGTTTGGATGTAAAGATTTTTAAACCTAAATGATACTTCTTACTTTTGCATTTGAAAGAATGGGCAAAGTCAACTGGCCTTGATGTAGAAAGTGTAACTGCTTTAAAGTAAACCTCAATATCCTTCTATTGATGTACATGGCACCGTAGTGCGGTGCAGCACCAGTGACCTGGGTTGGAATTCAGCTCTGTCTATAATGAGTTTGTACGTTCTCCCAATGTCTGTGTGGGTTTTCCCCAGGGGCTCTAGTTTACTCCCACCTTTCAAAAAAAATGTACCAGGGTGTTGATCAATTGGGTGTAATTGGGCAGCATGGACTTGTAGGATGAAAGGGCCTGTTACCATGCTGTTTGTCTAAACTAAACTAAATGTAAGAGTGGGAACATCATACTGCTAGGGTTTCACTAGAAAACCTCACTTCTTCATTTATTTGTGAAATGTGAGTCTTGTAGGGAATGCCAGCATTTATTGCTCATCAACAATTGCCACATTGTTGAACTGGTACACTTCTTCAGGTGAAGATGGAGCTTGCTTATGATAGCTGCATATCCCAACAAAGGAAGGATTAGGTTTTGTTTTGGCATAACCTCTGGTCAATGTTCAAGGCTCTTATGAACAGCATGACCACTGGGTCAAGGTACTGCAGACCTTACTGAAAAAGTAGGTAAGGACCAGTTCATAGAGTGAGAAAGTCATTGGCATGGAAATGGCCTTCAGGCCACTGAGTCTGCACTAACATAATGTACACATTTGTACTAAACCCATTTTATTCTCCCCATGTTCCCATCAATATACCTCGGATACTATCATTTACATTGATAGGGTAGATTGTAAGATTTTTCCATAAGACCATTAGACATCAGAGCCAAATCAGACCATTCAGCCCATCAAGTCCAATCTGCTATTTGAACCATGGCTGACATTTTTATTCTCAATCCATTCTCCTGCCCTTTGCCTGTGTCCTTTGATATCCTTACTAATTAAGAACCTATCAACTTCCACTTTAAATGTACCTATTGCCCTCTGCAGCCATCAATGACCTATGAATTCCACAGATTCACCACCCCGGCTAAAGAAATTTCTTCTCGTCTCTGTTCTACAGGGACGTCCTTTAATCTGAGGCTGCCTGCTGATCCTAAGATCTCCCATGATTGGAAACCTGTTTTCCACATCCACTCTATCCAGCCTTTTCAATATTCAATAGGTTTCAATAAGATCCCCCTCATCCTTCTAAACTCCAGCAAGTACACACCCAGAGCCATCAAACGTTCCTCATTTTTAATTTTTTTAAAAATTTAAACATACAGCATGGTTACAGGCCATTTCAGCCCACAAGCCTGTGCCACCTGATTGGCTTACATCCCAGTGTGCTTTTGAATGGTGGGAGGAAACCGGAGCCCCCAGGGAAAATCCACTCAGTCACGGGGAGAGTGTACAAACTCCTTACAGACAGCATGGGATTCGAACCCTAGTTGTCATCGCTGGCACCTTAAAGATGTGGTGCTAACTGCTACACCAAACGTGTTGCCCTTAATCCTCTCATCCCCAAGGTTATAAAATCATTTTTGCAAACACTGATGCAGCTTTCAATATTTCCTTAAATTGAACAGATTAAGGCAGTGAAACTTTCA
This sequence comes from Narcine bancroftii, assembly GCF_036971445.1. Classification (NCBI taxonomy): domain Eukaryota; kingdom Metazoa; phylum Chordata; class Chondrichthyes; order Torpediniformes; family Narcinidae; genus Narcine; species Narcine bancroftii. The sequence goes on along the minus strand of NC_091475.1, from coordinate 10,704,150 downwards.
AAGTGCCATTCTAATGTGCAACAGATTGAGCACCACATATCTTAGTTCTCAGTCACAGCCCAAGGAATGAGGCATTTGGATGGGCTGGTTGCTCCAGAAGGCTTTGTGAACTGTGCCTTTCCTCAAATGCATGTTGGAATATCAAAAGTGGTACCATTCAACACAACTGTCAAATGGTCCTGAGGGTCTGTGTCACTCTCTTGGTTCTGAAGGACTCTGTCACTCCATGCCAAGATTGGTCTTCCCATTGCAGAGAGAAGACTCCAAAGGGCTCAAAAATACTCCTAAATCTACAATTCTGGCTGCTGAACTATGGACTCTAATCTCATTTACAATTCTGCTCCTGGATCGACAGACAGGTCTTAAATAATAGAAAACCAGTCACAGAGCACGGATTCCAGTTTCCTAGAAATCGACAACCAAGCATTACTTGATGAATGCCAATTAACCTATGCTCTGTATTGCTATCTCTTAAACTGCTTCTGGTTTGTTTGCATCCATCAATGTTTCTGAAGACCACAGCAATGCTGAATTGTACATTTCAGCTTCCTCAGTAATGCTGCTCTTGGACAGTATCCAAAAGCAGGTTTTAATGAGGAGGGCATTGTGTAAAAGTTTCCCCTGCCCCCCCCGCCCCATAGTGGTGAGAGAGACATGAACATTATGCATTAGAGGGCTTTGTGTACCACCAGGGACACATGGGAAGGTGTTGCATTTCCCAGAAACTAAGTCATGAGCGATGGTGTTCTTGTAACAGATGGAATGATGTGTGAGGAATTGTGACAATCTTTACGGAGTTCCTGCTTATGATGTCATTAGAAATGATAGATCTTTCACATATAGAGTCAAACCTAATCCACGTTATGCAATTCTCAATTGACTGCTCAGACATCTTTGAAAACCATTGATTTTTGGTGATGTTGAGCAGTTTTACTGACCTTCTCCAGTACAGAAGCACCTTTACCCTGAATCCTTAAAATGTTTTGTACATGGGAGTACAAGTAGTTCAGAGGAAGTGAGTGGAAAGCAGAATCCACTGAACCAGGCAAATATCACAGTAAAATCATAGCATTGTCACAATATTTAGACCTTCTGATGTTGTAATGTTTTCCTGAAGTTTTATTTTACTCCAGTGGCAATGACTGTTTTTACTGGAAGGAAGACAATTAAACAAATGGGGTTTTAGCAGAGCTTTGGAATGTACATCTTGCTCTTCCTTAAGGGCTTAAATTTTAAGCTGCTTAACAAGGTTGAGTTAAATTCCTTTGTGTGCTTATTTAACAGTTGTTAACCCATTTATTTTAAAATGGCTGACAACTCCTTTAAAATTGTACACGGAGGAATTGGTGGCTCAGTCCATCAATCACATCCTCTGAATAAGAAGACTTCTTGGAACAGATTTTGTTGCAAATTTTTCCCTGTTTAGCACATCTCCTCCAGCCATTCAAGTGTTCTTACCTTGGGCACCATGATCAGAATTTTTTGTTGCTACAGAATCCTCTTGTAGGCCTTCCCTGATGCCCTAGTTGATTACATTAGGCTGGTCATGACTCTCATATTCCTATTACCAGATTCCCTAAGAAGAGTTAAACAAAGAAGTTTGCAGATGCTGGAGTCATGTGCTTATAAACAAATGCACTAGAGAAACTCAGCAGGTCATGCAGCATCCAGACCCAAGGTGTAATCAAAGTTTCAGGCCTGGGTCCTTTGTCAGGTATAATCGATATTCCTGGCAAAGGGCTCAGGCCTAAAACGTCAGTTACCCTTTACTACTTGTGGGTGCTGCGTGACCTGCTGAGCTTCTCCGTTTGTGTATTGCATACTTGATTCTGAGTTCTGTTATGTGAAATGATTACCAAGTGAACTGATAAAGGCTTTGAATATACCCTTGAATCTTTTTAAGAAGAAATGCAACCTTTCCCCCCCTGAGTTTTGGAAAATTCTGGCCCATGACAACTTAAAATGGAGGAGGAGTATTTGTGACGGGATTGAGAATTTCAAGGGCATACATTGGGTGCAGAGAGCTGACATAAGCAGTGGAAAGAGTGTGCCACCACATTAAATAATTCAACTTTTTTCTCCATTAGCCACCACCTGCCCCATCCATGCAATTCCAACAATGGCCTCATAAGAATAGTCAAGTCAAAATATGGCCTCTTGATCCTGAAGGGCTGCTTGTGTAAAAGCAGCATTACTCTGACCTACTTATTATGCCTTTTTTTTTTTAAAAAAAACACTTCTGTATAATAATCTTCATTCAGATCATCTCATACCATATCTAATCACTGCCACAAAACTTCAATTCATAGCTCATTTATAAAATCCTGTTCTTTTGGAGCATAGGTGCTGAGATTCTGGTTAAATGTACAGAGTGCTAAGTGACTGGTTCTAGAGAACATATTGATGGGGAAAAAAAATTAAACAAAAATGTTACACTGTAGAGTCTTTGCATGTCAAATCTGGAGAAAGAAAGGAGTAGAAACCTCTCAGGCTAACTACATTTTCACCCATCCCATCTTCATCAGTTCAGTCATGTTCCCAATCACAGACTCTGAATTAGTATTATTGTCAAACCATTACTGTAGCAGCCCACTATCCATTTAAAAAAAAACAGGGTTGTGCCAAGGTAGGCCCCCCCAGTGAAGTGCTCTCCCCCCATACTGTCGCTGCCATCGCTTGCTATCTAATCCACCACCTCCAATGTCATTATCGTGCATCAAGCATCACTAATGTCTAACTTGATGCACATTAATGACTCTCCACCCGCCCCAGGCCGAGTAGCGTGCATCACTGGTGGCTAATGATGCTTGACCCCATAAAAGCAGCACTCTTGGTACCTACGTTGGAGGGGCAGAAGATGGTAACAGCAATCCCCCTCCCCCCGCTGAGTGAGTTTTGAGCGTTGCACCATGCCCTCCCAAACACACTAATGCCTCCCACGAACATTCATTCTGGTACCGGACATGGCAAAAACCCCTCACAATTTTCACTTCTTACCCTTGTCCTTGAGGGTCTCAGCAGCTTCCCATTTAAACCTGGCAAGAAGGGATTATGTTTCTAATGTGATTAGATGTATTTACTCTTCCAGATGAGGTAGTCTAATGCAGGCTTCTCAGTGTCCGTTGCCTCCGATTATGACATAGCGTTCCTGATCATTGAGTACAGCAGGGCCTCAACTTGGGGGTACAGTACCTGTAATTCTGACCGAACAATGGCTGAAGATGCCTACAGGAACGCTTCAAAACAGCGCAGCCAGCCTTCAAAGTTGGTCGATGTCTCTGCCGACTGAGGGTTGATTTCCAATTTCTGACTTCAGGGCCTTCTCCATTGTCAAGACTATTATTAATAAAATTGATGTACCATCAATGACTTAAAAGGCTGAAGATGAGCAGAACTGATAGGCTTTTATTAGCAATAGAATGAAAGCACATCCCTGCTGGTTGACTGTGCCGAATAGAGGAGGGAGCTGAGAGACAGTCACCTTTTATTAAGGAACCTGTGGGAGGGGCCACAGGTACAGTTAACCAATGGGCATGCCCAGACAGATAAATATATACATTCAGTGGTTTGTCACATAGTCTTACCTTGTTTTTTGATTTACGGTAGGAACCAAAAACTACAAAATATGTAACCCTCAGGATAAGCTGCTCAGCTGTTTTTTTATATTTATGAGAATAGGTTAGGATTTTTACATAATGCTTTTGATTTTTTTCATTGCAGTGAAGGGGGGACCAAATTTATACTGTTTGATTTTTTTTATATATATATACATATGTTTTTTAAAAAAAAATTAAGAGAAAGTTTGGGAATTCTGGCAGCAAAAGCCAAATGCCAGCATCCCAATTGCTTTACGCCCTGGGTCACACCAGCTTCAGCTGTCAGCGAGCAGCTTTCTTTAGCATGGTTAAAGTTTCTCTCCACTTTGCTGTCCACGTCCAATGTGCATGTTTAAAAATGGGCCGAATTGCCATTTTCTTCTCACTCATTCAAAATAATAGGTTGAAATGCATCCCTTGGGAAAGCCCTAACAGAATAGCCTGGTAGAAAAGTGCTCCTATTACTGGGCTAGTCAAAAATTGACCAAGAAATGGAAGTTCAGAAGCTGGAGTATTTAAAGTATTCAAGCAAATTTGGAGTTTTAAAAATTGCTCACAAAAGTAAATGTCGCCCCAAAATTACTGGATGGTTGCAAAATAAACTCATCTCGTTAATTGACATTATTCAGGGAAGGAAAACTGCCCATATGTGATTCCACATCCACTGAAATTATTTATTCTTCACTTCCTACTCAGATCATAGCAATTAGGGATGGGTATTATATTGCCTATGGTATCCAGATACAGAGTACAAATAAATAAAAAGCAATCCTGGCAGTAAGTCTCTTTTGCCATTCTTAAATATTTAAAACCATAGTCTATTAGCACCAACATATTCCCCTTAGTTTCAGCAAATACTATAACCTACACAGGGATAAACATCAATCCCCATTGTAGGGAAAATACTTCTGTTCTTCCTGCAGGTTTCAGTCCACAGGGAATTTCTCGCAACAACGATCAAGGAACTTGTTATAATTTGAAACCATAATTATAGGAGAAATATTTCCAGTACAAATATTGTCAGATGGTATAAATGGTTTATAATTACCTTCACAGCTTTTGTCATTTAAGAACAGTTTAAAAGATTAAACAAAATCCAGGTCAGCTATGTGACAAAAAATATACATCTATTGGAAAATCAATACAAAAAATGCTGCTACATTAACTCTTCCACCCACCAGACTCATGACTACAATGACACATTTTAGAAGAAAAACAAAATATTAAAATACGACTGAGTATTGAAAATACTGTGTATTTTTAGGGGTATGTAAACTATTATTATAAACTCTGACTAACAAGTCACTTGCGAGACCAGGGGAACCAACACATTCGACCCCTATTACACCATCATGAAGAACACGTACCAAGCCATACCATGATCGCACTTCAACAAGTCTGATCACCTGCCTGTACTTTTACCATGGCGTACAAGCAGAGACTGAGGACCACAGCACCGGTGGTGAAGACGGCAGAAGTATGGTTGAGGGAGGTGGTGGATTGTCTGCAGGTCTGCTTTGAATCGGTGGATGGGGACATATTCACAAACTCATCCATAGACTTGAATGAATATGCAACAGTTGTCACATGTGGGGTTCCCCAACCAGAAGCCCTGGATTAATCAGAGAATTTGCAACCTGCTGAGGGTGAGAACAAGGCCAGGGATCAGATCTTTACATGAAGTCCAGGTACAACCTGCAGAAGGTAATCTCTGAAGCAAAGTGGAAATTCCGGAGGAAGCTTGAGACAGAAACAGATACACGCCAGCTATGGCAGGGAGTGCAGGTTATTACAGCTTACAAAGCGAGGACGAACACTATAGATGGCTGTGATGCTTCATTACCCAATGAGATGAACACCTTCTATGCCCACTTTGAGAAGAACCAAACAGGCCTACTAGAATCCCTGAAAAGGCTGAGGACCCTGTGATATCTGTCTCTGAGGGCAATGTCAGAACATCATTCAAGAGGGTAAACCCTCAAGGCATCAGGTCCTGATGGTGTACTGGCAGGGTACTGAAACTCTGCACCAACCAACTAGTCAGTGCTCACGGACATTTTCAACCTCTCATGGCTGCAGTCAGAGGTTTCTACCTGCTTATGGAATAATCTCGGTACCCAAGAAGAGTAGTGTGAGCTGTCTCAGCAACAACCGGCCAGTAGCACTAACTTCTGTGATTAAATGGTTTGAGAGGCTGGTCTTGGCCAGAATTGACACGGACCTAAGTAAAGATCTGAACCCACTGTAATTTGCCTATTGTCACAATCGCTCCACAGCAGATGCAATATCGCTGGCTCTCCGCTCAACTCTGGATTATCTCAAACAATGATTCATACATACGGCTGCTCTTCATAGACTACATTATTCATTACCATTATTCTCTCAGAGCTGTCAAGAAGCTACAAACTCTAGGCCTCTGCCCTTTGCAACTGGATCCTTGTCTTCCTCATCGGATGGCCACAGTCAGTATGAATTAGAAATAACTTCTCACTGATCATCAATACAGGCACTCCCCAAGGATGCGTACTTAGCCCTCTGTTCTACTCATTTTACACCCATGACTGTATGGCCAGGCACAATTTCAATGCTATCTACGTTTGCTGATGATGCCACAGTTGTTGGCAGAATCACAAACGGCAATGAGGAAGTGTACAGGAGGGAGATAGATCAGCTCATTTAATGGGGTAATGACAACAACCTTGTGCTCAATGTTAGGAAAAACGAGGAAATGATTGTGGACTTCAGAAGGAAGTCAGGGGAACATGACCCAGTCCTCATCAAGAGCTCAGTAGTGGAGAGGGTCAAATTCTTGAGTGTCAACATCTCCAAGGATCTGTCCTGGAGCCTCCATGTTGATGCAATCACAAAGAAGGCTCGCCAACAGCTATACTTTGTGAGGTGTCACCGAAAACTCTCAAAAATTTCTACAGCTGTACTGTGAAGAGCATTCTGGCAGGTGGCATCCCTGTCTGGTAAGGAGGTGCCAACTCTCAGGACAAGAATAAACTCCAGAAGGTTGTTAACTCGGCCTGCGACATCACAGGCACCAGACTTCACTCCATTGACATCTTTGTGAGGTGGTGTCTTAAAAAAAAAAATCAGCCTCTTTCCTCAATGACCCCCACCACCCAGGACATGCCCTCTTCATTCTGCTACCATCAGGAAAAAGGTACAGGAGCCTAAAGATGAGCACTCAGTGGTACAAGGACAGCTTCTTCCCCGCTGCCATCAGATTCCTGAATAATCAATGAACCAAAGACACTGCCTTACTTTTCATGCACTGCTTTTTTTTTTAATTATAGTAATGTTGTAAGATGGTTATAAATGTTTGCCCTGTGACGCTGCTGGAAAACACAAAATTTCATGACTTGTTCATGGCAATAAATTCTGATTCATAAGCAAATCAAAAAAAAATGCCACTTTTCTAAAGAGGACATGATCATGTGACTGAGCAGCAAGTTTTTCCAGAACAATTCAGATGCAATAAAACAAAGAAAAGTGAAAGATATTTTGAAGTGTCTTTACTCAGAGGTGGATCTTCTAATCACATCCATTGATTGAGGTGAATAAGATGAGAAAAAATTAAGGGGAAGTCTGGAAACCACAGTGCAGAGAGAAAACTATGCACTCTACATAGATACTGCCTGACATGTTGAATAGTCACGGCAATTTTTTGTTTTGTTTTGAATTGCCCATATTTTCCTCATAACCACAACCTGCTTACCTGGCATTTCATACATTGCCCTAAATGTTTGTTTCCTCCACAAGCCAATCATTGCTTCAATGTTTACCATCTACAAAATGTACTGCAGTTACTCATCTAGATTTTTCTGATGATATCTACCAAATCCATGATATCTGCTGCCAAGAATGACAAGATCAGCCAATCCCTGGGAACACCATCTCCCTGCAGTTCCCCTTCGCACCATCCACAATGATGGTTGCTCCCTTATCATCACTGGATCTAAATCTTGGAACGTTTTTTGTGATTCTTTATTTATCGCACTATGAACCATATCAACCAATATATTTACAGATGCATCTCTTTAAATATTCACAGTGACATTTTCTCTTTTTCCCCCCCAACCCTCCCTTCCCCCTTCCCACCCCCCTCCAAAAACAGTAAATACTGAACATATAAAATACAATAAAACAATATCTTTATACAAAAGGAAAACAAAAAAAAAAGATGTATCATCTACTTATTCACATTAAATCTGATCGTGTTTATCTTCTTATCTTTTTAGGTGGTGGTGGTCCAAGGCCTGCTCTTTCTGTTATGTTCCATATATGGTTCCCAGGTTTTTTCAAACAATGTAACTTTGTCTTTTAAATTATATTTGATTTTTTTTTTCCAATGGGATACACTTAAACTTGGTTATATATTCCGTTAATGTTTATAGTCATATAGTCCAACGAGACTATCTTATATCTTTATTTTCACTTCTTTTCCGCCTCTTCACCATCTCCATCCCCTTTTTTCATTATTGTTTTTTAAGTTTTCCTTTTTAATCTCAATATATGACAACACACTTAAGACATGAAATACCCCAACAATCCCCACAAGCAATAACCCTTTAACCCCAAATGAACCTCCCCTCCTTGGATTGCCCCTTGTCCCTGACGGCGACCACAACTCCCCTTTCCATTCAGTTTGCGAACTTACTCGCAAGCGTCAACCAATTTCGCAGTGACCATTATTCTCCCACCCCCAGCCCCCCCCCAGAGAACACTATTTTCTTATACATATAACAAAGCTCTCTCCTTTTTTCCCCCTTCTCTTATCCATTTTTAAATCTTTATATATACATTATCTTTACTTTATATTTTTACATATTTTTGTATATTTTCTTGCCGGTCTTCCTTCTTGTCACTCCTCCTCCTCCTCCTCCTCCTCTCCTCTTCTCCTTTCCTGCAAACGTTCAGAAAATTCTTGGGCTTTCTTTGGGTCCGAAAACCGTCTATTCCATTCCCCACGAATAAATACTTTGAGTACTCTGCTGGATGTCTTAATATAAAGTTATAACCTTTCTTCCATAAGATTGTTTTCGCCGTGTTGAATTCCTTCCTCTTCTTTAAAAGTTCGAAGCTTATGCCTGGGTAAAAAAATAATTTTTGTCCCTTATATTCCAACAGCTTATTGTCTTCTCGAACCTTCTTTCTTGCCTGCTCCAGTATGTTCTCTCTTGTCATATATCTTAGAAATTTTACCAATATGGATCTCGGTTTTTGATGTGGTGGCAGTTTTGGTACTAGCGCCCTTTTAATTTCTATTTCTTCATGGGAATCTGTCATTCCCAACACCTTCGGGATCCATCCTTTTATAAATTCCTTCATATGTGACCCTTCTTTGCCTTCTTTCAGGCCCACTAGTTTTATGTTGTTTCGTCTACTGTAGTTTTCCAATACGTCAATTTTTTGTGACAACAAATCTGTGTCTCTTTAACTTTTTTTTTACACTCTCTTCCAACTTCCCTCTTAAATCATTTATCTCAATTTCTACTGCAGCTTCTCGTTCCTCCACATTTTCTACTCTTTTCCTTATTCAGTCATGACCAACTCTAAGCTTTGCATTCTGTCTTCAGCTCTTTTCATTTTTCTTTTGATTGAACAAAGTTCTAATGATAGCCATTCTTTTAATGACCTCATTCTTTCTTCGAAATAGGCTTCATCTAAACTTTGTCCTTCTATTTTACCTTTCCTTTGAAATTCTTGATCTTCTTTCTCCTCTTCTTCTGTGCCTGTAACTATGTCTGTGTCATCTTATTCTCTTCTCTGTATCTGTGTATCTTCATCCTTCTCTGGTGAGCTGCTTCTGTATCCTTACTGGGCCTCCAGCTGCTGTGTCTCCTGCTGCCGGGCACCTGGCTGCAGGCCGCCCCGCTGCTGGTCGCCCCGTTGCCGCTCATCCTCTTTCTCACCACTCTTCCTTTCTTCTTTCTTGTTTGCTTCCCCCAGCTGAATGCCCCGATACTGGGCGTCTCTCAGATGGCCGCTCCTCAGCTAAGTCCCCCTCCTGCTGGCATTAACTTTTTCTTTTACTTGCGCACTGCGCGTGCACAACTTTTCATGCATGGACAGTTGCTCACCTCTTCTTGGCTCTGAGAACCATTTTTTAAGTCCGCTGGTCGGGAGGACACCACTCCTCTGGGGACTCACCAACATCGGAGATCAGCCGCTCCTCTCCACGATGGCTCTCTGCTCCAACGTGCAGGTAAGCCCTTCTTCTTTCTTCTCCAGAGATTTTCCTTCTTCCCTTTTCTCTGTTATTCTTACTTTTACTCTTTTTGGCGCCATCTTCTGTCTCTTTTCTGTAACTTTATCTTTCTCTCCCTGTACTTTATGTTTATTGATCTCTGTTTTTACAAACTATTTTTTTATTTTCTCTGGAGTGGGCTGGTTCCACTCGACCAACCATTACTCCCTCATGTGACTCCTCTAAACCTTGGAACTTGATAGCCAGCAGAACTATGGAAGTCCCTTCAGCAGGCGCATAGCCATGGCTCAGGGAAGCAACTTTCCACCAACTTAACATTAACAATAAATGTTGGCCTTGCCTTTGAGCTTTGCAGTCTCCCCTCCAAGTTCTGACTAGACCTGAGCCTACATAGCTTCCGCAATCAGACAAGTATCTTGTGATGATACACTTATACTTAACAAAATTCTCTGAAATTTATGGCACAGGGAGACCAGATGGTAATGAAGGCATTTTGATTTGTTTGCTTTCATTGATCAGAGCACTGAATAGAGACGTTGGGATAAGTAAAAACACAAAGCTAGGGAACTCGGCAGGTCAACAGTACACTTTGTATAGCAAAGTTAAAGGTGCATAACCAATGTTTTGGGCTTGAGACCTTTATCAAGGAATAAGCAAAATATAGGCAGGCGCCCAAACAAAATGAAGATGGAAAGAGGCAAGGTTGGGGGGGGGGGGGGGGGGAAAACACCATCCCACAGACAGGATGTAATAGGTGAATAAGGGAGGGAGGAAACACCAGCAAGCAAGGGGAGGGGGGATGGCTCTGTGAATGGAGAGGGAAGGGGGTGGAGAGCTGGAGGAAAGAAGACAAGTGGGCCTACATTTTGCTCATACCTTGATGAAGGGCTCAAGCCCGAAATGTCAGTTATATATTTTTACCTTTGCTACATAAAGTACACTATTTGACCTGCTGAGTTTCTCCAGCATTGTCTTTTTACTTCAGTCACAGTGTCTGCAGACTTTCGTATTTTACAGAAGTTGGGATATCAATATCATGTTCCAACTACACATGGTTGTTGATACCACATTTAAAGCATTTTGTGCAGTTCTGGTTGCCCATCTATAATATCTTTAGAATGCTTGAAAACCAGTTTTGTTTCACTAAATATTTTACTTTAATATGTTTGAATACCTATAAAAAATAAAATGGTGAATCATCAGGTGTAAACTGCTAAAATCATCTCATTGTTGCTTTTGTTCATTCATGTCTTTTCCTTATCAAAATTAACCATGTTGCTAACTTAAATATAAGATCATTGGATTTACCAGTAATTTTGAGCATTGATGTGGTCAAAACTGCGACCTGCAGCAACACCAACTGTTGAACAGAACTTTGTGCATTTAATCAAAACAGTTCATTAAGATATCAATTCAATTGCATAGTAAAAGACTTTCTCAGATTCTGCTGCTTGATAATTACTCTGAGGTGAGCTGCGGCTCTAATCCTGTGTCAGAATCACAGTTCACTTGCTACCCCTAGTGGTAAAAGAAGAAAAATTCAGGCTTTCTTTTGTACATAAGTTAGTTCCCATTCCTGCTGCACATGTTCTTTCTACAAGATTTTTTCAGTTCAATATAACTTTGTCAGGAATAGGGTGGCAACTGAAATATCTTCCTCCAAATCTGAAAAATCCTTCGCAAGGAACTATAGATGGTGAGGTAAAAACACAAAATGCTGGAGAAACTCAGCAGGGCAAACAGTGTCTTTTATGTAGCAAAGGTAAAAATACATAACTGCCGTTGCGGGCTTGAGCCCTTCGTCATGGTATGAGAGAATGCCGGCAGGTGTCCAAACAAAAGGGGAGGGGAGGGGGTGGCAAAGGCAAGAGATGATAGGTGGAGAAAGGAGGGAGGGGACAGCCGCAATGAGGGGGAGGAGAGATGGCTGGGTCGGTAAGGGAGGGGAGAACTGAAAAGACAGGAAAGGGAGAGGGAAAAGTAAAGGCGAGCAAGTTTAGCAGAAAGCAGAGAAATCGATGTTGATGGCATCTGGCTGGAGAGTGCCCAGACGGAGAATAAGGTGTTGTTCCCGAATCTGAAGGTGGTCATGATGGGATAGTACATAAGCTCATGGCTTGTGAGTCTGAGAGTGTGGCTCAGTATTGAAATGGTTTGCTACTGGGAGGTCGCTGTTGTTGCGGACAGAGAAGAGGTGCTCAGCGAAGCGATCTCCCAATCTATGACTGGTCTCTTCGATATAGAGATTGCCACAAAGGGAGCACTGGGTACAGTAAATAGTCCTGTGGATGTACAAGTGAAGTGCTGCTTCACTTAAAAGGCCTGTTTGGGGCCCCAGCCCATAGTGAGGGAGGAGGTGTGGGTGCAAGTGTTGGTGAACCCATAGATGGTGAACCCCATCTGTTACATCTCATCTGGCTTTTCTAGTTGGTCTCATGCCCTGTCCTTTTCCAATATCTCTGCAGTTTATTTTAACCTTCCTTCTCTATTCAATTGCCTTCAGAAACTATAATTACATCTGTGACTACCAAACCATCAACTATCAAGTTCTGATGACAGGTTATCAACTTGAAATATTGTCTTTCTCTCGCCATACTTGCTGTCTGACTAGCAATTTGCGCTTTTAGTTTCATCAGATAATCTGTTTAAGATCTTCAGCACTTAGGATATGACAAAGAATTTTACTCATGTTCCCTGAGTTCTTTTGCCAATTAACTTAAATCTGTGTCTCATGGTTTAAAAAAAACTCCAGAGGGTTGTTAACTCTGCCTGCGACATCGCAGGCTCCAGACTTCACTCCATCAAGAAGCCTCCATCCTCAAGGACGCCACCATCCAGGCCAGGCCTTCTTCACTCTGCTACCATCAGGGGAAAAGGTACAGGAGCCTGAAGACGAGCACTCAACGGCACAAGGACAGCTTCTTCCCCGCTGCCATTAGATTCCTGAATGATCAATGAACCAAAGACGTTGCCTTACCTTGACTTTTCGTCCACTATTGTTATTTATTTTTGTAAGGTGGTTTATATGAATGTTTGCCTGATGACGCTGCGGCAAAACAACGAATTTTGTGATTTGTGTTGATTTATCTTTCAGCCACAGGAAATACAATTAAACCCCAATTTTACACGGCTCTTCCCCCCCCACCCCCCACCTGAAGATCATCTGCCCTGCACCTGAATTATACCACCTGGCCCTCGGCCGCCAACACCTGACACCCGGAGGCGTGCACACCGGCAGTTGCTGGTCAAAGGTAAGAGCTGGGCTGGTCAACAGCAGCCAGCGCAGGCAGCAGTCACAGCACAGCAGATTGTTGTCCAGGCACGACACAGCTAGGCTGCACACCAGCGGCAATGCGCTCTCTTCCAGTGTGGCCAGCTCCCTCAGTTTGTACAGCTGCTGAAGGTTCTGCTCCTGCAGGGAGCTGATGCCCAGGTAATGCAGCCAGAGTGTGGCCAGGTTGTGCAGGTAGGACAGCGATTGGGCCGAAATGGAGATGAGACAGGTTGAACAAGTGTATGTAAGTATAGGTAAGGAACTGCACTTTTTTCGGACCCAAATGATCACATTATAACAGGGTTTCACTGTAATCGGTATGCATCTTAACTAAACACTACACTTTTTAAACTTTTCACTTAAGGCTTAATCTGTTTTGAAGAGATTAACCCCAATTTATTTCCAGACTTTCCAAGTAACTATAAAACTTCAAATCTGGAATCATTCTAGTTTACCTTCTCCAAACCTTTCCAGAACTTCCATATGTTTTTTCTAAATGGTGGGCCTGAATAGATCACAAGACAAAGGAACAGAACCAGACCACTAGGCCCATCAAGTCTGTTCTGTAAATCTACACTAAGCTACTCTACACTAGACAAGATCACAAGAGTGCTATGGCCTAAGTAAAATAAAGAGTCTTTATTGTTTCCTTCTTGATTTGTATTTTTATACAGCCAGTAATAAAATAAAATAAAGTTTATCCATGACTAGAAATATATATTTCCTGCATAAAAACTGATGGGTATCCATTATCAATGCTTTCCTGGTATCACTATCCCCCCAACACCTCAAACTCATTTGATTATCAATTTCAGCTGACAATCTTCCACCACACTTATGTGAACAGTATTAAGAGCAAAGTCAGTTTTAAAAGAAGCCATTTTTCCCTTGATCAAAAATTCATTATGGTACAAAACCATCTGTGCTTTCAACTTCAGCCAAGCAGTATGCAAAGCTTTTGCTTTGTAATTGAATAATGTGATTTGAGAATAGGGTTGAACATTTCCAGTTGATACCAATGAAGAGAGGAAGAAATTTGTAAATCAGTGTAGTATATGAAGGACAGTTGTGATGACGGGAATGCTTGAAGGGTTCTGCAATCAATGGGCATCAGGGCACCTTAACATAATGATTAAGGATAGAAATGAAATATAACATCTTTAGTGTGTATAAATATCTATGTTAGATTAGTTATGTTAGAGACATCCTTCTTCAGCACTAATGGTTATGGCAAATATTCAGTTTGAAATTGTCCTGGTTCTGGATTATTTTTTTTATCTTCAAAGACACATACGTTTCCTGGGCACAGCCCCATAAAAACAGTGAGATATACAGCACAGAAACAGCTCATCTTGCTTGCATTTGGCCCCATCCCTCTAAATGCTCCTTTTCTCCTTCTTATACAACTGTCTTTTAAATATCATATTTGTATTGGCCTCTACCACCACCTCTGATTGCTCATCCACACACCCACCACACCCTCTGTGTGAAAAATGTGTCCCTCAGATCCCCCCTGACCATAAGCCTTTGTCCTCTATTTTCAGACCCCACCTCAGTCTATGGCGCAGATTGTGACCATCTACCTTATTTATGTCCCTTGATATAAAGCCTGTCAGCTTGGAATTATCCTTCTCAAAACTTACTCTGGTCATGTATGCAATATAAATGAAGTATTCAAATGTCCACCATACCAAATAGGTAAACAATATTAAAATAACCTGAGGTAGACTTTTGATCATTTGCATTACACACGACACAGTAATCTACATGCTCTGTGGTCTGCTTCCATTGAAGTCAATTGATTCAGACTTTGGAATCACATTATGTGTCTAAAACCAAGGAAATAATTCTGCAACCTCTCTCCCTTACTTCAGAAATAAATGTGAAACAATGAAATGGCATTGTTTTATCCACCTATTGAATAACAATGAAATTGCGGTCTTTTTTTGACCAGCAAGGGCCTCAGCGGCTGAGGAACCCACACAGACTGCAACGACTTCTGGTCAGGGGACCCGCATGGGCTGCCGGCCACTGGAGTCTGCTCATGGGGACCAGGTTCGTGAGGGCGCTGAGGGCAAGAAGGGCTCCCAAAGGACCTTGGGCATCAAGTTCATGACGGAGGTTTGGATCTGGAGCTCGGGTTGCTGATGCATCAAATAGGAGTCTATGCAGCTGCAGAGGCTGTGGGAGGACTGGAGGGGAATCCACAGACACTCAATAACTCTGAAGGGACTCTCTTTTGCTCCTCTTTTTCTCTTACTGTATGGGGCGCCGAGTGACACTAATGGTGACTCTTTGCCTCATGGCAGGCAAAAGGCAGTTTTGTATAATATTACTGAAGCACAGTCAATTACACAAAAACTGAAAGTTGCCGAAACTGAAGGCTTTTGTTTGCAAGAGATGGACAGCATCACACTGACCCAGTCTCGAACTAGGGGCAGGCTTGTGATGTGAAAGGGGGAGGAGTCACGAGCCGGCCATTGAGAGCAGGGTCCAACCGGAAAGGTCATGTCATTTACATGTAACAAATATGTACAATAGTGGTTTCACCACAATGACATATTCTGCTCTATTAGAGGACAACAAAGGAATCCTGAATCTACCTCATCAACATTTCTTTTAAACCCCTTCTGAAAGACACTAACCTTTTTGATCACCTAATTACTATCTCTTTTATTGGCTTGAGGTGTGGCAGCACACATCGCGTTGCAGGCGAACCGGCTCCGTGTTTGCCATGGCCACGGCAACCGAGCAACCGGGTCAAGATGGCGCTGCCAGGTTTCAGCTCCCTTGAGGGCAGAGTGCTCTCGGCTGCATCGTTGCATCACAGCTGATACGGGGACAAGACCTGATGGCCGCCTTATAAGGCACAGCGTGGGTTTTTGAAATAAAACAGTCGGAAACTAAACTGACTCCAGCCTGTAGACTCGGTTCTCGTTTCCTCTTCGCAGCTACCGCTACAGAAGTTAACATTTCTTTTCAGGAAGATATGTGAAAGATTTCAAAAAACATTCTTCCAAATTTCCTGTTTTATAAAGGATGACATGAAACCCTTTCCTTGTAACTTTAAATGATTCATTGAAAAATTAATTAAAACAAATATTTTTCTTTTGCTTCCAGGTCTGTTAAAATAAACACAGTATTCTGAGTAGCTAGAAGGTATTCTCAGTAGAATCAATTTTGTTCTCAGAAGGCATACAGAGTAAAACAGTGACACTTTCCAGGTCTATGGATGTGATATGTGTAGGAAATATTTCAGTTAATGGAATCCAGCAGGGCTGGCTCTGTTTTTATAATCTGCATTCAGTCCTTATGAAATCCCATGAAACGGGAACCATTAATCTCAGATACACCATACTGGTTTGTATTATTCTATTTTTACTAAATATTACCATTTGAATGAAACATACTCAGCCATTTATAGACAAAAAGAAACCCTTTGCATTTGATTTTTATTCTTAGATCAAACTCTGAAATCAGCACTGAGTCTCAAACTGTCCAGGCAAAGAATAAATAATGTATTAAATTTCTGGCAGGTCTCGGTGAAAATCAAAGCCTCATATTAATATTTATTGGATTTATAAGAAAACATATAATGTATAGTTCTAATGCAAAAAGAAAACAACCATGATTTCTACATGTAAAAATAAATTCACCTGGAATGCCCATACATCAATGACTTGGAGATATAATTGACAGATTTTCCGAAGTATTGCATTAAAAATATTAATTTTTAAAATTGTATTTCACATTTCATCCCCTTTCAGGTAATCTTCTTAGGCAATGAAATTAATGTTATGGGGCTACATTTATTGAAGCGCAAGGAAACATTGGAATTTACTCACCAATCTGGGTGACACAGTTGGTGTAGTGGTTAGTGCAACGTCATTATGGCGCCAGCGATCAGGACCGGGGTTCAAATCCCATGCCCAATGTTGATAGGACCATACATTTGCTTGGTGTCTATTCAAAAGTTATCAAAATGAAAAACAATTTACGAGCTTTAACCATTTAATTAGTAAAGGTATTTAAACCTTTAGCATCTTAAAAATATATATCTACAAGTTCTTCTGGTTTCTTAGAATAATTTCTCTTCAAAGTCAATATAGAAGGCCAGATTATATTTCATAATATTGGGATTTTGTAATTAATATCTTTTATTTAATAAGCGATTCAGATTTTACTTTAATTTTTTTTAAAACACAATTCGTAGACAGGTGGAAATAAAACCTTTCTGGCCAGTTTATGGAATGCCACACCGCTCACAAGGCTCATAAATCTGAACTGATGGAAGGCAGTGGTCAGGGGTTAAGTGTAAGGAAAGTGGTAAGGATTATTTGTTGTTTTAAGGGTGTTGGGTGCCACCAGTGGCCCCAGTAATGCACAGACAAAGACTGAGGGGAACGATAGGCTTTATTACACTAGAGATTGCTGGCCCGGGTTAAAGCTAGGGAAATGATGAGAGGAAGAGGGTACTCGACCTTTATGGCCTGGGTCACATGAGAGGAGTCCAGGAAGGAGTCTATGAAAGGATGTCATCAGTAGGGCAGGCCAGCCGGTACAGACAACCATATCATTACAGAGGGACAGTGATTAGGCCCTTACTTCTGGTTCCCTTACTGCTCACGTTGATGGAAGCCACGTCCCATTATGTCGTATACAACAAAAGGCCACAGGAATCTAGAACACATTTTGTGGAAGCATGCTGATTATGTGGTCATTGTTCATTACAGGCCATGTCCATGTTAGTTTAATTAACATTACTATTTTCATAATCAAATAAACCAATATAGAATAGCAGAACATCCTTTATTGAAGGCACTCACTCTCAGACGTCAAGATCTTGAGACAACAAGAATTATACCACTTGTTACAATATATTTTTAATGCAATGAGAGGCATAGATAGGGTGGAAGCCCACGCCTGTTTCCCAGGGCAGGAATAGCAAACACCAGAGGGCATATGTACAAAGTGAAGGGAGGGAAGTTTAGGGGAGACATCAGCCTAAGTTTTTTTTAATGCAGAGAGTTGCCTCAAATGCCTTGCCAGGGATGGTGGAGGAGGCTGAAACATTAGGGGTATTGAAGAGATTCTTAGTCAGGGACATGGATGGAAGAAAAGTAGAGGGTTATGGGGTAGGGAGGGTTGAGTATTTTTTTTAAGGAATATATGTGTTGGCATAACATTGAGGGCCAAAGGGCCTGTCCTGTTCTATATTCAATGATAATATATGCATTTTCTTTAAAAAGGAAATAAATCCATATAATAAAACTTAATGCATATGAAAATTTAAAACTATACACAATGAAAAGTTATAATTTCAAACAATTATGACCATTCAGTTTCTTGGTTACCTGGTTTAATAAAGTTGTCAGCTTTATTACAGCTGATTCATCAACTCATAAATTAATTAACAAACTTGTTCAACTTTCAGCTGTCCGCCGGCTCAGCCCTGGGCGCATGCGCAGGCACTCCAGACCGCGCATGCGCAGCCACTCCAGACCGCCCATCCGCCCCCCCGCCCCTCGCTGCACATGCGCACTGACTCGGCGGGAATTCGTTCCAAGGGGAACTCGCGCGAAATTTTTCAACTCGGAGAGAGGGTGAACGAGAAAGAGACGGGCGGGGAGCGTAAAAAACCCCATCGTTTTAAATCAGCTCTCCCGAGTCAGGCGGGAGGAGGGCGTCATCAAACAACTCGCGGCTCAGGCGCAGGAAGGCATCAGGGAGGCGGCCGGGGGGGGTCCCCGGTATCCGGGAGGGAGGGGGGTCCCCGGTATCCGGGAGGGAGGGGGGTCCCCGGTATCCGGGAGGGAGGGGGGTCCCCGGTATCCGGGAGGGAGGGGGGTCCCCGGTATCCGGGAGGGAGGGGGGTCCCCGGTGTCCGGGAGGGAGGGGGGTCCCCGGTGTCCGGGAGGGAGGGGGGTCCCCGGTGTCCGGGAGGGAGGGGGGTCCCCGGTATCCGGGAGGGAGGGATCGCCCAGTATCCGGGAGGGAGGGATCGCCCAGTATCAGGGAGGGAGGGATCGCCCAGTATCAGGGAGGGAGGGAGAGAGGGATCCCCCGGTATCAGGGAGGGAGATAGAGGGATCCCCCGGTATCAGGGAGGGAGGGATCGCCCGGTATCAGGGAGGGATCGCCCGGTATCAGGGAGGGAGGGATCCCCCGGTATCAGGGAGGGAGAGAGAGGGATCCCCCGGTATCAGGGAGGGAGAGAGAGGGATCCCCCGGTATCAGGGAGGGAGGGATCCCCCCGTATCAGGGAGGGAGGGATCGCCCGGTATCAGGGAGGGAGGGATCCCCCGCAGTCCGCCCGGCATTGCCGCAATGGCCACCGAGCAGGTCGCCGGCTACTCGCCCAGCTTCAAGAAGCCCGCGGAGGTGCTGCGGCTGTCCAGGAAGCGGGCCCGCACCTTCACCGGTCACCTTCCCTCGGAGCCGCCGCTCACTTCCCCGGCCAAGAAGGCCGACCACGGCAGCCCCCGCCAGCAGCGCAAGAGGTGCAGGAGGAACCCGTTCGCCAACATCGCCAACACCCTCAGGTTACCAGAGGGGAGCCCGAGCCCTGGGGCTGGGCGACCTGCCGAGGAGAAGCCACACAGCAAAAGGCATCCTCAGGTACCCACCCCTCTGATTTAAATGTAAAGCAGGACGTACAGCATGAGAGTTTATTGTATTTTTCTTCAATCTTCATTTAGTCATTTATTGCATTAAACATCTGGATGACCGTGGCAGATTGTATTTCGCACTCTTGCTACCTGACCTGGCAATGGTTTCCATCAGGAAACAATTTAGCAATAAATACATTGCTGCAGCCACCAGCAAATACCTGCTGTTTGATGATAGTCCAGATATGCACATGGAATTTTTAAACCAGAAATGTGTCTGACAAGATATTTGTTGCAAGCTTTACTTTTGCCACCAATACATTTTGTGACTGCAAAATAACCTGGAGTTCCAGACTTTGTGATCATAAATGAACAATCTGGATTTTGGTCTCTACATCCATATCTGCAATACCAATGTCCTCATGTATTTTGAAAATAGTTTGCAATTGATCGCTTGAATTCTAGCTGATTGTTTATAATGCCCTGTTGCAGGAGATTAACAGAGCACCTGAAAAATGTGCAACTAGCAACACTGAAGAGAGTTTATTGTCAAAGACATTCAGTGTTATAAATACACTGAAGTTCTTCCTGCAGCCACGCATATCATACACCAGCAACGATACCAATTAAAATGACCATAATATTGCCAAGACAGAAATTGGAGAAGTCAATCTTGATACTGTCTAGTTGGTGACTGCTGAGGTAGAATATATGGTGCTTCTCCAATTTGCTGGTGGCCTAAAATTGGCTATACGTATTGGTCAGGGCATTATGTTTCACTTCCCTTATAGTTAAAAAAAAGTTGTCATGGGATCCTTTGCATCCACCTGTAAATGTAGAATGTTTAACATCTCATCTGAAAGGTGAGATTGCTGTTTGGTTTAAAATACTGTGTTGGAGTGTCAGCATGTCGCATTTTGCTTCAGGAGCGTAGGATTTAGCACTTGATTTGCCAATGCACACACAAAACAATTTCAGTATAATTTTAAAAACCTTAAGAAAATATAATGCTTCAGCTGAAAGTTAACACTGCTATTCCTATTTGTGTCACTTAACAAATACATAAAGCTATGATTATTGAAGATAATCCAGTATTTTCTCTTTCTGAAAAATTGAATCTATCCTACATCACAATTTTAACCTGAAATGCGATAGCCACACAAGCAAAACAAGTCAAGAGCCATGTCATGGAAAATCCATTAATGACCATTAATGATCTGAATTAATTTTGGGTAATTTATTTGTATTCTGGCCTCTTGCCACCCAATTGCATATTTTAATGTTTCTTAAGATTTTATTTATCTAAACTTGTTTGCTTTTATATTGGTCTAAATAGGTCTCTTCTATCAGAGGTGAAGATTCCATGTGGGAAGCAAAGTTTATTTCCCAAGAGCCACCATTTCCTCTGCCAATTAAAGTAAGGTTTTGTAAAAAACAAAATATTTTTTTTTAATTAGGTGAAACTAGAAAAGTTCAAAGGTTCCTTTTATTGTCACATAATAATGCTTTAAAAATGTAATATACATGATAGACATCAGCTTTTATCTGCTGTAAGGCAAAGAGAGTCACCATGAGCAATGTCCAATGCCCCTAACAATGGGAGAAAGTAAAGCAAAAGGGAGTCTCTTCAGAGAAACGGTATCTGGATTTGCCTCCAGTATTCCCACAACCTCTGCAGCCGCATAGACTCCAGTTCAAACCATTGGCAACCCGAGTTCCAGATCCAAGCCTCCAATACAATCAGGAAGCTTTCAGGGCTTGAAGCCCTTCAAGAGCCCTTCTTGCCCTTGGCACCTGATAGAATCCCGGTTACAATATCTGGTTCACCAGAGCCAGTCTCCAGCAACCCGCAGCTTAAGTGGGCCCTTCAGCTGTTGAGCACCTCGCTGGTTTGTTGCCGTGATCACCTTCCCTGTAGGGTCATCTCTCAAGCTGCTCCTTTGCAGCGGGGATGTTCTCCCCGTTTCTGGTATGCCAATCTGCTCCTCCTCTGAAGTAGGCAGCCACTTATGGTACTCTGCCCAGCACAGGTGCAGCAATCTTGGGCACAGAGCTCCGTTGTTGCAGGATTTTTAAAAAGTAACACCGTCAGCTCCTTTAACAGGCTGTTTAACCCCTGTATGAGTACAAAGTACAAATGTATATGATTTCATCTTTCAGTACCACTATATTAAACAGATGGAAAGATTTAAAAGTCTGAAGCACCCACAGAGAGGATGAACCAATAAAAGTAATAAAGATTGATAACACTGGTCAATTTTTTTTCCCCAAAAGGTTTGCTTCCTGAAAAAAATATTGGGTATCATGATGGACGGGTTCAAGCTGAACACAAAAGATAATTTCAGATTTGTTGTATCACGTAGGAAGTTGGAAGATTAACTTTTATTGAATTTAACATGTTTAATCGCATAATGATTGCTGACACATTGTGTTAGTTCAAGTGACCTAAAAATGTTTTTCCACTGATTTTCATTTGTACTCAGCAACTGATGCTTCTTGCGTCAGTGCCCAACAATAGTCAGCCAACAGTTGTCTTGATACCACTTTTCCATGGTTGCAATGTCCTGGTGAAAGCTTTCACCATGTTCATCGCTCCTCCGCACTGAGATCAGCTGGGAAGACGTCCAAGTGCGAAGGTAGAGAATGAATTTTCAATGACACGTTGCACTTCATGATTTTGTCAGCTTGACAGTTCCACGCAGGCTTTGGACGGCCTATTAATAGAGTCAACGGTGGTTTTATTTGAAGATTCTGCGACAGCAGGATCTGTACCCAAGATGGTGCTGGCTGATTAACAGCGGTCACGAGAGCTCACAGACTCTGGAGGAGTGGAGGACTGGTGCAGAGCACCAGAAAGTGGGGAGAACGCTCCCATTTTGAGAGGGAGAAGTAGAGGACATGCTGGTGACCACGGCAGTGAACCATTGAGGGGTTCTGGAGCTGAAGAACACACAGACGGGTGCTGTTGGCGACTTGAGGCAAGGAATCCACGTGGATGCTTGCAACTGTGGTTGAGGGATTCACGCTGGGCAGTGGATAGATGGAGACTGGCTGTAGGGGTGCCAGCCATTGGAATCAGGGTGCTGGGGGTTTCCTGATGGTGTCGGAGGTTCTGATCTGGAGCTTGGGTTGCCAATAGCCTGGACTGGACTCCTGAGCAGCTCTGGGGTCTGCAGCAGTGCTGGAGGCAAATTGACAGACACTTGGGGACTCTCTTGCTTCTTTTTCTCCAGGCTATTTCTGCTGATGGTGAATCTGTCCGCCTTACAGCAGATAAAAGTAATTTACACTCAATTTGCTTATACCCCCAATATGTTTTGAACAGTGGGGGGAAACTGGAGCCCCTAGGGGGAAAACCCACGTAGACACGGGGAGAATATACAAACTCCTTCTGGACAGTGCAGGATTCAGACCCTGGTCCTGATCACTGGTGCTGTAAAGATGTGATAACCGGTATGCCAACTATACTGCCTTTTTGCCATTATAAAGTACACTGTTTGACCCCATGAGTTTCTCCCGCATTGTGCTTTTAACTTCAACCACCGTGCTTGCAGACTTTTGTGTTTTACATCTATGATGAGCTTTGGATTACCAGCAACAACAGGAATTTATGCCTGTCCTGGGTAAACTTGTACCTCTCATTTTGTTCGTTTTAGATGGGTCACAGTGTTTGAGCGACCGAAAGAAAATAGACACGCACCGAGAGCACTTCAGTTTATACAAGGCTTTATTACTAAATCTAAAGCTGAATTCACACTACAATATGCAAGCCCTTCCCAATTATACTTATCGATGCCTGGACTGGTCCCAACTGCCGAAGCGAGGCGACAACTGCACACTTGTAGTAGGTTGTCTGGGCGCTGGTAGCAGCTTCTCTACCTCCCTCGACTGGGACGTTAGCTTCTTGCTGAGAGATGTTGCCACCTTTTGGAGACTCTCAAACTTCAGCAGTGGGACCATGGCTTATATTACCCAAAAGTTGTTTACTTTCAGATCTTATCTCTTTGAACAAATGATTTAATTATCTTCAAGGTCTGCTGACCTACAAAAGAAAACTGCATCTTCTGGGCCTCATGGTGGAAGTTGCATAATGTCTACTGGTTCATATGCATCCTGGGCCTCATGGTGTAAATTAGATTATGTCTGATTTGATTCTTAAAAAAAACAAACAGGTTCTCAGCCTTGCAGCTGCAGAAGTAAAAAACATGGTTTAAATCTTCCATTACTGTAATTTCATGGCCTGGCATATTTCTAGGTCTTCCTTACTGTCACACTAAGGGATCAACCCTGGCTCAATAAAAAGAGCAGAAGGATGTAATAAAGCAAGGTCAACTCATTGATCGCTTTAAACTCTCTAGTCCTATTTCATCTGGTCATGAAGGTAGTGAGCAATTAAACAGCTATATAACAGGCCATTAGGCCCTTCTAGTCCGCACCGAGCCAAACACCCCTCTCTAGTCCCACCTCCCTGCACAGTGCCCATAACCCTCCATCTTCTTCTCATCCATATACCTGTCCAACCTTTTCTTAAATAATACAATTGACTCCGCCGCCACTATTTCTCCCGGAAGCTCATTCCACACGTCTACCACTCTCTGAGTAAAGAAGTTCCCCCTCATGTTACCTCTAAACCTCTGCCCCTTTATTCTTAACTCATGTTCTCTTGTTTTAATCTTTCCTCCTCTTAACGGAAATAGTCTATCCACATCCACTCTGTCTATCCCTTCCATAATCTTAAATACTTCTATCAAATCCCCTCTCAACCTTCTACGCTCCAAAGAATAAAGACCTAATCTGCCCAATCTCTCCCTATACTCTAGATGCTTAAACCCAGGTAACATTCTGGTAAACCTTCTCTGCACTCTCTCCACTCTGTTTATATCCTTCCTATAATTAGGCGACCAGAACTGCACACAGAACTCCAAATTAGGCCACACTAACGTCTTATACAATCTCAACATCATCTCCAAACTCCTATATTCCATGCAATGATTGATAAAGGCCAGCATACTAAAAGCCTTCTTCACCACCCTATTCACGTGAGTTTCTACCTTCAGGGAACGATGTACCGTTACACCTAAATCTTTCTGCTCTTCTGTATTCATCAATGCTCTCCCATTTACCACGTATGTCCTGTTCTAATTCTTCTTACCAAAATGAAGCACCTCACACTTATCAGCATTAAATTCCATCTGCCATTTTTCAGCCCACTTTTCTAAGCAGCCCAAATCCCTCTGCAATCCTTGAAAACCTTCTTCATTATCCACTATTCCACCTATCTTAGTATCGTCTGCATATTTACTAATCCAATTCACCACCCCATCATCTAGATCATTAATGTATATAACGAACAACAATGGGTCCAATACAGATCCTTGAGGCACACCACTGGTCACCGGCCTCCAACCTGACAGACATATGAAAGGAAGAATCTCATAACACAGGCAACATTACTTTATTAAAGCTCCATTATATTATAACTGGCCTTCAATCCATACTGGCATTTAGTGGATAATCGTTACATAGATAATATTCCTTTTATGAGCTAAGACGTTGAATGTCAGGAACTTTTTTAAAATATTGATGTTGTAATGGTATTTGTATAACAAAGACTATTTTGAATGCTATCAGGTCTGTGAAATTTGATGCTAATAATCATTGAAGAAAAGAAAATTGAAGAGACAATAGTTTTGGAATAAAATTGTCAGACTTGATGGGCTGAATAGCCTATTTCTATTCCTATGACTTAAAATCCAATTGGTTCTCCTTATAGTGAAATCATTTAGTGCATCATCTTTCAAGTAGCGTAGAACTGATTTTTTTTTTCCTCAAAAAAAAAGTGAGAGTGGTGAAAACTTGTATTGGGCAGATCTTGCTTTTTTTAATGTGGGCTGTAATTGACAAGTCTCGATAATTTTTCTTGTGGTTTTGATTTGCAGAATTTACAGTCCTCTCAAGCTCTACCTGAATGCACTTTATCCAAAGATTTCCCTGCTGACTGGAGTGTTAAAACGAGAGGTCTTTTTACATCCCCTCATCCTTTTACTTGGACAGGTCCACTGAAAGCATCTGAAGAAGCAAAAGGATTAATGCAACACTGCCATTCCTCAAGAGTTGATTTCCCTTTGTATATTGAGGTATTAAATGAATTATTTGTCATCTCATCCTTGTACATTTTTGCTGCAATGAAATTATTGAACACATTTGAAGTTTGAAGCTTGTCAGGTCTATTTTTCTTTGATGTAGAAGGTGGGTAGACCATCCCGGTCAGATTTTGTGTAAATCTAGTTGATTTTCTTTTTCATTTTCATAAAAACTTGAGGTAGTTTGGCAACATTGTCTTGTAGGCAATTAATCAGAAATAAAATGCAGTGGTGTAGATCCTGAACTGAATTGTGTGTTTTAAAAAGAACATTAAAAGATGGATGCGCTATTTGCCTTGGGGAGTCTGTTGTCGATCCTTGCATCCGATGAAATGGTGCAGCTGAGATAGGTAAACTGGTTGACCGTTTTGAGTTTTGTGTGCCTGATGGAGATGTGGGGGGGGCTGGTAGTCATGGTGGGGAGCTGGCTGATGGAGGACCTCAGTTTTCTTCAGGCTGACTTCCTGGCCAAACATTTTGGCAGTTTCCGCAAAACAGGACGCCAAGCGCTGAAGAGCTGGCTCTGAATGGGCAACTAAAGTGGCGTCTTGGTGCCTGCCACATTGACCACCACCAATGGGCTGATATCGCCTCAAACCGTGCATCTTGGCGCCTCACAGTTCGGAGGGCAGCAACCTCCTTTGAAGAAGACCGCAGAGCCCACCTCACTGACAAAAGCCAAAGGAGGAAAAACCCAACCCCAACCAACCAATTTTCCCTTGCAACCGCTGCAACCGTGTCTGCCTGTCCCGCATCGGACTTTTCAGCCACAAACGAGCCTGCAGCTGACGTGGACATTTACCCCTCCATAAATCTTCGTCCGCGAAGCCAAGCTAAAGAAAAGAGAAAAAGATGGATGGGTTAGAATTCCATAGGAACAGCATATTCATGTATTTGCTTAATTTAAAGAGAAATTCAAAGATATTCAAATGAAGGGTGTTCATCTAGAATGTAAGTTCTAATTTCTCAATGACCGCAAACCTTTTTCTCTTGTGTAGGACCCAAGTTCATGCACAGACTTGCGGTGTGCCTTCCAGCAGAATCTTGTATATTGGCTCCACCCCTCTCTGCCATGGCTATCACTTTTTCCTCGAATAGGTGCTGAACGAAGAATGGCTGGCAAAAATAATCCATGGGCACAAGATGAAGAACTCCAACAAATGCTAATGAGTGAATGGTACGTTGGTTACTTTTTATTTTCACGTTAAAAACAAAATTGACAAAAGGAGTAAAATGCCAACAATAACTATTTTGCCATGAATTTCCAAATTACGTTAACAGACTTGCAGAATCGGCTTTAAATTTGAAATGATAATGCTTAACAGTTTTCATTATTAGAAACATAGTAGATCAAATGACCCTCTTATAAATTGTAAATTTCTGTGCTGAATAAGCATTATCTTCAGTACTGAAGAGGAATTGCTTTCGTGATTTTTTAAAAATAAGATTTAAATGTAACTGCTTACTTGTGGAGACCCATGGCTCAATTCTATCCTGGTCAGTGTTATTCTTTCATCCAAGAAAACAGATTACATGGATCTTTAGGAGATGAAACTGCAGATGCTGGAATCTGAATCAAAGGAGCAATCTTATAGAGAAACTCTGATGGTCAAGAAGTATCAGTGAGAGAAAAGAATTGTTGACATTTCAGGCCAGAACCCTTTATCAGGACCGCTCTTGATGAATGGTTCAGACCTGAAGCATAAACGACTCTTATTCTCCCATTGATGCTACTCAACCCTCTGAGTTTCTCAAGTAGGTTTTGTTTTTAAACTGAATCTTTTGTTTTATTTACCACTTGAAAGTTTTGTCCAAATTGTCTGTTGCATTTAATGCCATAACATTATTGTAAATGTATCCCACTGTAAAGCTTGTGTATGATTGATTGCCTTTTGGAATAATGCCACATGAATCCAACTCTTAGAGAATCTGATCTCAAGGTTAATATCTCCAAAGACAAAAGATAATCTAGAAATGAAACAATACTTTTAACTCACTTCGCATGATTCCTTTTTGTTCACTTTTCCAGGTCACTCAGTTTTAGTTCGTTGTACAATTTACTGCGAGCCAAACTTTGCCCTTATTTCTACTTGTGCACATATCAATTCACTGTGCTGTTCCGGGCAGCTGGAATAGCAGGAAGTGATGTCCTTGCAGCCATTATTTCCCCTACAACAAGGGGTCTCCGAGAAGCTATGAAAGATGAAGGTAAGACGCTACGTTTTCAAACTTAATCATCTGTAACTAGATTATTGTAGTTGGTGGGAGTAGAAATGAGGTCAATTCCTAATCAGTTGAATTCTAGTGATTCTATTTTTTAAATCAAAAATATCTTCATCTGGATATTTTGGGTGAATTTTAACAGTGCTAATATTACTTCATATTGTAGCTTCTGAATATCAACCTTCATTCAACTGGATCATAAATCCATTTGTATCTTATTGATACTGTAGTTGTATCATGCTTTGCAATATATCTGTTGAAAAGAAAGTGGGTGCCTTCATTAGATTCCTCTTTAAGGGTTTTTTTTAATTGTGTTTTATCTTTGCACAGGGATCACCTTTTCCTTGCCCTTAATGGAGGATGGTAGAAATGATAAGACAAAAAAAAGTGTAACTCCAGATTTGGGAGCACATCGTTCAAACACTGAAAAGCATGAAGAAATCTTAGATGTTCAGAAGTAAGTCTATCTTGTGGATATCTTGGAAAAGTGAATTTTGTAATACAAGAAAACTTAATGCTTTGATTGAAAGAGAGCCATGTGATTTTTTTTTAAGGCTACTTGAAGAGGCAGCCAGGGAATGCTATTAACTATTGACTATCATGGCATTAATTTTACAAATCACCCAACTATGAGACGTGTAGGCTGCTACAAAAATATTCTTATGCCTGATGAAGAAGTTCAAGACAGTGAAGGAATCCAATCTGAAAAATCGACCATTCATTTTGTCCCACTGATGCGGTTTGACCTGCTGAGTTTCCTTCAGCAGGTTGCCTTTTTGCTGCAGATTTTTAAGTTGCTTTTTGACACATTTATTTGTATATTTTGATCATTCTGAAATGAAAACTAAAAAGGATATTAATTCTATGGAAGCTATATAATTCCTTTAATCTACCATTATGAATGTTTAATGAGCATAAAACATTTTTTAATGTTGGCAGTGGTGAAGAGGACGACAACGATGGTGGAATTTCTTGGCTGAAAGACATGGGCGTACAGGACAATATCAAAAAACTTAATTCTATGTCCATTAAATTGTATCCTTTTAATCTTGTATTCTCGGTGAATGAAGTGACACAATTTCAACCTGACTGATTTGAAGATGCCACAATGTTTAATATCTACTATTTTAGTTTGTTCTGAATTGTTAGCTAAATACTACAGCTTTGTAGCAATCGCATCATTTTCACCAGGGGCGGGTGGTCCCCCCTGGGGGCTACAGTCCATTTCAGGGGGGGGGGGGGCACTGGCTGAAATCATAAAATATACTTTGTGTTTTAGATAGTCAGTAGGCAAGAAGTACAGAAGAAACCAAATAAACTTGATTACTTCACAGGGCGTGTAAACTTTGAGCAAAGTCCTAAGGGGGGTCCAAAGACAAAAAAAAATTTGGAGAATGGTTGATCTACACTGTGCTCTTTGATTTATAAAGTAGCAATTCTGTATGTATGATATTTATAGGGGAAAAGTGTGTTGGTGCAATGCTGCAAGCCACTTTAATTACATTGCCTCTTTCACATCAGTGAGTTTTATGAAGTGACCTTCAGAGTTTATAAGTGAGATGTATTCTGGAGCATATAAAATGTTAACATTTGTTAGCTGAACTGCTTGCAATTCCAACTCACAGTGAACTTATGCAGTTCAATGCATTTTGATGTTTTATTAAAACATTGTTATTTACTACTGGTGGCCTACAGACTACAGGGAATCCCCAGTGAATACAATAAACAGTAATGTTACAGTTTATGGTTATGTATTCAAGGGATTTAATATTTCTGGTCCATTTTAAGAAGGGATTGGTATGTGTTAAGTTGCAGCATTGATATGTTCACTTGGTTACCAATATGTTTTGGAGGAGCATCAATGGCATAAGTATTTGGAAATTGGCAATCCTGTGTCTAATACAATTAATACCATGGAGGAGAAGAGGATCTTAACACTGAAAGGAAGTAAAACTGATTTGTCAAGAGTTACACAAAGTATTATTGTGAGTTATCGTCCACTGTTGTATTCTGTGTATATCCACATAGCCCGATACCAAAACAAGAATACCCTAATTATCTCTTCTTTGACTTTCCTATAAAATACTTGGCTAATTCTTTTTAATGTTGTAATGATTATGTAACCCTTTGCATTGACACTTTAACTGATTTTTCAGGCAAAATGTAACCCACAAAATTATTTAATTTTTCTGCTGTTTATACATATGCTGTGATTGCAAAATTATATTGAGAATTTTGTGGGTGTGAAATATGCTACCCATTAACCCAGCAATCAATATTGAACACTACAGCACTATGCAGGCCCTTTGGCCCTCGATGTTGTGCCAACTCGTATATTCCTTTTTAAAAAAAAAGCCCTTCCCTGTACCCCTCTATTTTTCTTCCATCCATGTGCCTGTCTAGGAATCTCTTATACAGGCTGATAGTTTTGAAGGCCTAGCTCCTTCCTGCTCTTTTATAGTTGTAGTGTCCCCAATCAAACTTCGCCAACTTCCTGTGTTGATTTTTGTATATTTTAAAAACCGATATATCTGTTAGATGGAAGTGGGAGAAAATGAGCCAGAACCACAATCAAAGGTCTGAGGAAAGGGTAGAGGGTAGAATGCAGGAATAATTAAGATAGTGAAATAGGCCTTGTGTCATCTTGAATTATGTCAATGTACTCTGGGAATTTTTGTATTGTCAACTCTGAAACCTTTGCCAGTAGCAGTTACTTGAAAAGGTGTATAACATTTCAATCCTTTACACTAATTCTTTTCTAGAAAAATATTTTGAAAAATGTGATCTGCTTTGTTCTTGCCATCTTGTCTTGTATTTTTCGGTTTTAGTTCTGTTAAATTTTTAATGCATTATCTGTTTTGTCCACAACCTACAAATTCTACTTTTTGCACATCGTTAGTCAAAAATTTCTTGCCTTTGTTTTTGTGCTGGGTGGGTCACGTCTCCAGAATGGAGGACCATCGCCTTCCCAAGATCGTGTTCTAGGGCGAGCTCTCCACTGGCCACCGAGACAGAGGTGCACCAAAGAAGAGGTACAAGGACTGCTTAAAGAAATCTCTTGGAGCCTGCCACATTGACCACTGCCAGTGGGCTGATAACGCCTCAAACCGTGCATCTTGGCGCCTCCCAGTTTGGCGGGCAGCAACCTCCTTTGAAGAAGTCCGCAGAGCCCACCTCACTGACAAAAGGCAAAGGAGGAAAAACCCAACACCCAACCCACCAATTTTCCCCTGCAGCCGCTGCAACCGTGTCTGCCTGTCCCGCATCGGACTTGTCAGTCACCAACGAGCCTGCAGCAGACCTGGACATACCCCTCCATAAATCTTTGTCCGCGAAGCCAAGCCAAAGAGTCAAAAATTATAAAGTCCAAGTCCTAGATGAAAGCGTGTTATAACTCAATTGTTTTTATAATTTTCTTTGTAAGTATTTGTCGAGTTTTCTTTAATGATATTAAAAATTATTTGAAATAGATTATCCTTAATGCTAAAATCCAGTCGTAAAGAACACAACCTTGTGCGAATAGACCACAAGCCTGAATCAGCTGTATTAGTAAAAGGCCCTCATACATTCACTTTGCTGAACTTCCTTATAAACAATAAGAGCATAGTTGCTGGTGCTGGACCCCAGGCAGGACTCCCACCTACACTTTTGGCACCTGTTGCCTTCAGAGGAGCCACGATGCAGACATTAAAGGTGATGTGTAATTTTTTTTTCTTAAATTAAATGCATCTGCAGTGGAATATTGTGGTAAATCTTACTGTTAGTTTGATCATTTTAGATTTTCTCTTTACTCATGCCTTTATCTCACTTCAGGCCCCTTGTGTAGTCTGGTTTTCCCCAAGAAACATTGTTTATTCACAAAACCGGCCTGGACCAAATTATTAAACAAAGTGAGATCTTTGTAATTTTTAAACCTGCCTTCCTGCCTTAGCTGCCAATCTGAAACAAATAGATTTTAATCTTATCTGGGAAGTATATATTTTTAGACCTAATCAGAAAGGACTGTTTTCAACCTTTTATGAACTCCTTTTAAGATTTAGTGATAGTTCTTGATCTAACATTAAGAAAGTTTGGGAACATGACTTTCAATAACCGTTTCCTGAAGATACATGGGAGCCATTTTGAAAAATGTAGATTCATCAACTTACTGTGCCGGATTTTCCTTATTACAGTTTAAAGTAGTCTGTAGGGCCCACTATTCCAACATTCATTTAGCTAGATTTTACCCCAGTGTATCCTCTAAATGTGAAAGGTGTACAAAGTACTTTATAATCATATGTTCTGCCTATGTCCTTCCCTCTGTAACTACTGGAAAGGGGTATTTACTACACTATCTTGATATAAATCACTCTTCGAACCCTTTAATTGCTATTTTTAATTGCAATCATCTTCATGATTGCTAGAGGCCGTTTTGCTGCGGTGGAAAGATGTTGTCCCTCCCACACATGCACAATGGTTATTGGATTTGATGGCATCCCTCTCTAGAACCAATTAGGTCTCAACTACTAAAACAAGTTTTTTTTAAATTCTCTTTGGGTTCTTTTTCAATTATCTTCAAAATTTTTGTAGATCAATTATTTTTGCTCTTCATTAAAAATATTGTATTTTTTCTCTTTTTTGGAAATATTAGTATTGAAATTAGTAGTTGACGCCTGGCTTTACTTTGTAGATAACTTTTGTGCAAAAGTAATAATTTTGCATTTATTTAGGCAAGAAGTACTAACATTAAGATGCCACATTCTTCTGGGATGAAGGAATCTCACAGCCTTGAGATCACGGGTCCCATCATGCCTCATGCCCTACACAGTCTTTCGTTAATGCTGAAGTCGGCACAAAAAGGAAACTTCACAGCCAACTTTCACTCTCATGAGCCTACGTCGGTGTTTAATGTAGCTCTCAAATTGGAATGTCAAGAAGGCAAGGTAAAGGACAATTTTATCTTTTTTATAAAAAAAAAAGCTTATTCTTTCAAAATTTGAGTAAAGCTTCCTGGCAGGTTTTGAAGCTTTACTGCAGACAATATTTGCAAATGGTTAGTCATGCCTCGCATCTGGTAATTTTTTGAAGATGTGATCTAGAAGGTTGTTGATGAGGATATATAGCTGTGGATGTTGTATAAATGGATTTCAGCGAGACATTTGATAAGATTCTGCATGGTAGCCTATGCTGTATCAAAGGTGAGATAGCAGAATGAGTAGAAAATTGACTTCACGCAAGAAAGCAGAGGGTTTACACCCATCATAAATCGGGCTTGTATTAGGAAAAGTACAGGCCAATCTGTCCTATGCACGACCTTGAACTGAATCTGAGTAAAAGGTACAAATTGAAGAAGTATTGACAAGTCAAAAAATTCCTTCCCATAAAATAATCGGAAAGTCGCTGCTCAAATTCCAGTTCTCAAGCACCATTAATTTTATCATTGGATATAGGACGTAAATTAAGTAACCTGTTATAAATGTTAGCGATCAGTCCTTTTTGGGAAGGATTTAATTGAAGAAGGGCATCAATCAAATTGGTTAAAAAGGCAATCGGAAAATTTGGTGGGAAAGAGTGTAGCAAACTCCTAATGTGAAAATATCTTAAAAGATGTATCTTAGGCAAATTTAACTTTTCATTTAATTGATTATTCCTTTATCTTGCCATAGGGTAAAAGCTTGGTCAGATAATGTTTTCTTTTTAAAAATTGGTATAAATTTTAATGGACAGAACAAAATTATTTAAAACAAAAAAAACTTCCAAAATTGAAACCAAATTCTTAATGTATGTCTGAGAATTGGATTAAAATCTTGTTTATATTACTTTAGATAATGCAAAGGGGAGAGAAGTACCAAATAGGGGAGTTAGAGTATCCTCTAACCAAATTTTTCTCCAATTCCACCCACAAAGGGCAAATCATTCACCCCAGAATAGAAAGTCCAACATGTAATATATCATATATTAATTGCCCAGTAATAAAACCTGAAATTTGGTAATGCCAAACCATCATCTTTGTTTTCTGTAGTAATGGTTTAGCCAATCTAGAACTTTTATTATTCCACATATAAGATATTTTAGACTCTAATTTGTCAAACAATACTTTAGGGACAAAAGTTGGGATAGCTTGAAATGTATATAAGAAATTCATTAAAATTATAATTTTAATTGCATTCGACCTACTAATGACAACATCAATGGTGACCATTTCATTAATGTTTGTTTAGCATAATCAATCAAAGGGAGATAATTATATTTGTATAAATCCTTAAAGTTTTTTATAATTTTTATACTGAGTTATATAAATTGATTTTTAACAATTTTAAAATGGTAATTGATCATATAAATGTAATTAATTACATTTTTATTTAATTTCAATAAGCAAAGATAACAGAAGGAATCCATTTTTTTTAAAGAATCAGATGTATACCAACAAATCATCTGCATATAATGAAACTTGGTACTCTTTCCCCTCTCTAGATACCATGGATATTAAGGGTTCCAAAGCTAGGTTGAATAATAAGGGGGCAACCTTGACACGTACCCCTATGTAACCCAAAATAATATTTGAAGAGACCACTTTGACTCCTGTTTTGGTCTCGTACAAAGTTAAATAATTTTTGGCAAGGTGTTTTTGAAACTTTAGCTAAAGTGTTGGACCTAGATTTACAGCCAAACTTAATCACAGCTGTATTGGGATCAGACTTTGCACCTGCTTCAGCCCAAAGCCTTTTCAACGTTGAAGGCAAGAAGAGCTATATTACTCAAATGGAAAATTGCAGTCTGACCTCTTTCCTCAATTATGTCATGCTTAGATTTAGAAAAAAATTAGAAGTCAGACATTTGATACTACCCTTAACTTTGAAAAAACCTGGTGACATTTATTCAATATTTTTGTTTGACTCAAACTAATAAACAAATTTGAACCACTTCCAGTTTGTTTTTTCTAAAAGTGTGCTGTGTTTACTCAGGAAGAATCTCTTCTACTTACTGTGAAATTGCTATCAGAAGAGATTGAGCAGTTTTTATTTTTTGGGTTGTTTGTTTTTTTCATCAGTTAGATTTTTGTTTTATGCATTAACTTTTTAATTACTCAATGTAACTGTCAATGTATGGAAGTGTTGAATTAATTTGAAAGTACTTGATTGTTGATATTTTTCACATTTTCTGTATTTTTTTGTGGAAAATTAATAAAAAGATTAAAAAAGAAAGAGGGTGATGGTGGAAGGTTACCAGTTATACATCTTTTATTAATCTTTACTCATTATTTGTATCAGATACTTTTAACAATGGTTAAGCCAAGCCCAGTTTTAAATTTTTAACTGACTTTGAATGTTTAAACACTTGAACAATTAAAATTAACACATCAAAAATGTTTTGATGAATGTATTCTTGGCCATCTACCTCATCTATTTTAATTCAAATATATGGGCTAATTGTACATGACATTTGTTTAACAAGATATTTGGCTTTGGGAATGTTTGTGAAAATTTTAGATGTTCAATTAAATGAATGACTTGTGGGAAATTCAGTTGTGTATGGTGTAATTATCTCATCACCTTTACATAGATTAATATGGAGACAATTTACTTTTGATTAATGCACAAGAGTTGACCATTCAAATTCCTTTTCGTTTTAATAGGACCATTCTTCAAGTGAGCAATCTAATTTTGGTCTACACCGAGAAACTCTGAATCAACTAATGCAACAGCCAACCATTGGAAAATTCTCCATAAAGCATCTAGAAATGAATGACTACAAATATACATGGAAATTGTGAACACAAATTTCAGTAGAAGCTGTAATTTACTTTGTTTTCAACCTTTCAGTTGATGAGTGGTGCGCAGAAGCTACAAATGGATTTTAGACTTTGAATGAGACCAAAACATATAAACTACATTGCCAAACCTATTTATTAATATACTGTACATAAGGATCAGATTTATTTTTAATGAATATGATCAATGCATTTGGGTTTTTTTTTATGTGGAGCTGAGACTTTTGAGGTTATTTGAAAAGTCTATTTTATAATTTGATGTAAGGGAATTTTTTCCCACCTCATAGTCAGATTATGCTATAGTCAATTTACTCCTGATTTCTGGAAATGAGATGCTGCCAAGATATAGGATAACAAATAAAATTCTGGATCTGTAGAAGTTGATGGGTTTTATTTGACTTTTTAAAGTAAAACTATTATCTGTATTGAACAAATGTCCAGATTTTCACAATTACTTTATTTTGTAGATTATAAACAGCGAGCAGGTATTTTTTTTTCTCTGGTGTTAAATATTCAAATTATTTAAGTTACCTGATTTGGATACGACTTGAATATAATTTTGTTCTATGCCCACGTTTAACTGCCTGAAATGCATAGTAATTTGTTTGCATGGGGCCCTTCACATGGCTGTTTTATGCTAGTCTAAAAAATATTTCCTACCTCAGTATTGAGTTTAAACATCTGCCTCATCAAATAATGAAACTGATGAGATACAAAACTAGGTCATCAACCTCATTTTATTGGCATGTTAGTTCTCTCCAATTCTGTTCATCAATTACATGCTTATTAAATTTTTGTACATCGGCAGGATACAGAATTTACTTTTTATTTGCCCTGACACAGCAATGGCTGAAAATGCTGATATGAACAACTGTGAAGCTGCTTTTAATTTACTCTTCTTAAAATGTTGGTTTTTTTTGCTCAATGTATTTTATCTGTAAATTAATTTTGGCTTTTAAGTGATGAGGTTTAATTAGACCTGGCCTGTTAATTGATTATAGCATATGATGCAGGCATATTTCAGTTTGTAGCAGACTGCTTAATAATTAATTATCAAGCCATTTAAAGAAGGAAAAGGTTGTAAAAATATTAGTTTTTACTTTAGCAATCGACGTTGAACAGATTTTGTTCAGAAGCTCTAAGTTGATAAGATTTGAGGATAAGTCCAAGGTTCAGAATTGAGAATGTTATTTCACTTTCTTATGCTCTGCTATCGCAGCAAGAATTTAAAGAGCCTTATTAAGTATTAAAGAAACCAATCTTTCATATAACCAAAACAAGTTTGTCAACTTCTCATGTGCTACTTATTTCTAATCTAATTAAAATAATGCTTTGAATTTTATTTTTCAATTTTGCTTTTATTAATATATCGAACATTATATAGGCTGTTAGATTCAGGTCTAAATTTGTTAGACTTTTTAGAGGTTTGTGGCTATAATAAAAAGGCAAGGGCAGCTGAGTTGATTGCAGAAGTAAGTCTGTAAAAGTTTAAGTCACTCAAACCTCTAACCACATCCTGAACGAACAGCTGGTTACCATTTGTGGATAAAGGTGAAATGCCAACAGTTTCTGATAATTTGGTGTCTGAATGGTGGGATTTTCATAAATCAAGATCTTGTGCAACTGTTCTGTTAATTTTTCATTGCCACTCATATCCATGTGCCAGATAACTGATTTCACAAATAATGTACCAACTCTTCTAGCAATTCAGTGACTAGCTTTTAAATTATTCTTAAAAACCCTTCACTCGATGGGAGCTGAACAAAACCAGTGTGCCCTAGCAAGCTGTAGTTGACTAATACGATTCTTTTTGTGTGTGGTACTTCCACTGACATGAGAGATCAGCTGCAGAACACTTCATGAAACATTAATGTGCACTGACAGTAATTGTTACTGAGGAATATTTGGAATTTACTTGTACCGCAGTCTAAAACATTTGAATGAGTATACTTAATAACCGGCAGTTTCAAAGGGAACTTATTGCAACTCAACAAATCTCAATGACTTGCTAGTTATCTGATGATAATTCAGTAACAGAGGTGATGTGCTTTGGTTCTAGCCAGGGAGAGCATGTGAACACAGGACAGCAGGTCACAATTTTCCCACTTTTCTTTTGCTGTTACTTTCTAGAATTTTTAAATATTTAAGCCTTTAAATGCTGACAGTATGGAGATAAAGCCTCAGAATACAACATGAGAACTCTTCATCAAGAAAAAATGGAGTTCGTCAAGGATTGTGGGAAATGGGCGGCATCCAGAATGACCCAGTTTGGCAGGGAGCAAGAGCTAGGTCTCATTCGTAAAGTCATTTATTTCTGGAAAAGGTCACTTTCAAAATAATCCACAAGCATTTACTATTATTATCTTTTATTTACAGGATCAATAAACAAGCTAAGGTAGTTGAAAATAATTATGTAGTGCCAGCTGAAGAATTCTTAAAATGTGTAGCTGAAGCAGCACCACCCTTTGGAACAAGTCCCAGAGCTCGTAGGGCAATAGTGGCTGCTGAGGCCTTGGCGTGTTTCTTGTTGGGACTGGCAAGGCTCGGCTTGTATTCGGTGCCGTTGATCATCACCTGTCACAGAAATGTACATCATCTGCATGAGAAAGTTGGTCTCATATTTAAGCATGAATTAAATATGACTATAGTAAATTGTTAAATGCATTTGTTTACACTCATTTAAAAATTAAATGAGAAA
Source organism: Narcine bancroftii (assembly GCF_036971445.1). Classification (NCBI taxonomy): domain Eukaryota; kingdom Metazoa; phylum Chordata; class Chondrichthyes; order Torpediniformes; family Narcinidae; genus Narcine; species Narcine bancroftii. The sequence goes on along the minus strand of NC_091475.1, from coordinate 10,665,641 downwards.
TGAAACAAAGCACAATGCATTCTATAAATGATCAGCCACTCTTTATAGACACGGAGAACATCTCTAAAATATATAGTTCTTGTCCATAAAATTGTTGGAGTTAAAGCATGTTTTTCACAAGCCTAGTTCTGATTTTCGCTGTTCCTGCTTTTCAACAAACAATGTGAATGCAAAGCTTTATCTAGTTTGATGTTGCTTCATCCTGTCAATCATCTAGCTTCATAGCCAATAGCTATTTGGGGAAAAAAAGTTATTCTGTACATATCGCTACATCTTCATTTAAAACAGTTATATTTTAAGTTCCCATCACCAACCCAGGTACTTAGCCCCGGACCTGAACACCCCAGTTCTGGCATCCACATCAACTCCCTCGCCAATTCCCACACTGCTAGATCCCAGCCTCATCCCCCTATACCACTCCTTGCCCTTCCCTATTCCCTCTATTTCACCTGCACCTCTCTGACTCATGCTTGGTCTTTACTATTCCCTCAGAGACTGAATGCTCTGACCTTAGTAGAGGCCTCACCTTTATCCCCCTTTGCCCACACCATAATGCCAAACTTTTTCTGTGGTCTGTGCCCAATTCTACCATTGTGATTCCCTGCCCTCCACTGAAAATCAAGCCACTGTCTCATGTATCGCCTCAAACTCATTGTTTGTTTGCCCAGTTCTACCTCCTACCCAAAATGCACAAACTCAATTGTCCCAGTACACCTATTTTTCTGCATGCTCCTGTGTCACCAAACTGGTATCATCTTACCTCAACTCCTTTTCCCTCCCCACCTACATCCATGATACCTCACATCCCCTCCAATTCCCTGAATTCAACTGCCTCATTTTCACTTTGGATGTCCACTCTCTAGTCACTTCCATCCCCCACACCAAAGGTCTCAAAGCCCTTTGTTTCTTTCTCAACAACAGACCCACCAGTCCCTTCCACAACACCCTCAACAACTTCTCTTAACTCATTCCACTTTCCACAGGTCAAAGAGGAGGCATGGGTGGCTATGTGGAGCTATCCATATTCAAGCCCGCACAGACAAGGCTCCTCAACTCTTCTTCGGCTACAATGACGACTACATTGGTGTTGCCTCACGCACATGATCAGCTTGTCATCTATCCACTTTGTTGCTAACCTTCACCCTGACCTCAAATTCATTTGGTCCATCTCTGGCAATACTGTACCCTTTCTTGATCTGTCTCCATCTTGGAAGACAAAAATTTTCTACAAGCCCAACTCCCACAATTTTGCCCCCTTACCCTCAACTTGTGTCCTCTTGTTTCAACCTCCCCTGCTCTCAGGGGGAATAGTCTACTTGCATCTAGTCTATCTATTCCCTTCATAATTTTTATCAAATCCCCTCTCAACCGTCTACGATCCAATGAATAAAAGACCAATCTTTCTCTGTACTCTAGGTATTTTCAGCCAGACAACATCCTTGTAAATCTTCTCTGCACCTTCTCCACCTTATCTATTATATCCTTCCTATAATTTGGAGACCAGAACTGAACAGAATACTCCAAACCTCGCCTTACCAACGCTTTAAACAGTCGCAGCATCACTTCCCAGCTCCTATACTCTATGCTACAATTTATGAAGGCTAACATACCAAATTCCTTCTTAACCACCCTGTCAACATGGGAATCCACCTTCAAGGAATGTTGCACCATAACTCCAAGATCTCTTTGTTCCTGTGCATTCCCCAATGTCCTCCCCTTTACTACATATGTCCTATTTTGATTATTTTTTCCGAAATGAAGCACCTCACACTTCTCTACATTAAATTCCATCTGGCATCTTTCAGCCCAATTTTCCAGACAAACCAAATCCCTGAAAACCTTCCTTGCTATCCACCACTCCCCCTATTTTTGTATCAACTGCATATTTATTTACTCAGTTAACCACCCCATCATCCAAATTATTAATATAAATTATGAACAACGGGACCTAGCACCGATCCTTGAGGCACGCCGCTCGTCACAGCTTCCATCCTGACAGTTGTCCACCATGACCTTTTGCTGTCTCTCCTCCAGCCACTTCTGAACCCATCTTATTATTTTTCTATTAATCCCTAATGACTGAACCTTCCTTACTAACCTTTCATATGGAACCTTATCAAAAGCTTTGCTAAAATCCAGATAGACAACATCAACTACCCTACCTTCATCCACCTTTCTTGTCACTTCTTCGAAAAACTCAACAAGGTTCGTCAAACATGACTTCCCCTTCACAAACCCATGCTGGGTGCTCCTGATCAATCCCTGCCTATCCAGATATTTATACACACCATCTCTAAGAAATCCTTCCATAACTTTCCCCAACACAGAAGTCAAACTTACAGCCCTATAATTACTTGGCTGACACCTCGAGCCTTTTTTAAACAATGGAACTACATTAGCAACCCTCCAATCCCGCGGCATCACCCCCTCCTCCAGTGATCGTTGAAAGATCACAGACAGTGCCTCCGCTATTTGCTCCCTGACCTTTAATGCCCTGGGGAAAATCCTATCAGGACCAGGAGACTTATCCACTTTTACTGACCCTAGAAGCTCCAAACCCTCTCTTTACTAATCCTTATCTTTTCCATAACTAAGCCATTTGCCTCATTTATCTCACATGTCCTTTTCTTTCGTGAACACAGATGAGAAAAAAATCATTTAATATCTCTCCCATCTGATACAGTTCCTCGCACAGTTCACCGCTCCCATTTTCCAGCGGTCCTATTCTATCCTTAACCCTTTTACTATTCACATATCTGGAAAAACCCTGAGGATTCACTTTTACTTCATCAGCTATTGACACCTCATACCTTCTTTTTGCCTTTCTAATTTCCTTCTTAAGGTTTTTTCTGCAATCTATGTAATAATCATACATCTTATCCATTTTTTGCTTCTTAAATTTAGCATATGCCCCCCTCTTATCTCAAATCAACTTCCTAATTTTTTCCAGAAAACCACGGTTCCCTTGAACTTTTGGCCTTTCCTTTCGATCTGACTGGTATATAAAGATCCTGTACTCTCAATATCTCTTCTTTAAATACCCTCCAAATCTCCACCCTTTCCAGAAAAAAGATCAGCCCATATAATTTTCTGCAAATCCCTTCTCATTCTTCAAATCTGGCCTTTCCCCACTCAAAGACCTTCAACCTCGAACCTGACCTATCCCTTTCCATATTTAGGTTGAAGCTAATGGACCCATGATCACTGGATCCAAAGTTCTCACCAACACACACTTCCCAAGATGTCATTCAAAAAACATGGTTTCTCCTTTATCACCTTCAACTCAGCCCTCACCCTTATCTCCTCCATTTCTCGCACATCTAGCCTGGCCCCCTTGACATAACAAGGTGAGGATTCCCCCTGTCATCACCTTCCACCCCACCATTTCTGTCACTTACAATGTGATCCCACCACCAGACACATCTTCCCCTCTCCAGGGGCCACTTTCTCCATGACACTCGTCTCTTTCCATTAATCATCCCCTTAGTACCTACCTCTGTGACCTGCAAGAAGTGTCACACTTGTGACCACACCACCTCCCTCACCACCATTCAGAGACTCAAACCATCCTTTCAAGTGTATCTCTCAGTAGTTTGGTTGTATAAACAAGAAATAAACGTACTTCAGTAAATATTGCCAACAATGTCCTTAAGAGTTTAATTATGGCATCTAATATACTCACCTTAAACAAAAAATGTTTGCAATGATCTGGGCCACTGTCACGAACCATCAAGAAATCAGGTGGTGGCCATTTTCTCTTGTTACATATTTCCATCAGAGCAGAAACTGGGTGCTTTCCTAAAGATTAAACAAATGTTAAATAATGGAACTGTAGCATGTAATTAACTTCTTAAAATTAAAAAAAAACCTTTATAACCATCCCAGTCGTTGAGAAAAAAATTAATGGAATATGTTAGTACCTTCCAATATATAATTTTGTAAATTTGATTATCACAAAAATTGTATCTTTTATTCTGTATTGGTTTATAGTAACCCTGTTTGAGAAGTTACTGCTTAAATTATGCAGCAAAACAAAGATTTAATGGATTATATTGTGAATATATATCTGTACCTGATAGGTCCTTCAGTGTGGGGAAATTTCCAAATTTCTTCTGAGTTTTCTCCCCTTCTGCTACCAGGCCTAAATGGCACAAATGTTGGCTGTAAATTTGTGCAAGGAATAAATATATTGTGATACAAATCTAAAGATACCATGATTTTTATTCATAACTTGGCCAAGTATTTGAAGTACCGAAAAGCCCCTGGTATCCGACAAAAATGGAGATTAGGAGATGCTGGATAAATGCATTTTCTGGTTGCTTGAGATTGTGTGGTTGCATGGATTGGCAAACTAACGGCGAGGAATGCCAATTTTAAGCTCTTGTATTTTTTTTTAAACCTATTTTCCTCTTTTGTTTTTGCCGAGTCGTTGAATTCCGAATAGCAGGAGTTTTACTGTATTAGGCTGAGTTCTCATAACCTGATGGAAAATACATGAAACAATATGCTTGTCACAATGATTTGTGGACCCAAAAGCAAATTAAATCAGAATTACAAAAGGGTTTTGGCATATGACAGATGATAAAGCCTATCGAGTAGGTGCCGACACTGCAAGAGCAAACCAGCCATCCCCATTCAAAAGCAATTTTTTTTTTTCTTTTAAGTAGTTATCTGGCTCTTGTCTTCCTTCCAGATTCCAAAACATCTTTTAATGGTTAATCTGCACTGAAATACCAGATTTCGAGGAGAAGTGCAGATTTTTTCTCATGATTCCAAAACGTTTGAACTTGAGATCTCAATAGACGATTAAGAAGATGGTGTGCTGAGTACCAGAGGAGGAATGAATAGCAAGTAGTGGTTGGGGAATACCATAACTACATCAGTGGACAGTGCTCAAATTCCACAGATTGTCAGCTGAATATAAGATGTTGACTTTGATACAAAACTTGGCAACTTAACCTCTCCTCAGAGAGCAGGCCCAACATCCCAGAAATCAGTGGGCAAACCTCTACAAGTAGATCATTTGTTATACAAGAAGATCAAAACTACACAATTTTCCAAGCGTGGTCTTACCAAGCTTTGATAGCTTTTTGCCCCTGCACTCCAACCCTCTTGCTATGAAAGCCACATACTATTTCCTCCTTAACAGCTTAATAAACCTGTACATTTACTTTCAGTGACTGATGTTCAACGACAACCAAGAATCTCTCTCTTTCTCTAAATCAACCATCATTTAAATAATACACATTTTTCCCCACTGAAGTGGTTAACTTCACATTTATCCACATTATGGTAAACTTTTTCTGACTTACTTTTGCATCCTCCCCTCATTTAAAATCTCACCCGGTATACCTGTCATCAACAAAATTTGAAGTATAACATTAGGTTAACTCATTCAAAACAATGTTATTAATTAACGTATGAATGATGACAGGAATCATTCCCTATATTTTTTTTTAATATTGTGAATAAATCTCTAATCAACCAGGTTCTTTTGCACGTGATGGCCATGTTTTGTCCATAAAGTGCAAGTGGCAGGCTGGCATTCAATCCATTAGGCAGGAATGTCTGGAGATTAAACTGTCAAGTGCTATAATGCACATTTTGGGGTAAACCACAATCGTCTGCAAACACTATGATTGTAGTGAAAAGAGATGTTAGAGGAACTCAGCCCGTATTGCAGCGCCCATAGGAGGTAAAGATATTTAACCAGCCTTTCGGGCCTGAGCCCTTCCTCAAGGAAGTCCCTGAGCCCTTGAGGAAGTTGCTCCAGCATCTGTGTGTTTTAAGATGGTTATTTTGCCCCAGGAAGGGGCTGGAACATGGCTCATTAGATATATTTAAGGAGCAAATGGATAAAGATTTGAAAGATTGTGTGTCTGGGAACTGGCACAGAGAGGAGTTGTGACCAGCATAGTAGAGTATCCTTGATCATGTTGAATGGCGGGGAAGGTTTGAGGGGCCTGGTGGCCAACTCCTGCTCCCATTTTTGTGTTTCTTTTGTTAAACCCTCTTGTTAAAAAATGGGAGGTATTTACAAAAACTACCCTTTCTCAGTTGATCCCTCCAAGTCCCCCCAATATACAGTTTTTAACCCCACTCCCCATCAACTATCTCACCCACAATCACTGCACCCATTCAGTTACATTTTCAGTGTTCCTGCAGCACACAATGGAGAATAAATTGTTGACAGCCTTCTGACTTCAATCTAGCATAAACATTTTCGAGACTTGACCACTTCATTGAGTGACGTAAATTCTACTCCCTACAGCCATAAGAACATCCTCACCTTTACGGTCAGTCTTGAAATCAACAATTATAGGTTCTACTGTTCCATTTTTATTTTTTCCCAGTCCTTCTCCTTCTTTCCATCCCATTTTTTGCATCAATTGTGCTCCCATTCCTCCAGTTAAAGGTGCAGCTTTCAGGAACTGATCCTGTTTGTAAGTAGACGGGTATAATTAAAACAAATCTTACAACAGGTCAAAGTAGTTTTTTTGCAGCTAGACTGAAAAATACTAGTTGCAATTTCTGGATTGAATTACTATGCAACACATTTTTAGTCCAAATTACCAGGCATTGTTTAAAGAAAATTTCAAGACCTTTTAAGAAACATACTTCAAAAAGACCACGAATAATGGAGTCATAAATGGAATGGAGCAGAGGGGCCATGCAAGATGAGAAGTAGTGGATGAGTGAGTCTCAAAATGACAACTTAATAGTTAACACTTAACTTGGAATAACAGGAAAGAAAAAAAAAGAGACCAAGCGTTGCAACAATGAACCAAAATTGTCTGGCAGGATCAGATGAAGCAAAATATCAGCAGTGGTTGAAAAGGGACAAATTAATGTAAGTAGCAACCTGGGTGGATAAAAAAGTTTCTGTCAGAGTGGTCTTAAATGGAGTGCATTATAAAAGCCACAAAGTTGAACAGTTGGTGAGAGTGTGAATTCATTGCATCAGAAGGTTGTACATAGTGATGCTGGAATGATTCATCTAAGCTCAGGGAGTCCGCATTTTCAATTTTCTCTCGTGCTTTGGTCCTCAATCCATATTTTGTAATCCATATTTTCACTAGTACATCAATATATCGGTAACAATAGTCTAAAAAATTCAAAGTAGGCCATGAAGACTGCAGTAGTGGGACGAGTGCATATTGGGGGGACATGGAGGGATCAACTGAGTAGAAATCCGATTCCAATTTCCATGACTTATTCTAAATGCAAGTTTCTGACATTCCATCCGAGGAGGATTAGAGCAGTAGTTCTCAACCATTTTCTTTCCACTCACGTACCACTTTAAGTAATCCATATACCATAGGGGCTCTGTGACTAGTAAGGGATTGCTTGGATGGAAAGAAAAAGTTTGAAAACCACTGTTTTAATCGTACCTCATTGACTCATTATGTGCAGGGTTTCATAACTCTAAAGGAAATGGGCCAATGATCATTTTTCTCAAGCAAAATATTTCAGTAACAATTGGGTCTAGAGCAGTGATTCGCAACCTTCCCTTCCCACTCACATCCCACCTTAAGCAATCGCTTACTAATCATAGAGCACTTATGGCAATAGGGATTACTTAAAGTGGGATGTGAGCGGAAAGAAAAAAGTTGAGAACCGCTGGGTTAGAAGGAAGTATCTGGAGGCTGATCCTATGGAACATGTGTGAAATATTTTCTACCTGTAAAAGTTTTAAGTATCTTCTACAAATGGCAATTGGTGTTTAGCCAACTGTTCATTTTAAATATGGGAGGGGGGGGGGTTGTTGTATAGAGTCTGACCACAGATCAACTGATGGAATAGTGGCTGGCCTACACAGAAGAAAGATAGGCATTTGTAATTGAAGGGGAAAAAAATTCATTGTTTGACGTCTGTTGAGATTGTCCATGGCAAGAAGGCAGCGAAAAGGATTTAATCTTCAAAATGTCTGCCTGCAGAGAAGTGGAAGTTCACAGCTCAGACATGAATCATCCCCTCTTTGTCCTATCTCTGTCCCTACCAGCTCTTCACCAGCCACTGCTGGATACCATAACCCAACACAATTTCCATCTCTGCAGAGCGAAGTGACAATCAATGCCTGCGGGGAAATGCAATCCAGTAGTCACATGCTAATGGTCGTAAGATTTTCGTAGTCTATTCAATTATTAATGGTTATTAAAATGTGGAAATGAGCCAAACCTTGTAATATTGAAGGCAATACAAATTTGATGACTGCACGGTTCTTATAAAAAAAGATGGGATGATAAATACCTCATCAACTTGATTATCAAGATGCCACTCTGAATGATAAAAAAGGCACAATGGGCAAGAAGATGTGGGTAATCTCCAGTTATCCACCCAGAATTAATTAATGACAACAGCCAAAGTGACAACAGCACAAGCTATTTTAACTTTTAATTACTCCCTTTTCAGCCATAAAGAAGCCCCCATGGTTTTGAGACTTACCACTGACAGAAATGTGTTACACCACAGTAAGCACATTTTCAGTTAGGCTTTCACATCATTTTCAGCCCAACAAGAAATGGTAAAACTCTAAAATCTAATTAAAATGTTAAACTATGCAAATGCAAGTTACTTCATTATTACTTTAGTGGAGTCATTGTTTTTAAACTTAAATGAACTTTTGTTAGAGCTCCAAATACATGTGGAATGGTAGATATAAAGCAATCAAATTCATAAATGAGTTTAAGAAAATAGTTAAAATATATGAATTAGTTTATTAAAAGATTTAATTAACCTTTTAACTATTTGAGTACAGCTGTGACTTTAGCTGTTTCTTAACAAATATGCATTATAACTAACTAGAAACATATTTTGAAACTTAAATTGTTTCTTTCATGGCACATCAAACCACATGCAAAAAACTGTCTAAACAGCTTAAACTAGATCTTCTAATTCGCCAAGGATCTGGAATACCAGGAGACTCATCCTAAAAACCTGGATGGTTTTTACTTACTTCCGTTTCCTTCTTGCCCTGTTTTTCCAGGAACCTCACAAAAGAAAGAGGCAACCATGCAGAGAATGATACAAACCCCAGCCAATGTCGCCCAGGGCTCCGTCCTGCTTTTGTACCTGCTTTGTAATGATAGAATTTTTTATCATCAACACCTGTTTCAGTATATCCAAATTGTATTCAGTTCACAAATCCAATTTCACTATATTAGCAACTGCACACAATTTACACAGAAAAGAGGCACACAACTAAATTCATTACAAAGTATTTTCTTTCCATAGTTTTCTACTATAAAGGTCAGGAAATGCATTAATTACTGATTACTAAATGACACCAAATCTTATTCGTACTTCTTTCTCAATCATACTTGGGCTTTGAAAGCAAGAGTTTTTGTAGCAAGATGAAAGAACTAATGATTCAATGGCCTTGGAGAAAGCAACACAAAAAATGTCCCTTGAAAATGACACACAGTATTCAGAAACTCACAAATTTCTGAAATTCAGAAATAAGACTCATCATATTGCATTGGGGGAGAGTTTTGCAGATATTAAAGGCAATTAACGTACTTTTTCATAAAACTTTTAAAAAAGAAAGCACTCTTTGAACAAGGCAAAATTACTAATATATTTCTGCTTTAAGCTTTTCTTCATCTACGAGTGTTATAAAGTTTTAAAGATTTAAGTATAAATGTGACAGGAGAGGAGATATCCTTATTGACTCGGATTTGCTATCTCGGTTAATCAAGGTGGATTGGGCAAGAAGTATTCCAGTCTGACTACTGGGATGGAAAAGGGTCTGAAAGAAGAATCTGACATTTCAAGGAAATTGAATGTTTGCTAACCTTATAATCAGCTCGAAATATACTTGCCATTTTCCTAAGCCTTAATTAACACTACTGTAAGTGGAAGCCAGGGAGGTAAGAATGTAAAATATAGATTTCAAAGGAAGAGATAAAATGATGCGTATAAGAGAAGTAGAGCAGCAAAGACACAAATGACCAAGTGTCACATATTTCCAAGAGTGATATGAAATTCAGAGCAGAATTTACTGAAACAAAAATAGGAGGGAAATAAAATACTTGACATTTGCAATGAACATCAAATGAATTGAGAATTTATGTCAAATTGTATAACTTGGAAAAGACAAAAACTTTTTATGCACTCATGGCATATATAAATGGATATATGAAACAGCTCTTTCATACCAATTTGGTTTCGGGTTCCAGTTAAATTCTCTTTGCATAACTGAATATCTTGTTTGTGAACTGGATACACCACTGAACATAAACTGAAACAGACATTAGTCTTTTTTTTCCTCCATGGATTGATGACAGAAGTGAAACACCAACCAACATTTTGTAAAAAGAAATAACATGAATATAAATTAGCAATGTTCCTTTTACTATTTCTTTCTTGTTTAGACTAAAAGCATCTTGCATTGCCAATTTAAAATAATTGTATCTACTGTTATGTTTTATGTTTAAAAACTTGGTTAAGTTCATGAGAGATTTAAAATGTCACAATTTCATGAAAAGGACTTGGATAACATTAAAAATCCTTTAACAGTTTTTACAGTGAAAGGTTGTGCACAGAAATACTGAATATCAATAGAGTTCTTATTAATATCAATTTCAGTGATACAAAAACACAAGCAATATATACTGAGTTTCATATCCCCCTTCTCAGGATTCTTATCCAAAATCTAGAGGTTCTGGGTACTGAATGGGACATTTCATCCCGGACTTAAATGCATTTATTACATATGCTGCCTTCCATTTTTTCACCCATTTCTGCACCATCTGTTTTAAGTCAGAGCATTTGTCTTAGACAATATCCTAGAATATATGCAAGAGTCAAATGCAATGGCTTCAATCCGGTCCAAGATCTCAGATTGAGGCAGATCATGAGAATAAATAGTCGCTTTCTGCTCATAATTGCTTATTATAAATCACCAATTTCCTCTTCCACTTTTGCCAGAATAATCTTATGAAGGAGCAAATTAAATTAATGAAAAGCACAAATATGTCCACAGAGAGCATCACCAGCTCAGCCTGTTGGTCATATTCTATGTCGGATGCACCACACCAAATGATGCAAAGTCGATCAATACAAAACAAGCAGGAAGATCTCTTCTTTTTCAAGTACTTGCTTTGATTTTAAATAAAATATTCAAAGTACTTGCTTTGATTGAGATTATCAGATGATTGGAAAAGAGCAATCAAGTCAGAAATAAATACTATTTTTGCAGAGAAAAACGAAATGGACATTGTTGATGAAGAAATTATTCTAGACCTTATACTTACTGACCTATAAGACATTTTTAAAGTGTCTTAAACATTTTACTTTAAAGTTGGTAACAGAATTCAGTCCACAAGTATGTACATTACCTTCCGGATCCAGGCTTGAGGACCACTATGTGTTAGTTCCTCATAGGTCAAAACTTGAGCTCCAGTACTACCTGTGAACTGACCAGGCAGAGAGTTTGCCTGAGCCCACACATCAATCTGAAGAAGAAAAAAAAAATTAAAATCATATTGCACCACTCAAGTAATTGAATATTGGGTGCAGCTCAAATCAGAGCAACCTGAAGACATAAATATCCAAAATATGTTGATTTGCTGTCCAATCAGTTTGCTGTGTTAACGATATATTTACTGAGAAAGGCTGATCAAATCATCTACAATGCCCTTTCCACATAAAAAGGGTCCATAAATGTTGTTGGCAAAGTGGTGATATCTTCATCCTTTTTAGCAGTTGATTTGTGCCTTCTATGGTTTTCCGTTGAGAACACAAAGTTGTTATGCAACCTTATCTGTAGTGATTGACGAAAGCTACCTTGTAGTGGCCATGTGCAACACAATGATTCCAGGCAGCAATTCTCAACCTTTTTCTTTCCACTCACATATCACTTAAAGTATTCCCTATTCCATCGGTGCTCTGTGATTAGTAAGGGATTGCTTAAGGTGGAATATGCATGGAAAGAAAAAGTTTGAAAACCACTGTTTTAATCGTATCTAATTGACTCGTTATATGCACGGTTTCATTCTTTGGCTTGGCTTCGCGGATGAAGATTTATGGAGGGATATGTCCACGTCTGCTGCAGGCTCGTTGGTGACTGACAAGTCCGATGCGGGACAGGCAGGCACGGTTGCAGCGGTTGCAAGGGAAAATTGGTTGGTTGGGGTTGGGTGTTGGGTTTTTCCTCCTTTGTCTTTTGTCAGTGAGGTGGGCTCTGCGGTCTTCTTCAAAGGAGGTTGCAGCCCGCCGAACTGTGAGGCGCCAAGATGCACAGTTGGAGGCGAGATCAGCCCACTGGCAGTGGTCAATGTGGCAGGCACCAAGAGATTTCTTTGGTGCACCTCTGTCTCGGTGGCCAGTGGAGAGCTCGCCATAGAACACGATCTTGGGAAGGCGACGGTCCTCCATTCTGAAGACGTGACCCACCCAACGCAGTTGGGTCTTCAGCAGCGTGGATTCGATGCTTGCAGACTCTGCCAGCTCGAGTACTTCGATGTTGGTGATGAAGTCATTCCAATGAATGTTGAGGATGGAGCAGAGACAACGCTGGTGGAAGCGTTCTAGGAGCCGTAGGTGATGCCGGTAGAGGACCCATGAGTCGGAGCCGAACAGGAGTGTGGGTATGACAATGGCTCTGTATACGCTAATCTTTGTGAGGTTTTTCAGTTGGTTGTTTTTCCAGACTCTTTTGTGTAGTTTTCCAAAGGTGCTATTTGCCTTGGTGAGTCTGTTGTCTATCTCGTTGTCGATCCTTGCATCCGATGAAATGGTGCAGCCGAGGTAGGTAAACTGGTTGACCGTTTTGAGTTCTGTGTGCCCGATGGAGATGTGGGGTGGCTGGTGGTCATGGTGGGGAGCTGGCTGATGGAGGACCTCAGTTTTCTTCAGGCTGACTTCTAGGCCAAACATTTTGGCAGTTTCCGCAAAACAGGACGTCATGCGCTGGAGAGCTAGCTCTGAATGGGCAACTAAAGCGGCATCGTCTGCAAAGAGTAGTTCTCGGACAAGTTGCTCTTGTGTCTTGGTGTGAGCTTGCAGGCGCCTCAGATCGAAGACTGCCATCCGTGCGGTACCGGATGTAAAACACCGTCTTCATTGTTGAGGTCTTTCATGGCTTGTTTCAGCATCATGCTGAAGAAGATACTAAAGAGGGTTGGTGCGAGGACGCAGCCTTGCTTCACGCCGTTGTCAATGGAGAAGGGTTCGGAGAGTTCATTGCTGTATCAGACCCGACCTTGTTGGTTTTCACCAAAGGAAATGGGCCAATGACAATTTTTCTCAAGCAACAATTGGGTCTAGAGCAGTGATTCTCAACCTTCCCTTCCCACTCCCATCCCACCTTAAATAATCCCTTACTAATCGCAGAGCACCAATAGCATAGGGATTACTTAAAGATGATATGTGAGTGGAAAGAAAAAGGTTGAGCCCCACTGGCTTAGGGAATCTTCCAATTCAATAAAATAGTTCTTCCGTCCCCGAGTAGTTACACATCTGCCCTATGCATCTAAGTCCCAAAGCAGCTTAAAGTAGGATTGTTGTGCATTACAATTCTTAATAATGTGAAACAACAACAGGAAAGCAATTTTCTAAATTTATGGATTGCATTATCTAATTATATCTTGGAAAGAAATTTGTTCAGTCATCAACAAAATTGTATTTGCATTTAAATGAAGAAAGGTCAATTCTTTCAATATCTAATTCACTTTCTGACCTAGGCATCTTTAAACAGTTTGGAATTAAACAAAACTGACTGTCGAAAAAAGAACTCTCACTTCAGACGCTTTGTTCCTCTGAACATTAATGAGGTATCTTTCTCTGTGAATTTGTCAAGCTATTTCACAACACGTTAAGAAATGAGTGGGTGAAATTACTCTTTGGCCATGACTAGCAAGCATAAAAAACTCCAGAAGGAGCTGGAATCAGAAAAGGGAAAAATGAAGAGATAAGCAATGAAAATAGATTTAAAATTGAGGGGGCACAAGGACGATAGAAGTCCTTTAATGTTGAAACAACAAAGAATGATGGGACAAAAGCTAGGTAGAAAACAAAAGGTTTACATTTATATTGGACAATACTTTCAGAAATTCTTCAAATTACTTCATAAGACACAAATGGAGACACCAGCAACCATCAAACAGGAGGAACCTGGGATTCGTCTTACTTGTGGCAATGTCCTTAATGGGGTGAATGATCTACTGATATTGTGACAGAATATGTTGTGTTTTATATTGTATATAGATATGATTTTGGGAGATAAAGTGTGGCAAGTTTTTTCTTAGTGTACCTCACATACAACTACTTCAAAACAGATCTCATTTAAAATACTGGAGCCCTGTTCAAGCTAGACAGGCCGGCTCTGAATGCCTTTGCAAAAGCTTTGGGGAGTGCCCAAGGGACTTCACTAATAATTTTTTTTGAAAAGCAACAGATGAAAGAACTCGGAGGAGTAGTTCGGAGCTGCAGTCTGTCTGAGTGAAGGCTGCTGTTCAAAGAGGGCCATGTGGTTTTGCAAGCAAAGAGAGTAAAACAGGCTTTTCTCTGGGGTTGGAGGGTAGGGGGAGAGAGAAAGAGAGAGAGACTGGGACTGGAACCTGACAAGCTTGTGGAAAAACCCCATTTTGAAGACGGGTTGTGAGTGCTTGGTTCAGCCTGATCAAAGCCCTTGTGGTTCATGCAAGAGGAGAGGACTGCCTGTGTAATGTTTCACTTTAAATAAGAAAAGCAAAAAGGAACTCTGTGGTGACCTGAAAGAAAGAGGTTATCATCTGGAAAACCCTGATAGGGCAAGTTTCTTTAGCAAGACACTGATGTGTTTGATCGGAAGGAATCAGTTTGTGTCCAGTGAACAACAAATTTCTCTCTGAAAACCAACAAGAACCTTCCTGAGCGGTGACTATTTACCTTTCAAGCACCACATCCTAGTGGAATTCATAAATGTTAAATTCTATGCACAGTATAAGAATTGCCTACAGCCAGTGAACTTGGAGGAATGAGAAGTGAGATTTAACTGTGAATTATAGAACTTTTCTAAATTTACGCACACACGTTACATATATGTGTGCTTAGAATTAGAAGGGGGTTAAGTTAAGTTCATAGTAATAAGTTAAAGTTTGATCCTGTTTAAAGATAATTAAAAGCAACTTTTGTTTAAGTAACCATTTGTCTTGGTGAATATCTGTGGCTCCTGGGTTTTAGGGTATAACAATATTAGGTCAGCAAGGAATCCCCGCTCTTCTTCTTACATTGGCATGGAGAGCATTTCTGGTGATTTACGCCGTAATCTATTCCCTGCACTAGAATATCAGCCTGGATTTGGGGTGAACACACAACCTCCCGAAATTGCACCAAAAAGAAGCCACGATCACGAATCAATTTTCTCTCCACACCATTGACCCAGGCCCAAGAGATTACCATTTCCCACATACCTTTTCCTGTGCCCTGAGTATTATTGACATAGCCTCCACATCATACAGGTTCTTAACGAGACGTTTCTGCGCTGTTGCCCTCTCACTCATTGTGGCAGAGATATCGACAGCCTGGAACACAAAATGCTATATGGAGAGATGACGTTTTAGAGCTTTCAGCAATTTTGGTCTTTGTTTCCTAAAATCTGTCTCTTTGTTGACAGCTTAATAGCCAACATTAGGTGAGCGGATTTGAGTACAGCGGTTTAGGTTACCAGTCTGGTAATCCAGCACCTTTAGGGATTGGTGTATTCTGGTTACTTGAGATTTACTCTCACAATGCCTAACTAATACACCTGCATTAAGAGTAAACAATTTACAAGACAAAAATACTATATTCACACTGAACAAGCTTTACTTGCATGAATATGGAAACCTTAAAGCATTTTACTTTATTTTCAGTCACATTCTTTGAAAACATTTAACCATCACTGCACCTACAGATACCTCCCCTTCCACGGAACACCTGAAAGACAAGCAATTAACCTCCCCAACGTTTACAGATAAAGCCTCTGACTGAGGGGGAACTCTTTCTCAGCAGGGATAAGGAGGAGACACTAAGAGTGTCACCCCAACGGTGAGTGACCAGTTCTTCATCATTGCTGTTTCACACAACTTTATTGAAACTCCCGCGACCAAAGCGCGTCCAATACATTCCACTGGCAGAATATTTGCTCCCAACTTCACCGAAGGTTTACTTCAGAGAAAATGTACTTTTACAATTTTAAACATACCTTTTCTTTAAACCTATTATTTTATTCTTTTTTTTTTAATTTATTTTCCGGTTGCTTGAATTCTGGATACCAGAGGTTTTAATGTAGTAGTGATTATTATGAGAAACTATCGATTTCCACCAAAAACCTGATTATGAATTTCCTCCAGGAGTGGAAATCTACTAATCTTGCCAATCTGACCTCTCTGTGAATCTAGATGCATCCTGTGTGGTTGAATTTTCAATCCTGTCTGAAGTGATTTGCAAGCAACTCCATTGTAACAGCACTAGCATGTTTAAACAGGGAAGGAATAAAACTGTCTGGACCATGCAGCTGACCTTCCAAATATCTCCTGGGCACTGGGGTACAAATTGGGAACACTGTCCCAAAGTCTAATTAGCAGCAGGCAGACAAAGTTTTACTCACATAATCATACCTTGCAGATAACATTCCCGACTCTCTGGGCTTGTCCTGTCCCATCAGCTGAACAGATCCGACAGAGATGTGGTACACTGGTATTAAGTTTGCAGATGATACAGAGATAAGTGGAGCGGAAGGTAGTAATGAGGAAACGGAAAAGCTGCAGAGATAGATTGGAGAACGGGCAAAGAAGCAGCAAATGAAACACATTGTTGGAAAGCATATGCTCCTGCACTTACATAAAAGTAATAAAGGGACAGACTATTATTTGAATGGGGATAAAATTCAAAATTCTGATGTGCAAAGAGACTTGCGAGTCCTTGTGCAGGATACCCGAAAGGTTAACCTTCAGTTTGAGTCAGTGGTGAAGGTGGCAAATGCAATGTGAGCATTATATCTAGAGAAAAGGATACAGAAAAGGATGTTGAGGCTTTAAAAGGCACTGGTGATGCCTCACTTGGAGGACAATTTATTTAAGAAAGGAGGTGCTGGCATTGGAGAGGGTTCAGAGAAGATTCACAAGAATGATTTCTGGAATGAAGAGATTAGCATGTGAGGAACATTTGACAGCTCTTAGATTGTACTTCTTGGGAGTTCAGAGATGGGGGGGTGGGGGGGGTTCCTCATAGAAACATTTTGAATGTCAAAAGGCCTGGATAGAGTAGACAAGACAGTTGTTGCCCATGGTAGGGGAGTCCAGGACAAGAGGGCACATTTCAGGATTGAAGGGCACCTATTTAAAACAGAGGTGCAGAGGAATTTCTTAAGTAAGAGTGATAAACCTCTGAAATTTGCTGCCATGGGTGGCTGTGGAGGCCAAGTCGTTTGGTGTATTTAAGGCAGAGATTGATAACTAGCTGAATAATCATGGATCAGCAAGTTTGCAGATGACACAAGGATTGGAGGAGTTGTGGACAGTGAAGTAGACTTTCAAAGCTTGAAGAGGGATTTGGACCAGCTGGAAAAATTGGCTAAAAATGATGTATAGAATTTAATGCAGAGAAATGGGAGGTACTGTATTTTGGAAGAACAAACCAAGAAAGGACATACATGGTAAATGGTAGGGCACTTAGAAGTATGGTAGAACAGAGGGATCTGGGAATATAGATTCATAATTCCCTGAAAGTGGCATCATAAATAGGGTTGTAAAGAGAGTTTTTGGCATAATGACTTCATAAATCAAAGCATTGAGTCTAGGAGTTGGGATGTGATGGTAAAAGTTGTATGACATTGGTGAGGCCAAATATGGAGTCTTGTGTGCAGTTATGGATGCCTAACGACAGGAAGGATAACAGTAAGATAGAAAGAGTGCAGGGCAAATTTTCAGGATGTTTTCATGAACCGAGTTACAAAGAAAGGTTAAACGGGTTAGGACTTTATTGAGATAAAGTCCCTTGACTTATGAAGAATGAGGGGAGATTTGAGAGAGATATACAAAATTATGATATACAAAATTATGAGGGGGGGTCTGGATAGAGTAAACTGAAGATAGGTGAAATACAAACCAGAGGGAAAGTTTAGGGGAGGGGGAATTTCTTCACACAGGAAGTAGTGGGAATGTGGATCAAGCTGCCAGCTAAAGTGGTGAATGCGAGCTCAATTTTCACATTAAAAAATTTGAAAAGGTACATGGATGGGAGGGGTATACATATAACATAGAACAGTACAGGCCCTTCAGCCCACAATGTTGTACCGAAATTTAGACCATGCCTCCCACATTACCCTCCGCTTTAAATTCATCCATATGCTTGTCTAGTCATCTCTTGAATTTCCTCAATGTCCCTACCTCCACCACTGACCCAGGTAGTGCATTCCACACATCAGCCACTCTCTGGGTAAAAAAAACCTTCCTCTAATATCTCCCTTGAACTTCCCACCCATTACCTTAAAGCCATGCCCTCTTGTATTGGGATGGAGTTGTAGGCTGTCCACTCTATCTATTCCTCAAATTTTGTCTCTATCATGTCTCCTCTCATCCTCCTTCTCTCCAAAGAGTAAAGCCCTAGCTCCCTTAATCTCTACTCATAATGCATATTCTCTAAACCAGGTAGAACCCTTCCAAAGCTTCCACGTCTTTCCTACAACGAGGCATCCAGACTGGAAGCACCACTCCAAATGTGGTCTAACCAGAGTTTTGTAGAGTTGCATTATGACCTTGCAGCTCTTAAACTCAGTCCCTTGACTTATGTAAGCCAACATAAGCTTTCTTAACTACCTGTGAGGCAAATTTCAGGGATCTGTGGACATGGACCCCTAGATCCCTCCCCTCTTTCACACTACCTTTGAGTTTGTCCTTCCAAAGTGACCACCTCACACTTCTCTGGATTGAACTCCATCTGCCACTTCTTAGCCCAGCTCTGCATCCTATCAATATCCTTCTGCAATCTTCTACAATCCTCCAAACTATCCACACCACCACCAACCCTTGTGTCATCTGCAAATTTGCCAACCCAATAAAATCACGAAAACCAGAACCAATTCTTGAGGGACTCCACTAGACACAACCCTCCAATCCAAATGTACTCCCTCCACCACAACTCTTTGCTTTCTTCAGGCAAGCCAATTCTGAATCCACATGGCCAAGATTCCCTGGATCCTATGCCTTCTGACTTTCTGAATAACTTACCATGTGGAACCTTGTCAAATGCCTTACTAAAATCCATGTAAACCACATCCACTGCACAACCCTCATCAATATGTCTGGTCACCTCCTCAAGGAACTCTATCAGAGGCTGATTTCCTGCAGTAAGTAACTTGCTTCCTGTCACCCCAGGGCTTTCCTGGAAGGCAGAAATCAGGATGGAGAAAAAACTCAGAAGTCTACAGACACTGTTTGAAGTAAAAACAACGCTGGAGAAACTCAGCAGGTCAAACAGTGTCCTTTATATAGCAAAGATAAAGATGCAGAACCAATGTTTCAGACTACGTTTGATCTGCTGAATTTCTCCAGCATTGTCTTTTTACTACAAATCAGGATGTGATGGAGTTCTGAGTGAAACACGAGAGTCTGCAGACGCTGTGGTTGTAGTAAAAACACACCGAAATGCTAGAGGAACTCAGCCGGTTTTTTCAGCATCTATAGGAAACAAAGATATATGGTCGACGTTTGGGCCTGAACCCTTCTTCAAAGAATAAGTAGAATAAGCCAGAAGTAGGAAATCTCAGAATTCAAACAATGCTGGCTCAGGGAGGAATCCAGACCACCAAAAGGTGTTAATTGGATATGATAATGCTCTAGGTAAAAATTTATCATGTTTGTGCGAAAGGAGACTGAAGGTAAAGACAGAATAGGGAAGGCAATGGGGGAAGAAGTGGGAGGGGGGAGTGTTTAACGAAAATCAGAGAAGTCAATATTAATGTCATCTGGTTGGAGGGTGAAAATTCAGAAGATAAGGTGGTTCCAGTCTGGCAGTGCATGAGACCATGGTCAGACACGTCAGCAGGTGAATGGAATGGAGAATTAAAATGGGTGACCACTGGGAGATCCATGCTATTGCAGTAGTCAGAGCCAAGGTGGTTGACAAAGCAATCTCCCAGTCTGCATCCAGTCTCTCCAGTGCAGAGGAGACCACAATGGAGATGATCCCTGCAGATTCACAAGTGAAATGTTGCCTCACTTAGAAGGTCTGTTTGTTGCCCTGAATGGTGGTGAGGGAAGAATTGTGGGAACAAATGGAGCATCTCCTGTGGTTATAGGGTTTGGTCCCAAGGGGACTATTGGTGGGGAAGGAGTGGACAAGGGAATCACGGAGGGAGCAGTCCCTGCAGGAGGCAGAGAGGGGAATATGTGTCTAATGGTGGGATTACTTAGTAGGCGGCTGAAATGGCTAAGATAGATGTGTTGGATGTGGAGGCTGGTGGGATGGTAGGTGAGGATAAGAGGAATCCTGTCCTTGTTGCGCATGGGGTGTAGGGGGCCAGGGCAGATGTGTGGGTAATGGAGGGGGTGGTTGAGCCCTGAGTTTATGGTTGCAGAGCCACTGTGTTTGAAGAAGGAGAACATCTCTGATGATCTGGCATGGAAGTCCTCAACCTGAGTGCAGATATGATGAAGATAGAGGAATTGAGTGAACAAAATGGAATCTTCAAAGGCGACAGGGTGGGAAGAGATGTGATCAAGGAAGCTGTGGGAGTTGGTGGGTTTGTAGAAGATGCCTATTGACAGTTTGTCTCCCAAGATGGAGACAGAGAGATCAAGGATAGGGAGAGTGTTGCTAGAGATGGACCAAGTGAATTTGAGGTTGGGGTGGAAGTTGGGAGCAAAGTGAATGAAGTCAACGAGCTCATCATGGGTACATGAGGCAGCACCAAAGTCACCAATTGCATGACAGTAGTGCCAACAACTCCCAAAAGGCCGGCATCGTCCAAACCTACTTGATTGTAGCATTCATTCCTTCCACACTGGTAGACAGTGGCTTTGTGCTTACTCTCTAAAAACTGGAGCCTAGTAACTATCCCAAACCCACAACCTCTACCACCATGAAGGAGAAAGACAGCAGATGCCTGAAATCATCACCTCATGCAGGTTTTCCTTGAAGTTGCACACTGATCAATATATTGTTGGTCCATCCCAACAATGGAACGCCCTGTGTAACATCACCCTGGGATTACCCTCACCAGAGGGACTGCAGTAGTTCAAAGAGGAATTAGGGGATATGAGGAGAAGGCAGGTAGGTGAAGTTAGGTCATAAATTAGATCAGCCATGATCGTACTGAATGGCGGAGCAGGCTCGATGGGCCATTTTTGGCCTACTCCTGTTCCTAATTCCTATGTTCCTATGTTCATCAGAACTTTCCGAGAGGATATTAGGATGGGCAGTAAATGCAGACTTTGCAGGTGATGCCCATAAGCTGAAAATGAACAAATAAAGCAAGTGGCTAATAACATAGAAGCCTTGAAGGGAGTGCCAACACAGACAGTGCAGCACAGGAATAGGCCCTTGGCCCATGTGTCTACACTGAACATGATACCCAAGTTAAGATGCTGCTTGCCTTTGACCCGTATCTCCCCATACCCTGAATGTGTTTACCTCGAGGCCTCTTAAATGCTACTATCGTATTGGTTTTCACCATTCCTGGTATCACATTCCAGGCACCCGCCTCAAATGCGTCCAACACATCCCCCTTAAATTCCTTCACCCTCCTTCCCCCCCACCTTAAATGCATGTCCTTTCATAATATTCTGACTTGTCTAGCTATCAATGCCTCTCATTATCTTATAAACCTATCAGCTTACCCCTCAGCTTCTGACTCCAGTAGGGGTTCATCCCTATCACTAATGTGCCTGGAACTCCCAAATAAAGGCAAGAAGCAATCATTCCAGCCATCTATTCATTCCTTAACCAGTAGCATTAGGCCTAAAGTAATGATGAAGAAAAATATAACAATATCATTAATCCAGCAATGAATTAATCGCCTGATTGTAAAATTAGAACATAATAGTTTATAGTCAGTACGAATTGGAAATAGCGCCTCCTCCTCACTGATTATCAACACAGGCGCAACCCAAGGATGTGTGCTCAGCCCATTGCTCTACTCGCTATATACCCACGACTGGGTGGCCAGGGACAATTCCAATACCCTCTACAAGTTTGCTGATGACACCACAGTTGTCTGCAGAATCACAGACGGCAATGAGGAGGCATACAGGAGGGAGATAGATCAGCTCGTTGAATGGTACAATGACAACAGCCTTGCACTCAACGTCAGCAAAACCAAGGAGATGATTGTGGACTTCAGGAGGAAGTCAGGGGAAGAGAACCCAGTCCTCATCGAGGGCTCAGTAGTTGAGAAGACTAAGATCTTCAAATTTCTTGGTGCCAACATCTCTGAGGATCTGTCCTGGAGCCTCCATGTTGATCCAATCCCAAAGAAGGCTCGCCAATGGCTATACTTTTTTAGGCATCTGAGGAGATTTGGCATGTCACCAGAGACTCGTGTAAATTTCTACATGTGTACCGTGGAGAGTATTCTGACTGGTTGTACCACAACCTGGTTTAAAGGTACCAACTCTCAGGACAAGAATAAACTGCAGTGGGTTGTTAACTTGGCCTGCAGCATCACAGGCACCAGACTTCACTCCATGAGGACATCTACATGAGGCAGTGTCTTAAAAAAAGGCAGCCTCACTCCTCAAAGACCCCCACCACCCAGACCATGCCCTCTTCAATTTGCTACAATCGGGAAAAAGGTGCAGGAGCCTAAAGACGAGCACTTAACAGGACAAGGACTGCTTCTTCCCCACTGCCATCAGATTCATGAATAATCAATAATCTTATGAACCAAAGACCCTGTCTTACTTTTCTGCATTATTGTATTTTTCCTGACAGTGTAGTAAGATGCTATAAATGTACAAGTATGAAGCTTCTGCAAAACACCAAATTTCATAACAATAAATTCTGATTCTACAAATTCAAAGTTTTACCCTTCCAATCATCTTTGAAATATATCAATTTTATCCCAACCTATTTATCTGGAAGACTTGGATATCGTTTCAAATTTTAAATTTAAATTTAGATATGCATACAGCAGGCCCATGAGCCTGTGCAGCCCAGTTACACCCAAATGACCTACAACCCCAGTATATTTTGAACAGTGGGAGGAAATCGGAGATCCCGGGGAAAACCCACGCAGCCATAGGAGAACGTACAAACTCCTTACAGACAGCGCCGGATTCGAACCCCAGTTGGAGTTGCTGGCATGCTAACAGTGTTACGCTAGCATACTGCCCAAGTATTGAAAGCAAATGAAGAACTTATCTCTCATTGAAGAACTGTATATAATCAATGGCATAATTCTCACCTGTGAACAGACATCGGAAAAGACATCATCAGTAGTTTCGTTACTGCTTTTTTCCACAGGAACCCACTGTCCATAAACATTCAGCACCTCCTTCTTCCTGTGCTGTGAACCAGAGGAGACTGGGAACTCCTTAGTCAAAGCCACCTGGGTTTTCACTGCTGGTTTCACTGTGGCATTCTGGCAATAAAGGAATAGTCAGCGCTCATTTAAACATCACATCTCGCAGTCTTCTTTTAAATAGAGGTGGTCATTTGAGGTGGATCCTGAGGTTAACTCCATCTTAGCCGGGTAGAAGAGCCAAGATCAACCTTCTCTCACTGGACATCTATCAGAGTATTAAATTGTGCGGCCAAATCGCATACGCTGCAGGGGGTTGTTGATCATGTGAAAATTTGTTAGAATTAAAAGATGTTTACTTAAATGTAAAATTTAAAATCAACAGGAAATGGAGAGAGAGGGAGAGAGAATATTTTGTTGCACCAGAACTGTTGCTGGAAAATGTTAGTCTAGTTTCCCTCTACCTATCAACAGTATTTTATGTTTTTATTACAATTTTCTTCAGAATTTTGCTTTCATTCAATTTTCTTGCTTTAGTTTAACCAAAAAAACATATGTCTAAAAAAAAATCAAACTTTGACCACAATGAGACATCTTTTGATTAAAATTGATTAACATTGGTGACACTCATAGAATTGTACAATAATAGAAATAAGCCCTTTGGTCCACTGCATTTATGCCAACTCTCATGCTTATCTAGATAATTTATCGTCTGTATTAATTCCATAATCACTCGGTGCCTTGCTCAAGACCTATCCAAATGCCTCTTAAATGTTGTTACTGTTTCTGCCTCCCACCACCTCCTCTGGCAAGCCTTTTCCAGATATCAGCTGTGTGAAACATTTGCCCTTTGATATCCTTTAAATCTTCTCCCTCTCACCTTAAACCTATGCCCTCCTGTTTTAGACACCCTGAACCACAGGAAAAAGACCATGGCCATCTAAACTATGTTCTCCATTCATAACTGATCATAATAAGGAATGCCAATAAGTAAATTCTAGTTTGTTTAACGAATTGGGAAACAATACAAAAATAACCCATGATAGAGAATGCAGAAAATAATGGTTTTACTCCATCTTTTTGGAATTGATATAACTTCAGAACTAGTGTCTAACATGCACAGAACTGGAACACATAAATGTCTTTGTGGACAACTTAGTTGCAAAAGTTAGTTTCCAATAACCAAAGATCAAGAATTATAAAGGACCAAATTCAAAGTAAATACTTATTTTGTCATCAAATGCATAAGAGCCCTTTCCTACGCAGCCCAAACCAAATTATCGAGAGACTTTGCATTGGCAAAGAGAGTCTTTGAAATCTCTCTTCACTGCCACCAGTTTCCTTTCAAATGGAGTGAGTGGGTGGTATCAAATTCCCCTCCTTGCATTGTAATTGTAGGCTGAACTCACTTGCAGGAAGTTGTCAAGTTATTTCAAATCTTTTTAATGACACGTTGTTTTAATTACTCCCTGTCAATCTTGCTGGCACTGAACACTATTATAAGGACTCTCTATCCTTTAGATTTTAAAGATAATAGTATTTTTATAATAAATAAATAGATAGATAAATAAATAGAAAGACCTTTGTCTATTTTCTCTCTCTTAATCTAATTCTTTGCTTCCGGAATTTAATTTGCTTTTGCACATGCTTTTATGTTGAATTCACTCATCTGTTTTGCTACTTCTTCAGTCAGGCTCTATGATGTTCTTTAACAATTCTTCAGTTTTCTTGGTTATGGACACTCTTCAGCCTAGAAATGTTGGTATGCCAGTAAAAGAACGCAATTTTAATCCTGCACAGAACTCAGAATCGGGGCTAGATTTTTGTGAGGGTGGCATTCAGGGCGAGAGGAGTGAGATGGGGTGCAGAGTGAGAGAGAAGGTGGAAAGTTTTAGGTAGGGTCAGTGATCAGGGATTGAGGCCTGGGTCGAATGGTGGGAATGCCACCACGGCCAGTGGATGCAAGGAGTTAGTACCATGGGGAAAGGATGAGGGGTTCAATGACAGAAAGGATATATGGAGCACCAATGGAGCTTCACAATGAAAACATAGCTTGAACTACAAGTGCACAATGATGGTCATTCGTGGGAAAACAGACACTAAAGTTTCCTACAATAGTCCAAAGGGAGAAATGCATAGGGAATTTTACATTTAATGTCTATCTGATACTGAAATTGCATCTAGTTTGCAGGCACCAATCACTGTCAAATTAAGGGAGCATGCAAAAGGATCCGGAAATGGTTCATTACAATTTTCTCTTGGGGAAAGCACATTTTTGCTATATAGTATTGAAATAAACAAAACCAGACAATCAAATTTCTTGCCCATTGGTGTCTCAAACCTGAAGAGGGAGCTGCACAATGTCCGTTTTCCACCAACTACAAGCTGCTGTGCGTAAGCTCAAAAATCAAACAGACAAGGACAGGTCTATGAAGCAATGGATGTTTGCAATTATTCCTGGAAGCATGAACGTATTGGAAACCATTTTGATGACATTTTCACAGAAGAAATAAAGGGAGGTAAGTGCTGAGGTTCTCCAGCTTGCACCACTATTCAATTCTGTCTGGACTTTTACTTTAATATCATTACTTACAGATATTCAATTTATACTGGGCCCTCTGTGATTCATTTTTGGCATAATGTGCATTTCCATTCTCATTCATCCCCACCCCTGTCCTGTAGCTATACTGGTAAGAGATTCGCATTGGCACTGGGGAATGTTGCTGGGAGGAAAAAACCATTTCTCTCTCAATGCCGCTTAAATATGTTAAATCAAAGTTTGGGGTGAAATATTCTAAACCAAGGAGGGGTCAATTATGGGGTTTATCCTTTCCTTTCAAATAGATCTGATCAATGCCACAGACTGAAAATCATATTTATTCTCAATGCACGTACTGACACATAGCACAACCTTTTGTAAAAGAGCAGCTTCCCTGTACCTAGCACATTTAATGCAGTAAAATGTCACAAGGTATTTTACATGAAAGAAAATGTGATTAAGCTACTGGAAGAGCTATAGAGCCAAAAGCTTAGTCAAAGTCAGATGTTTTGAGGGGGAAGTAAGTAGAATGACTGAGATTTAGACAGGAAATTCCAGAACACAAGACCTTCCCAGCGAGAAGTATACGGTAGCTGCTAAAAGTTGACCAAATTCAGGGATGGCCAAGTTATCATGTTTGGAAGAACAGATTCAGGGGAGTTGCAGACCTGAAGATTAGAGACAGGGAGGGCTTAGAAGAGGATTTTTTAAAAATACATCTGAAATCAAAATGTGGCTCAACTTGTTCCCACTGTGAGTCAACAGGATTGTACCAACAGGATATGGAAAATGAACAAAAGAATTTTGGACAAGATACATTGTGAATAGAACAAGCAAGACAATCCAGAAGGCCAGAGGTAACGACAGTAATGTGTATTTCAACAGGAGAGCAACAACTGTAGCTGACTCAAGCACTGGATCTCGAGCTGGGACAAATCTTAGTTTTGATTTGTGCTCTGAAGTCTAAACAGGCATCAAATAGGCTAGAAAGTTACAATCTGGATTCAGTTATGGACTGTTACTAACGAAGATGAATGAGTCTGGAGTTAAGAATAGAATGGGTGGCAAGGGCCAAAAACATGGCTTGTCTTCACAGTATTTAGGAGGAAATTTCTGCTTATCAACTTCAGCACCACTTAGAGAAAGCATAGGAATTGTAATGATGTATGATAATCATACTGGGTTTGTACCTGTAGATGAAACTGATGTCTATTTTGTGTATATCCTATATGGTTCAATTGTATTTGATGGAATTCCGCATCAACTCAAAGTTGTACAGCACAGAAACACTCTTTGGCCCACTTTGTCCATGTCAACCTTGCAGCTGATCTCACCTAATCCCATTTGCCTAGATTAGGTGTGTGTCATTCAATGCCTTGCCTATTTGAGTCCCTTTGTAACTGCCTTTTAGATTTAAATGACTGACATTGACTGCCTCTCCTACTGCAGCTAGTTCCAGATATCAAGAAATCTGTACAAGAAAAACAACTTCCCTCAAAACCTTTTTTAAAACAACCTCATATTAAGACCACGCTCTCATAGTTTTTTATAACCCTACTATGAAACTCTAGTCAATGTACGTAATCTTTTAATATGCATTGGCATTTTTAAAGGTAGTTAATCATATTTGTGTGAAAGACCTTTCTAATCCTATGAATACAGTTAAACAGTAAAGGCCACTGCAAGCTTCATTGAACACGTCATAAACATAAATGATGTCTGTGCATCTTTTGAGGAAAAGGGATAGCATATGTAAGAGAAAAGTTCATTTTTGTCCAGCTCCCCCTTAAGGTCAACTTGAATTTATATATCAATCTGTCTCAAAACAGTTCATAAGAATGTTATGGAATAACATTCAAAATAAAACCACAAAAATGCAACAAAAATATCAAGAACGTGTTGGAAGAGAGGGATGAAAGAGTGAGGGAGAAGAGGGGAAAAAAATCCCATGCTTACGTCTTACTTTTTCAGTTGTCACAGATTCCCAAAGACATGGAGAAATTTGTTTTTATACTTATGTCCATAAAACTGGGCAAGCAATATATTTTAAATAGTACCCGTTCACGGTTCAAAATGTGACAATTATACGTTATTATTCTATGCACAAGGCTATCTGATAGAATTTACTGATCAATGGATGTGAACAGCAATTCAGGGATTGGGGAAACTAAAACCATGAAAAAAAACAAAACACAGGCAACCATGGCTAAACTTCAAAATCTACAAGCTTTGAATTTCATTGTGATTTTTTCGTTGAATTTGGGAGATCAGAAGCACACGAATAATACTTTTTTTGTATATAAAAAGCCAAGAGCATCCCATTTTGTCCAAAAAAAACCCTGAACCAAAGGTACCAAATATTTTGTCGGGTTATATGCCAGAGGTTGAATTAAAATAGAAAGGTTGCAGATCTAGAGAAAATTATGGAGAGCAAATTCAGAGGAATCTGAAAATAAGGCCAACAGGTTGAGAATAGATTTAAATGTCATGGCTTAGTTGAGCCAGGGATGAAGTTAAATGATATTAACGTACAAGTAAGCACTTTTAAGTTGGTGTGGATTGAAATTAACAGAGAGAGAACTTGCATTTAAACAGTACCTTTAATGACCATTTTATATCTCATGTTCTTCATACTTTTGAAGTGCATTACCAGTACCTGTTACCTTCAACAAAAGCAGCTAATTAATAGCATTGAACAAACAGCATATTAAAGATGAACTGGTTGGTCTCCTTGATTGCAATGGATGAAGGATGAATTTTGACCAGTAGTCAGGGAATATTCCCTGCTTTTCCTCAGAGTGCCACGGCTTCATTTTCCACCATCGGAACACATTGATGTTAAACCTTAACGTCCGATTCAAAAGAATCACCTCCAAAAACGCAGCAGTCATCAGTGCTGCAATATCAGCTTTGATTACATGCACTCGTCCAGGAACGAGGCTTGAACCCAACATTTTCCGAGAGTGAAACTGAGGCTCACATCACTGTAGAAGGCTAGACAATTCTTTATCTTGGATCCTTCTGTGAAGGATAGTGGAATCAGTGCAGCCATAGAATCAAGGATTAAAATTAAAGCTACATTGTGGATGATAACCTGGTGATGAAGCAGTGAATTTAATTTGCATCCAGTAGGGGCTGAGAGCACATTTTCGAGCCACTTTGCTTGGTTTTAATTTAGTACACTAATCAAGGTGTGGCAGACTACTTCATTGCAGTTTAAACATCAACTCCATAAGCTTCTTATTCTACTGCTGTTCCAATGCAAGTAAACAATGTATTGATTGCTGGCTATTGAGAGTTGAAGATGTTAAGTGTTAAATCTACCACATCTTCAGCTTCTCCCCACTCCCATCAGTCCTCAGCCTTTCCAAAAATTTCATCTCAAAACTATTCACAAAAAACTTTAATGCCCATTTACAATGGAATTCAACAGGCCTTTCCTTTGTTTTTACTCATCTCAGTCTGCAGTGCCAGGATTATTTCCTTCTGTTCCATCTCTCCCAAATAGCCATCATGGCAAAAGCGATGTATTGTTTTTGAATCAAATACATTGATGTAAGCTAGAAAAATGGTAGTAGTATTAAAGCATGCCATCAATTTTTCTCCCAACCAGAAAGAAACCGAGTAACTATTTTCACCTGCCTACTAATTGTTTAACAATTCATTGACTTCCTTACAATTTTCATGTGGGTTGCTATTTTCTCAAGACAGTTAATTAAGTAGGATCTTTCCCTTCCCACTAGCTGCTTTTTAACAGACAGAAAACATGCAAATTTACTCCTGATTATACTGAACTACATTTTTTCCCCCAAAGATTTGCTTCCTGAAAGAAAATTAGGAATTGTGATAGACAACTTCAAGCTGAACACAAAGAGAATTTCAGATTTGCAATGTCACGTAGGAAGTTGGAGAAACATTAACTTTTATTGAATTTAGCATGTTTAATCGCATAATGACGCTGACACATTGTGTTAGTTCAACTGACCAAAAAATGTTTTTCCACTGATTTTCATTTGTCTTCAGCATCTGATGCCTCTCGTGTCAGTGTCCAACAAAGTCAACCAGCATTGATGGATTCCAATGGCCCTGATGCCACTTTTCCATGGTCACAATGTCCTGGTGAAACCTTTCACTATGTTCGGCACTGAATGCACCAAGATCAGCAGGGAAGACGTCCGAGTGCGAACGCAGGAAATTAATTTTCAACGACAGGCTGGATTGCATGGTTTTATATGCTTGAAGCCTGTTGTCATGTAGTTTGGTGCTGTCGTGGCCAAGAAAATTCTCAATATCTTTGACTACCCTAAGCACCTGCACTGAGTGCATGCCCAGACATGCTTGGACTAACTAAAACAACTTGCTTTGTGAGCAATACAATATTGAACTTAAAATATGACAGGAAATCACCAAAATAGGTTATATCTTAAAAAAAAGTATGTGATAGGAAAATTTTAATGTGATTTTCAAGATCACCAGCTCAAAATCCATAAAATACACCCAGAAGTGTTCAGGAAGCAAAATCTTTGTTGTCCAGTGTAATCAATTGATATATTGCTTAAAAATTAAAAACAAAACACCACCTCAACCCAAGCTGAATTACAAATTATTTTGTCCACTACAGATAATATAATTATGTTTAGCAGTATTCCATCAGTTTTGATGAAAATTCATCAACCTGATACTTGAACTTTGTTTTTCTCCTTATGGATGCCAAAAGATCGACAGAAAATTAAAGACGATGTGCTAGGCCTTAAACTTTTTAATCTCTTTATTAAGGAAAACTTGTTGAAAAAGGCAGTCCAACATACTTGGCGCGGATGGAATCAAACTTGCCTTGGGTGCTTTTCATGGACAAATGGGCTATCCCTTTCTGTATTCAGACATGAGATGGCACAAGATTCAGCCAAATCTTCCAGTCTCAGACATGTTTTGAGTGAAATAAGAAAAAAAAAACACGCTGGAACTACTCAGCAAATCAGGCAGCATCTGTGGAGAGGAAAACAGTTCCTTCATTTGGTCAAAGACAGTTCATCCACCTGAAATGTTAACTTTGTTTTGCTCTCCACCGATATGGAATTTGAACATTTAGCATAGCCACAGGCCATTTCAACCCAAGACTCCATGGCGCCCAATTTATAACCAATTAACCTATACCCCCGATATGTTCAGTGTGGGAGGAAACCGGAGCCCCCTGGGAAAACCCACGCAGACACAGGGAGAACATACAAACTCCTTACAGGCAGCCTGGGATTTGACCCCCTGGTCCCGAACCCTGGCTCTGTAAAGGCGTTGCACTAACTGCTACACCAACCGTGCTGCCTCTAATTAACATAGTTATGTTTTTAATCCAATTCCCAATTTTTTTTTGATTTTAAGTGCATTGGTACATTTAGTATCAATTTATAAATTTCACGCCTGTGGCTATCAACATTATTACCGCATATTTTGGCATACAAGTCGTCTTGAAACCCTCAAAATGCACTCAAAAAAAAAAATCAGGGGTCGACTTGTATGCTAGATACAAAAATTAGACCTTAAATTTAACTAAAAAAAAACCTCAACGTAGATTCCACATACAAGACGACCCTGGAAGCACCTCCCATCACCCAACCAAATATTTTACAATTATAGAGCCCGAGGTCCACACTCCTGCCTGGGAGCAGACGGGTAGCCTCGGTTCCTGCAAAGAGCACACTTGGGCAGCGAGGTGACTTCTTCGATGCAGACGGCACCACACCAGATGTTGAGAATGGAGTTACTGTCGCCGATTCCAGTTGCAGCCGATGCTGAAGACTGGGACCCAGCACCATTTGGCATCTTCCCGGCCAGAAGCAAAGGTGTTTTTTTTTTAAACTTCCTTATTTTAATTTACAGATTTGTTACTTGGCAATTGGGGTGTTGTTACAAAGTTTGGGTGGTTGGTGGGAAGCTCAGACACCAGTCTCCAGCATATTCCTTGCAGAAAATTGGAGGGGTGGGGTCAACTCATACACCTGATATATATGATAAAACCATGAAAATGGGGACGCTACTTATCTAAAGGTCAATTTAGATGCCAAAATAGATAGTAATCCAAATATTATCTTTAATTCCTTCAGTGGATTAATAGTTTGATAATATTTTGTTGCATTTATCTCCATCCTGAATAGAATGATACCCATCTATGAATTCTAAGTGCCTTCTAGTACATCTGTTGATGTATTAAGATGACAAATTAATTTCAGGTATATTTTAAATTAGAAGATCCTTACTGATTTACACATTTAAAATAGTAACCCCATAAAAATTTACTGTCATCTACACAATATGTAAAGAACTTCTGAGGTGGGAAATTGCCTGAAAAATAATTAATTGGGCAGAAAACAGAGTCTAATACATTCTCTGATTTCAATAATTTAATTACAACTTAAATGTCTAGATGAGATTTTTCTAGCATTTGGCTGTAAAATATTGAAATAAAATTTCATCAGTTTGAAACTGTAGCTGCTATTTTTTAACTGATGTGAAAGTGCAAAACAAAATGTAACCATATCTTCAGTCTGTGAGATGAAATAGCCAGGTAGTTCAGCGGCTCAGAACATTACATGGTAGCAGGATATCCCACAAGCATTTTGAGATTTTATAATTCCTTAGCCTCCCCCAGAATAGCACAAGTTTTATAATAATTGGTAATTACCTCAGCACAACTGCAGTCCACTAATGATCACTGTCTATTCTCTTGCTCCAAATCATGTTTTATGTAAAGCTTTGGATTTGGGAGCTGAGGTGATGACCTGAAGAGATTTCAAAGGACACGCCTAGTTCAAGAATGCATCTCTCTGCCATAACACAAGTCGGGTTTTTCCACAAGTGAAGGAAATAAAATGGGGCTAAGGGAGAAACTATGATTTTAAAGAAAGACTAAAATAGTAAAGAATGAATAATATCTTTATGTAGAGATTTCTACAATGAAAATCAAACATCCTTCAAAGGAATTCAATCTTACTTCTTGGAGGTGCACAATAAATGCATGATACGAAAGCCACTTTTCAAAAACTTTAAAATAAATACAAATGATTGAAGCATAGCAGTTTAAAATCAATATTTTTAAAAAGGAAGAGTATATCATATTAATTTCTGTCAAAAAAAACTTGGTTATTTATCTGTAATAGGCTGAGGAAAATATTGTTTTAATACACTTTCAATCCCTGATAGTTTAGAGAATGTGTGATATGAAGGGAGATCAATAGTGAAAGTTGCAAAAGTGGCTAGGTCAAAAAGAGAAAGTCATCAAAATATACTTTGATGTTTTAGTCTGCATAAAATGTAAAAGAAAGTGAGTAATCATTCGAACAAACAAAGTAAACTACACATGCGTCTTTTGATGTACTCTATGCTCAAAGTAAACTGCACATGTGTCTTTTGATGTACTTCTATGCCAAATGGAAAGATCTCAGGTGCAGCAAATTTGGATCCAGCATCTCTAGACGCCGCTCAGAACATTCTGAGGTAGAAGCGGTGAATAACTTCCTGTGTTAGGGATTGGGCCATGCACAAAAACGGCCCTTTCTTGTTCAAACACTTGTGTGCATGGCCTGCTGACTTGTGGACCATATACCAACCTGGAATAATACTTTTGAGGGAAGGGATAGGAGGAGTGAGAAAATTAAAACTATATTCACAAGATATTAGTGTAACAATTTTATTACAGAGATGACAGCAAATGATATTCTGGAATGAAAGACACACAAAACGAAAATCTAGCAGTATCAAACAATTGCTAAAATGCATTACACATTGAAGAATATGCAAAAATTATTTTTTCCTCCAGTAGCAGGAATAAAGCACAAATACACCTGGAAACTATAGATCATATCATGTGATGTTTCTAGCTGAAACAGTACGTCTTTATCAGGAACGTGAAATTAATTCTTCTGATGTTAGCTGAAGTGCAATGCCACGTTTTTGAGCATCAACATTAGTGAGCTTTACAGTATCTTACAAACAGGGAGGAATCTGCACCAATCCTTCCTGGGATACATTGGGCAGCTTAAACTGTTGTATTTGGAATAAGCTACTTCTATTTATTCCACTCTAAATGGGAGGTAATGAAATAAACATCTGAAGAAAGGTTCAGTTTTGGACGTTTTTTTTCCAACCTTGAGGGAAACATGCCTGAAGTAGTCGATCCATTGCTCCATTATAATAGAAGGAATACCTTCAGAAAAGTAAATATGAATATCAGGTGCTTCAGGTGGCCTTCTCTGAAACTACACAACTCAATATCAAAGTGAATTTCAATGTGCTCACTGGAACCAAGCTTGGATCACAATCTTCATTGCTGCAGACATTAGCACCTGCAAAAGGTTTCTACTGTGGGTGGCTGGACAATGGTTTAAATACAGGAGTCTGGGGGATGGATGGTAGAAAAACACATTAAGAAACAATTTTGATTCAAAATTACAAGTTTTATTCCTCCCACCAAAATTCTCCCAGAATTAACATAATCTTCAGTCACAGAATATTCATCCAAATGTCCAGTCTGCACAGGTACAAGGAGATTAATCAATAGCCCAACTTAAACAAATATTCACACTTTCCAGAAGTCACAGGATTGTGATCAAGCCAGTAAAGTGTGACGAACAGGTCTCTTTCTTTATCCCAAGAAATTTGTGCCATTATATATAAACCATTGCCATTCTAACCAATATCAGCTAAATTTACTGAGGGGCTGGAAATAGCGAAGATTTTTCTGGTCCACATAGATCATTAAAAGATCCTGCAAATAACTCCTTTTAAACCATGAAATAATTATCAATAATACCTTATTGTTTCCCCCCCCCCCCCATCCACCCACCAGCTGCTAGAAACCAGTTCAATAGAAAATAGAAATAGACATTTTTGTGTGAAATGATACCCTGTACACAATTCATATTTATCTATAGAGTAATCCAGGAGAACTGGGGCTTATTCAACAGGACTGACCAGCTTTGCCAAGTACAGATGGGGAAGCATCACTTTCTTAGTGTTTCTCCCCATTTTACACTTGGAAAACTGTTGACTGATAACTAACTGCCAAAAACTAGAGTTGAAGCATATCCAACTCACAAACATTTGCTGAGCAAAATTAAAAAGGTATACTCAAAATGAAACCCAATCTTGTACTTTTCTGGAATGAAGCACTGAAGTAAATGAGTTGAAAGGTGAGGGGATAGAGCAGAAGGTGGCCATTAATGAAGAATCTCAATGTCAAAGCATTTCAGATTTTAAATGTATTATTACATTTTGGCTTTCAATTCAGCATTTAATTACAATAGGCCAATTAAAATGTTCAGAAGTACCATATCAACTAAAGGTAGCCAAAAAAAACTCCCACAAAGTGGTAACCTTAAGCAGGTGGTCCAATTAATATATACAAGATTTTATAACAGAAGTGAAAAGTATGACAAAAAAAATAATAGGAAGTATGAAGAAATATTAGTACAGACACTAATGTCATTACATGAGCAATTTTAAATCAATTTGTTTTCCTTGTTGGGTTCAACATCAATATTTGTAAATTTCCTGCATGGTTTAATAAACTTCATGTGTGGAATCCTACCCGTCTCCTAACTGCCTCAATCCTAATAATATCTGACAGTTTAGTTGTATGTAGGTTCTCCAGCAGCTGTGGAATGGTAGAATACATAACTGCAGAAATTGTGCATGTAGCAAAGACAAGGTAGTTTTAACAAGGGGGTGAAGGGAAGGAAAAAGAGCATACATTTCCTAAAGACTTAAATAAGGACACTAGCTCACATCTGAAAGGACATTTCAAGTACAGTATTGTTTACTGGGTCATTTACTGAAATAACCCAAAGTGCACTTGAAGCAGATCATACCATAAACATACTCCTGCTTTACACATTTTTGTTGGCCAAGTAACTTCTAAACCCCTGAAGTCAATGTTGCCACAACAAAGTGTGTCCATAATCAACAGCAAGGTTTCAGGAACTGGACCATGCTGATAATCTTTCACAGGATATGCTGTCATGTCTTTTCCATCTCTAAATATGTCTGATAATCAGGGACATTTAGAAAACAGCTACAATACTATTCGTTAAAAAACTAAGTCCCTACTAAACCAAAAACAATATTAAAATAATGGAACATAAACAATCCATTTAGTTTCAATAACCATTTCCTATTCAATTAGTGCCAGCTATGCAAAAGTTAGGAGCCAGACACTAAATGTGACAGTCCCTCAGCTCAGTCTGATCAAAATCCACACTGGACTGAGTCCAAAAGTCCAGAGAAAAAGCACAGGTTCAGACACTAGCACATCCGACTTCCAGAGCATTCCTTATTTAAATGCCACAGCATACAAGAGCGGCAAGTTCAGAACTAGTTGACAGCATATAGTAAGCTATGTGATGCGTCCTTCTAGAACCTTCAACTAGCCATCTGGGCAATGGAGCCCATTATTCTTAGAACTAACAAGGAGATAGGACAAATTATCATACTTAGTAATGAGCAAAGATTAGTTCACAGTAAAATATATTGTGAACATCTACCCAATTTCAATCTTATAGAAATCAAGTCTGTGATCTGAATGGAAACACAGTGACAAAGATTTTAGAATCCATTGAAGCTGGCTTTCATGTGAAAAGACAAAGGCGATCTAAGGCAAACTGGACAAATCTATTCATGGTTAAAACCACAATAATGAGGGTGTTCAAGAAAGAATTAAACATAATACACAGCCAATATATACCCAAGAGGTATACTACTTCCAGAAGAAGCAATGGACAACTAAGAGGGAAAAAACTAAAACAAAAAGGCAAAACCGAGCACAGAACCATCAGATTAGGAGATGTACATTGAACAGCAAAAGTTGACAAAGCAGGTAATAAGAACTATCAAAATTACAAAAGGAAACAAAAGTTGTAAATTAAAATTAAACAACAAATTTATATGGTTAAAAGATGATTCAATTAACATTTTTAGGATATCAGGAAGGGATTTGATAGAAATGGGTCAAGAAAAACTCTTGTCATTGGGAAATATTTGACATACATGTCCTGGCCTTTCAGAGGTTAAACTTTCATTCACATGGAGATCAACAAAGAAATGTGGAACACTTTTACAAAAGCAAAGTAATACTCAGTCCAATGTTAATCTTAAATTTAAGATTGAGAGATATTTGATAAGAATGAAGGGACAAGAGTAAAAATAGGTATATTTTTAGTCTCAAGCTCAGCCATAAACTTGCTGAGTAGCAAACAGACAAAAGGGGATAAATAACATCTCCTTGGTTCCAATGTCATAGCAGGTCACCATCATGATAAAATCTCAAGTTGGAATATCTATGTACCATGTGCAAAGATTCTGGATAATTACATAATTAGGAAAAATTCCTCTCAGGATCTCAAAAACTGGGTACTTTGGATTACATCACTGTGTCTGGGCCATCTATGCATATTTTTAGTTACCTCAAATGTTCTAAACTTTCTGGAGATATCAAATTTTGGAGAAAAATGATTCCCTGGGCACTGACAACCTTAAAATACCATGAATGAAACTCAATATTACATTCAAGTCAATTAAGGCAGCAGTGGGCACTTAACCAGAGATGGCAATAGACCTTAGCCAAGGGCACTTGCCTTTTCACTCTTATTTCAATGAAATCACAACACAATGATTAGAACCAAGACAATTTTTTTTTGATTAGGTACGACTCATCTCTTGAAACCAATCGCTGTTATATTTTCCCTGGGAACACCCTCTTGAGATTTGAACCCAAGATCTAATTGTGCATGGCTATGTGCTAAACTGATGTTAATTTTGGCCATCTGTCTAAATTTATTACAACCAGTAGATAAATAATGCAGAATACACAAATTAAACCACCTGTGACTGGGTTCCATTAAGGTAGAGATTACTTACATTCAAGCTGAAAGAAATGGGTT
Organism: Narcine bancroftii; assembly: GCF_036971445.1. Lineage (NCBI taxonomy): Eukaryota > Metazoa > Chordata > Chondrichthyes > Torpediniformes > Narcinidae > Narcine > Narcine bancroftii. The sequence goes on along the minus strand of NC_091475.1, from coordinate 10,627,750 downwards.
TCAGTTCATTAACTTTAATTGGTTGATTACTGAATGGTTCATCCTCTTCAGAGACAGGTTTGTTACACAATTCATTATCATCGTTGCTTTCGACTATTTTCTTGCATTTCTAAGAAGAAAGTGCCCAAATAATTTACATGTTGAACAAACACACAATATAAATGCTCTAATTAAATCCCCTAATCTTCAACACAAGTGAAGACATTTAAAATTTACCTTCAAACAAATCCTTCAATTGCTATATTTCTTGTTTGATGAGAACCTGACAAAAATTGCATCAGCCTTGCTAGCCACAGTGGACATAAAAGACTTCTATCCCTGGATTGGTGAAGGAAATGAGGTTGGGAGAAACAGTTTCTGCTCCTTCCAAATACTATCTACTGCATTTGCACAGCCATATTCAGTGTAGATTAAAAATAAGTGAAACGTCATCCCAGATTTTGATGTGCAGCTTATTTACTTTTTAGGTATTCACAGAATATGTGGCTTCCTGCATCCAACTGACAAAGCCTAAGCATTGTAATTGTGTCACAGTGGCAGATTAGGACAAGTTCTGTTCGTCAAACTACTACGTTATAGCAGTACCAAAGTCGCCCTCCCACGTTTACCATCAAACTGTTATTTTTCAATGTTTCTGAATTTCAATGATATTCAAAACTTCCAGATATTAAACAAGTATATTTTTAAAGAATAAAATTGCAACGAAACAAAGTTAAGTCCCACAAATCTGTTTGATTTTTTTTTTGAGGTGGTAACCAAAAACATTGACAAAAGCATCATGGTAGATGTTGCCTATATGGATTTTAGGAGGGTTTTGATAAAGAACTGAGTAGTAGGCTGGTCTGGAAGAAACAACTAGGGATCCAAGGGGTGTTAGTGATCTGGATCCAAACTTGGTGGATGATTCTATCTGGAAATTGATTATAACCAGTGTTTGCAAGATTCTGCACTGGGAATTTTGTTGTTTGTAATATATACAAGTGACTTGGATGAAAATGCAGGGCGTATGATTTGACATGTTTACAGATGACATGAAACCTGGTGTCACTGAGAATAATGAACTTTGTTCATAAAAGATGGTGAAAAAATTGAGCAAAACAGTGGCAGATGGAATTTAATCCAGACACAGGTGAGCTGATGCACTTTGGGAAGTCAAATTCAGTTAGGAAATTCAAAGAAAATGCCAAGGACCTTGGAAGCATTTACAAACAGCAAAACCTTGGAGTACAGTTGCTTGGTCCTGGAAAGCGGTAATGCTGGTGGATAGGGGACTAAAAAGGACATTTTGTATGCTTGCCTTCTGAGATTGCACTCAAGAGTATTATGTACAAATCTGTGGTCACTTTATAAGGTTAAAGTAGCAAATAGAGAAAGGGCAGAAAATATTCAACAGGATATTGCCTGTAATCCAAGTCTGTAGTTATAAGAGATTGAATAGGCTGAGCTTATTCTCACTGGAACATTGAAGGCTAAGGGGTGACATTACAGAGGTTTACAATTATGAGCGCAGATTTTCCTCAGCCAACTTTTTCTGGTTGGCTGCCAGTGACTGCTGATGTTCCACAGCGATCGTTACTTTTCACATCATATGTTAACGATCTGGGTGTTGGAATTGATGTCTTTGTGGCCAAATGAGGTGGAAGGATAGGTAGGGTTGGGCAAAGCAGGGAGCCTACAGAGTGACAAGGACAAGGGAAAATGAGCAAAGAAGCAGCAATACAACACAGGGAAATGTATGGTCATGTACTTTCTTAAAAGGAATAAAGGAGTAAAGTATTTTCTAAATGGGGAGATAAGTCAGAGGTTCAAAGGGACTTGGGAGTCCTCTTACAGAATTCCCAAGAAGTTATCATGCAGGACAAGTCAGCAGTGAAGAAGGCAAATGGAACATTAACATTCATTTGAAGAGACTAGAATATAAAAACAAGGATGCATGCTGAGGCTTTATAAGGTATTGGTCAACCATATTTAAGTAGTACTGTGAGTAGTTTTCATCCCCATATCTGAGGAATCATGTTCTGGCTTTGGAGAGGGTCCAGAAGAGGATTACAAGAATGTTCCCTGTAATGAGATAGTTAATGTACGAGGAGCATTTGACATCTCTGGGCCTGTGCTCACTGAAGTTTAGAAGGAAGTGGGACTTCGACGAAACCTACCAAATATTAAAAGACCTGGAATAGTGTAGACTTTCTGGCAGTGGGAGAGTTGAGGACAGAGGGCACAGCCTCAGAATAAAAAGATATCCCACAGAATAGAGATGAGGAGGAAATTCTTTAGCCAGAGGGTGATGAATCTGGAATTCATTATCCTTAGGCCCTTTTATAGAGTGAAAAAAATGCAACCATAAAGACAGAGATATTCCACCTTTATTATAGAATTTACCATCATATATGCTCTGTGAGCAGCTCCAAGGCACTGACTCCCATCCCTCTTAAACCTAGTGTCAACAGTGGAGCAGAGCATTCCACCATGCATCATATGTACTGCCACTGCAAGTGGCTGGCTTGGGGGCAGGCTGATGGCTTCATCAGCCCGCGACCCAGGAACTACCACCAAGGCTCCCACAATTATTGCTGGCTTAGGGATCCCTCCTGCTGCCTGGAAGTGTCTTCTTCTCATTCCCCCTCCGCCTCTTGTTCCTTCACCAAGGCTGTCGAGACCGAGGGGCAGGAGGGCAGCAAGAAATAAGAGGCCCAGCAGGGGCAAGGAGAGTCAGTGCCCCCAGGGCCAGAGGGCGAAGGGACCCGGGTGCTGAGCTCCATGACACAAAAGGAAGGAGGATAGATCCTGATGAGTGGAGACGGAGAAACAGAGCCAGGGAGTTCGATGGATGTAAGAGGGGAGCAAAGAACTGGAGGGGCAGCGCTGGCCAGAAGAGTTGGAAAAATGATCAATGGTCATCTTCGATACCCATAATCCCCCTCGCAGCTGGAACCACTCTGCATATCCCAGAGCAGTTCCAGCTGCATGGGGGATTATGGGTAACAAAGACAGCCATTTCTCGGCGTGTTTGTTAGACCTCATGGCGATGGGTGGAGCTACAGCACCACTCGCCTCACCTCCATATGCTCCAGAGGATGCCATGAGGCGCCGCTCTTCATAAAAGTGGTGCAGGAGCAGCCTTTTAGGGATGCTTCATATAAAAGTAAGTTCAAATTTTTCTCTGCTGATGGGAGCCAGCCATGAGGCGGAGGCCTGGCAATAAAAACACCTTTAGAAGGGCTTTGAAGCCCAGGTAATTGGATATATTTACAACAGAAGTTGGTATGCTCTTGATAAATAAGTGTCAAAGGTTACAGGGAGAAGAAAGAAAATGGGGTTGAGAGGCAAAACAATTGAATGGTAGAGCAGACTCGACAGATCTAATGGTCCAAATCTGATCCTATGTCGTATGGTAGAGAAGTCTAAAACTAGAGGACACAGTTTTAAGGTGAGGAGGAAAAACTTTAAAGGGGGACCGAGGGGGTAGGGTACTTTCCACACAGATTGTGGTAAATAAAAGTAGCGAGCAACTAGAGGAGGTGGTGGAGTCAGATATTACTACATTTTAAAAGACATCTGGACAGGAATTCGTTTGGAAAGGAGTTGAGGGATTTAGACCAAATACAGGCAAATTTGATAAGCATAGAAAAGTATTATGATCTGCAAGGACAAGGTGGGCTGTTTATAGGCCTGCTTATATGTATGCATTTCCAATATAATTTTTCTGAACATTATTAAAAACAATTCAAACACGACTTACTTTATTCTTACCTCTTTTCCTCACAATTATAAAATCCATTTTTAAAATGGATTTCTTGCGGCTTCATTTGTGAACATATTCCCTAATTAAATGCTACAAGAATTCCTGCAAGTTCAGAACCAAGAACATTGTGGCAAGTTTGGCGCTTGTAATAAGACCTACAGAGCACCAAACTTCCTGCCATTTAGCAATCAAATACTCCCTGTTCACCATGGAACTGCAAGCAAAACCAAGTAAGATCTTAACTATTACTTCGAGCAGAGAGAAGGAAAAAAGTCACATTTGACCTCAAAAATGACAAGTGCATAAATTGAATGTGGGTTCTATAAGATTGTCTATGCCAAGTATCAATGAATACTTAAGAATTTCAGAATTCTCTCATTCAGAAATTACATTTATTAATGCCAAGTTTGTTTGGCTGTTGATATACTTGGGAATTTAATTTTCTCATTATTGTATATTTGCTAAATAATAGATTGGTCAAATGCTGGTTGATAGATATTTATTGTTAATGAAACTTTTCTGAGATGTGTAATTACTTTGCAGAGGAAGCATTTATTCTGACTTGTTTTCCAATTTAACTCCAAAGGAATGTACTCTCAAGCAATCTATGTTAAGAAAATAAGTGCTCAGATATGAAAATAAAACTAGTTGTTCATACATCATTTGGAGACTGCTGCTCCCTTATGAGGGGTGGGAACTAAAGAAGAAAAGTCATTGATCTGCTAAACAGATTTGGGCAAGGTTCCAAGGTGAAGTACAAAATATGAAGTTGCCCACTTATGCAACAATCTAACTGTTCTTTAGTTCCTTTTTTGCCTACATCCTTTTTTGAATAGGATCTTCCAATCTACTGGGACTTGTCCAGAGAATTTTGGCAAATTGTCACCAAACTGATTGAATTCGTCCGTCGTTATTGAATGAAGATCTACCGGGACCAACGCCTGAAGAGGGCGCATAAAATCAGTGAACCGGTGCGGACTCGAAAGGCCAACATGGCCTGTTTCCGCTCCGTAAATGGTTATATGGTTATGGTTAACATCACCTCACCGAGTTTCCTATTACCTCATAGAATTACTTGATAAAATTCCTTCTCCTCTCCCAGTTCCACTGTTTCACCACAAGTACTGCACTGAACAGACTCAAGCTACCATCCTGTAGCCTGGTTATCACCACACTTAAATCTAGGCAATAAGAGTAGAGGTCCCACTCTCAAATGGTTATGCAAAATAAGATGAGACTCAGAATGGTGCCTGGTATACTGCCTTGCATTTTGTAATGAGCTGAAAATAGGTAATTGGACAAAAATCCTGTATTTTCTAGTGCTACAAACTCCTTATGGTCTTCAGAAATTAGGAATGAGACATTATTTGGTGTCAAGGTATTATAAGGAAAACAAAATTTTATTTACCTCGGTGAGTTCTTGTATTGATGAACAACCCATTTTTTTGGAGATCACTTTTTTAACAAGAGGCACAGCAGGTTTCAGGTTTGGGGGCAGAGGCATTCCAGCTTTGGCACACATGGCTGCAGCGTTGGCTTTTGCTATTTCTAGCAACTGTGCTTTATCTATTAAAACAAATCCTCAGTGAATTATTTTTAAATAGATTCTAGAGTAACAGAACATGTATGCTTTTTTTATTCAGCTTCCCTCTAAAAAGTCTTCCATTATGGTAGGAGTGAAACAAATCTGCTAGAGGAAATCAGCAGGTGATGCATCACCCATTGGAGGTAAAGATATATTACCAACGATTCAGGCCTGAGCCCTTCATCAAGGTATGAGCAAAACCCAGTCAGGCTCCTGAATGAAAAAGGCTGGGGGGGTAGAGAGAAAAAAGGGAGAGGAGCATGGGTTAACAGGCAGGTTATAATTGGACATGAATAGGATGACAGAAGAGGCAAAGTGAAAGTGGATGGGCACAAGAGTCAATGTTAATGCCATCTGGTTGAAAGGTGTCCAGGCAGTACAAAAAGTGTTACTCCGATTTCCAAGTGTTCTCTGCATGAGACTATGAACAGACATGTCGGCATGGGAATGGGGTGGGGAAATCAAAATCTGTGTCCACTCGGAGATCTCTCCGTTATTGCAGTGGACAGAGCAAAAGTGCTCAATGAAGTGATCCCCCAATCTGCATCCAGTCTCTCCAAGGTGGAGGAGGCCGTAAAGGGAGCACTAGATGCAGTAGATGACCACTGCAGATTCACAAGTGAAGTGTTGTTTCACTTGGAGAAGCTGCTTGGGTCTCCAAATGGTGGTGAGGGAGGATATAATGGCATGTGTATCATTTCTTGTGATCATAGAGGTAGGTAGCAAGGGGGCAATTGGTGGGAAGGGAGGAATGGATGATGAGCCCCTGAAGAAGGCAGAGAGGGGAAGACATGTGTGGTGGTGGTGGCATCATCCTCCACCATTTCCACACCTACCAAACTAGCCTCTGCTTTCAATATTTCATTCTCCTCCATTTTTGCTACCTATTATCACAAACCAAATTGTTCAGATACACCCATTGTTTCCAAATGCTTCTGCCCCACCAAACTCGCATCCTTGATTACATTTTGTTTCCCCAGTCCAAACCCTGCCCACCAACATCCACGATACTTCACACCTTTCATCACATCAACAACTTCCAATTCCCTGACATCAACTGCCTCATCTTTTCCATGGACACCATGGCAGTCAATGTCACCAAAACCAAGGAGCTAATTGTTGACTTCAGTATCAGATGCATATGATCTAGTGATTATTGGGAGAAAAATCAAAGGGAGAAGGCGAGCAAATTTAAGTTCTTGGGACTCACTATCTCAGAGGATCTTTCCTGGACCCAATACACTAATGGCATCATGAAGAATGCACATCAGTGCCTCTACTTTCTCAGGAGTTTGCAGAGGTTTGGTATGACGTTGGAAACCCTGGCTAATTTCTACAGATGCATTGAGAAAAGTGTGCTAACCCTCCACATCACAGTCTGGTTAGGGGACACCAATACCCCTGAACAGAAAGCCCTGCAAAAGGTAGTGGGCGCAGCCCAATACATCACAAGCAAAACCCTCCCACCATCGAGAACGTCTACGGGGAATGCTATCCTTGGAGAGCAGCAGCAATCATCAATGATCCACACCACCCAGTGCACACTCTTTTCTTGTTGCTTCCATCAGGAAAGAGGTATAGGTGCCACTAGGTTCAAGAACTCCACCATCAGACTCCTTAACACAAATTCAATCAGGGACCCATTTAAGGACTCTTACTTTTGGACTTCATTGATTGGTTCTTCCCCCCACCCCTCTGTATTGCACAGTTGTTTACATGTGTACATTGTGTTGGGTTTTTTTGCACCACCAATAAGTGGCAATTCTGCCTTGCCCACAAGAAAAAGAATCTCAGGGTTGTATGTGATGTCATATCTGTATTGACAATAAATCTGACATCAAATCACTAAACACCTCCATCCACCATATGAAAGGCCACAAAGCCCTTTGTCGCTTCCTTGACAGCAGACCCAACCAGTCGCTCTCCACCACACCCTTCTCTGGCTGGAAGAACTAGCTCTAGCCCTCAATTACCTTGTTTGACTCATCCTAATTTACCTAAGACAAAGGGGTAGCCATGGGTACCCATATGGGTCCCAGCTATGCCTACCATTTGATGGCTATGTGAAGCAATCCATGCCTCAAGCCTACACAAGCAAGGCACCTCAACTCTTCCTCTGCTTCACTGATAGCTATATTGGTGCTGCCTCATACACTCATGAAGAGTTTTTCTTTATTCATTTTGGTGCTAACTTCCACTCCAACCTCAAATTCACAGTCAACCTCTTGCAACACTCTCCCACTTCTCAATCTCCCTGTCTCCATCTTAGGAGGCAAACTCTTGGCAAACATTTTCTAGAAACTCCCACAACTACACCGCTTCACAACCTGTCCCCTGTAATCATTCCATTCTCACAATTCTTCCCCCATGATCCCAGGATGAGGTCTTCCATGCTAGATCATCTGAGATGTCCTCCTCCTCAAAAAAGAAAAAAAATGGCTTTCCCTCTACTACCATCAACCTGGCCCTCACCTGCTCTTGACCCTCTCACTTGACCCTGACCTTACCTACCAACCTCTGCATCCAACAGATCCCACCAATGGATACATCTTCCCCTCTCTTCCATTCTCCACCTTCGGCAGGGATCACTCCCTCCATGACTCCCTCGCCCACTCTTCCCTTCCCACCAATCACCATTTGGCAGCTACCCGTGTGACCACAGGAGGTGCTCCATTTGCACCCCACACCTCTTCCCTCACCACCATTCCAGGCCCAAAGAAGTCCTTCCAAGTGAAGCAACATTTCATTTGAGAATCTATAGGGTGCTCCCATTGTGACCTTCTCTACATTGGAGAAGATAGATGCAGACTGGGAGATCATTTCATTGCATACTTTCACTCTGTCTGCTGCAATAGTGGGGACCTCCCAGTGGCAACCAATTTCAATTCCTCACCCTATTCCCATCCCTACATATTTGTCCATAGTTTCATGCACTGTCAGACTGAGACCACTTGCAAATTGGAGGAACAATGCCTTATATTCCACCTGAGCATCCTCCAATCAATGTTATTAATATCAACTTCTGGTTTCTGATAGCCCCTCCCCCACCTCTCATCTCTGCCCTTTCCCTATCCCCAGGTCTCCTTTCCTCCAGCTCTGTACTCTCAGAACCATCCCCCTTCTCCAATCAATTCTCACTTTTCTCTCCTGTCCACATCCAATTCTGGCCTTTTGCCTATTGGCTTGTGCTACTCCCCCTGCCCTTTCTTCCCTCCTCTCCAAATCTTTCATTCAGGTGTCTGCCTGCTTTTTGCTCATACCTTGAAGGGCTCAGATCCAAAATGTGGTTATATATCTTTACCTATTATAGACACTACGTGACCTGCTGAGTTCCTTCAGCCCTTTTGTGTTACTTCTAAAGTAGAATTATTTATGCTGTAGTTACATTAGTTTTAAAACTGGCTCGCTGTACTTAACAAAAAGGGAAACAATACCAAGGACTGTAATGAATCCAATACCACTGACATCACTTTTATTAGCACATTTTATCTCAAGATTAGTGTTACGACAGCTTAACCAAACTGTCCCTTTACTTCGGAGTTATTTGATTGGTTGGAATGTGTCCTTTTTTCTAAAGCTAACCTGAGCAACATCACTATTTCTTTAACTGCAGTCAAGCAAACCAAGCATTCTAAAACAAAGGATGTGGAAAAGAACAGAAATTAAACATCTCAGGTGGGGGAATTTGCTTCTGCAGCTGTGCAGTATGGAACAGAGGAGCCAAAGAGACAATACCAGGAATAAAAAAATTTACTGACTTTGGGTTCTCCTCCCCTTGACATTTAAAAGCCATTCTCAGCTTTTGTTCTCTTAGCTTCAGGTCTATCATGTTTTCTCTTTGTTCCCCAATAATCGCAATTGATTTTGATTGTAGACTTGCCTAACATCTATCGAGAACAAATCTGGATCATGATTCTGATCATCTTGCTATATTTTCTCACAACATAATAAAGCAATTCAGCTCACTACCAGCTCTTGGAGTACTCCCATTCTTCTAAACTTCACAGATAGTACAGCACCTCCGGTCAGGATTGCAGTCAGGTCCCTGGAGCTGTCTGGCAGCAACACTAACTAAATTTAAACCATTTCAGTCCATTGAATTAAAAAGTAATATTGCATTGGAGTAATCTACTAAATGTCAAAAATAAAGCTGCCTCTTACCCAGATCTGTGAGTCGCTCAGGCGTTCTGCTGGTGCTTTTTCTCCTTAAAGGAGATCTGGATCGCCTTCGCCAATCAGGTGACCTCCGTGTCCTCACAAGCCTGCTAAGGTATCCTCTAGAAGCCGATCGACGGCATGGTCGATCAATGGATCTTGACCTGGGTCTTGGCGAATGTGATCGTTTTCCTCTGGATTTTGATCGCCGGGGTGATCCTGAACGAGTCCTACTCCTGCGTTTTGAACGTGAACCAGACCTGGATCCACGCCGTAATTTTGATTTAGACTGACCTTTGGACCTTGCTACAGAGTTTGATCTTGATTTATGGTGTATCCGTAAAGGGGAACGAGATTTTGATTTTGACCTTTGTTCTTTCTTTGTGATAGAACGAGATCTAGACAGTTTCCTTTTAGACTTCGGGGATGATTCTGTGTGTTTCCTGCGTTCCCTTGATGTTGACTTTGATCTATGTCGAGCTGATGATGATCTTCTTCGGGAACATGAACTTTGTGATGCATGTCTTCTACTACTTGAACTGCCACATGATTTTTTTACAGGAGAATGTTGAGAGTCAGAATGCAACTGAGACTTATGATGTTTTGCTGACTTTGAATGAGATCTTGACCGACTTCTTTTTGTTCTCTTTCCCTCAGATAGTTCATTTTTATTTTTTTCTTCAATAGTCTGAGTAGATTTTGAATGTACCTTGTCTGAACCTCTATCAAGAATCAATTTAGATGCTTGCTCCTGCTCAGAAGCCGATTCTGCAGTCATTAATTCAGAAACGTTTCCAGAAGTAGAACATTCAATTCCCTGAATTTCATCATTCTCTTTTGCATCTTGATCTACATGACAATGATCCTGTGCTAATGGCTTCATTTCAGCCACTGAGCAATCCGTGGCAACTCCTCCTGGAGCAATCACATTCGCATCAATTGTTTCGGCAGATATATTTTTGTTTGGCTCAGTGTTGCCAGATTCCATCAAAAGAATGCAGTTTTTGTTTTCTCTGCTACTACATTCATTACCTAAAGGGGATTTGGAATGGGATTGTAATTTCAAGTCAGATTCCGACTTTAGACTTGTTTGAGATTTTGACCGAGACCTAGAGTGGTCTCTTTTCTTGTTGTCTTTTTTCCTCTTTTTTTTCTTCTTTTTCTTCTTATTTTTGTGTTTGTGGTGATGTTTGTGTTTATGTTTTTTAACTTTTATTGTTGGAATTGAATGATCTTCTTTGTTATCCAAAGCTTGGCAATTAATTTGTTCTGTTGTTAAGCAGTCCACAATCATATTCTCTTTATTATCTGAACAAAAAGAAAAACAGACAACTGCCAAGGAACAGATTGAAGCCATAACAAATCAATACAGTAAAACGCCTAGTATCCGACGCCTATAAATGCCAGATTAGTGTATTTTCTGGATGCTGGAGACTTATTTTTACAATGCCCAGCTAATACACCTGCATTTAGAATAAAGTTTAAAAGATAAAAATACTAGACTGTACTTACACTGAACAAACTTCACTTGTATGAATATATAAACTTTTAAACATTTTACTTTATTTTCAGTCACATTCTTTGCAAACCTGTTACTGTCACAGCCCCTACAGGTTCCACCCCCTCCATGGACTGGCTCGAAAGATGAACAATAACAAAACACTGTAGATAATTAGCCCCCCCCACCCCTGCTCCCACTGAAGTTTACAGATAAAATCTCTTACAGGGGCGATTCTTACTAACAGGGATAAGGAGACATCTGGGGTGATACTATTGCTGTTTAAATATTCTAATGGCTGCTACAAGCAAAGTGCACTCCCCTGGCTGAATATTTCCTCCCATCTTCACCAAAGGTTTTTGTGTAACTTCAGAGAGCATTTACTTTTACAATTTTAAACTCGTACTTTTTTTTTTAAATAGATTATTTTATTCTTATTTGTTTTAACTTTTTAGTTTATTTTCCTCGACTTTTTTGCCAGTTGCTTGAATTCCGGATAGCAGAATGCAGACTTCATTTTTTAAAAATTGGAACAAAAACATGTCTATGCAGATTTTAAAACATTGAATTCCACATAAATAAGATAATGAAACCAAGTGCATTGGACGTATGAACTGACCTTGCCACTGGCATGATGGCAAATTATTAAGTTTTAAATTATTAATAATTCAAATTACTATTATTAAATTATTAAGACCATTATTGGTCCCTTGACTGACAAAATTCTTCAGATCGAGTTACGAAGTATTATTTTTCCTTTATTTGCATGTCATTTTGATCAGAATGGAGAGTCTGTTACAACAGTAAACCCACTGCAATAACAACATGCATATTTCCCAAATACAGAAAGATGCAGATTGATTTGATGCAATGGTTTGCCATGTTTGGGAAGAGGGAATTGGAGTGATTAGCCATTGTCCTCCACAATCTATTGATCACTGCTTTCACCTAGTGCGATTAAAAACACAAGAATTTTTCTGTTCCTGTTTTAATTGAAATTCAATGCTGCTAGTAAGATACAATTAAGTTCAGAGTGAAACATGAAAGAACTCAGTTTGATAAAAAGGGTTTTATACGAAGAGAAAGAAAATATTTCAACATGTGCAAGAGTCTAAAACTTAAGACTGTACACGAGATACTCAGCAGTAAATCTAATATATGGTATTCAGAAGGAGGGAGGTTTAAGCACTATTTAAACAGAAAAGCAATTTGTCCACAGGCAGCATTTGGAATATTACGAACATACGATTACAGGCACAACAGTCCAAGAAAATCAGTAAAGGTCTTACTGAAGATATGGAAGATTTACTAGAAAGAGTTAAGGAGTGTGTCTCAAGGATCCATTATTGTTTGTCATCTACATCAACAATGAGGATAATAATGTGGTGAATTAGATCAGGAAACGTACACACACACTAAGATTAGGAGTACAGTGGACAGTGAGGAAGGTTTTAAAGCTTGCTGCAGGATCTGGACCAGCTGTGGAAATTGGATGCAAAATGGCAGATGGAATTTAATGCAAACATGTGAAATGCTGCACTTTGGAAAGATAAACCAGGGTAGGAATAGCACAGTAAATGGTCAGGCACTGTGTGGTTGAACAGAGGGATCTAGGAATAGATACACAATTCCTTGAAAGTGGCGTCAAAGCAAGATTGAATTGTAAAGAGAGCTTTTGATTAATTGAAGTACTGAGTAGAATTGAGATGTGACGTTGAAGTTGTATCAGACATTATTGAGGACAAATTTGGAGTATTGTGTGCAGTTTTGGTCACCTACACAAGATTAAGAGTACAGAGTATATTTACAAGGATGTTGCTAAAACAAATGTTTTATGCCTAAACAAGAGAAACTACAAGGGGATGAGGGACAAGTTGCCTAGGGTAGTAGACTGGGTATACAGGCTACATGAAGGGACAATTGAGAAACAGTGAAGGACAGTGCTCCACTAAAGTATATTCCAGTTAAAAGCAAGAACAGAAAAGGGTGGAGGCAGTCAGACGTGGATAACTAAGAAGATCAAGGAAAACATCAAACTAGAAGCTCGTGTGTTCAAAGTCGCCAAGAGCAGTGGAGAACTAGATTGGGAAACCTTTAAGAAGAAACAAAAGCATGAAGCAACAAGAAGATGGACAATGAGAAAAGATAAGCACAAAATATAAAAATGGACAGTAAATGTTTTTTATAATTATATAAAGCACAACAGGGTGGTTAAAATGAAGGGGAATTGATATTGGATAATGAGGAAATGGCAGAGGCTTTTAATAACTACAGGTGCTCCTCTACTAATGTTGGTGTTATGGTCTGATAAGAGTTTTCCACTTACACTGGGTTTAAGTCGAATAATGCACCTACCAAATATCATAGCCTAGCCTACCTTAAATGTGCTCAGACCACTTACCATAGCCTACAGCTGGGCAAATTTATCTAAAACAAAGTTATTTTATAATTAAAATGTTGAATACCTTTTATTTCACACTGAAAAAAAATTAATCATAAAATATAGCGCCAGCCAAAGCATCCATCAGCTGTTGTGCAATAAACAATAATGAAAGTCATACCAACACCATGATCACATCTTTGAAAAATCGTAAATCCAGCCATCATAAGTAGAGGAGCACCTGCATTTTGTGTCGGTGTTCACAGTGGTGGACGCAAAAAACATGCCAAAGACAGATGTCATGGATATGATGGGAGGGACCTGGATTTAATAGCTATCACTAAAGAGGTCATAGTCAGAAAACTTGAGGATACTGGGGGGAAAAAAAAAAATCGCAGAGGGTTTGGTGATAATTTACCAAAATTCTCTGAACTCTGGGTAGGTCCCAGAAGATGGTGAATGTCATCGCACCGTTCAAAAAAATGGATGTAGACAAAAACCAGGGATCTATAGGCCAGTTAGTTTAATATCTGTAGTTTGGAAAAAAAATTTTTGTAACATTTTATTTATCCCACTATGAACCATATCAACAATAATATGTACAAATGTTTTTCATTAAATATGGTGACATTTTCCCTCTTTTCTCCCCCCTACCCTCCCACCCCCACTTCCTACCCGCTTCTAAAACAAATAAATATTAAACATATAAAATACAAGAAAACAACATTTTCACACAAAAAAAAGTCATGTCGTCTGCTTTTGAACAGTAAATCTAATCATGTTTATCTTCTTGTCACTTTAGGAGGTGGAGGTCCGAAGCCAGCATTTTTTTGTTTTTTTTGGTATATTGTAATTTTACTTAATATCTGACTTAGTTCTTCCAGGAAAGTATTCATTTTTGTGCATGCCCAGATTGTGTATTGTTCCAATTTCTTGTTTACAGTGAAAGCATCTATCCGACATTGTTGGGTCCCACTCTTTTAAATTCTGAGGGGTGATATATATATATAGTCTGTGTAACCAATTATATTGTATCATACGCAGTCTTGTATTTATTGTGTTCTTCATAGTTCCTGTACATAGCTCTTCCCATCTTTCGTTCTTTATCTTTATGTTTAAGTCTTTTTCCCAGCTTTGCTTAGGTTTATATCTTATTTCTAGTTGGGAAAATGTTTGAAGCTATCATTAAAGAAGAAATAGTGAGGCATTTGGAGCAAAATGGATCTACCAGGCATGGATTCAGGAAAGGCAGGTCCAGTTTGACAAATTTACTGGAGTTCTTTGAGGATATAACAAGCGTGGCAGATAGAGGCATTCGATAATGTGCTGCATAAAAAACTTGTAAAGATAAGGATGCATGGAATTGGGGGTTGATGTATTAACATGGATTAAGGATTGGATAACCAACAGAAAGCAGAGAGTTGGGGTACAGGAGTGTTTTTCTGGTTGGCAATCGGTGGTGAGTGGGGTGCTGTAGGGGTCAGTGCTGGGTCTGCAAATGTTCATGGTGTACATAAACAATCTGGAAGAGGGGACAGAGTGTAGAGTATCCAAGTTTACTGATAACACTAAATTGAGAGGACAATTGTACCGAGGATGCAGAGGATATAGATAGGTTAAGTGATGGGCAAGGATCTGGCATATGCAGTTCAATGTTGGCAAATGCAAGGTTATACACTTTGGAAGGAAAAGTGGAAGATTAGAATATTATTTAAATGGAAAGTGAGTGCAGCATGCTGCCATGCAGAAGGACTTGGGAGTGCTTGTGCATGAATCGCAAAAGATTGGTTTGCAGGTGCAAATAAGGCAAATGGAATGTTGGTCTTCATTGCTAGGAGGATTAATTTTAAGAGCAGGGAAGTTATGCTGAAACATTACAAAGTACTGGTGAGATTGTATCTGGAGTTCTGTGTGCAGTTCTGGTCTTCTTACTTGAGGAAGGATTTACTGGCTTTGTAAGCAGTGCAGAGGAGTTCACCAGGAATGAAGAGATGACTATGAGAAGGGATCTAGTTGTCTGGTACTGTACCCGTTGGAATTTTAAAAATGAGAGAGGTTCTTATAGAAAGATAAAATCAAGTAAGGCATAGATAACATAGTGGAATGCAAGTTGTTTAGATTAGTAGGGAGACCAGAACTAGGGGATATAGCCTCAAGATTCAGGGTAGTAAATTTAGGACAGAGATGAGGAGAAACTGCTTTTCTCAGAGGGTGGTGAATCTGTGGAATTTGCTGCCCTTTTAAGCAGTGGTGGCAACCTCAGTAAATATATTTAAGAGACGGTTGGATAGATTTCTACCTACTGTAGTTAGGGAATTAAGCGATATGGGGAAAAGGCAGGTAGGTGGAGGTGAGCCGATCATCAGATCAGCCATGACCAGAATGAATGGCGGAGTAAGCTTGATGGGATGGATGGCCGACTCCTGCTCCTATGTCTTTTCTTATGTTTGCTGAGACTGGAGGTGGACATCTACCAGCAGAAGTGGTAGATACAGGTTTGATTTCAACATTTTTTAAAATTTGGCTAAGTCCACAGATGGTGGAAAAATAGTTTGTGCAAACACAAAAATGCTGGCTGAATGTCTACAGGAGGTAAAGATATACAACCAACATTTTGGGCCAGACCCTTTCTTCAAGGTAGGAGTAAAAAGCAGGTAGACAGCTTTTTTATTTTATGATTAGTTGGATTGCCCTCACGTGCAAATAGGTCAGGCTCCAAGGCCTCCTTCGTGCTGAAACAGCAATTCAATGAAGACAAACAAAAAATTATGATGGTAAATCCAGGAAAAGTGAGGAGCCAGATGGCAGTTGCCTCTTCTTGAGAAAGAAAAATAGATCTTCTAATAAAATGAAAACAGAATTCTGAAACTGCATGCTGCATCCACTAGTTTTAAGTTTATATACTGTTTTTTAGGAATTGGGAATAAGAGAGAAAACGCACTGAGACTCACCAGGATTATCACTTTGCTTTTCATCCACACCAGATAATGCTTGATCACAATTGCTTACAATCTGTTCCTCCTGCGTGTTCACAGTGGTACCAGCCACATCTTCAGACTCCTTTGGTTCCACCATCACTTTAATTTCACCATTTGCTTCATTAATCACTTTTCCACTAGAAAAAGTAAAGAAAACTTGTTATGAACAACTTAAACGTACAAATGTTTTCATGGTTGAAACCGGATATCACAATTAGTACCAAAATAACCATTTATCCGTACAATACAACACAATGCATAGTTAATATAAAAGTGTGAAATGCTTGGTTCTCTACAATCCACTTATTCAGCATAATCCTTGGATATGATTGCTAACAAATATTCAACTGCAGGCAAAAGTTCTTCACTCAACATCATTTCAAATTTTCAAATACAGGTACACAATCCTTTATCCGGAACCCTTGGGGGATAGTGTGTTCCAAATTTCAGATTTTTCCAGATTTCGGAAAGCGAGATTTAAACCCACCTGAATTGTGCTGCTGTATCCACCCCCTCCCCATTCCAGTCGCGCTGCCGTCTACCGCCCCCCCCCCCCCACCCATCCCGTCTCACGCTGCCGGTCTCTCGCCCGCCTCGCGCTGCCATCTCTCTCCCCACTTGCCGGTTTTTGGAGCTTTCCAGATTTTAGATGTCCAGATAAAGGATTGTGTACCTGCAATTCCACTAAGAACAATCTTTGAACCACTGAATATTTGGAAAAACTCAAATATAATGCAGTTACTTTCAAATGTTATGGAAGTTTCAAATCCTTTCTGACAGTTACAGTAAGAGGCTCCTCTAAACATTATTTGTGATTCATTTTCTTACCCTGAAATAGGAAATTTAAATGTAATGGATGAATACTGTGTCATACAATAAAAACTCTAAAAAGGAAATAACCTTGCAATAAAGCAAGTATAAAAAAACCTGGATTACTGATGCAAAAATTTTGCTCAACAAGTTATGATTGTTGTATAGCTAACTGTACAAAGCACAGTTAGCAAATTAAATGGAAATGCAAGGCCACAGACAGCAAAGACCTCATGTACTCTGACCAAATTCTAAATTCTTGTATCCAGGCTACAGTTTCTTGCAAATTAGTTTAAAAAAACCCAATTGCTGGAAATACTCAGGTCTGACAGGATTATGCAGTGAGAGAAATGGATTTGTTAATTGAAAACAAAAACTTTTTTAAAATTTTCACTTTTCCAGCATCTGGCTTTTTAAATTTTCAATTATTGCAAATTGGCCTGGCTTACTGCCATGCAAGAAATTTTCAAAATTATTTGTTATCCTTGGAAAATGATTTTAAAAATAAATGACTTTGGATTAAATTGTAGTTATCAAATGAATATTTGCTCTCTAATTCAGGAACTTCTGAAAATCGGTAAGCATGGGATGTGCCATTTTAATCTCCGTGCTACTCTCAATAAAACAAAAAGTGATGGAGAAATTGCAAACTTCAGTGGAGATACAAAGGACAAGCATTCCTTCGCTTAAAGATAATCAATTCACAAGTCTGTGGTTTAATACTATCGATTCCTTCGAGCACACTTCCACAATTTCTGATTCTATTTTCCATTCTAAAGAATCGTGCACATCAGTACAATCCGTCCAAACTTTTCGAAGTACAACTTCTACTTTTATTTTTGCTCGAAAATTAATCCTTCTGTAAATTAATGAACATTCATGAACACAATATGCACATGGAATTCAGATTTGGAAAAATCAGATTCTATGAGAATAGATTTGGAATTGGATTATTAAACCCTCCTCGCTCTTTCCATGAACCAGAACTGACAAGAGGATGAATGATTTCCCTCTGCAATAAAAAATTACAATGATTTTATGCAATGACTACAAACAAACATCAGCTTGAAGTAACAGATTTTGGGAAGTATCCAAAAAATGCTCCCCACCCAGCCCGCTACCTCCTACCACACCATAAAAATCTTTCCTTTTCCTCCCGACTTGATTTAATATAGCAGGTTAAAACCGTCAACTGTAATAATTATATAGTTGGATCAACACAAAGATGGCAAGACTGAACATGTAATTTTGAAACTATATTACATTTGAGAAAGTTATTTTAACATTCCTCCTTTTCTTTAAAACTCTCCTTTATCTACCTCTTTGGTCAAACTTTTAACCATTCATCCTAATAGCTCCTCTCTTCGGCCACTGCCAATATTTGATTATGTTCTAGTGAAGAGTTTAGGAAGCTATTGTTGCTAAATTATGCAACAGTAAAAATGTATTTTCCTTCAATGGAAAGTGGCAGAAGAGCTTTTCTGGATAAAATACATGATAATTCCATTGCTTAAAAAAATGTTTACAGTGAACCAAAACTAATTCTTTATTACATGCTATCATAAGAACAGAATGCTTTATTAAATTTCCCATTAGATAATTCAAAAGTCCGTTGATGTTTCTTCTTTGGCTTGGCTTCGCAGACGAAGATTTATGGAAGGGGTAAAATGTCCACGTCAGCTGCAGGCTCGTTGGTGGCTGACAAGTCCGAGGCGGGACAGGCAGACACGGTTGCAGGGGAAAATTGGTGGGTTGGGTGTTGGGTTTTGTCAGTGAGGTGGGCTCTGCGGTCTTCTTCAAAGGAGGTTGCTGCCCGCCGAACTGTGAGGCGCCAAGATGCACGGTTTGAGGCGAGATCAGCCCACTGACAGTGGTCAATGGGGCAGGCACCAAGAGATTTCTTTACACAGTCCTTGTACCTCTTCTTTGGTGCACCTCTGTCACGGTGGCCAGTGGAGAGCTCGCCATAGAACACGATCTTGGGAAGGGGATGGTCCTCCATTCTGGAGACGTGACCCACCCAGCGCAGCTGGATCTTCAGCAGCGTGGACTCGATGCTGTCGGCCTCTGCCATCTCGAGTACTTCGACGTTAGGGATGAAGGCGCTCCAATGAATGTTGAGGATGGAGCGGAGACAACGCTGGTGGAAGCGTTCTAGGAGCCGTAGGGTTATTACAGTTCATTAAATGAACAATTCAAATGTGCATTGCAAGTAAATTTCAAGTGCTTATTACATTTTAATGAAATTGCAATGAAACAAATGTGGTAGGGTAATATTTCACATCCTTTATTGTCATTGAATGGTGACAACACTGCATAACAGTGATGTCACCCAATTCCTGTAAGATATACCCTTTAATTCACTTGGCTGTGATGCATAAAGCATAATTCAATCACAGTTACATAATTCCCACACTGACAGAAACTTTACAACTCTATACAGTTTTCATAAATTATTTTACACTTTTAATCTCTCGTCAATGTAAAACTATACACAACACCTTGAGCAGTTGTTTCCAATTTATTGGCAGAAAAGAAAAAGAGTTTAAACAACTGGGGACTATTAATACATCTCAAATAGCTCAGTCTTGTTACCTTTTATCCGAAATGCCTGGGACCATAAGTGTTTCGGATTTTGGATTTTTTATTTTGGAACTAAGCGACACAGTAGCATCAGCAGAAGACCTGTATCAGCTGTTAAACAGCAACAACAAACGACGGCTTTTTGAGCGCCAACATGATGCCACAAGTGGAAAATTCACATGAAATGTTTAGTATTTACCCAAAAACCTTACCTCTGCTTACAAAGGATGATAAATGCAGAAAATTCTGCTGGATGGCTTTTTCAAATATTTCCTCCAGAGTCATTCACAATGGTTTTTGACTTGGAATTCTCTCTTTGATTTTATAAACTGATATGATTTCTTGTTAAGTTATGAATGCACGCTGTTCTAGTCCTTCAACAAGTCCATCACACAATTTTTCTGCAGTGTTAACCAAGTCATCTTCATCGTTGCTCACCTTGATGCAGAACAATTTTGGCTATTTCACCAACCCTCCTAGCGAATGAACGAACCACAGGAGCCTCATGTTAAAAATGTCTTCGCTTCTTCCAGCTTACTGGCGGACTCTGAAGGTATATTTTTTGCACATGTAAGGCGATGAGACAACATTTTATTCTCACTTGACATACGGAATCCTTCAAAATCACCACCTTGTTCATCATCACCGTTGCGGGCCAGAGGTTGTGTCAGGTATGTACAACTGTGTCTTTATTCATTGTGTTCCAAGCATTGGTAATGGCATATATGGCATCCTTTCTGCTAAACTCCTTTTGGATACTCACCATACCCAAGCACTGCTGCCAGCATGCAGTTCTTTATATTCACTGTTCATTGATCTAAGGATGCCTTGGTCACATGGCTGAATTAATTAAGTCACATTTGAGGGAAATTACATGGCATAAACATTATTTTTGATGAAAGTTTCAGCTGGAGGATGAGCAGAACAAAAGGAGAAACAAAATCTTGCAGTCATCATCCAGTCCAGAGCTTCCCTGCAGTGAGTATGACCCGCTGATACGAAATGTTTGTGAAACCCATCAGAAAAAGTATCCCGTGCCTTCCTTTTTGCATAACAATGGACTGGTAAGAAATGGACTCCTTTAAAACAAGGACATAAGCTTTTGCCTATCCCAGCAAGTTGACACTTGAGCATGCCTGCTGCCTTAGCACATCCCAGCAGTTATTCTGTCCTTGGCATCCTGAATTCTTGCAGGGGATGTCCCATCACCTGTAGTTAGTATCTTTCTGGGGCAATAAGACCAAATCGGCGATGTTTCATCATCATGATTAGGCTCGTTCTGGCCTCAGATTTTCATCAGCAAAGAATCTTGACAAACTCGTCAATGAATTTCTCCGCCGCTTCCTCATCAGCAGATACTTCATCGTCACAAATCTTTAAAAATTTAATGCCTTGTCTTTTCTTAAATTTATTCAATCAGCCTATTGTATATTCACAGTACCCTTCAATTTTGAGTTCATCATGAATGAACCTTGCTTGTTTCATGATCAGCAAACACGTGTTCACTGCGACACTAGCGGATCCATTCCTTCAATACACGATCGAGATCTTCACTTTCAGTTTTAATGCAGTGTTTTGCTATTTTTCATCAACTTCTGATCATCACTTTTAGGAGAGAACTTCAACAGCTTAACCTTCTGTTTCTTCAGGTCACAGATGGTGGTCGTTCCAACACCACACTCTTCTGTAAGATCTTTCACACTTACACTCCTGTCCAGTTTCTCCAACAGCTTGATTTTCTGTGCTTCCTCTTTTTCCTTATCACTCTTACTCATGGGGGTATCTGCAGGCTTTTTCGTCATTTTCCACTATTTCTTTGTACCACAGAGCTCAGTTGTTACCAAAATGGCACCGACAGAGAGTCAGAGCCCCACATGGGAAAGTGAGGTCAGATAATGAATTTTCTTTCCACTTGTGACATCATATTACCACTAAAAAATTTCAGATTTCGGATAAGGGGTATTCAACCTGTATCAGAGGCAAACCGAGAATACAATTTGAATTAAATTAATCCCCCCTAAATCAAACAGTAATTTCCAGCATCAACAGGTCTAAAACCACCTGATATTCAACGAGTTGTCAGCACTTCCTACTCGATTCAACTTTAAAACAAATGAAAGGTGCCAACTTGGTCATACATTACATGATAAGCACACAAATAAAACACTCTAAGCCTCAATTACTGCTAAACCCTCAATGGTACAGAAAGTCCTTGGGTTACACAAGGGTTCTGATAATAGTCTGTATGCCAACTTTCTGCAAGTCTGAATTATCCATTTTCTATAGCTATCCATATTATAATGCTTTGCATACATTTTCTTTCATCGTTTACCCCAACACTAACCATAATTAAACTAATGAATTATATGCTGCACCCAATGGTTAATGAATACCATGAAGCATTATTACCATCTTGAAAAAAATCTTCAAAACCTTATGGGAAAAGTTGGATTCTTGCATGTCAGGTCTTCCGTAACATGTAATCCTTGCACTGAGAATTAACTTTAAAAGGTGTAGAGGTTAATTTCTTCATACTTTTGATTTTTGTCTTTCATTTAATAAAAAAATGATAAAACTTTTGCATGTTATTCCTTTCTTATCTAAAAATTCCTTCAATACAAATGTATACTGAATAATAACTTGTACTTCAGACTCTGCTTGCCTCAGTGAAAATTCTTCAATTTGACTCACTGAAGAAACATTGTTGTCTTTCATTAAAAAAAATAGGACCAGGAGTAGGCCTTTCAGCCCATCAAACCTGCTTTGCCATTCAATAAAATCATGGCTAATCTGATGATAGGCTCATCTCTAGCTAATATCCCCATAATCCCCCTACTATGAAAAATGTATCTAACCTCATCTTAAATACATTTACTGAGGTAGCGTCCACTACTTCCATGAACAGAGAATTCATTAGATTCACTACTCTCTGGGAAAAGCAGTTCCTTCTCATCTTCATCCTAAATCTACTACCCTTAATTTTGAGGCTATGCTCCTTTATTCTAGTCTCATCAACCAATGGAAACAATTTTCCTACCTCTATCTATTCCTTTCATAATATGTTTCCATAAGACTCCCTCTCATTCTAAATTTTAGTAAGAACAGTCCCAGATGACCCAATCTCTCCACATAGGCCAACCCCCTCATTTCTGAAATCAATCTAGCGAACCTCCACTCCAAGGCCCAGCATATCTTTCCTGAAATAAGGAGGCCAGAACTTCACACAGTACTCCAAATGTAGCCTCACCGATGCCTTGTACAGTTGCAGCATAACAGCTGAACTCAGTCCCTCCAGCAATGAAGGCCAACATTCCATTTGCCTTCCTGATAGGCTGCTACCCTGCAAACTAAATTTTTGCAAGTCATGTATCTGCACTCCCAAGTCCTTCTGCATGCTGCAATTGCTGGCCATTTGATCTTCCACTTTTCCTTCCAAAGTGAAAAGCTTCACACTGACCAAACTCCATTTGGCAGACCCTTGCCCACTCACTGAAACTATCTAAATCTCCCTGCAGACTCTCTGTAGCCTGTGAACAATTTGCTTTTCCACTCATTTTAGCGTCATCAGCAAACTTCACCACACACAGATCCCTCTGATCAGTTGCAGACCCAGTACTGACCCATAACACGCTGCTCAGGACTGACTGTCAACTAGAAAAACACCCCTGCACCCCAATTCTCTGCTTTCTATTGGTTAACCAATGCTCTATCCATGCTAATATATCACCCCCAACTCTATGCATCCTTATTTTATGGATGAGCATTTTATGCAGCACCTTATCAAACGCCTTCTGGAAAACCAATTACGCCCACTGTTCTCCTCTATCTACTGGGCTTGATATATCCTCAAAGAATTCCAGCAAGTTTGAATCCTTGCTGCATTTGCCAGATGATTCCAATTCGTTCCACGTTTTCCTATTTCTTTAATGATGGCTTCAAACATTTTCCCAACTTCAGATGTTAAACTAACTGGCCTATATAGTTACCTGCCTTTTTCATCCATCATTTTTTGAACAGTGGCATGACATTTGCTATCTTCTATTCTGCCAGGACTGCCGAGAGCCCAGAGAATTTGGATAAATTATCATCAAAGCGTCAACTATAACTTCTGCCATTTCTTTCATTACCATGCATTCCGCCAGCTCCAGGAGGTTGAAAAATATGATTGATTATAATGGGTCTAGCAAGCAAAAAAAAAAAACAATTATAACCAAAATGTTTTTAAATTGAGCCCATATTCCAAATCTATTTCTCAATATCAGATTATATGTCAAATTTGAAAAAGAATATGGTAAAAAGGAAATTAAGTTGATTAATGATTCTTCATTTTGTACAAGACAAGGTTTATTACAGTTTAAGGTGGTACACAGAATACACGCCTAAACTTAAATTTTCATGTTTTTATACAGATGTCAATCCATTCTGAGAAGTGTAAAATTTTTGAAGTTTCACGTTTTGGGAGTGTCCCAATTTAGAAAGATTTGGGGAAAATGTTTTTCAATCTTTGTCAACGATTTTTAAGATTCATTGCTTTGCTTGGTGTTTCTCGTGAACCAGATATACTTGTGTCTGTATCTCAAGAGAAATTTTTAGCTTTTAGCCAGACGAGCAATTTTAATGCAATGGAAAGATGAATCTTCACCTACTCATACACAGTGCTTACATGATGTAATGTCATATTTAAGATTGAAGAAAATTAGATACAACATTATATATAAAATTTCAATTTGAAAAGATGTGGGGCTCATTCATAGAATATTATCTATCATGTCTGGCAGATCTAAGCAATTTGGACGCTCCAACACTTCTGTCTGATTTCTGAAAGTCACTATTCAATCCAGATTTTATTCTTTTCTGTAATCTTGATTAGAGGAAAGGGGTAGATTAGAAATAGTTTTTTTTACTTTTTTTTAGATTAATTGATATATTCTGATTTATTATTTTTGTCCGAGATTACGATATTAATTGGATAATATATATGTGTGTTGATCAAGGCTTGATACAATGGGTTTCTATCAAGAATTATTTTTAAGAAACTCATATTAACGATTATGGATTTTTTCTTATGTGAACTGTATCCATATTAATTGTGATATGCACTTGATATGATATGCCTTTATATTAGTTGACTATGTATGTAGGATTTATACATTAAACTCAATAAAAATATTTTTAAAATAAAAACCTCTTTAAAAGTCTTTCACTGTTCCTCAATCGTCCCACCATATAGACTGTGTTCTTAGTCTACACAAGCCAATTCCTCCTTCATCCTCTTTTAATTTCTTTAGTTTAGGCATAATACACTTGCTTTAGACTGAACAGTGAACCTTAATTTGTATGTGGAACTTGATCAAACTGTGATCATTCTTTCCAAGAGGATCCCTGACTACAAGATAGCTTATTGTACCCATTTCATTGCACAGAAACAGATCCAAGATAGCATGTTCCCTTGTAGGTTCATTAGCATGCTGTTCAAGCTATCACAGATGCATTCTATGAAGTCCTCCTCAAGGTTGCTGACCAACATGATTCACCCAGTCTAGTGCATGTTAAAGCCCTCTGCAATAACTGCTGTTCCATTCTTACGAGCTTCTGATAGTTGGTTTATTGACTGTGCCTCTGTAATGTTATTACTGGGTGGCTTATAGACCAGTCCCACCATATTTTCTGCACATGCTTGTTGCAAACATACTGCAGAAAACATTGTAATGAAAATGATCTCCAAAGAAAATATTGCAAATTGCCATTAAAGTCAGTGAAAGGTTTCTGGGTAGCTGAGAACACTTTCTTTATCACTCAGCAAGAAATCTGGACAAAATATTCCATCAATACCCAGCAGAAATTTAAATAAATCAAAACAAGTTTATATATCCATCATTATGTTGCATATAATAGAAATGATAAGATTATAATATTCAATATACAATGAAGCTCGTTATTTCAACACAAACTCTACCAACAGCAGACAAATATCTTACAAGCAACTGTAGCATTCATCCTTTAATAAGTCTAACACTTGAAGCCATGTATTGACTGGTGCCCCAATATGTTAAATGAATCCAACTTCCAAATCTCTGCCATATTGCTGAAGAAAAAAAAATAGAGGAAAATTGATCAGTGGAGTAGTCCTGTGCACTACCAATTAACCATTCCAAATGAGGCAGAAGCCCAGAAGCAGCAAGCACATAGCCGATTAATCAAATGGGAAGTAAATCAAGGGGGAAAATATTAACATGCAACTACATTTTTCTAGTTTTAACCCAACCAAAGTATATAAAGTGAAATTCTGTATAGGGCATTCCTTTGCTGATATA
Source organism: Narcine bancroftii (assembly GCF_036971445.1). Classification (NCBI taxonomy): domain Eukaryota; kingdom Metazoa; phylum Chordata; class Chondrichthyes; order Torpediniformes; family Narcinidae; genus Narcine; species Narcine bancroftii. Next base: position 10,601,702 of record NC_091475.1, on the reverse strand, counting down.
GTTAAAACAATCAATTGGATGATATCTACAGATATTGCCCAGTCAAATACTGCTTCAGCACCAATTGTGCTAGATGAATCTCAGAACATTTTCCAATGTTCACCAGTTGCAGTTAAACCATATCTTTTTCATAAAAACAAAGCTTTTGTCACATTAGTGAATCTTAACATCTCTCCACACAAGGGAATATAATCCTACTTCTGTTCTGGTAACCACATAGATAACAGTGCAATAAACAATACCCAAAAAGTCAGACATTGAAAAATTAGAAAATTAAGAGGAATGAAACTTCAAATAGTGTATGTCAGACAACATTAAACATGCTGTGTCAGCTGCAACTCAGCCAATTCCTTCGAGTTAGAACCTTCCAGTTTCAAATCCTACCCAAGCGCCTAAACTACTATCAAACTAAAGACTTACTGAAATGTTGGAGGAGCTTTATTTCAGATGAGGGGCAGCACAGCTAATATAGTGATTCGTGCAATACTATTACAGCTCCAGCAACCCAGGCTGTGAGGAGTTTGTACATTCTCCTTGCATCTGTGTGGGTTTCCTCTCATCTCCAAAAATGTACAGGGATTGTAGGCTAATAAGTATATTTTGAGGGAACATGGTCATGGGCAAAGTCCTGTCAAAATGCTTTATGTTTATTTTTTTTTAAAACTATGGTGATCAATAGATTCAACTTTTCTATCAGGATCTGAATGCATTCCAAATTTATATAGCAACCTCTTGGGCAACTAGGCTTACAAGGTTAGGGGCTCTGCATCAGCCCTATGGCCTGCAGTTCCTCACTTCTAAATTCTATTGCTGACGACCATAATGAGTTTGGTGATTAACCCTCTGGGTCCTGTTGGTCAGCATCTAGCTGGTCCATTTATGCCTGGGATGGCTCTACTCAGCTAGATTTTCTGGTCTACATCAACCTGAGTTTGCAAAAGCTACCTTTGCCAAATTAGAGACACCAATAAATTGTTCCTGCTGCGTCCACACTACATTCTTGTGGCATGGTTTCCCAATCACACCCATCTCCCTACAGCATTAATGAAGATAGTCACCATCAACCTCCTGCCACTGCTGCCCCCCCCCCCCCAACACTGACCTTCTCCCTCCACGAGCTGAAACGTCAAATTACACCACCCAACCTCCTCCATCTAAGTTCAACCCAAAGCTCCCGAGCTGCCCCTCCTAACCTTCAGCACCAGCTACCTTGGCTTCCCACGCCTTCAAACACTAGGGTTCTCCTCCCATTACTTCTTCCAATTCTGACCTTTTTCCTAAACTTGTCTTCTCCCATCTATCACATCCAACACCAAGCTTCTCTTCTCCCCCGAGTCCAAACAAACATCCCACCGCCCCCTCAAACCATCCCAACACTGGGCTTCCCCCACACCCCCATCCCAATGCCGGGCTTCAACCCCCACTACCATCCCCACATTGGGCTTACCATCCCCACATTGGGCTTACCATCCCCACATTGGGCTTACCATCCCCACCCCAAAGCTGGGCTTCTACCCCTCCCATCCCAACACCGATCTACTTCCCCACCCACAACCATCCTAACGCCAGGCTTCTTCCTCCCCAACCATCCCAACACTGGGCTTCTTACCCCCCCACCCCCAAATCCACTCCAACTCCAGGATCAACCCCCCCCCATCAACTCTGGGCTCAACCCCCCCTACCATCCCCTCCAACTCAAGGCTCATCCACCCCCCCCTCCAACTCAAGGCTCATCCACCCCCCCACCATCCCCTCCATCTCAAGGCTCATCCACCCCCCCCCACCATCCCCTCCAACTCAAGGCTCATCCACCCCCCCCCACCATCCCCTCCATCTCAAGGCTCATCCACCCCCCCCCCACCATCCCCTCCAACTCAAGGCTCATCCACCCCCCCCCCACCATCCCCTTCAACTCAAGGAACTCAAGGCTCATCCACCCCCCCCCCCACACCATCCCCTCCATCTCAAGGCTCATCCACCCCCCCCCACCATCCCCTCCAACTCAAGGCTCATCCACCCCCCCGCCACCATCCCCTCCAACTCAAGGCTCATCCACCCCCCCCCCACCATCCCCTCCAACTCAAGGAACTCAAGGCTCATCCACCCCCCCCCACCATCCCCTCCATCTCAAGGCTCATTCACCCCCACCCCCACCATCCCCTCCAACTCAAGGAACTCAAGGCTCATCCACCCCCCCCCCACACCATCCCCTCCATCTCAAGGCTCATCCACCCCCCCCCCACCATCCCCTCCAACTCAAGGCTCATCCACCCCCCCGCCACCATCCCCTCCAACTCAAGGCTCATCCACCCCCCCCCCCCCACCATCCCCTCCAACTCAAGGAACTCAAGGCTCATCCACCCCCCCCCCCACCATCCCCTCCATCTCAAGGCTCATTCACCCCCACCCCCACCATCCCCTCCAACTCCAGGCTTCTCCCCCCCCCCGTCCTCGCCCCTCATCACCGGACCCCTCGCGGGATGAACGGGCCAAACATCGACAACATTCGCCATCTTTCTGCCGCCATCCAGCGGCCCCGTTGTGAGCCGTCTCCAGGGCGGGGGCTCCGGGGCGAGTCACTCCCCTGCCGGGGCTCGGGCCCCGGGGCGTCGTCTCCGCGCTCGGGGTTCAGGCAGGCTCCGCAGCGGCGACCGCCGAAGGCCGCACGCCTCCGCCCGGAGCCCAGGGACCGAGACCCTGGCTTTCAGTTCTTCGGCTCATTTGGTCCTAACGACCTGTCGTGCCGTTACCTCTGGTGCTTCTCGTCTTCGATCTCCTTGATTTTCTTCACCACGAAGGAGCGGAAGATCTCTTCGATGTTGGTCGCCATGGCAGTTGTCCAGCCTGTGGCCTAAAGTTTCCCACAATGCAACTGTCGGTCCCATCCCCGTCGGTCCCCGTCGCCGTCACTAGGGGGAGCCGATCGCCCCGCAGCGGCGGACGTCACAGGGACCTGAATGGGACACGAAATTTGGCCTGCCTCACAGGGCCTACTTGACATGGAGCACCTCACCAAAAAATAAATAGTGCAGGTCAAGTCAAAAGTGAGGCAGTGTCTGTGGTTCGTTGATCATTCAGGAATCAGGTGGCGGCGGGGAAGAAGATGCCACTGAGGGCTCGACTGTTGGCTCCTGGTCCTTTTGGGAGGAAACCCACGCGGAGGGCGTACAAACTCCTTACAGGCGGCGCAGCACTCTATAAGCCCGGCCCGGACCCAATCACTGGCTCTGTGCTAACCGCGACGCCAACTGGGCCGCCCTACGATGTCCTCAACGGAGTGAAGATTGTGCTGCCTTATGACGTCCTCGATGGCACGAAGACTGATCCCCGAGATGCCGCAGGACGAGTTAACAACCCTCTGGAGTTTGGAGTTTGGAGTTTGGGTCCCCCCCCCGTCCTGAGCATTGGCACCTCCATACCAGAGAGAATGCTCTCCACAGGACTCTTCAGTGAATATCAGAGTCTCAGATGGTTACTGCACACAGTTCCTTTAGTCGTTCAGCATTCTCACTGCATTTGGGAAGAAGCTTTTTATCACCCTGATGCTGCCGACTGATACTCCAAAACAAGTATCTCTTTCCTGATGGGAGTAGCTGAAAGATGTTATGTTCAGGGTGGAAGGGGTCCTCAGTGATTTTGCACGCCCTCTTCAGACAATGATCCCAGTAGATCAGTCGATGGGGGAGGGAGACTCCAGTGATTCTCTTTGCCACACTCATGGTCCTGTGGATTGACCTCCAATCCATTTCTGTGCAGCACCCATACCACACTGTGATGCAGCCGGCCGTGAGCTCCTGTAGAAGGTTGGTAGTTTTGCCCGTTTCAGTCTTCTCAGGAAGTGCAGTCACTGTTGCATCTCCCTGACGAGTGAGATGTTGTGCGTCCACAATAGGTCACTAATTGAACCCCAAGGATCTTGGTGCTCTCCACTCTCTACTACAGTTATTGATGTGTAGTGGAGGGTGGTTGTTCCTGGTCCCCCTGAAGTCCACGATCATCTCCTTTGTCTTGTCCACATTGAGAATCAGGTTGTTACTTTCACACCTGATCACGCGATTTTCCACCTCTTCTCATTATTGCTGATGAGGATAAATACTGTTGGGTTATCTGTAAACTTGATGGCATTTTTGGAGTTGGATCTGATGGTGCAGCCATGGGTCAGTAGCATGAACAGGAGCAGGCTGAGCACACAGCCCTAAGGGGCACTAGTGCTCAGTGTAGTCTGTCCTTAGGAAGTCCAGAATCCAGTTACAGAGGGGAGTGTTGAGTCCCAAAGAGAACAGCTTTTCCACAGGCACCTGGGGAATGATTGTATTAAACATCAAGATTATGTCAATGAACAGCAGTATGGGGGTATGAGGTGTCATTCTCCAAGTGAGTCAGGACAAATTTAATTCTACACAGAAATAGAAAATGTCTAGATATTAAGGGTATCAATGGATACAGGAATGGTGCAGGAAAATAATGCTGTAGTAGAAAATCAGTCATGGTCTTTGATGACAATTAGAGTTGAAGGATCTTATGGCAAATGCTATTCTTAATTCTTGTCAAATGTTCTTTTAAGGAGTTAAATCCATCAGGTGCTAATGTGGTTAAACTCTGAATTTCATGTTTTAACGAGACTAGTTTGCAGCTATGCAATTTGAGGAACCTTCCAAGAGACTAGGAGCTGTGGAAGTTATAACTAAGAAACATGGGAAGAGGAGAAAGTCAAACTCTACCAGTCTTGCTGTTCAATATGGTGATGCTGCAATTTGTCCACTTTCTACCCAATCTCCATATTATTTTTACTGTCCATAAATCTCAGTTTTGAATTAACCCAATTCCAGAGCCTTCTGAGTTGGAGCTTGAAGGCATTTGTCAGTATCTGACCTAAATGTTTGAGACCTTTATTCTCTGATTGTGGGACTGGTTGTTTTTTTTTTAATTTTTTTTTTTCACACCATAAACCACATTAACCATGATACATACTTTTTCCTTTTCAAATATATACAGTGCCATTTTCTCCCCCCCCCCTCCTCCCATCCCACCCTCCCTACCTCCCCCCCCCCCCGTCCATTTAAAGTACAAAATCTAGGATACATTAAACCAGTCAAACAATGTTGTCATTCAATAAAAATAAACAAGAAATTCCACTGAGTCAATTCTTTTCATTTCCTTCTCCTTTCGTTAATTTAGGTAGTGAATGTCGATTGTGGGACTGGTTGATAATAGATGATCACTATTGACACATGCGAATGGGGATGAAATTGACATTGCCCTCCCTTGAACTTGGATAGATCTACTTGATATCAGTTCCTAGCATGTTAGATGTCCATGGACTTGAATTAGATATCCACACACGTGTGAATTAAATATATATTTAAGTGAAAGAGAGAGGTATGTCACATCACTCTCCGATATCTGGATGCCTTCTCATGTCAGCAGACATCACAGACATATGAACCTGAATGGAAAATCATCAACTGAGATCCATGCAGTTTCTCCCCAAACTCAATTAATGGACATTTTCCTGAAAAACAGTTGCTTACTGCACATAAACATTGTAGTGAATGACAATTTCCAGTGCAAAATAGATGATTTTTTAAATTTTGTCATTATGGAAAGGAATTTTCATTTAGGTTGCAAAAAAAAAGTCTCCCTCTCATACATAAAGCATGAGAATTAACATGCCTGAAATCAAATGTCATCTTTGCTCTGAAACATTTCTTGTGGCTGAATAACTTGTCATTTTTAAATTAGTTGGAAATGATTTAATTAAACCAAAGTGCTTGATAGGTTCCAGTGACCTTTTGTGCTTAAGGTCAATTGACCATTTAATAGGTGGGCAAATTGGAAACCCCTTCCTCGATTTCAACAGCAGGGACCCCGCCTTTCAAATATTCATCCTGAATAAAATGTTCTTCTCAAATACAAGTTACAAGTAAAAAATGTAGGGAATAAAATATCTATCAGACATGTCCACCACCACACAGTTTCACAGACTGATTTTATCTAATTGGTTTGATCCCTCTCCACAAATGCCATTACACATCCAAGGGAATTTTCTTTTTAACTAATTGTTCTAGCAAAGGATAGCAAGTTTACATCACATCCTGTGCCAAATTGCTATAATCGAACTTTAAATTTCAATTCAATAATTTCTTCAAAAAATATGACTGGATTATTTGTTATTAATTACAATCTGGATATTTTGAATTGGATAAAAATAAAATACATTTTTTTTATTCTTAAAAGCACCTGATTTTGATTGTAAAATTATCAAAAAAATGCATTAATTTGTTTTTTGTGATTTGAGCATAGCCAGTATTCAATGCCATTCCTAAATGCCCTTGAGAAAGTGGTAGGGAGTCACCATCCTGAGCAATTTATGCTTGCCATCCCATTTCATGAAGCATTGAGTCAACCACACACAAGAAACAGCACACTTTCTCCCTAAAAGAAAACATTACTAACCCAGATAGACTTTTGTAGCAAAATTTTTTTAAAATTCCAGTTGTCAATTTGATTTTTAACTTTCACAGTTGCATTTCTGGGATTTGAACTCATATTGCTGGATTATTAGTCCTTTATCCAGTGGATCAACATTGTAATCTTAAATACTAAGGTTCAACAAGCCAGAGTCATCAAATTTTCTTGAGAAGCACCATTAGTGCTCCACTACCTTCAGACGCCTCCATGCCCGCATGTGAGATAACCGCCACCACTCCATCAAGTTGAAGATCCGAGTCTACGAGGCCTGCGTGCTGAGTACTCTACAGCTGTGAGTCCTGGGTCACATACAGAAAGCAAGAACACCGCCTTAACGCATTCCATTTCCGCTTCCTCGAATCCATCCTAGGCTACTCATGATGCGACAGAATCACAAACGTCCAAGTCCTGGAAGTACAGACCTCTACTCAATCATCCGCGTTCGCTGTCACATTGTCTGTATGGAGGACGGCTGATTGCCCAAAGATGTCCTCTACGGTGGGCTACCAGATGCTCCCCGCCCTGTTGGCCGCCCACATCTTCACTACAAAGTACGTCAACCATACTGACTGGGAGGGCCTCGCAGGAAAAGAGAGAAAAAAAAAATCGCACTGCATGGCGTTCTGCGATTCACAGTGGCACATCACAATGTGCCAACAATAATAAAAAGTTCTGTGAGGGCAGAAGAGCTACAAGGCACCGAGATCATCTTCGCTCACGAAGGGATGGGCCACGATGATGATGAACTCATAGTTGTTGGCATTTAGCCTTGGGAATCAACTGTTAAGAGGAATTGCCCCAATACAAGTAGCAGTATTCTAGCTAATGAGAATCATTACTGAATGGAGGGTACTGTTTAATGATAGGAAGTGGCTACAAGTGAGCTTGATATATTAGTGTAGAACACAAAACTGCAAGAGGCACATTATCTGTGCCCGAATTCACCAGTGAGCTTCAAACTGCAAGTGTAAAACATTAGCAGGAGTAGCCTCAACTGATGCTGAAGCAAGCAAGCCATTTGTGATCCAGCCTCCACAGGTAAAGCAGTTCAGCCCCATGGGCGAGCCTATTCAAATGCTACAGAGAACAAACTCAGTGAGGACTGTATTTTGTGTGTTGTCTCCTCTAAATAAACCATGCTCAGCCTTTTTTTTTGTGGCTTTGGCCACCTTAAGACTCTGCTCAAGTTTATGGAGCAGTCAGGTTTAGTTAGTTTTTTTTTCCCGTACTTCTGTCCGACCGACTACGTGAAAACAAAAAAGTATTTATGATACACGAGATGAGATAAAAGGTTTTTACTCAACTGTAGCTTTTGATTTCAGAGAAAACAGGAACTCATTCTTGATGAACATGTACGAAAGTACATCACAAAACTCACATCACAAAAAAAATTTTTTTAAAGATTCTTAGAGCAATGATTATTGCACACAATGCGTCACTGGGAAACCTTAAGACTAAACTTAAGAATGCAAGAACTTAATAAATAAAAATAACTTTAAAAGAATAATTCTTACAAAATGAGCTTGATGTTCCAGTGCAATTTTTTTTGATGCCAGGTTCCAAATTAGGTAGTAATAGTCGAAGACCCCCTCTTGTAATATCAAGCTTGTTCCTGGATTTTGTCAATGAAACCACCTTGCTGAATCAACATTTAACTCAGTGTATTGAGTGAAAGGCAACGAAAAATAGTAGTTTCAGAAATTCATTTGGCAGATCACTCTTAACCCAAAAGTCTTTTTTTTTTTAAATTGATTGAACTTACCAGTCTGAAGATCCATCGACCTCTTGAATTTCTACGTCAACATTAGTGGATTGTTCCTCAAATGCAGGATATTCAGATTCATCAGGTCATTAAATCTTTTCTGCAGATCAGTGTCTCTTCACTTTAAGTGTTTCACATAAACGGTAATTTTCAATGCCTCTACATTTGTGTTCAATTTGGAAATTGTCAAAGTTCCTGACGGCTGATATTGCTCCAATAGACCGAGCTTTTTAAGTAAAAGACACAATGGCTTCCTTACTATCAATGAGGTAATTTTAATTACCCTGTAAGGTCTTGTTCAATAAAGCGAGTTTGTCAAAGATAAAACACGTTCATCTTTGCATCAACGAGTTTTTCTTTGTGAAAATGAAAGGAAACTTTCAGAGTGCAACAAAATGGCAATTTTCTTTAGACAGCCGCCTCACCTCAGTGGGCAGCCGCAGCATCTGGAAATGTTAGTCATTTTCTTCAGGCAGCTGCCCGAATAAACAGTCTTGAAGGGGGTGTGATTTTATAAAGTTTACAGTCTTTATGACAATTCAAAGAGAAGCATTTGAATGTCCTAAGTTTTTAGCCACTAATGATGCAATGTACAGTAAAGACTGAAGGTATATCATTTTTCAGGTGTGTGATGAACCCTCTATATTGTCCACCATTGAAGTGGCATCATGAGTTACGCTGGCAACTATGTTCTCAAAGGAATATGTTCTCATTTACGTAATTCTTATTTGAAAACAGTCAGTCCCTGAGTATCCATTTTAATCCTTCTAGGAAACAACAACTCTTCTATCAGCTTGTTTCCATTCCAGAATCTGGCAGAAGCTACAAGAAGAGTACTGTCATCTTGCAGGATGGATTGTTTAATTGTATTGAGAATTTCTTGGATTGTAATTAAATGGTAATTATTTTTAGTCCCTTGCTATCTCATTAATTCTTCTAGAAACAGTGGAATCACTCAAAGGAATTACCTGAATAGGTTTTTTTTAACCATTTAAATTCATGACGCCAGATATTATGGACACTGAAGGCAAAATAAGTGACCTCAGCAATATTATGAGCATTTCCACTTTTAGCAATCAATTCACTCATCTTACATGATGCAAGAAGACCCTTTTCTAATTTCTGTGACTTTTCACTAATCACCTGTTTGAGCAATGGGCTTTGAAGTAATCCAAGAGTTTCTTTCTTCTCTGTCAATATGGTTTCCAAATGCTGTTTCGTCTTGCTTGGCCCCAAGTGTTAGTTTGAAAAAGTATATATAAAAAAAACAAACACATTTGCATAGAAGGGTCTTGTGGAGATTTAATGAAACCATACACTAAGTATTCCACTGAATACTACTGACACTTTTTTGCTGAGGAACTCATGGGTAAAATTATTTCTGAAACAAACAAAAATCAACTAGCACAAGACAAAAGCACTTCTTACAAAGGCCAGCTCAAAAGTAAGCTTCTATTTTATGGAAAATAATAAACAACGTACCTTCTTCAATAAAATCTAGCAGAAGGAAACATATATTCACGACCTGTCACAAAAACTTGAAGTAAGATGTCAGCTAGACATCTTGCGGATGCGAGAAATATGGAGCAATACTTTTCCATTTCCTGGAATTGAAGGCAATAGAATAAAAGGGGAAAATTACGTGGAAGGCAATTCCTATCCAAATCTGGTTCCATGTCAGTCAAACAATTATGTCAAAGAACACTCTGAAAACGTTGTTGGTTCTCCACATTATCTAGGTCATTCAGGGCTGTCTCCAAATGCCTCCAACCTTGCGGGGAAAAAAATTATGCTTTGTTTTATTCCCCAAAAAATGTTTAATCCTTTCAGTTTCCATGCCCCCCAATATACCTTGGGCCCTCCTCATTAAGAATTTCAATCCATGGCCCCTCCTTAAATGTACAGTGGCCACCATTGAGAAGGGCTGCTCTAAATTACAAGGTTACAGGGAATACATGATTACAAAAGCCTGTTGCTTCTGAGAGGAAACAAGGGCCGTGGTTTTTCAGACCAGTGAGGTTGATGATCACACTGCAGATCAAGTTTGGGCTTTGTACTTGTGATTTGGGAGGCAACAGGAAAAAAAGCAAAACTCCCACTGGAAGGGTTCCTGATGGGTGTCAAGAGATGCCCAGAAATAGACACAATATAATTCTGCTCCAGGTTAAGAGAATTTTAATCTGAACCATACTTTCCTTTTGGGAAGGCAGGGGGTGGGAAAGAAAGCTATGCAAATGAAATTCAAGTTAGGCATTTGAAATATGTAAATTGTTTATTTCAAACAAGCAGTAATGTTATTTGCCAACAGAGAATATGTTAAAACTCTTTAATAATCCAGCATCTTCACAATCTTGGTAGGGCAAACTGGCAGATTTTCTGGATTACTGGATACCCCAAACATACTTTCAAAGTTTACTTTGTGATTTGATTTTATACAATAGTATAAGAATTTTCCAGTTTAAAATGGGAAGTGGGAACAGGGGCCCTTGGTAAGTGCAATTGGAATATCGAACTGCAGCCCTGATACATCCAAAGGGAAATCTGGAAACAGAGCCCAAGTTTGAGAGGACAGGAAATAACATTCAGCGAGCCAGATGCTAACTATCTTTGCAAGCAAGTGCATTCCAGATTATAGGAGTTTTAATGTGGAGTTGTTTCAGACTTGCACAGTAGTTCAAGGTGTGAAACACAAGTCTGCAGACCCTGTGATTATTTTAAAAAAAACACAAATGCTGGAGGGTGTCTTGTAGCATCCATAGGAGGTAAAGATGTATTACTGATATTTCCAGTCCCGAAGAAGGGCTCAGACCCTAAAACATGGGTAATACATCTTTACCTCCTATTGGTGCTGCAATACCTGCTGAGTTCCACCAGCATTTCAGTGTTTTTACTCTAGTAGTTGAAGGCCCAGGTTTAGGATATCCAGTTTACTGAGGATAAAAGCTTTATGAGCAACTGATCATAGTTGTTCATTTGTTTTTTCCAGAATGACGTTGTAATTGATTCAGGACACACTGCTGAATTTTGTGCTACACACCTTGAACAAACAGCCCCTATTATGTGTAGTGACCAGACAGTTTACATAACAGCTCAAAGTTAGTGAGATATTTTGGCTTCAAAAGCCTGGCTTTTCCTTTATTTCTTGCAAGTTAGTTTAGTTTAACCTTCTGCACTGGGACTATCAAAGAAAAGGTACCTGTTGTAATTAATATCTGGTCTGCAACCTAGTGCAATTTTCTATGCAAGTCTGGGGAAGTAAACTTCCCCCTTCCCTGAACTTTTAAATCTCTCACAAAATTACAAGTTAAAACACATACTTGTAAAGTATTACCACAAAAATTTACAAATTGTTTTTTTTTCCTTCCTTTCTGTAGTTTTCTGTTGTAGTCGGTGAAAGTTCTTGGTGTTAAAACAGCAAGTCATTCTATTAATGATAACCCTTTTCAAATTACAATATCAAAATGAGCACAATGGGGCTGTTGCTGGATTTCTCTGCCAGTGTGGAATGCGCCACAAGAGATACGTAAAGCAAACCAAATGTGGTCTTACATTTGGTAGTTTGTAGAACATTTTTGTAACAAATCCCAATGAACCTGTTGCTTGGATTCAGCTGGAGTCCTGAACTTTCCAGCAAATCTTCCCATCTTCTCCCAAACATACTGCTCCTGTGGCCACCAGGTGGATAGCAGCTGGATATGCCATGTGCTCAGCTTCTTTCACCCTTTCCGACAGCATCTCTTCAGTATCCCCCACCTTCACTGGCACAACCTTCTGCGCAATGATTGCTCCATTATCAACTTCTTCCTGAAACACCCAATGAAATTGCAGAAACAGCATTTAAAACAAATGTTGACTGACATCAGCTAATCTCATCTTCAGCTGAGAACAACGTCCAAGACTCTTATGGGATGTGTAGATTAGTATTGAAACTAATGTCATGTTTACATGCACATCGAGAGGGTCTTCACTACTTTTGTTCAAAATTCCACCCAACAATGACAGACACAGGAACTATTGCAAGCAAGCACTGTGTGGCTCATTTAAAAGCCAGATCCATCTTCTAAAGCAGAGAACACCCATAATGTTAATATGGGGTTCAACTTTTCAATGAGAGGCCAAATTGCATTGAAAGGTAGAAAAAAACCAACATCCCTACCAAGGAAATGTGGCCAATTCAAATGGAAAAGTCGCAGAGCACGTATGGAATCAGGGAAGCACGTCAAAAGATGCAATGCCCTAGATAAGCAATTCATCGCTAATCAGATACAAATGTTCCTGGAATAATTTGATTGGTAGATGTTGAAGAACAGGCAATTGGACTGTGAAAGTTAAACTTAATCCTAAATTAACACATGTGGAAATATGGCCTCAAACCAAATGGTGATGCCACAAGCTGTGCAGAGTGGCAAACTAGTTCTGTACTTACTGACTGTAGTCAGGGAACCAAATCTTGAGAACAATTTTGCAGTTTCAGTTCAAATCTTCAGGGATATGAAAATTACTCTATTTGTACATTAACTCAAACAATACACAAATTGTTGTTCTTGTGCCATGATTCTGGTTGCTTTATGCTCACTGATACCCAAGTAATAAAAATGCAATGGATCACATACTGTCCCAGAACAATGGATCTCCTGTCATTTCTGTACCACAATATTAATGAGACCAATTTTTGAGTTCACAGTTCATACCCCAACTGAAAAGAATAGCAAGATGGTGGAAAGCAAGAAGATGCTGCACTGGTAAAGCACATACATCCCACATAAAACATCCCAGCTTGATGTTAGCCATTAAAAAAAGCAAGAAGTTGCTGCAGTGGTTTAACATCATCACCATCTCTTGCAGAACATCTCAGTTTAACGTCAGCCATTAGAGCAACAAAGAACTTCAAATGGTAGAATCTCCAAGCAAACAGTGAAAAACTGGAGAGACTCAATGGGTGAGGAGGCATCCATGAAGAGAAGTGGTCATTGTTTCAGGTTGTGGTATTGGTTGACAATGTAATGAAATGAATGTGCTGTGTATAAGAGTTAAGATGTTGGATACTTTGAAACAATTATAACCGTATTATGAAAGATAGAGTAGACTTTTAAATGATTGCTGTGAATGACTAAGAAATAGGTATTGGGACACTCACACAGACAGGTCAGCTGCAACTAACAACATTCCAGACAACTATCCATTAGCACATCTTCCATAAAGCCATCTCCTGGTCCCCTGTGCACAATAACGCTATTACCTGCTGTTACACAACAATTCGTCAGACGCAGCCCATTCATAAGCAGGTTCCTGCCCCAAAAACAGCTGACAGCACTACAAGCTTGTCAAACAGAATGTGGAAACATCAAAAGCCTGCAGACCGACCTACGATGGTTTGGTTTCAGTGTCTAGAATTCAACTAACCCTGTTAAAAATAATGAATATGGAGATCGCTGGGAAGCAACCAGCCTAACACTGTCTTAAAGGACCCTTTTGATCATGTCTGCCATGAATCCATATCTTTTAATTATAGAAAGCCAATCAATGATAACCATTTTCCTGTCTTTAGAAATGTGCAAACACTGACTGTAACACCTTAGCTTGAAACAATCCCCTCAAAGGAATGGTTACTTAATTATATGCAGCAAAATGTATTGTACTCTGTAACCTTGTACTTTGAATCAGGTTCAACAGTATTGGGGAGGTGACATTGTCCACCCAACCCTAATTACTGCTCGTTCCCGCTAGCATGACTCTAATAAATTCTGTGAGTTGTACTTTTTGGTTTGGTTGTACTTCTTGTACCTTGACAGGGTTAAACTATTACAAAGGTCAGGACCCTTTATGGATTCTAAAGTAGAAAACATAAAAAAGATTGGGCAGAACAAAGAAATGATAAGATTCTTGGCAAATGAGGGTGGGTGAGAGAGAGAGGAGAGCGAGAGCGAGAGAAGAGCAAGAGAGAGAGAGCGAGAGAGAGAGCGAGAGAGAGAGAGAGAGAGAGAGAGAGAGGGAGGAAACTACTGTGGATGGTTGAAAGAAGAAAGAACAGAAGCAGGTAAAGCAAAAATGGAAACTGTAGAACCAGATATCAAACCAGTTTAGCACAATTGGATACCAGATCTTAAGTGTTTTACAGTAGAATAGTTTCAACCTTGCAGAGTTTACTTCTGACAGAACTTTTTGGACAGCAGTGTATCTTTGTTCATTTGTTCCTGATCAGGTTCCACTCTTTCCAAAGAACTTGACAGGTACATGAGGGGAGAGTAAGTTACCAGGAAATAAGTAGGAGTGCACTAGGATTGCTCCGAAAGCCACCTTGAACTCAAATGGGTCAAACCTCTGTATCACATGAAAGATGGTCTCCACTAGATTTTCTAGATACTTCCTTACAGAGGACATGAGCAGTTTTACTTCTTCCTGAAAAGGCCTTTAATCATGCAGTTGCTCCCTTGTTATTTTGCTCAAGCATCTGCTGAAATGTTTGGAATTGGATTTGATCTCCAACTGCAAAATAGTTAACAACTGAATGAAGGCCACAACAGAACAATGAAATGAGGAACATTGAAGGAAAAACAAAAAGCAATAAACTGGAACTTGAAAGTAGAATACTTACAGCCACAAAATGGACAGTACAGCCAGTCACTTGTACTCCAGCCTGTAGCACCTGTTTGTGGGCATTAACTCCCTTGAAAGACGGTAGAAGGGATGGATGGACATTCAACAGTTTACCTAAAAGGCAGTTAACAATTATAAACAGTCAGATTGATCTTACAAGAAGAAAAAAAACTAAAGGCTGGAGTGAAAGTAATGCACTAATCCAACCACAAAAGATAAAGGTCTTGCCCCAAGAGAGAGATTAATAATTGAACACATGTCAAAATTGCAATGATTGGGTGGAGAAGTAGTCACAAGTTCAATTATGAACTGGTTCAAGAAACCCATCTCCTCCTTCTGTTTCTAATATCCTTGAAGATTAAAATCAAATAACTTTAATTTTCAAGTTTTAAACCTGCCACTTTGCATGTTCAGTAAAGTCTACTATTTTAATTACCCTTTATTGAATGGTTAGATTTAAATAGGAGGCCATCATTTGCATGTAATTTTACAGACTGGAAATCTCTCAACACTTCATTTTTCATACTTTTATAAAAGTATTATTTTGATTCAATACTTAAAAAGATAATGATTGTGCAGTACATCGAGTTAAAATTCATAAAGGGTAGCAAACCCACCGTAATTATTAACTATTACACCTTGTCTAAAGATTCCCTCATTAATGCAACCACCAATTCAAATATTGTTGCAGTATTTCTATGTGCGTAGAATTGAGATTGCAAAAAAGAATTTACTTCCGCTGCAGAATTACTTGCAGACTGGTCAGACAAATTGTGGAGCAAATAAAAATATTTACCATTCCACTTCTTGACAAAGGGACCTGAGAGGATTCTCATAAATCCAGCAAGGCAAACCAGTTCAACAGAGAATTCCTGAAGCACCTGATCTACAGCGCTGTCAAATTCAGATCGACTTCCAAACAATTTGTGATCGATCACCTGCAAGTTTTCCAATGCAAAATTATTCAAGTTAGATACATTATTGGAATGGTTGAACAAAAAAAAGGAAATGCAGCTAAGATTTCACTAAGTTTAGCTTAGCGATAAACTCCTGTTCATCTTCTGTTCCGTTCCTCAGAAAATTCTACAAACCATTGTTCTATTTGCCCTTGCATGCTTATAGGAATCCCAGTCAGTCAATTTAACATCTCACATCATAAAACTTATTTGATCTTACTACGCTTGTGTCATCTGGAGTTTTCTTGTATTGAATTACCCAAGGGACTCTACCCTACTCAGTTATGAATAGTCCCAAGATAGATGTCTCCATCCAAAACAAAGAATTATAAATAACAACTTTATTCCATTTAATGTAGTAGTTATTGTCTCTCAAAATGAAATGGCAGCAATGTATGACATAAACCTTTGTTTTGGCATTTTACCCACATGTGCACATTTCGGTCAGTTTGATCTTAAAAAACACCATGCACTATTTTGAGCATTGACCATGATTTTGGCAGCACTTAAATCTGTGAATTTTAATGCAGCTCAAAGCACCTGCATTATCCCTGAATTTCCTCACACTTTAGAAGGCAGAGAGAATGGATTGTGGAAAAGGAAACAACGGCACAAAAAAAAACATGGGTTTATTTTCCCCATCTCTTCACAGCTATCTGTCATTTTGAATCAACCTGTGGTAATAATCTGTATATTTTCCTTTTGATCCTCATCTGTTTTGCATGGAGATTAATCCAGGGCTAACACGTAATTGAAAGTACAGGTTTTGTTTTTTTAAGAGCTATTAACGGTCTAGACGTGCAATCTATTTTATGGTCTAAATGTTAGATGCAGGATTGCAAGGAAACCTGTAGCTCCTGGCAATGAAAAAAACAACACCATCCTCACATTAGGTGTCTGGTCCTCTACCTGAACCTTTATTCACATGATAATCACTGGCTACATCTTTTTCACAAGAATGCAGAAGTGTTCTCACCCTTGTAGGAATGCCAGCACGGGATGCTTTCTTCAGTCCCTCTACACCAATTTTGTTGGAGATTACAACAACTATTTCTGCATGACTGGCAGGATCCTTTGTGTGTTCTATGATTGCCTGAAGGTTTGTGCCTGAAAGGAAAGGGACAAAAATATGAAAGACTTCTAAAGAAAATAAACTATTTCAACTGTGAAAAAAAACAGAAATTACTATTCCTCTTTCCAGACAGATACAACATTCACCTAAACCAGGAATCAGAACTTTTCGTGGCAGAGCAATGGTTAGTGAATAAAGAACAAACTATTGAGAAGTTTATTGTCACATCTATTGATAGCGAAAAGCTTCGTTTTGTGTGCTATGTATGTAGCTTGCAAAAAATCCCATGATTTTGGATCAAAAAAAATTCACAAAATTAATCATGGATTGCATTTTAACATTAGCATTAACAAGCAAATCAAACTTAAAATTTAAATTAAAAAAATAACGGCAATCTTCAGATGGGAATCCAGAATGACCATCACTCCTGTCAAAACCCATAATTGACCTAGCTCCAATCTGGTCCACGCTCTTCCTATCATTGGGCTTTCAGTGTTCATTCCAGCCTCCATCACCAAAGCTGCTTCTCTCATTCTTACGTAGTTTCAGATCACGTAAAAGGTCCTGAGTTTCCTTTTCCAGGTGCAACACTCAATCTATTGCTCCTGCTTCAAAGCATCACAACTGGCTTATGTATTTCCTCCATGACACAGGAAAACAACAGGAGGAGCAACACTTGCACCACCATTCAATATGATCATGGCTGTTCAGCCTCAAGCCTCAACTCTTTTTGTGTCAATTTCACAAATCTTTCTATTCCCCACTCTTTAAAAAAAAAATGCACCCATCTCCCTTTTAAGCACCCATGTGATATCGCTGAGATTCATCACACACTCAGAGAAAGAAATTTGAATGCACCTCAGATATAAATATGGTCCCTCATAATCTTGAAACTAGCATTGTCAGGATGTGAAAGCCTGGACCCTCAGCTCCAACGACGCATCCCACAAAGGCACAAGAGGTAGTGAGATGAGCGACCCCAAATGTTGAACTTCCTGACAGCCTTTGAGTGGCCACAGTTGTCAAAGACTTCTGAACTAATTTTAAGAGTTTCTGTAAGGTATTTAAAGCCATTCAGTTTAACAAAGGATATTTTAGAAAATTGAAAAAAAAACTGAAATTATACTTTAGAAGTAAATGAGTCTTATTATTTGATAAAAATGTTAAATAAAAGTAAACTAATTCAGACACGACAGTGTCACAGCAGATAAACTCCGATTGTAGATCAGTTGTTGCAATTCAGGTGATATCTGTATGGAATCTGCATTCTCCCTCCAATTACATGTTTATTGCTCTAGTTTTCTCCCATATTGCAAAGACAAGTTTGGTTAATTAAGGACTGTCTAGTACCCCACATGTAGGTGGGTAACAATCAGGGGGAAGGAGTTGATGGGTACAAGAGAATGGGTTACTGTGAAATAAGTGGGGGGGGGGGGTAGAGAAAGGAAAAAAATTCAAGACTAATGGAATTGCATTGAGATCCAGATTAGACCCAATGGGCCAAATGGTGTCCGATGTTGCAATGAATTAAAGAATTAACCATCTCTTTGTAGTCCTGATGCCAGCCCAGGCTGGTATACAAGGGAGCTGGATGATAGGTACATCTGGGCCCACGCTCTGGTGCATCAATGCTCCACTGCTAGACTCAATGACAAATCCAGGAGGTAGACAAATATGTCATTCCAGACTTCTTTATTTGGCTGAGTACGAAGCAAGTCTTTAATGAGCAGAGCAGTGAATGACTGGCAGCTGATGCCTCACTCCAGAACTGTCAGCTGTCAGACAGTTCAATTTGGCCCAGAGATGAGAGTCAATTCCAACATCCAAGGCAGTAAATATTAGAGAGAACTCAATACTGTATAACCTATTAAATGCCAAAAATCAAAAAGTAGTGAAAAGCCATTGTTACAGAAAATGCATGCTCCAGTCTTTGGAATGTGGCTCCACTCAATTCTTGCTTTTTTTCCCCCACAATAAGAATTCCCATTGCAGAGATCAGCAGAAATGTATTAGCAATGAGAAAAAGCATACTCAAAACTTCCCATGTGCTTTCGTTGCTTTGTTTGTTTTTTACTTAAGAGGATATATTCTTGACTTCAACCCAAGAGAGAATTTTACCTTTTACCTCATTGATAGCTAGATGAGCAATTTTAATGAAAATGAAGGATAACTCTTCACTGACTCATACTCAGTAGTTACATGATGTTATATCCTATTTAAGCTTGGAGAAAATTAGATACAACATTAAAGATATGAAGTTTCAATTTGACAAGATGTTGGGGCCATTCATAATTATCATAACATTTACAAAAGGCACATTCTCCGCCAAGAATGCGCCTGCAGAAGCGGAATCAGACCTGTGGAATTGCCATTCAGGTGGCCAGCATTCAAAGCACAGCGCTGGCCCCCTGAAAGAGACAGCTGCACAGGAGGCGCCTCAGAACGCACTCCAGCTCCGGTCCAGCATCAACTGTACTCCCACCCACTGACATGACGCCATTTTGAGCACGACTAGAAGGAACACAGGATTATGGCGGACCCAGAGCAATCAAGAGCGTAATGATGGGTTTCTGCCTTTCTCAGTGTTCAGAACGAGATATGTCAAATCCTTGGTAAGGCCATTCTTGCTGTTGAAGTTCTTCACACGTCCTTGGAATCTGAAAATCGTATAGGTGCAATGAAAATCGTATAGGTGCAATCAGGTTTCTGCAAAGGTTGTGGGCAAGAAGGCGGCAGTTAGAGGTTGAAAGGCGCGCAGAGCGCAGGCACCACAGATGAAGGCAAATGCTGCTTGTCAGTCAATTAGCTGTGGTGACACATCAGTCTCTCTGGAAGTTGAACCGATCCCAAGGCGCTGAGTTCTGGAGTAATGTCCTCACCAAATTTGATGATGCTGAGTGGAGGAGGCACTTTCGTATGTTGCGTGGCACCTTTCACTTCGTGCTGGAACTCATAGAACCTCACCTGAAGCCGCATAGACCAGACTTGCAGCGACCATTGGAGCCAGGACTTCGATTAGCTGTGGCCTTGTGGTGGTATGCCACCCCTTGAGTATCGATCCATCAGTCACATCTTTGGAAAAGGCATCAGCACCATGTGCATGGTGGTGCAGGAGGTGAGTGCCGCCTTGAGGAAGTTCCTCGGTAAGCGTTTCATCTTCCTGCCAAGTGGAACATGTCTCCAGGAGACCATTGATGACTTTGCCCAAAGGGGATACCCAATGTGTGTTGGTGCCATTGATGGGTCACATATTCCCATTATTGCCCCCAGCGTGGATGCTGCAGCCCTCTACAATCGCAAAGGGTGGCACTCGGTGGTTCTGCAAGCGGTGGTTGACCACAGGTTCTGGTGAGTTAAAGCCATTGATCTTTATCACCTCATGTCTCAATGTCTATAACTTCAATGTGCTTTCCATTCATCTTACAACTTCTCAGATGTGTTTATGGGTTGGCCGGGCCGCACAGATGATGCCCGAGTGCTTGCCAACTCTCCCCGTACAGAAAGGCAGAGGACCAGGCCGGATACCTCTTCCCACGTGACATGACTGTTCACCCTTCAAAGTTCCGTGTGCCAACATTATGAATGCTTATTGTGTCAACGGGCAGGTGTACGAATTAACAAAATTTCTGCATTGTTGTGCCTGCAGGTGTCCAAGGATGTTGATGGAGTGGAGGTTCCAACACATCTTGTGGGTGATGCGGCATACTCCCTACGAACCTGGCTGATGAAGGGGTTCACACAGCATCGAGTACTGGATCCGGATCAGCGAAGATTTAACAAGGCCCTTAATTCTGCAAGGAGAGTGGTGGAACATGCGTTTAGCCATCTAAAAGGCCGCTGGCGGAGCCTGTCCAAGTGTCTGGATATCTCTACCTCCTTTGTCCCAGATGTTGCGTATGCCTGCTGTGTACTGCACAATATATGTGAGATTAACAAGAATGACTTCCTGTCAGAGTGGATATTGGCTGAAGCAGATGGTCCTGCACCCAATAGCCAAGACTGTCACGAACAGCTGGCCCATGGGCACCAGGCCATTCGTTCTGCGATTATGACTATCTTGTAATGGGGAGGGGTGAATCTCCAAGGTAGCGGCTGCCACTCGGGTATGTCCCTGCCACCCAGCTGCCCTACAACTTGCTCCCCCCTCCACCAAATGCAGCGACATGAGCCTGCTGCCTGGCATTTTATGTGACACTGTGTTCTCGTGAAGTAACAGTTGCTTGTCAGAAATTTAATAAAAATAGTTTTTCAAGAAACCTTATTGATTCATAAAATCTGAGGTAGATAACACGACATAATAATTCAAAGTATGCACCAAACTAGATGTAAGCCATGGAATGGACAAAACATAATGCAAATTCACTCCACACTTGAACACCACAGAGCAAACACAAAAACGGTAAACACAACAAACACCTCCACCTGGCACCATAGCATCTCACTGCTGAATGTTTCAGTCCTTAAAGTGGTCCACAGAATATTGCACATATCAGGGTTCATGAACAATAAAAGTGAACAGCGAGTTAGTAGCATTAAGGATGTTTAGTCGGATGCACATCTCATTCCAGCACTGAGAGGAATGAGGTGGAGGGGGGTGTGGAGGAACCTGTCCTGGACCCCAGCATCTCAGTTATGTCCAAGTGTTCACTACCGTGATGCACTGGTGTGGAATGAAATGGCATGCTGGCTGGAGGGGCCAGGTACGTGGGATTAGGGAGGCCATATGACTGTGGGAATGGAGACGGAGAGCCCTCCATTCACGTGAACATTCTGTTGAAGATGGCAGTCTGCCTGTCCATTGCGGCACTGAGTTCGTGCAGGGAAGCTGACAACCGAGTCACCAATTGGACCTGTTTGTCCACTTCGGACCGGCGCATTGCTTCCTCCTCCCTCAGGTCGGTGAGCAGGGCTCGCTCCTGTTCCAGCAACTCCTCTGCACGCTGGCGGTCCCTCTCTCTGTCCTCCCTGTCAAGTGCCTTCATCATCGTCTGCAGCTCCTTAACGAGAACCTGAACCTTGGTCAGCCACTAGCGCTTGCGTCTGGGACCAGAGGCTGTGGGTCGAAACAGGAAAAGTGCATCAGTATTGGAATTATGTGCTTCTCATTACACACAATCTCAATGCTACTGTACCTGTGTTCTCTGGTGAGAGTGCTCGCCACTTCCAGGGACAGTGAGCTCCGCGCTGCCTCTCTCAGAGGCATCCAAATCCATGCCAGCAGAGTCCTCTGTGGCAGCCTGCACCTCCTGGACCTGCATGTCTCCTCCACCATTGCCGCTGGTTGAGGCCTGAGATCCCTCAGGGATGAGATCTGGGGAATCAGGGTTCTCCAGAGCACTGGCTATGTTCAAGGGAGTAGCTGAGCAGCTAGCCCCCCAGATAGTGTGGCACTGGTCAAAGTACTGCCCTTGCGCCCATTGCCACTCCTCCTGTTGTGATCCAGGACTGCGTGGAGCTTCTTCCTCCGACTCTTCAGCTTTGTCACCACCTGAATTTTACTCCTGACAAGCGTTCAAATGTGGGACCATCCCTCGCTGTCCCAGTGAGCTCCCTTTCCTGGGATTCCTGAGACAGATGGTCTAGAAGCAGTCTTACCTCTGCTTCACACCAGTTTGAAACTTTTTTTTGCAGCCTTAGTTCGATTATAACGTTATTCTGTAAGGCTGAAAAACGCGGCTGTACCTGCAATACCCTGACTGCACACTGTGTTTCAAAATTTGCACCAAGCGTCTCGGGCCGACGATGTCACTGCGACGCCATCAGCCAGCCCTTTAGCAGCCACTTTCAGGCAGCTGCATTCAGGTGCCTGGGGCGGGGGGCACCTTAGTGCTCCAGCGATTATCCCTCCCGGAGGAGGGTTACAAAGTGCGCCTCGCAGGCGCCTCCTGCACTTTCAGATGGTCTCCCGACAGCCACATAGGGGTATAATATGTGGCTTTACATCGGGGTTTTTTGGCCACCTGGATGCTCTCTGTCTGGAGTCTGAGGGTCATTATTCAATCCATATCTTTACAATTTTACCAGTAAACCTTGGTTAGAGGGAGGGGTCAGATTAGTCAGAGGATTTTTTTTGTTTTTTTTTAAGATTCATTAGTTAAACATGGGTTTGAATATGGTTTATCATGGATCATTAAATAAGATAGAATTTATATTTTCTTTTTATATAAAGGTGTTGTTGAATTTTGTCTTATCTATTTTCTATCCAGAATTATACTGGGATATATTATGAGAACTATGTTAACTACCATATTTATAGAATTTGATGTCTTAAACAAGTCAAATAAACAATTATGGATAGGTTTTTGATTTACATTATATGTTTATTATGTGATATATTCCCCGGCAGCCGCTGCAACCGTGTCTGCCTGTCCCGCATCGGACTTGTCAGCCACAAACGAGCCTGCAGCTGACGTGGACTTTTACCCCCTCCATAAATCTTCGTCCGCGAAGCCAAGCCAAAGAAGAAGATATGATATGACCTATTTGTTATTAGCCAATGAGTTTGAATGTAGGATTTATATTTAAAAAAATGTTTTTAAATATACAGCCATGATATATATACATCAACTCTGAAAAATATTTACAAATGAAGAAAACATCAAACAATTCACACTCCTTTTTGCTTGCAGCTTATTCAGGATGCAAGGGAATGAAGTCTCCTTTCTTCTGTATGAAGACTTTCATTTGACGTTGGAACAACTCACCTGTTCCAGAGATAAGAACGCCCACTCTCATTTTCCGAGTCTGCCCTTCACATTGTCCCAATTCACCACCTGCATCACTTTCATCTGCCTGCTGGCTTAAATGTAGTGTTTTCATGAGATTTTTAATTGCTACTTTCTCACAGCCTATGTAAAAAAAAAGCCGGTTATTCAAAATATAGACATTAACTTAGAATACTTTCAACTCCACACAACACCAAGATTGGCTGATTCTCAGCTACATTTTTCAGTACAATAGAAGAATATTGAATATTTCTGCAAGACTTGGATGAGCAAAAAGAGCACTGCATCAAAATTCTCCTCATCTGATTTGAAACAGGGACACCACTCAATGAAAACTGCAAAGCAAACTCAGGACCTCCTGAGCCTCATTTGTTTCCCCCATCTCTTGAAGGCAACTAGACCTTGCTAGGACATGTTAATGTGCAGCATTCTGGTGAGAATGCCTGACCTACAAACTTGCACGCTCAGTAAAGAATTTTATTACATACCATGCTACAGGTTAGCACAACCCAATCTCACAGCTCTGTCATATTCATTCCTACGAGATAACCTTAAAGTATGGAATAACTAGTGTAAAAATATCCTACATGTCCAATATTGTTGTATATCCCACCCTGTGAATGGGGCTGGATACTTTCCATTTCATCCCAGCACTGACGTCATGTCCTTGTCATATTATCTGCTTGTGAGCAGCACATTTCCATCTCAGCATCAGAAAATGGATCAAAAGAATGAAAATTGGACTCCTTACTGTCAAGGTTAAAACCTTGGTTTTTGCTTCTTAGTAATTGTGTGCCTATCCCTTTAAGGAATTTTTGTTTGTAGTGTTACCATAGTTATTGTCATAATATCTGTGCAGACTCTGAGCTTGCTTTCTCATTCTTCGTAAAACCATGAAAGCTCAAAATACTTCTCTTTGAATTTCTCTTCATAATTTCTTATCATCTTAATTTATCTTGTATCGTTGCAGCTTTAAAAATAACCAAATGCTTTGTTTATTCATCATTAAGAAAATCTTGATGCAAAGTTATGCAAAATTATTATCCGTATATCAATGAGTTAAAGCTACATAAATCTGCATCTACAGAGTTTTGTTTGTTAGATTGATAAGATTGTGCTTCGGAATATCGCCCTTGCGTTTCTTTGAAGATGACACGTTTTGAAATTGGGAAATACTAGAAAATGGAAAGTGTCATCTATGCTTACCTTGGTTGATGACTTAGCATAAAACAAGTGGGATCAGTGGTGCAGGAACTCAAGAGGCATGCTTGAATTAAAGAATCTCAGCTGACTCACAGTTTTACCCCATTGATTCACAAATGCAGACTAAAGCATCTACGCACTGGATTCTGCAACTGTTGCCCTGAAGATGCTGAGGCAGTAGCCTGATTTGGATCATCAGGGGAATAGGAGAGAGGGGGCAGTGAACAGCTCTGGACAGCTGTGAAAGCACAGTTCATGTGTTCATTTAAAACAAAGATTGATGGGTTACTTTTCATTTATGGATTGCAAATGTAGGCAACAAACTAATTGGAGGAACATGCAGGAACAAATCTACAGAACAGTGTGCAGAGATGCAAGGACTGTAGAGCAGAGTTCATTGTTCCTTTCATTATCCTAACCTAGACTGGCAAATAAGAGTAAAGGCCAACAGAGAAATAATTTATGAACACGGATGTATCGGATCCTTTTATTAGTTCAGTAAGGGTTAATAGAAATGCTGCAGGAAGAATCTACGATTAAAAATTCATCATGGGGAACAGAGGTGGAGAGGATGAGCAAATGTAGGTTCTTGGGATTCACTATCTCGGCAGATCTTTCCTGGGACCAACACACCAATGGCATCATGAAGAAAGCCTCAACTTCCTCAGGAGTTTGCGGAGGAGCTAGTGGAGTTGTTCAAGTGAACCGGTACGGACTTGGAGGGCCGACATGGCCTGTTTCCGTGCTGTAAACGGTTATATGGTTATGGTTAAAAGGATCGGAAGATTTGCTGGAAGAAGATAGAGGTAACAGGTCAGCACTTGATGAGGCTGTTTGAAGACCTGGATTATTGTACTCTTACTCCTAGTCTCTACGTACTTAACTAACATAGGGCTGTTTAACCCATCCCATAATCCAATGACATATAGCAGAGACAGGAAGTGATCAGAAACTTTGATCATCCCCTTAACCCCAAATATCAAGATCAACACTAACAATCTTCCTATTATTTTCCACATTGGTTTTGGTTACTTTAAACAAGCAAAAAGGGGGAAAAAGACAATTTCTTGGACTCTCTATCTCAGCACATTATGTGCTGCAGTTAACCAATATAAACCACTGATAACTTTAAACAGCAAAAAACTTTATCCATTCATCTTGAACTGAGTTTTAAATTATTTCCAGCTTAAAGGTAGCAAATATTGCTATTTAGCAGAGATTTTACTATCCCAACCCAATAACTGAAAATCCACAGGAATTCTGATAACCAGCAGTCTGTTCCTCCCCACTGATTTCACACCGTTAACAACGTCAGAAACCTGTTTTATGCAGCACCACGCTGCCAACGATCCACGCCTCATAGCAGCCTCGAACATTTCGCAGGACAACTTCAGCATTCTCCTTATCCACGATCAGCACAGCTCCCACTCCACAATTAAAAGTACGAGCCATTTCCTCTTCAGAAAGGATGCCAGATCTTTGCAGCCACGAAAAGATTTCTGGAATCTTCCAAAGTGATGCATCTTTTAATTGTCAACAGAAGTTCTGAATGTAACTGGAGTTATTTTGACAGTCTCACTCTTACAGAAGTATTTAAGGAAGAGCTTTGATTCATTTCATTTGCAAAAGGTTATTCAATATTTAAGAGCTCTGCTTGTTTAAGATTGGGGATTACCCATGTCAGAATTCAATCTTCAAAACTAACTTTACTTAAACTCAATTCCAGCTTTCGGAATTGGAATCTATGTCAAGTGCAGAGCTCTTGGAATTGTCTCAGTGAATTAGTCTAATTTCTTAAGGTCACAAATTAACAAGCCTTTGAGTCATTCATCAAAACAGTATATTAAAAAAATCTAGTGTAGAATGCAATTATGCCACATTATCAGATGAACACTGTCCATTGGGAGTTTTAATTTTCCAACTTGTAAGGTTGCCAAAGAGATGGATAAATTGGAAAATCGAGGTTGATTGGGTTTTGAATCACAATCTCATAGTTGAACATTCTCCCAGAACAGTTCCTATTAACATAGAGAATATAAATTGCTTTGCATCCTCTCTTGGAGGACTAAGGATGGCATTAAATAAAAATTGGTGATTTCTCTTTCCATTGAACAAGAAAAAAAATGCTAGAGCATTTGCTGGGCTGAATGGACTGCATCTTCTCTATCATAGCACTGTGCAGTTTACAAATATGCAATTTCTTACCTAATGTAACACCAAGACCTTTAGGAAGAACTCTGGGAATATTTTCAAGCAGACCGCCTCCAGTAATATGAGCATAAGCTTTCACAAACCCCTGACGCAGGATGGGCAACAATGCCTTAGCATATATTCTAGTTGGTGTTAGCAGCACGTCTCCTATACAAAAGGTAAAGGAAAATCTTACAAATGGAAGTTCTGTTGTCAAGCGCTATAAATGACAAAACCAAATAACCCCAATTTTCAAACAGTTAACCAATTATCAGAAAAAAATAATGCAGTTATCTGCATTTTACAGGAAATCACCAAATTTCAAGTCACAGAATTCAAAAGTATTTTAAATTCTAAAACCCTGATATGCCAAGTTCAATAGATATACATGAGAGGTTTCTGTCAAGTTGCTTATTGTACAACTGGAAGTCACAGCAAAGTTAATATTTTGCAACACTGATCCTAGAGTGGTTCCTGGAATACAATTTCCCATTTTATTTACAAAAAAAAAAATGAGCCCATCGCCTCCCATCAGTCTCAGATTCCATCATTTTGGCTGAAGATTGCGTCCACAGTGAGGTATTAATTTAAGCCTGCTGTGACACACCAATCAAAGGGCACCTCACCAAGTAATTTGAAACAGTACAACAAGCAATATTATTTCACCCCTTCAAACAGTAGCATTCAATGGAGCACACAGGAAGGAGTTGGCTGAAGTCACATTACAAGGATCAATTCTGGTCCACTGTCTGAACGAGTCTCTGATATAAAAGGATTTGTTTACAATCAAGATTTCACATTCTTCCAGAAAAGCCTCACATCATTCATATTTCAAATCAAACCCCACCTAGCGTCTGAGAACCATAGCTGGATGGTGCTGGAGAGGAACACTGTAAAGAAGTTTTCTTCAGAATTGATCGAACGAGACTAAAGCCATTACTATGGAGACCAGATGATGCAACACCAATGAGAACATCGCCAGCACAAATGTGTTCCAGCTTCGGTAGCATCTGTCCACGTTCCACTGCTCCAACTGCAAAGCCTGCAAGGTCATACTGCCCCAAGGAATACATTCCTGGCATTTCAGAAGTCTCTCCCCCTACAAAATAAGCAGATGACAGAATGAAACTGAGCTGCTAACCTGAACACAACTTGCATCAACACACAGGAAAAAAAAAAGAAACAACCTGACAATACATATTCCATTTTACTTGCAATAAATAGTACCTTTAAGGTGACTTTTTCATCTTTCAAAGTCTTAAAAATCAAATGGTTAGGTTGTACTTAGAACACACTTCCACGTTGGTCAAACACCGGGTGTGGGGGGGGGGGGGGGGAGGGGGTCATAAATACAAGATGACCACTAATAAAACACAATAAAGATACAAGGAAAATTTTCATTCAGCAGAGAGAGATCAGAATGCGGAACTTGTTCTGAGAGGTTGAGGTGAATTGTCTTTAGTTGTTTTCCAAAGGAAGCTAGTAGAGAAGATGAGGAAAAAAAGTAAGATGGGATGGTTGCAATGAGGTCAATAGCATGGAAGGAAGCTTGTGTGGCAAATTGATTGGGCAGACAGAAAGGCCATTCATGTGGTGTAGACGCCATGAAGCATGCCCCTACTTCAAATGCAAAATAGCCACAAGGAAATCCAGGGTCAGGTGGCCAAAGCTTGGTTACAGTGGTAGAGGTTCTAATTAGCACCTCAGGGGTATCAAGGAGGGAGATATCAGGAAGACATGATTTCTACAGAGTGTTCCGTCATCACACTCTCCCAGTGATCTGTCATTACACATTATCCCAAAAATCTGTTTTTGCCCCATTTCCAATGGAATGGAAAGTCAAGGATAACAAAAGAAGAAGCGAGTCCTCCAGCTAATCTCCACTCTGATGAGGTCAAGTATCATGTCCGTGGTGCCAATAGTTCAGGATTAATTGAAAAAAGATCCAAACTAAAGATCTTCCGGCTTATTTGGTTCTGTGCTGCACCACGTCCTTTTATACAAACAGAAATTACTCCACCAATTTTCCTCCCCAATTCTAATGGACAGAACATAATCAAGCAATCGACTCCGACAATTTAATATTCTGTTAATTTCCTTTTAGAATTGTGAAACATTTGCAATTATATAATTCCTGATTGCATAAAATTAAGTTCAGGCAATGCTCTAAGTAAATACAGGTATTATCAATCTAAATTCCAATTTAATCTCAATTTGATATTGTGATCTCTTCCACCCCATTCTCCAATCTTCTAATGCACCAAGAGGAGAAGAAATGAGCAACACACATTTCAAACAAAAATTATTTGGAAAATGACTGAACTCAATAACAATAAATGAGCTTGATTCACACCCATTCCTCTGTATTCCCAGGCAATTTGATCCAATGAGCCATGGCAAGTTTGAGGAAAAATATCACCATCTGCAGAGAAGACCTCTATGTTATTTATCATCATCTATGCACATTGCTTCTACATTAAATTATGTTTTCAAATATTCTGAACTCACAATCTTAGGTTGGCACTAATTCTACCAATTCATAGTTATCTTACAATTACAGACACCTTATGTTCCCCTGCCATCAGGCCAAACATTTACCCCAATTTCATTAACCAGAACCACAAGATCTAGGACAAGCTTCATTCAATTGGTGTTTTATTATGTCATTTCCAAAAGTCCCCCAAATTATGCCTACATCAACTCGTAATTATTTGATATTACAGCCTTACCTAATAGCGCACATCCTGCTATTTTACATGCCTCTGCAATACCAGCAATCACCGTCTGCGCCGTATCCACATCCAGTTTACCACACGAAAAGTAATCGAGGAAGAAAAGTGGCTCTGCTCCTTGTGCCAGCACATCGTTTACACACATGGCGACCAAATCCTGTCCCAAAGAGTCGTGCTTATTGCACATCTGAGCAATCTGTCCACAGGCAAATGGAATTTGGATAGAATGAGAAAATAAACATGAACAATATTATGATAGAGGCAAATTAGAATTCTATTTCAGTTACACTGAGAATATATGCACCTGAAGTTTGGTTCCAACTCCATCAGTTCCAGAGACTAGGATTGGGTCAGAGTATCCAGCTGCCTTCAAGTCAAAGGTGCCTGCAAATCCTCCAAGCTCTGCATTACAACCTTGGAAGTAGAAAGAAAGAACTTCTCAGAAAATGAGAATAAATTCAATGGATTGGGGTGGCTTGAATTATAAAGAGAAACAGCATAGGCTGGCATTTTTCACTGTAGAATGTAGTAGACATGGGAGAGGGGGAAAAAGGAGATCTTATATAGATTTGCCAAATCAATAGCATTATGGAGTAGTTAAATAGTCATAGGCTTCCCCACCCTCTTTCCCCACCCCCCCCCCAATTCCAGAACAGATGATTCTCAAGTAGAGAACAAAGATTTAAAACGTGAGAGGAAAGATTTTAAAGGAACCTGAGAGACACCTTCAAACAAAGGGTCGTGGGTACATGGAACAAACTGCTAGAGGAAATGGTAGGAAGAGAGACAACTGTTACGCTCAAAAGACACTTCAAGAGATACATGGACAGGAGACATTTCGAGGATATGGGCCTAACAAAGTGAAATGGGATTTACTTGGTCAGTATGGACTAGATGAGAGGAAGGGCCTGCTTTTGAGGCAAGACTGTTGCTATTTTCTTTTTTTTTTTTTTAATTTTTTATTTTTCACACCATAAATCACAATAGCCATGATATACACTTTTTCTTTTCCACACATTTACAGTGACTTTTTCTCCCTCCCCCCTCCCTCCTCCCAAGCCACCCCCCCATCCCCCCCCCCTCTCATCCATTTTAGTTATACAATCTAGGTTGCATTAATTCAGTAAGACAATGTTGTCATTCAACAAAAATACACCAGAAATTCTACTGAGTCCATTCTTTTCTTTTCTTCTCCTTCCATCAACTTAGGTAATGTTTGTTCCCGGTAGGTTTTCGCTATTGTATTTAATGTAAGGCTCCCATACTTGTTCGAATATTTCAATATTATTTCTTAAACTATATGTTATTTTTTCTAATGGAATACATTTATTCATTTCTATATACCATTGTTGTATTTTCAAATTATCTTCCAATTTCCAGGTTGACATAATACATTTTTTTGCTACAGCTAGGGCTATCTTAACAAATCTTTTTTGTGCATCCTCCAAGTCAATTCCAAATTCTTTATTTTTTATGTTACTTAGGAGAAAGATCTCTGGATTCTTTGGTATATTGTTTTCTGTTATTTTATTTAATATCTGATTGAGATCATCCCAAAATTTTTCTACTCTCTCACATGTCCAGATTGCATGAATTGTTGTTCCCCTTTCTTTTTTACATCGAAAACATCTATCAGATACTGTTGGGTCCCATTTATTTAACTTTTGCGGTGTAATGTATAGTCTGTGTAACCAATTATATTGTATCATACGCAGCCTCGTATTTATTGTATTTCTCATCGTTCCAGAGCATAACTTCTCCCATGTTTCCTTTTTTATCTTTATATTTAAATCTTGTTCCCATTTTTGTTTAGTTTTACCATTTGTTTCCTCATTTTCCTTTTCTTGCAGTTTAATATACATATTTTTTATAAATCTTTTGATTAACATTGTATCTGTAATCACATATTCAAGGTTACTTCCCTCTGGTAAACTCAAGTTGCTTCCTAATTTATCTTTCAAGTAGGATCTCAGTTGGTAATATGCCAGCGCTGTATCTCCCGTTATATTGTACTTATCTCTCATTTGTTCAAAGGATAAGAATCTACTTCCTGAAAAACAATTTTCTATTCTTTTAATCCCTTTTTTTTCCCATTTTCTAAAGGCAAGGTTGTCTATTGTAAAAGGGAGTAGCTTATTTTGCGTCAATATTAGTTTTGGTATTTGGTAATTTATTTTATTTCTTTCTACATGAATCTTCTTCCATATATTGAGGAGATAGTGTAATACTGGAGAAGTTCTATGTTGTACCAATTTTTCGTCCCATTTATATAATATGTGTTCAGGTATCTTTTCCCCTATTTTATCTAATTCTAGTCTCGTCCAGTCTGGTTTTTCCCTTGTTTGATAAAAATCTGATAGGTACCTTAATTGTGCGGCTCTATAATAATTTTTGAAGTTTGGCAATTGTAAGCCTCCTTGTTTATACCATTCTGTTAATTTGTCTAGTGCTATCCTCGGTTTCCCCCCTCTCCATAAAAATCTCCTTATTATTTTCTTTAACTCTTTGAAGAATTTTTCTGTCAGTTGTATTGGCAATGCCTGAAATAAGTATAGTATCCTTGGAAAAATGTTCATTTTAATACAGTTTATCCTTCCTATCAGTGTTAGTGGTAGCTCTTTCCAATGCTCTAAATCGTCCCGTAATTTTTTCATTAGTGGATTGTAATTGAGTTTATATAATTGGCCTAGATTTTTGTTTATTTGCACACCTAGGTATCTTATTGCCTGTGTTTGCCATCTGAATGGGGATTCCTCCTTAAATTTTGAGAAATCCGCGTTATTCATAGGCATTGCTTCACTTTTATTTACGTTTATCTTGTATCCCGACACTTCTCCATATTCCTTCAATTTCTTATATAGTTCTTTTATTGATAGTTCTGGTTCTGTTAAGTACACTATCACACCATCCGCAAACAGACTGATTTTATATTCCCTGTCTTTTATTTTTATTCCTTTTATATTATTATCTCTTCTTATCGATTCTGCTAGTGGTTCTATAGCTAGCGCAAACAATAATGGTGATAGTGGGCATCCCTGCCGCGTTGACCTGCTTAAGTTAAATTGCTTTGATACATGTCCATTTACTGTCACTTTCGCTAACGGTCCCTTATATAATGCTTTAATCCAATTAATATACTTCTCCGGTAAACTGAATTTTTGCAATACTTTGAACAAGTAATTCCATTCTACTCTGTCGAAGGCCTTCTCTGCGTCTAAAGCAACTGCTACTGCCGGTGCTTTATTTCCTTCTACTGCATGAATTAAGTTAATAAATTTACAAATATTGTCTGTTGTGCGTCTTTTTTTGATAAATCCAGTTTGGTCTAAATTTACCATTTTCGGTACCTGTTCTGCTAATCTGTTCGCTAATAGTTTAGCTATTATCTTATAATCTGTGTTTAGCAGAGATATTGGTCTATATGACGCTGGTGAGAGTGGATCTTTCCCTTGTTTTAGTATCACTGTAATTATTGCTGTTTTACATGAATCTGGTAAGTTTTGTGTCTCATCAATCTGGTTGATTACATCCAGGAGGGGCGGTATTATTAGGTCTTTAAATGTTTTGTAGAATTCTATTGGGAGTCCATCCTCTCCTGGTGTCTTATTATTTGGTAAATTTTTTATTATCTCTTGTATTTCTACTGTTCCAAATGGTTCTGTTAATTTATTTTGTTCCTCTATTTGTAGTTTTGGTAGTTCAATTTTAGTCAAAAATTCATCTATTTTCCCTTCTTTCCCTTCGTTTTCGGTTCGGTATAATTGTTCATAGAATTCTCTGAAGTTTTCCTTAATTTCTTTTGGATCATATGTAATTTGTTTGTCTTTTTTCCTTGTTGCCAATACCATTTTCTTAGTTTGCTCTGTCTTAAGCTGCCATGCTAGGATTTTGTGTGTTTTTTCCCCTAGTTCATAATATTTCTGTTTTGTCTTCATTATATTCTTCTCCACCTTATATGTTTGTAATGTTTCATATTTTATTTTTTTATCCGCCAATTCTCTTCTTTTGGTTGTATCTTCCTTTATTGCTAATTTTTTTTCTATGTTTATTATTTCCCTTTCCAACTGCTCTGTTTCCTGATTATAGTCCTTCTTCATCTTGGTTGCATAACTTATTATTTGCCCTCTAATGAATGCTTTCATTGCGTCCCATAGTATAAACTTATCTTCCACTGATTCCGTATTTACTTCAAAGTACATTTTTAATTGTTTTTCAATAAATTCTCTAAAATCCTGTCTTTTAAGTAGCATGGGGTTTAATCTCCATCTATACATTCTTGGAGGGATGTCTTCTAGCTCTATTGCCAATAACAGGGGTGAGTGGTCCGATAATAGTCTAGCTTTATATTCCGTTTTCCTAACTCTCCCTTGTATGTGGGCTGATAACAGGAATAGGTCTATCCTTGAGTATGTTTTATGTCTAGTCGAGTAGTATGAGTATTCCTTTTCTTTTGGGTTTTGTTTCCTCCATATGTCCACAAGTTTCATTTCTTGCATTGATTTAATTATAAATTTGGTTACTTTGTTCTTCCTGTTAATTTTTTTCCCCGTTTTATCCATATTTGGATCCAAATTCAGATTGAAATCCCCTCCTATTAGTATGTTCCCTTGCGTATTAGCTACCTTCAAAAAGATATCTTGCATAAACTTTTGATCTTCTTCGTTAGGTGAATATATATTAAGTAGATTCCAAAGCTCTGAATATATCTGACATTTTATCATAACATATCTCCCTGCTGGATCTATTATTTCCTCTTCTATTTTAAATGGCACATTTTTGCTAATTAATATAGCCACTCCTCTTGCTTTTGAATTATACGATGCTGCTGTTACATGTCCTACCCAATCTCTCTTTAATTTCTTGTGCTCCAATTCAGTTAAATGTGTTTCTTGGACAAATGCTATATCTATTTTTTCCTTTTTCAGTAAATATAGTAGTTTCTTCCTTTTAATTTGGTTATGTATTCCATTAATATTTAGAGTCATATAGTTCAGCGTAGCCATTTTATATTTTGTTTATCTTCTCTTTCCGTTTTTCCATCATTACCTTTCCTCCTTTTCCATTTCTGTTTTCTTATTTTCAACTCTTTACCAGACAACATTCCTACAACATCCAACATTTTCCTTATTCTCCTATTTCTATCTTCTTTATTCCCAATCTCCCCTTCCCCTCCTGAGTTGCCCTTTATCCCTTGTCGGACAACCACATCTCCCCTCTCCATTTGGATTTGCGAATCCACTCGCAAGCGTCAACTGATTTTGCAGTGACCGCTCTTTTCCCCCCACCCAGCCCCCCCCAGAAAAGATTTCGTTTTTTATATGTCACAAAGGTCACTCTTTTAGTTCCCTCCTTATTCTCTCTATTCCATTACCTTCCCTTATTAATTCTTGTCTATACTCTCTATGTTTTCCTCTAATTACAGATACTTTCACATATGCCCATTGTCTCTATTCACTCTTATACCTCTTTACCCGCATACATATCAATCGTGGTCATTTTTACCCTCCTTACCCGTCTTCATCCCTCAGTCTATTTTTGTCTTTACCCACATACATATCAATCGTGATAATTTTTGCTCTCATTACCCGTCTTCATCCCTCAGTCTATTTTTGTAATTGTTCTGCAAATTTTCGTGCTTCTTCTGGATCCGAGAATAGTCTGTTTTGTTGTCCTGGAATAAATATTTTCAATACCGCAGGATGCTTCAGTGTAAATTTATATCCTTTCTTCCATAAAATCGCTTTTGCTGCATTGAACTCTTTTCTCTTCTTTAGGAGTTCAAAGCTTATATCTGGATAAATGAAGATTTTTTGCCCTTTATACTCCAGTGGTTTGTTGCCCTCTCTTACTTTTTCCATTGTCTTCTCCAGTACCTTTTCTCTTGTAGTATATCTTAGGAATTTTACTACAATAGATCTTGGTTTTTGTTGTGGTTGTGGTTTAGGGGCCAATGCTCTATGTGCCCTTTCTATTTCCATTTCTTGCTGTAGTTCTGGACATCCTAGGGCCTTAGGGATCCATTCTTTTATAAACTCCCTCATATTCTTGCCTTCTACATCTTCCTTAAGGCCCACTATCTTTATGTTATTTCTTCTGTTATAATTTTCCATTATATCTATTTTTTGGGCTAGTAATTCTTGTGTCTCTTTAGTTTTTTTATTAGATTCCTCCAATTTCTTTTTTAAGTCTTCTACCTCCATTTCTGCTGCTATTGCCCGTTCTTCCATCTTGTCCATTTTTTTCCCCATTTCTGTTAAGGTCATATCCATTTTATTTATTTTCTTTTCTGTGTTGTTTATTCTTCTTCTTAAATCATTGAATTCCTGTGTTTGCCATTCTTTAAATGACTCCATGTATCCTCTAACAAGAGCAAGTACCTCCTTTACCTTGCCTTTCTTTTCTTCTTCTATTTCCCTGTACTCTTCCTCTTCCTCTTCTTCTTCCTCTAGGTTGACCATCTGTTGTTTCTTTGCTGCCCTTTCCTCCTCTTCTTTCTTGTTTCCATTGTCTTCTGTGGTCTCTTCTTGCTGCAGGTGTTCTGCAGCTGTCGTTGCCGGCTGTGGAGCTCGACTCCCCAGCTGGTCCCCCCTCCCGTCGGTGTGTTTTTTTGCATGCGCGGTTGCGCACTTTTACTCGGCTCTGTGAGCCATTGTTGTAGTTCTCTTTCTACCGACCTGAGGTAGTGGGGTCTTCTCTCCACAGCGGGCCTCTTCGGACAGGTAAGGCCTTCACCTTTTTCCTCCGTTGTCTTCTCTTCCTCTCTTCTTTCCGTTGATTTTGATTTTTCTCCTTTTGTCTCCATCTTCTTTCCACCTTTATATTCACTTTTCTTTAACTTGTATTTCTGTGCCTTTGTATTTTCTCTTGTTTTTCCCGACTTTTCTGGAGAGGGCTGGAGTTCACCGTCCGGCCACTACTCCATCACGTGACTCCTCCCCGAGGCAAGACTGTTAATGCAATGTTGTAACAGGACCAGTGATCTGGGATAGAATCCACTGCAGTCTGTGAGGGGTTTGTACATTCTCCTCATGTCTGCATGGGTTTCCTCTGTATGCTCCCATCTCCCAAATGTACAGAGTTTGTAAGCTAATTAATATAATTGGATGGCATGGGTTCACGGGCCAGAAGGGCCTGTTACCATGCTAGATCTCTAAATTTAAAAATTAAAACTAACATAATTAATTCTGAAGTTTATGTCCATTCAATTTTTTTAATGTTTATGTTTTCTAAAAATTAAACAAAAATTCCACAAGGATTTTTTTTCTATGGGATATAATTTTTTTTTAATGGAAGACAAAGCACTCCCAAATATTTACAACTCAAATTTACAACCTGCAGACAGCATCTCATTTGTTGCTGATCCAATTCTCTGCAGGGCTGAGATGTTTGTTCTGGAAGACGTCTTGTGCTTACCCAGTCCTCTATCCTCCAGCAGGCAACCAACGATCTCAGGGATCCATATAAAAATGCTTCCAATGTTTTAACCAATTAATATTTTAGAACTTTTTTTTAATATTTTCTCCCCTCCACCTTTGCTATTTAACTGAACACGTGCTCCATTTTTCCCAAAGTGACTCTTATTCATCATTTATCTGCATCATGAGAGAAAATCTACATCTCAGTTTCCACCAGTCCCCTCTCCAATAGACGGTAAAACCAGCTATGGGGATTAGTATATGCCAGATATGTGAATTTTCTGGTTGGTTGAGATTGCGTGTTGCACAATTGGCAAACTACCCATGGTGGGGGGAGGGAGGGGGGCTAGTTTTAAACTTTCAGATTTTTTACCTATTTATCTTCTGCAATTTTTTTTGCCAGTTACTGGAAGCTGCAGATCGCTGAAATTTCAGATAACAGGGATTTTACTGCATTGTCAAAAACGACTCACAACAATGGTCTTCTCAGAGGTTTATACAAATTCCCTCCTTAAAAAGGGTCCATTTCATTCCAACTGTGACTTTCCAAAAAAAATTACATTTTCCTCACCATTTATTCCTTAATGCACTTTAGAAGTGGTTCCATTTTGTAATTCTATACATTTAATAGTTTAAATCCAAAATGTTATTCAAACACATTTGTCACAAACTTATTTATAGTACTGCTCGATTTAAATCCAAAGATGGAAAGAAACCTACCTGGTCTTGAGGTAGCTACTGCAAGTGGTTTAATTGAATGGACTAATGCATTTCCAGCCGCAATATCAACTCCACTCTCTTTGTAGGTCAGTCCTCTACAGAGAGAAATTGGAACAGATAACATGCAAGTTCAGAAGGCACAGGGAAAATAAATGTAAACCACATCAAAAAAAATCAACCTACAATAATACAAAGAGGGCTCAAATCTTGCATCTTGTTCTTTACTATCAGATTTTTTCAATGTACTGCACCCAAAGCCGCCAGCCCACAATGACCTCGAGAGATAGTGGGCAATGAACATTAGAACTTTCTCCCGATTGTTCTTGGGGACCATGGTCAAACGAGGCAAGACCTCAGTTAGAGCAGCAAGAATTAGGCTAATTCACTGAAATTTAGAAAGTAGTCTCATGTTAGTTTAGTCTGCAGAGCCCAAAAGCACAGAGCAATATGAAAATTAGATAAAGGTCCTAGTATAAATCACTTTTAATTATAGCAAGTAATCTTTAGTTACCCTTTGATTTGCACAAAACTTAATATCAATTTACATTTCTAAGCATGAGAAAGAACTGCATTGAATTGAAAATAACATCTGCACATTTAATGGAGCAAATTTCTCCCTAATCCAACATGAAGCACACTTGACTGAGGAAATATTTATTTACGTTTCATCACAGACCTGGATCGTTTTACGAATGCTATGGCTTGATGTGCAATATCCTTCCTGTAAACAGCATCCTGGAACTGAATCATTTCAACCCCTTTATTGGCTTCCTCTACTGCCCTGATCAGGTCCTTATTGATCGAAGTTACTGCAAGCACTCGACCACCATTTGTCACAACATTCCCATCCTTTCGTGCAGTACCTGCATGGAACACTTGTAGACCCAAATCTTTTACAAGTGACAAACCTTAAAAAAAAAATAAACACAATTGTGGGTTAAATTAATAATTGATGGCCATTTGTACAAACTGCATATATGCTATTCTCCTCAAATGCTCCTCAACCACAATTAGCGAGGACAGGTGGTAACTTCTCCTCCACGATAATCCTCACACCAGCCCTTTATGACTTTTTTAAAAATACATTCACAACTGTGTGGCAACCTACACATATGAAAGTGACACCACTATGGAAGGCTGGATCTCAAACAATGATAAGATGGAGTAGAGGAAGGAGATGACGGAGAGCCCAGTGGCATGGTGCCAGGGCAACAATTCATTGTCAGCAAAATGTCAAAGCTCGTCACTGACTTCAGGAAATGGGGTAGTTGTGTAGAGCACACAGCTCTGTCTATGGTCACACAATGCGGGGGAGGAGATATTAGAGAACTGTTTCTAGGTGTAAACATCACACCAATGCCTCCACTTCAACATGTTCTCAACATACCCTACCAATTTCTTTATAGATTCACCATGGAAAGTATCCCGTTCAGGCTCATCGTGCAAATATGCTTCCCCATCACTGACTCAGTCTATATTTCTCACTGTCTCATTATATTTCTCACTGTCTCATTAAAATGCAAACATAAAAGGTCCCATCCCACCCCTTGTAAAACTCTTGGACTGTTTTAACTGCACAATTCGAACACCAGACTCTTGTGTATTGAGGGTCTTTTTCCAAATTTCAGAATTAATTAACCACTTTTGCTTTTTTTGGGTTCATCATAGGAATAGATCCTTTAACATAATGGAATATCCCATAATGGACCATGTAATGAGTCCCGATAATGATCAATGGCTTGGGCAGTGAGGCAATTTTAAAGGAACTCTTGAAGGAGAAGTAGCAGAGACTGAACATTCCAAGAGGTTAAGGAACAAAGCAGCGGAAGGCATTGCTCCAAAAAAAAAGTGAAATGATCTAATTTGGGGCAGCAAAAAAAAAGTAAAATCTCAAAAGAAATATGGAAGCCCACATGACTGGAAAAAAAGTTGCAGATATAGTGAGAGATTCAGTCGAATCTTTGGAGGATCTAAAAAAAACAAGGAAGAAGATCTTGAAACTAAGGTTTGATGTTGGCCAGCAAACTCCAGTGCAACGACCAAGATACATTTAGCTTTGGATAAACGCAAGTTTAAGGAGAATCACAGAATACAAAGCACATTTTAAAATCAGATTTCAGGACAGCAACCAAGAATAGTTCATTCTACTCTTCATTAGGGAGGAGGTGAACTAAAATAAGCAGGCCAAGTGAACACGCTCGATTGATTCTCCAACCAAAGCACGATAATCAGATGGATGTTGCAAACAAGTATTTAGTTAATGGCCTTTACAAGAAAGGGATTGGTGGCCCCTCTATTTTCCACCATAATCTCACCATTCCTGTAGTCATTCATTTATTTGACAAGCAGCTGAGTCATTAAGGCTGATCTCAAAATAAAGAAAATTTGATCAAAACTGAAAAGACACCTGTGGAATTTTACCTGGATACCAATTGAAACTTCACGGACTCGATGAAATTACAATCGAAACTCAAAAAGAATTTTACCCTCACTTGAAATTCATCTTATTTTGTATTCAAATTTATTATTTTAAGCCTCCCATTATGGAAAATGTTTCGGCATCTCATTAATTAGACATAGAATCCATATAAATCGAAGCAGGCTAATTTAGAGAGAAGCATCAAGCCTTTGAAACCCCATACACAGACTTCAAATTTATATTTCATATGCAAAATACATTGGCAACATTCGTCCCAGATCTTTCCTTTCAATTCAGTCCCCAAAAGAGTTGTAATATAGTTGAAATTGATGACAGTGGATAACAAACACATCACCAGTCTCAACATGAACTGTTTTGTCGTTCAGGTTTTACCTGTAATTTCACGGCCCTTTGTGTAGCAGTTTGGATATCCACCACTGGCCATAACTACAGTCACGGCTGTACTGCTTTCCAGCCAAGACGGCAGGGCTTTAGAGAGCTTGCCATCTAAAGTCGCTTGTATCAATTCATACAAATCACTGCTTAATAAAGGAAGAATGACCTAAAACACAAAATATTGGATTTTCATACCGGGGAAAAAATATTTCAATATTAAAACCATATTCAAACTTCAATTCACTGCAAGACATGATCCTCAGTCCAGATACCAGTAACATTACCTGACATTCTGGATCACCAAAACGACAA
Organism: Narcine bancroftii; assembly: GCF_036971445.1. NCBI lineage: Eukaryota > Metazoa > Chordata > Chondrichthyes > Torpediniformes > Narcinidae > Narcine > Narcine bancroftii. Next base: position 10,560,732 of record NC_091475.1, on the reverse strand, counting down.
TTAAATTCCAATACTTTTGGTCCTTCTTGTGTCAACATCAAGCCTGCATAAAGTATCCCTGCAAGTAAAGCACAAGTGGTAAAAGTGATTTGTTTCAGCAGATCTTAGTTGAATAAAATTGGACCTTCATCAGGTCAGATCACCTCAGAGTTTCACTATTGAATCTACCCAAATGAAAGTACAGCACTGAAAGAAGCATTTGATGGAGATCAAAATGTTTGCAATATGAAGCCACCCCCCCCGCCCCCCAAAAATGTCACATTACTATACCTCAATTCTCCTAAGTTACAAGACCATTGGAAAAATTACAAGAGGTTTGCTGTAACGACCGTAAAGGAAACCTCTACGTTTTAGTTTGTCTTAAGGAAGTGAAAAAGGTAAACAAGTATTTATCACATGAGTTCAGTTTTTTTTTTAATTGGGCCTGAACAGTATTGAGAGTACCCTTTATTATTTGCAGTAGTGGAAGTCAAAAGGCGTGTTTGAAGAACCATGAATTCAGCTATCAGGTAAGTTAGCATAGGAGCAAAATACATTAATATCCTTTCAGCTCATTCACACAAAGGCAAATACATTTACTTGCTGTTCCAGCAGGTGAACTTCAACAAAGCAGCACTCACCAGTGTAAGGAATTCCTTCTCGTCTCATGCCATCAATTGTTTTCTGCAGAATATTTTCCCTGATCTTCTGAAGAATGTTTTTGGAAACCTAGAAAGCCAGAACCAAAGAATAAATATATAAAGTGGTAGCGTTAGTATAGCGGAGCAGCAAAGTTAGCACAGTGGTCACCGCAATCCGATTACAGTGCCAGCGACCAAGGTTCGAATCCAGTGCGGTCTTTAAGGAAACAGTACGTTCTCCCCATGTCTGTATGGGTTTCCTCTGGGTGATCTGGTTTCCCTCTCACCCTCGAAAAAAATATGGGGTTTGTAAGTTAATTAATTTGGGCAGCATGGGTTTGTGGATTGTTACCATGCTGTATCTCCAAATTATTATTTTTTTTAATTGATCAGTTTCCTCCTACAACTGATAACTAGCCACCGTCACTGCCTCTGAACATGGAAATGGTGAATAATTGGTGCGGAAGAGTTCATTTTGGAGAAGATGCTTAATTTAAAACTTAACTGCAATTCTTCAATCGATAATACATAAAGGAAATTAGCCAAGTATTTCATTCAAGGTTGAGAAAAAGTGAAAAACAAAATCAAGTGAATGATGTGAATTCAGAGGTTGGATTTAAATTGACCTTAGCTACCTGAATTTAAACTAGAATGAATTTTTAAAGCAGAGTACGATATTACTATTTGCGTAAACAACTAAGGTCAAATGTACTACAGGTGGCAAACTGGCTGTGCCTTCACAATGAGAGATTTAACTGTCTGTCAATCTTTGACCCAAACCAGGCTAATCAAAGAACAAGCAGAAGGATTTCTAATGCCACTCAGCTAAGTAGGCGATGATAAACAGAATTGGACGGTCAACGTTGTGGTAGGATTCCTGCATCTCCCATTCAGCATACTGACTGGGTAGGGAAGAAAACGATTTTAAATACCCAACCTTCCTTCTAAAATGGTCTTCATTCATCAGAATGTCCCCATGTTTAATGAAGAACTGCAGGAATTGCTTAGCATTCCCACACTTTATGAAGAACTCTGCAGGAATTGCTTTATGTATGCTCAAAAGACCAGGCAAAGACTGCAAAACCACCAAAGGTTGAGTGGTCATTTTAAACAGGGATTGTTCAAAATTATCATCTTATCTGAGAGTTGCTTGGTTTGCAAACTGGTTTAACATGACATGTTTCAGAAGAACAAATTGTCAAAATTGTTGTACAGTAATAAGGAGTAACTAACAAAAATTACAGTAAAATTACCTGAGGAACAGGACAATAAGCTCCCATTCCACCAGTGTTAGGCCCCTGGTCCCCTTCCAATAAGCGCTTGTGATCTTGAGATGGTGGCATGCAGGCAATTGTGATACTATCACTGAAACATAAACACTGCACAATACGATCAGAATTGCATTTGATGTATTGGAACGGACACTGCTTTGTAGAGCAAGATTCAAGCCATTTACAAAACTAGCCCGCTTCTCAGAATCCTAGTCAACTGGCGGTATTGTCAAATAGACAAGAGGATTGCAGGGAGAAACTTTACAATCAATGTCTTAAATCTTGTTCAGCAGAGAACCAGAATTAATCGTGAAAGCGATTTTACGCATTTTCCTAAACGCACGTGCAGGTGTGCAAGCTCTAATCAGAAACAGAACTGAGTGAATCAAGCAGCATCTTTGGTGGCAAAAGCTACAAGTCGAAGATTTGGGTCAAGATTTGGCATCACGACGGAGAGGGAAAAAGGAGAGGTTGCCAGTATATACCAGTACATAGGGGAATGGGATAGAGCAGCCTTTCTCAACCATTTTTTGGCTCTGGCCGCCATCCCCCCGGACTTTGCTCAAAGATTATGGGCCCCCTTCCTGTTGTACTTCTCTCCCATCGACTACATTAAAAAAAAAATTACACAAGGTGAAAAGAAAACAAGGCTTTTATTTAAATATACTGTGGCTCCCGGGTGGGGGGCCTTACTGCCCTGTTGAGAATGGATAGAAATTGGTACATGATGGGAATGATGGACTGAAGGAAGGTGGAGGAATGAATTAGGACAGAGGCTGGAAGGTGATAGGTGGAGCTCTAGATGGGGAGGGGATGATGGGCAGAAAGGAGGGATGAATTATAGAAGAAAATTAGGTGGACAAGTGATTGTGTTAAGGAGAGCACCAAAGGGTGTGGGTTAATTGAAATTGAAAAATGTGAAATGTTGTAAGCGACAGTAGCAGAATGGGAGATGTTTATTCAATTTGTGTTTGGCCTTTGCTTAGTAATGGAGGAAGGAAAGAACACACAGGTAGATGGGAGTGTGACGGAGATATGCAACCAGAAGGTCAAGATAGCCATTGCCCACAGAGTGAAAGTCACCTAGTCTAGGCTTGGTTTCACCAAAGAGAAGCACCAAATGCAATAGACCAGGTAACCCTTTGCCCTGCGATATACCAACCTACTGCCATATAGTGGCAAACTTTCCTGTCCCCTCTTAGTCCTGATGCAGGGTCTTGACCCAAAAGGTTGACTGACACCTTTTGCCTCCACTCATGCATCTTGATCTACCACCATTCTGTTTGTTTCATATTTCAGCATCTGATCTCATCTTCTGAAATTGTAACCACCTTGAAGGTTGAAGTAACAATGAGAAAATATCATCCAAATGGAAACTATTAAAGCACTTAGGTGGATTCTCTTGAGACATTTTTTTTCCACCAATTCTATATCTGTATTAATTTTTGTAAAGTCAAACATTATAAATGCGAGAAATTTGGGTCTGAATGGCACCAACCACTTCAAACCAATTGGTCTCAATGTAAAGCAATGAGCCTTTGACCTGGACCTCTCCACATTGATCTTCTGGAGATCAGCAATTTATTACCCATTGCATCTCTGGCATAACCTTTTCTGTGTAGCACCACAGATGCATTCAATTATTTCCAATTCTAACATATGTTTGGGTTGGAATTTTTAAAAGTGGATTGACCAATGATGCAAGAGCTTCCACAGGGTGACTTCCAAATCAATGTTAATTAAGCACAAAGTTGCCACATAGTAACGAAAGCCATCAAAAATGCTGCAAGTAAATGCTCTTTAATTTGCTCACCAAGACCTGCTTAATTCTGAGAGGCAAATATATTCAATGAAAAGATCAAATAGAGTTTTCTACATTATGGAATACTCATTGCAGTTAGATTCAGATATGGAAGTTACATATTGACACAGAAAGCCAATAGATGTAGAATAATTATTAGCTGCACAAATCCCATTGCGAGCAAATTTGTATCATTTCACAGCAATCCCCCTTTCAACTATAAGCCTTCTCACATTTTCAAGTGATCGCCAATCCACCTCTAAAATACACAGAACAAAAAGGCAGCCGGCAGTGAGAATCTACAAATTAAACGCTATTTTGGACGTACAATTGGATTAAATTCGGCAATTAGCCAATAGAAAGGACTGAAATTTTGGCTATTGAAAGATCGGGATGCAAGCTTTACTCACCGACACTTCTTCCCCCTCGAGCAGCTCTTCCACGACTACGGTTTCACCTGCAGAACCAAACGCCTTTTCCTTTTCAAGAAAAGAAACTTCAGTTACATTTAACAAAGCTGAAACAGACCATGGAGGAAATGAACCCACATTATACCGAGTGGTTTGCTAGATTTTTCACAAATTTGAATATTTTCTTAAAAAGGAGAGCAGAAGCATTCATAACCCCACCTCCCATGCCCAATACAAAATATATTAGTTTAAAACATGACAGTCTCACTGTGGGCGCAATACATGCCTAACTATGCCAAGTATCTGATTAGGTTTTATAGTTTGTTTCTTCGTTAAATTCATCTGTATAATCTCAAAACATAAAATATCCAAGATTTAAGGACTTTACATTTTGTAAAATTGCATGGATTTAACAATGAACCCAATTTAAAAAACGTGCACTTTTAGTAAAAATATCTGACACACAATACATTAACAAATGGTTGCATACAATTCATCACTGAAAAAAAACAAGAATCATTTAATATGTGTGCAGCAATTCATTGAATTATAAACTTAAGGAACCCAAGGAGATGGTCTAGCCCAGGGGTCCCCAAACTTTTTAGATCATCGGCCCCTTCATGGAATCCTTGATCCCTCACCAACCCAAGGCATGGAATCATTGGTGTGCTTGGTGACACTCAACATTGGGGGGGCGGGGGGGGGGGGGGGAGCAAGGTAGAGGCATTGGACCTCCTTCTTCTCCACTTTGTCACATAAAACATGGCAACCACCAAGCCCAGTTCTCATGAGAGGTTAACCACCCATGTCATAGGCGCTATTTTCCGTAGACACGCCCTGCTTATGACCACAAAAGTTCAAAAGACCTCACCCCCCCCCGCCCCACCATTTATTGACCCCCAGGGTTTAATATCGACCACTTTGGACACCCCTGGTCTAGCCCATCATATCCTTTCTATTAAAAAGACTCCCAAAATTTCTTCCACTCTCCAGGTGAACTTTATTGAATGTCACAAGAATATCCAGGCACCACCATCTCCACCATGTGGCTCCACTATCTTTTGTTGCTCCACTATCTTTTATAGCAGCCAGTTCACTGTTTATGATTGGAAGTATTTTTCTTTAATTCTTTTTTAATACTTAAAAGCAACTCGCCTTGCAGCTATGTCACTTCATTAAAAAAAATCTTTGCAAATTTTGGTTATTGCCAGTCACCTTGGTCAAGCCACCAGCTTTGATTAAATCACCCCTCTGCCTCCTCTCTTCCAGGGAAAACATCCTCAAACAAGTCAACATTTCTTCATAAAATATAGTCAAAAGGGCCACAGGGCCCATTTGAATGGGCTTGTTGATTGTATCATGGACCAGGATACGGAGAATAAACATGGCTCTGCATGCTACTGATGCAAATGAGCCCATGCACACAGATAGCGCAAAATAAAACAAAAAATGCAGAATATAATGTGCAGTTCAAATCATATAACGAGATGGGGTTATGTGATCAAGACATCATCTTTTAAGCAGTAATCAACACTCCTGTTTGAGTCTTGTTCTTAAACTACAGTACAACTGAAATATTTTTTTCTCCCCTGCAACAGAACAGTCATTTGCCTATCTGAAGGAAATACAAATGTGCTTATGAAAATAACATTTCTTTTAAAAATGGAGCGATCCCAAAATACATTTTGAAATTGTAAGCATTAAGATGGTCTGCACACAGTATGTAAAATTCAAGGTTATTTATTCTGTTATCAAAGTCTCCATTTTGGCAAATAATTGGAGTGAAAGAAAAGCTCATTTGACTCAGGTGTTTGGGACTGAAGTAGTGTTGAACATTAAAAATTAACATGTCAGAAAAGAACCGAAGGAGAAGATTAAAAAAAGGAATGTAGTCAGGATTGTTCCTTTCATTCATACCTGCATGATATTCTGGACGGCTTTGCAAGCCTCTTCTTTGTTAGCTGCAACACTAACACCTTTCCCAGCAGCCAAGCCACTAGCTTTTACTACCAAAGCAGGGAATTCGGCACTAAAAAGTAATAATCATTCCATTACAAGACATGGCATGAAATTTCTCCTTCCTGCTCCATTCACAACATTCCCTGCTTAAGTATAAGGGAAAGTGATATTACACATTAAAAATAATATGGAACAAATTTAGAGAAACAAGAAGGGATCACCCTCTGATCTGTTGTGGCCTTTGATAAAATTGGTTTCATTACAGAGGAATGGAACTTCATGCAATTGTTAAAAACATTGGGAAAAAACCTTGGAGGCAAATACAGTAAAAACCCTCCCTGGTATCCGCCTTCGGTTCCTATGGGGATTGGTAGATGTTGGATAAGTGAATTTTCCGGTAGCTTGAGACTTGATCCTATAAGATCTAACTATAACTGTACACCTTTATTATGAATAAACAGTTTAAAAGACAAAAATACTATACTTAACACTGAACAAACTTCACTTGATAAAAGAGTGGGGGGAGGCGTGGTTGCAAAGGCAGGAGGTAATAAATGGAGAAAGGAGATGGAGAGTTGACAGGGGGAAGGGAAGGGAGAGGAAAAGGAGAGGAGAGCTGGTTAGCAGAAACTGGAAAAGTCAATGTTAAAGCCATCCAGATGGAAAGTGCCCATATGGAAAAATCAGGTGTTGTTCCTCCAGTTTATGGGTGGCCTTGGTGGGATAGTACACAAGGCCATGGAAAGACATGCGAATATGGGCGTGTGACACAGAACTGAAATGGTTGGTCACTGGTGCAGACAGGGCAAAGGTGCTCAGCTAAGTGATCTCAGTCTGTGACCAGTCTCTGTAATGTAGAGGTCACAAAGGGAGCAACGAATAGAGTAAATTAGTCCTGCGGATACACAAGTGAAGTGTTGCTTCACTTGAAAGGCCCGTTTGGGGCTCTGGACTGTGGTAAGGGAGGAGGTGTGGAAGTAAGTGTGGCACCTCCTGCAGCCACAGGACAAGGTGCCAGGGGGCAATTGCAGGGGAGAGGTGAATGCACCAGTGAGTGGACCCAACATGCACTCATCCCTCCCCACCAATCGCCCCACCCCCCAGCACTAGTCCCTGTGGGAGATTGCGTTACTGAGTAGCTTTGCTCAGTCCGCACCAGTGACAGAGACCTCCCAGAAGCTAACCATTTCATTCTGGGTCCCATTCCCATACTCAGATGTCCATGGCCTTGTGTACTATCCCAAGACCACCCATAAATTGGAGGAACAACACCTAATTTTCTGTCTAGACTCTCTCTAGCTGAGAGGCATTAACATCGACTTTTCTAGTTTTCTGCTAACCTGCTCTCCTTACCCCTCCATTCCCTTCCCTTGTCAGCTCTCCTCCTCTTCCCTCTATTCACCCAGCCATCCCTCCTCCCCTTGCTTGCTGCTGTGCCCTCCCTCCTCCCCCTATAACCTCCTGCCTTTGCGACCACGTCTCCCCCTTACCTTTTTGTTCAGATCCTTGCCGACATTTTTCCATACTTCGATAAAGGGCTCAAGCCTGAAACGTCTATTATTTTTATCTTTGCTAAATAAAGGACATTGTTTGGTCCTGCTGAGTTTCTCTAGCGTTGTGTTTTTACAGCATCCAATGAATGACACAGGCTTAGACACATCTAAGCATTGCAGCAAACTTATTAATGCGCCCACCATTTGAACAAAGACCCCTTTTACCATTGGATGAAACTACATGCTTCCTCAGGGTCTGTAAATGCTTTCCATCTTGCAGTGGGAATACCGTGCCGATCCATAAAGTCTTTGGCAAAACACTTGCTGGCTTCTAATTGTGTTGCCTTCGCTGAAGGGCCGAAACATCTTACTCCAGCTGCCATCAGGTCATCAACGATTCCTGAGGAGCATTAGCACAGAAACATATGGTTAGCACTGGGTTCTGGAAGGAATCCAAAAGCTGTTCTTCATTCTCTGTACTTTGTGAGGTGTTTGAGAGGACTCTTGCAAACATCTACAGGTGTAGCGCGGAGAGCCTTCTGGCTGGTTCCATCACTGCCTGGTTTGGAGGCACCAACTCTCCGGACAAGAATAAACTCCAGACGGTTGTTAACACAGCTGGCAACATCACAGGCACCAGCCTTCACTTCATTGATAACATTTACATCGTGAAGCAGCCTCTATCCTCAAAGACCCCCACTACCCAGGCCATGCCCTCTTCACTCTGCTACCATCTGGAAAAAGGTACAGGAGCCTAAAGATGAGCACAAGGACAGCTTCTTCCCCCTTGCCATCAGATTCCTGAATTATCAATAAACCAAAGACACTGCCTTACTTTTCGTGCACTGTTACTTTTAGGTTTTTTTTTTAAATATAGTTGTAATATGAATGTTTACACTGTGACGCTGCTACAAAACACCAAATTTCATGACTTGTTCATGACAATAAATTTGGATTCTGATCTCCTCCTCCAAGTAGATCAGCCATGATCTTATTGAATGGCGGAGCAGGCTCGATGGGCCATTTTTGGCCTACTCCTGTTCCTACTTCCTATGTTCCTATATACTGATTTGTTCTGGAGTGCAGTGGGGTAAAGGCAGAGTGGTTGAAAGAACTGGTCATCGGTCATCTCTTCCTGGTCATTTTCAAGTGACATGAACATCAATGGTTCAGACAGCTTTTATGTTTATCCCTAATTCCCCTGTTGTCCAGACAGGTTTTGTTTAGAACAGATAGCAGGTTAAAATTTCAATGATTAAAATGACATTTCTGAGCCAGATCACCTTCGCATATCCCAGTCTTTTAAACTCCAGTTTTATTTACTAACTCCAATTTAAGTTGCCCACCTGCCATTGTGGAATTGAAGTCACATCTATAAATCAACAATCTTAGGGTCCTGGGTATTAATCCAGTGACTTTATGTTGCTGGTCCCTTTCTATTCAAGGATTTTTTTTTTGAGCTGGCAATTGTGGAGAATTATTGATTAGCAATCCTGGGTTTTTAATTTTCCTGATCCTCAGATTACTGACAACAGGATTGAATTGAATGGCTGCCTGCTTAACCAGATAAGGTCAGATGAGCTGAGATTTTGCAACACACGAGGGGTTCAAAATAAACAAACCGTATGGTCACTTGAACATGGAGTAACCCACCAAGTGCTGCTCCCTCTGGAGTATAGTATGTCTGAGCAGGAAATTAGTGCAAAAACAACAGACAGAGCAAAAAGTCAGGGATGCTGTGAAAGAACATTCAGCCATTTTGTTCTTTAAGTTTGCTTGATATCAAAAGAAATGATCAAATTAAAAACAGGTTGACAATATTAAAAAAAAAACTCAAATGTGCCTCCAATCCAGATTTATAGTTTAGTAGTAGTGAGGTGAAAATGGTTGGCATTGGAGTCTAACATCCAACCATTGTGCCTCAGAGTAAACCTGGCTTCCAAATTTCACACCAAGTGGCAGTTGCAGGCCCTAAGAAATCAGCTCAAGGGGGTGAAAGATGTAGTGACAATTCAACAAGGCCTTAGGGCCAGAAGTTGAAGCATTTCCCCCTCCCTGCCTCCACATGACCTTTCCCTTCCCCAGCCACAGCCCACCTCAATTTCCTCTCTATGGATTGGAGACAATCATTTCCAAGACTGGAGAGGGCATAGATTTAAGGCAAGAGGAGAAAGGTTTAAAAAGGACCAGAGGAAAAACTATGGATACATGAAATGAGATGCTAGAGGAAGTTTTGGAGGAGAGTACAATTAAACATTTAAAAGCCATTTTGACAGATACATGAATGGAAGTTCAGAAGGAAACAAGCCAAATGCAATATGACCAACGGACAAGTTGTGCTCAATCGCCTGTTTGCCTATTGTTTAACTGCATGATCACTGATTGCCCCATCTCACCCCATATACACACACATGGCATGTTTGGAGATCACACGATCAACACTAATTTTGCAATACAGACGTTCAAAAGATTCAACGCGGATGTTTTACTTCATGAAAACTGTACCTTCAACAAATATATTCCAGGAGGGAAAATATTAAAATCAGTGATTTTAGAAAAAAATGTCACATGTCAAATATATAATTGATCAGAAGATCAATCTCTACCAGTTTTGTCCAGCCCACCACCACATAACAGCCTTTTATTAATGCAAGGCCCATTTCTATGGCATTGGCGTGATCACCTTTGCATGGTTAAGCTGGTTCATCTGGCTGATACCACCTTTAGTTTATTTCACTGTGATTAGATGCATCAAAGGTTATGGAATTACATAAACAGAAATAAAACTCAAAAGAAGATTTAAACTTTTTTAAAAAAAATACAGTAATCAAATTGCCTTAAAAATAGGGTTGGAAGGAAACAATGACAAACCAAAAAATGTCTAAGAAATCAGGAACAATTTCTCATTATGCAATATTTATATTCTACTATTCACAACTTAGTAAAATTTCCACTTCAAATAAGAAACCTGTGTATCTGGCAGTCTATTCAAGAAAAATATAAACACTAATTGACAAGTGAAGAATGTTGCAAACTAGGCAGTAGATAACAAACCTGTATCACAATGACCTGTTGTCCTTGCTCAAATTACACAAGTGGCCATCTTTTTTTAGAAGATGAGACCACTAACAATCACATGCCTTCACAACAGCTAGCTACAAAAGCACACCATTGGTCAGTCAAACATCATTTCAAAAATCTTTCATTATATTTTATAAATGTGCAAACAAAATAAAATCTCCCTGACTTATTCCATTAAATTGAAATTGCACATTTTTAAGATGCACTAGTTCTAGTCATAAAAGATCAAGACTCGCAAATTATGCTGTATGAACTGTACTCTTAGTTTTGTAACCCATTATGATAGAGGATTTGAGGCAAGTTCTACCATCTTGTATCCCAGTTCTAGAGACTACACATTTACCTGCAGCAAGAGGTGCCTCTGGTCCAACGACAACCAGGCCAATGTTGTGGTCTTTGCAGTATTGAGCAAGAATTGCATGATTACTGACAGAAACAGCTGCAATAAAAAAAAATATTTGTACAATGCATATAGAAAATTTTTGCTAAGCAAACCCTTTGAATTATTGGAATAAAACTGTGAATCATTCCATTCACTTCATGTCTCAGCGATCTTTGACTTCAAGGACATTAATATCCATGGTAATACCTTGATACTAAGTGTCACAAGCTCAGGTGTAAATTTTGTACAGGTATACCCTGTTTTACGAAAATTTGCTTTTATAAAGAAACTTGTGTCCAATTTTATGAAAGGATTTTCGCCTGTATGAAAATAGCCTTCAATAGTAGTGCGTGGGTCTTCACTTTACACCATTTCGGCTTACACAAGGTTTCATAGGAATGCTCTAGTTTCGTAAAGCAGGGTTTACCTGTGTTTTAGCTCATAGCATTGACTAATTATTCAAAACTCTGTAAATGTGGAAAATTCTGATTTCCAGTTTCAATCGAACAAAATTGGTTAAGTTTTAATGCTGGTAAATCCAACATACTATGACAATATTGGTGTAGTGATACATCAAGCCATATTTTCAATCAAAATAATTTGCAACATCACCACACATTTATGATATGGTCTTTGCCACTAAACAAGAGGATGGCATAGTTAAATAAAATAGGTCATCTGTTTTTCTGCATAAACATCGACATCAGAAAGAATATCGACAGACAACAGATAAGCAAGAACTTTTAGAAGTGTAATGCATTGATCGGGAAGAGGTCTGATAAACCAAATCAATAAATGGTTTGCAATGGTTGCACAAGCCATAGATTATAATTAATGAGTGGATATATTAGAGCTCAAAAAAAATTTAGAAGTTGCAGAAAAAAAATTAACTACTCCATCTCAGTGGAGGTTTTTTAAAATTTTATTTTGCATGGTTTATACTTTTTCTTTGGATAAAAAAAATCTGATATACTTAAGGGTTTAAAAGGATAGATCCTTATCACAGTGTATTCGAACTCTTTCATTTTGTATGAAATATTAAGATTCAAGTAACCCCTTTATCTTAAACACACAAACATGGCAATTAACTTTGGATTGGGGGGTTATCGTATCTTAACCAAATATTGGTTCTCTGAACCCTACCACTATCTTTATCCCCATACTAAATGAATGGATAACAAAGAATGTTTGGAATCAAATACTTAACAAGTAATTTTATCTGCTGTCCGCTACATTTATTAACACACATTAATGCTACAGGAACTCAGCAGGTCGTGCAGCATCCAAAGGAGGTATCAACGTACAACCAACATTTTGGGCCTGAGCCCATCTTTCTAAATACACGTCCCCAAATAGCACAGGATAACAGTGCCAAAAGTTTCTTGCTTAGATTTCAGCTAACATGTAAGAAGTGAGTAATTTCAAACAAACAAACTGAATCAAGCAGCTGCTCACCCGAATTAGAGATTTTTCCATTTTCAGCTGTTCCCGCATTACCTGGAGCAACCAGAACCTGCAGTACAAATGGCGACTGGGCTAGTTTCCATGCTAGGGCATGCTCACGACCTCCACTGCCAATGACAAGCACACGTTCTGCCATTGTCCTGAATGTTAACACAATTATGCAAATTATAGTAGGGTTAACACCTCAAACTCACAGAAACAGCACAGGATATTCCCAGTCAGTGATCTACAGCACAACTTCGAGAAGTTTGCTGTGTTAAGGGGGTAAAATACAAACACAATGCTGGAGAAACTCAGCAGGTCAAATAGTGTACTTTATGTAGCAAAGATAAAAATATATAACCAACATTTTGGGTTTCAGCCCTTCAAAAGTTTGCAGTGTTATTTACCAGTGCAATATAGAATGCTGTAACCAGAGATTTTTTTTTAAAATCACATTTTCTGCAAAAAATTGGGCCATTTAAATTTTATTATAACCAATTTCATTAATCAATACCCAAATGGTTAACACATTAAGTTTTAGTATCAGCCCACTTTTTAAAATAAGTAATTTGATAAAATCTGTTAATTCAATATAGCAGCCCCTGAAATCAAAACATTGGGTCTTGATGGATCAGCAAGAGATATGTTAAATAAAAATGGACCTCATTAACCATATAACTAGCCATATAACTGTTTACGGCGTGGAAACAGGCCATGTCGGCCCTTCAAGTCCACGCCGGTTCACTTGAACAACTCCACTAGCTTCCCCCTCCTGCTCTCCACCCATAACCCTCCAACCCCTCACATCCATGTACACAACCAACCTTCTCTTAAATGACAGAAGGGACCCTGCTGCAACTATCTCTTTTGGAAGATCATTCCATTCTGCCAATGTTAGCTCTCAAGCTTGACCTTTTAAAGTAGTTCATGAGATCTAGTGCAAAATCCATGCTTTCAAAAAAAAATGACATGATGCATTTAAGATCACTTGAAACTTTAAAAGTAAACTGTTTCAAACAAACTTCAAAAATATACCTCAAATTTACATTACAGCTTTGGAAAAATAGCCCCAGCCTTGGACTTGAGAAGCACTGTAGGCAGACTTTAAAAAAGGAAAAGAATAATAGAAGACTCAAATATGTAATATATTGCACGAGCATGCAGACTGCCCTCATGATCTACTCGTGCTTTTCAATCACTGGGATTAAGAGGTTCTCACTAACATAATAGGCTCAGCCTGACATCCTATATATGGCACAGGAATAAAACAAATTACCAATCACAAGACAACTGTTGAGATGACTACACAGACCACCTTAACTCTCACAACTAGAAGATCCCCTCAATTGTATCTTGAAAGTTTTCCAGAACAATTTCCTGCTTCTGATAGTCATATTTCTCAGACAATTCTGACACACCAGCAAGAAGAGGTAGTATAGTGTGAAATTCTCGTTTAAACCTCACAGGTGAGATTATTACATGCATCGATAAGATTTGAGACAGAGAAAATGGCTTTTTAAAATTGCGTCATCTCCATCGGTACTGGAGCATCACAGGACTGTGTTCTTAGTCCCCTGCTGTACTGACTTTACACCTATGATGTGTGTGTGACCTGGGATGACAATAACATCATCTGCAAATTTGCCAACAATATCATGGTAGTGGGATGTATAAAGGAAGGGGATGAGTCAGCGTACAGGATGGAAATTGAAAACTTGACTGAATGGTGCACCAATCACAAATTTGCACTCAATGTCACCAAAACTAAGGAGCTGATTGTTGACCTCAGGAAAGGAGAGCCAGAGGTTTACAATCCACTGATTATAGAGGTGGAGAGGTAAAGCAATTTCAAGTTCTTGGAAACTACCAACTCAGAGGATCTTTCCTGGACCCAACACAAGGAAACGTTTATATGTATTTTGGTCTATATGGTTCATAGTGAGAAAAATTTAAAAAAATTAAAAAAGAAAGCACGTCAGCACCTCTACCTCCTCAGAAGTTCGCAGAGGTTTGGTATGACACCAGAAACAATGACAAATTTCTACAGATGTGTGGTAGAAAGTGTGCTGATTGGCTGCATCATGGTCTGGTATGGGGAACACCAATACCCCCAGAGTGGAAAGGTAGTGAACACAGCCCAGAACATCCCACTACTAAGTATATCTATGAGGGGGGGAGGGGGGGGAAACAATGCCATCAGAGAGCAGCAGCAATCATCAAGGATCCACACCACACAGCACACACACACTGTCCTCACTACTATCACCAGGAAAGCCGTAAGACTCGCACCACCAGGTTCAGGAAAAGCTGTTACCCCTCCAACATCAGACTCCTTAATGACGAACTCAGAGACTCATTTAAGGACTCTTACTTGTGCAGTTTATTGATTTTCTTTTGTTCTCTCCATATTGTACGGACAGTTTACATTTGTTACCTGTTTATATTTCTTTATTTACATGATTACACTGTGCACAGCTTTTTTTTCCACTACCAATTAGTGGTATTTCTGCACATCCACAGGAAAAATGAATCTCAGGGTTGTATGTGATGTCATGTACGTACTCTGACAATAAATCTGAAATCTACTGCATAGCATTCTTGTTAATTGATGTGGTAATCGATCAGCTTTACCTTTTTGGAGCAGAACAAAGTTAGTTGTTTGACATTATGAAAGTTTAAAGGGACCACAAACATGGAAAAGAAACTGAAATTTCAACTGCTGGTGACCACAGAACAATTATATCTTGTTACTACCATTACCATGAATGCTTTGGTGGTGGATCTGCTGGTGTCTTTCTCAAGTGGGAGCTAGAGAACAGTGTCTGAAGGCAGCCATGACTTATCAGATGAACCCAGAAGAGAAGTGTAATCTCCAAAATCTATATCCTAAGAATCCATACTGCTACCCATGGTTCTATAGGTACAAAGCCCTCAGAAGCCAAGTTAATGCTGGCTAAAATATGAATGGTGATGGCGTTCTGGTTAACAATGCAGAGCATCTTGGTTTTAGCAAATGGGCACAATGCCAATACAGCAAGTGATGGCATCACATTCTAAATGTCCCAAGACTTGGCAATAAACTTTGCCTTGGTCTTCATGAAGGTAGCTCCCACCAGAAAGAATATTGTTGGAAAAGCAGTGTCTGTCTTCCCCACGCCCAGCCCCCCACCCAATGAATTCTGCTCTCACTGGAAAGTAATTCACATGAACACATTGCACTGTTCAAGAAACAACACTGAACATTCTCACTGAAGTAGACAGACATATTCCACAACAACCACATGGGCCATGTCACTGCAGTCCACCACTGGACATTTAATACAGGTACATGATTCTTTATCTGGACATCTAAAATCCAGAAAGCTCAAAATCCGGCGAGTCGGGAGGGAGACGGGCAGCGCGAGTCGGGAGGGAGACGGGCAGCGCGAGTCGGGAGGGAGACGGGCAGCGCGAGTCGGGAGGGAGACGGGCAGCGCGAGTCGGGAGGGAGACGGGCAGCGCGAGTCGGGAGGGAGACGGGCAGCGCGAGTCGGGAGGGAGACGGGCAGCGCGAGTCGGGAGGGAGACGGGCAGCGCGAGTCGGGAGGGAGACGGGCAGCGCGAGTCGGGAGGGAGACGGGCAGCGCGAGTCGGGAGGGAGACGGGCAGCGCGAGTCGGGAGGGAGACGGGCAGCGCGAGTCGGGAGGGAGACGGGCAGCGCGAGTCGGGAGGGAGACGGGCAGCGCGAGTCGGGAGGGAGACGGGCAGCGCGAGTCGGGAGGGAGACGGGCAGCGCGAGTCGGGAGGGAGACGGGCAGCGCGAGTCGGGAGGGAGACGGGCAGCGCGAGTCGGGAGGGAGACGGGCAGCGCGAGTCGGGAGGGAGACGGGCAGCGCGAGTCGGGAGGGAGACGGGCAGCGCGAGTCGGGAGGGAGACGGGCAGCGCGAGTCGGGAGGGAGACGGGCAGCGCGAGTCGGGAGGGAGACGGGCAGCGCGAGTCGGGAGGGAGACGGGCAGCGCGAGTCGGGAGGGAGACGGGCAGCGCGAGTCGGGAGGGAGACGGGCAGCGCGAGTCGGGAGGGAGACGGGCAGCGCGAGTCGGGAGGGAGACGGGCAGCGCGAGTCGGGAGGGAGACGGGCAGCGCGAGTCGGGAGGGAGACGGGCAGCGCGAGTCGGGAGGGAGACGGGCAGCGCGAGTCGGGAGGGAGACGGGCAGCGCGAGTCGGGAGGGAGACGGGCAGCGCGAGTCGGGAGGGAGACGGGCAGCGCGAGTCGGGAGGGAGACGGGCAGCGCGAGTCGGGAGGGAGACGGGCAGCGCGAGTCGGGAGGGAGACGGGCAGCGCGAGTCGGGAGGGAGACGGGCAGCGCGAGTCGGGAGGGAGACGGGCAGCGCGAGTCGGGAGGGAGACGGGCAGCGCGAGTCGGGAGGGAGACGGGCAGCGCGAGTCGGGAGGGAGACGGGCAGCGCGAGTCGGGAGGGAGACGGGCAGCGCGAGTCGGGAGGGAGACGGGCAGCGCGAGTCGGGAGGGAGACGGGCAGCGCGAGTCGGGAGGGAGACGGGCAGCGCGAGTCGGGAGGGAGACGGGCAGCGCGAGTCGGGAGGGAGACGGGCAGCGCGAGTCGGGAGGGAGACGGGCAGCGCGAGTCGGGAGGGAGACGGGCAGCGCGAGTCGGGAGGGAGACGGGCAGCGCGAGTCGGGAGGGAGACGGGCAGCGCGAGTCGGGAGGGAGACGGGCAGCGCGAGTCGGGAGGGAGACGGGCAGCGCGAGTCGGGAGGGAGACGGGCAGCGCGAGTCGGGAGGGAGACGGGCAGCGCGAGTCGGGAGGGAGACGGGCAGCGCGAGTCGGGAGGGAGACCGGCAGCGCGAGTCGGGAGGGAGACCGGCAGCGCGAGTCGGGAGGGAGACCGGCAGCGCGAGTCGGGAGGGAGACCGGCAGCGCGAGTCGGGAGGGAGACCGGCAGCGCGAGTCGGGAGGGAGACCGGCAGCGCGAGTCGGGAGGGAGACCGGCAGCGCGAGTCGGGAGGGAGACCGGCAGCGCGAGTCGGGAGGGAGACCGGCAGCGCGAGTCGGGAGGGAGACCGGCAGCGCGAGTCGGGAGGGAGACCGGCAGCGCGAGTCGGGAGGGAGACCGGCAGCGCGAGTCGGGAGGGAGACCGGCAGCGCGAGTCGGGAGGGAGACCGGCAGCGCGAGTCGGGAGGGAGACCGGCAGCGCGAGTCGGGAGGGAGACCGGCAGCGCGAGTCGGGAGGGAGACCGGCAGCGCGAGTCGGGAGGGAGCGCGAGTCGGGAGGGAGACCGGCAGCGCGAGTCGGGGAGGCAGTGGGGGGAGACAGCAGGGCGACTGGAAGGGGGTGGGGGTGGATACGCAGTACAATTCGGGTGGGATTAAATCTGGCTTTCCGAAATCTGGAAAAATCCGAAATTCGGAACACCCAAGGGTTCCGGATAAAGGATCGTGTACCTGTACTCAAAGTCCAGGCTTTTTGACAACCAACTACTATTGAAAGGAAAGGTCTCCACCAGGAACAATCTGCCAATTGAGTGCACAAGAGACGACAAGATGATCTCTAGTCATGCAGTGATATGCTTCCTGCAGTAAATCTGCCACCCATATTGATGTGACCTTTCTTACAGCAATCTTGTGTTGATCGAGTTGCAATCTCCCCTCCCTGACACAGTCAACATTACGCACAGTCAGTGAAAGAAATGACCCCATAATGAGCATCTTTCTGTATTGTGTCCTCCTCTAAAACGATAACCATTGAAAACCACAAGTCAAAATGTCATGAATACTTACAAAATCAGTTATAAAGATGTACTGTTCAGGTTATTAAACTAGCAGCCCAGGAGTCTCCAATGACTAATCCAGAAATAGATGTTTGAATCCCACCCTGGCATGAGGGAAATTTAAATTTAAATTATTGAACAAATCTAGAAGCAAAACTCATCTCAGTAATGCAAGTAAGAATCAACAGAATTGGTCAGAATCTGATTCACCAGGGAAGATTATGCATCATCTTTATTCAGCTGATGGAGACAAACGATAGTTCGAACAAATAGAGAAAAGACAATAAATTCCAGCATCAGTTTTCTGCGAGCTAGATTTAAGGAAAGGACAATGCAAACTTTAAACGTTTTACCATAAATATATTTAGTGACTGCTTTTTGATAAGTTAGATTTTGGCAAGTCGGATCACCTGGCTGTGCTCCTTCTGCCTTCATACAGACAAAGCATAATAAGAGAGGTACCTGAGATCAGAACAGCTAGAAGGTGATCACAGGAGGCTGAAGTACAGTTGTAGGACTTCCTCGAGTCAATGGATTGGGCAGTGTTCAAAGACTCAGCTGAGGATCTAAATTATTACACCAGGGCTGTCACAGACTTTATCAAAACAGCTGTGGACAAGTACATTCCCAGCAAATCTTTCAGGGTTTTCCCTAACCAGAGGCCCTGGTTGAACAATGAAATCCGGAACCTGCTGAGAGCCAGATTACAAGCATGCAAGTCTGGAGATCCAGATCACTACAGAAGCAGCAGGTATGACCTACAGAAAGTCACCTCCTGGGCCGTAGGGTTTCCGGATGAAAAAGGAAACCACAAAGGATATGTGACAGCTGTGTCAGGGCCTAAATAAAATAACCTGCAACAAAACAAAATCTGGTGCAGGAGGAGACAGCAAAACTTCACTCCCAGACCAACCTAATGCCTCTGCGCCTGATTTGACCACAAGAACAAGAAAGAACCGCCACTGCACAACCCCACATCCACTGATGATCCTCAACTGTCTGTATCTGAGGATGATGTGTGGGCTACCTTCAGAAGAGTGAGTCCAAGGCAATCATTGGTCCAAATAGTGTCCTTGGCTGAGTATTAAATATCTGTGCTGACCAACTTACCAACCTATTCATGGATATCTTCAACATTTCACTCCAACAGGGCGTGATACCCAAATTTTTCAAACAAACATCAATCATACCAGTGCCAAGAAGAGTGTGGTAACCTGCAGAAATGAATATCCACCAGTGGCACTCACATTGACAGTGATCAAGTCCTTTGAAAGGCTGGTGTTGAAGCACATCAGCGGTGACATGCATTCATTCCAATTCATCTATTGCAGCAACAGGTCTACAGCTGATTCTATCTCATTGCCTCTACACAAACCCTTGGAATATCTGGCAGCAAAGATGCACACATCAGGATGCTCTTTATCAACTACAGTTTGGCATTTAACACCATCGTTCCCTCAAAATTGATCAGCAAATTTCAAGACCTGGGACTCCGCACCAAACTGTGTAATTGGATCCTTAATTTCCTCACCTCCAAACCACAATCAGTGTGGATTGGCAAGAACATCTCCTCCAAAATTTCCATCAGTACCGGAGCACCACAGGCCTGTGTTCTTCATCCACTGCTCTACTCGCTTTACACCTATAACTGTGTCGCTCAATACGACAACACCGTCAATACCACAGTAATGGGTTGTATAAAAAAGGGTGATGAGTCTGCATACAGGAACGAGATTGAAACTTAGCCAAATGATGCACCAACAGTCTCACCAAAACCAAGGAGCTGATTGCTGACTTCACAAAGGGAAAACCAGATGTGTACAATCCAATGGTCACTGGAGGAATCAGAGGTGGAGAGGGAGAGCAAATTTTAACTTCTTATGAGCCACTATTTCAGAGGATTTCTCGTGGACCCAACACACTAATGGCATCATGAAGAAAGCACATCAGTGCCTCTACTTCCTCAAGAATCTGCAGAGGTTTTATTTGACATTGAAAACCCTGGCAAATTTCTACAGCGGTGTGGTGGAAAGTGTGCTGACCGGCTGCATTATGGTCTGGTATGAGGACACCAATATCCTGAGCACAAAACCCTCCCCACTATTGAGTACATCTACAGGTGTTTTTATAAACCAACACTGCATTGAGGCTGGTTCCATTGGGGGAAGAAAAGCTGGACTTACCCTTTTGTGGAGAAGGCCTACAAAACTGCTCCCAGTGTTGCTTACATAAAGAGCGGTGTCAGGAGCCGTCCTCCAGAGCTGAGGGAGGTGGGGTGAGTAGTGCAGTAGCGCAGCCTGTCACCGTGAGGTCGAACATGCGCGCCGAGCAATGGCCATCGTCGTTACCCATAATCCTCCAGGCAGCTGGAACTGCTCTGGGAAACCTCTGGCACACTGTGCCCAGCTCTTCGCTCCCCCCTTTCATCCATCAGACTCCTTGGCTCTGCTTCTCCACCTCCATTCATCAGCATCTATCCTCCTTCTTCCTGGGCCGTCGAGCTCAGCACCTGGGTCCCTTCACCCTCTGACCCTGGTGGCTTGGCGGGCCCCAACTCTCTTTGTCCCCGCAATGCTTCCACACTCTTTGAACCAGACTCCCTCCTCTCCCACTCACCTTTGACATCCATTCCTGCTCTCTCCTGCTTCTCGGTCTCAGCAGCTTTGGTGAAGGAGCGAGGGGAACAGGAAGATATCATTTCTGTATTGCAGAGGGAGCCCTAACCCCAGCACCAATTACCGTGTGAGCCCTGGTGGTGGGTCATGGGCCAACGGCATCATTGCTATGTCATCAGACTGCCACTAAGCAGCATCTTCAGCAGCATTGCCTTTACGGAGTGAGGTAGAGCGACTTGCTTCACAGGTGAGACTACCCCCCTGGAAGGATCAGAGTCCGCATCCAGCATCTGCTGGCATTTTTATATAAATAGGTGAATCGATACAAAGATGGAGAATATCTGCTATACATTCACCTTTTTCCCTCTAAAAAAAAAGGCCTTATAGAGAACGCTGCCGTCAGAGAACAGCAGCAATCATCAAGGATCCACACTTCCCAGCTCATGCTCTGATCTTGCTGCTACCATCAGGAAAGAGGTCGAGGTGCCACAAGACTCGCACCACCAGTTTCGGGAACAGCTGCTACCCCTCCACTATCAGACTCCTCAACAACAAACTCAATCAGGGAGTTATTTAAGGACTCTGACTTTTGCACTTTGATTTTTTTTTTCCCCCTCTGTATTGTAGTCAGTAGTTTACATTTGTTTACATGTGTACAGTTTTTTTGGCACTACCGATAAGATGTAATTCTGCCTAGCCCGCAGGAAAAAGAATCTCAGGGTTGTATGTGATGTCATGTATGTACTCTGACAATAAATCTAAAATCTACTCTCCAAGTTAGCCTGTTTGGCCAACTTGCAAATGGCTTGACGTCTGCAGCAATGAGGCAGCTGCCTCATTTCTACCATAGCTATACAAGGCAAATGTTCTTGCTCCTTGTAGCTGCAGGATCTCTCCCAGCTTGTTACATCAGGTGGCCTTGTCAAATCACATTACTGCCATCACTGTCTTGAAGCCTGTGCCAACTTGAACAAAACAAAATGAATTTTAAATCAGGGCCAAGTCTGAAAATATTCCAAATTGTTCAAAATTTTAACTAATACTACAGTATTATTATTGTTTCCTGCACAATAGGTCTTTGAACCAATCAAGTTCCTTACCAAAAATATCATCCGAATATAGGTTTCAATTGCCATATCTATTTTCCAAATTTCTTATTTTTGTTATTGCAATCTGCCATACAGAAAAGATAAAAATGCATTATAGATTTCTAAGAACATTACAGCACAGAAAACAGGCCCTTCAGCCCTTCTAGTCTGTGCCAAACCATTCTTCTACCTAGTATCACTGACCTGCACCCAGTCCATACCCCTCCTATCTATGTACCTGTCCAAATGTTTCTTAAATGTTCAAATTGACCCCACATTCACCACATCAGCTGACAGTCATTTCCATGCTCCTGTTTACTGTTAAAGTCGCGCTTCTGTCAAGGTACAAATAGTTAAAATAACAAATCACAAAGTTCAAAACACAGTCTTTATTGTCATGCCAGCAGAAATGAGGGGTACCAGTGGTGGGTACACAGAGTCCCCTCACTAGTATTGTTTGAACCTCATTCAAAGAACACAGTCACAGGGCACAATATTTAATGCAATTTCCCTTATACAAATTGGATAACATTGGCTTGCTACAGCTTATGTTTTACATTTTGCATATCTTTTTCCCAAAGACAGGGAAATGATTTGTTGTTGGTCATTTAATCTCATGTACCAGTTATAATTAAGAACATCTTTCTGGTATACAAAAAAAAATCAACAAAAGTCTGAAAGGGTTGCTCACAGTACACAATTTACACATTAAATGGCTAGTTTCATAGTAATTTTAAATTCTTGAAGTTGGCAATGGTGGCCAACACTTCAAAGCAGAAACAATGCCATTCAGGGACAAAGTGGTGCTGGCCTAGTAGTCAGTCAACACTAACTATTGTGTTAAAAGAAATCAGGCAGGCATTAGGATAAGGCTCAGTAGAAGAGGTGAGAATTGATTCCGGTCCAGAATGTCCTTGGTTACTCTCTTTCTCACTCACAGCTTACTGGCAAAGTACGTGTGATGGTTTCTTCATCATAATTCCCATAACTAAATATTCTATAGCTAATATTGTACACTCCCACTACTTTTTGTATGAACAAGTTAATATTCCCCGAAACTTTTATACCCTTAACCCATGTCCTCTAGTTTGTATCTCATCTAACCTGAGTGGGAAAAGCCGACTTGCATTTATTTTCTCTAGACTCATCATAATTTTGTGTACCTCAATCAAATCTCCCCTCATTCGACCACACTCCAGGGATAAAGTCCTAACCGCTTGAGCCTGTCCCTGTAACTCAGTTCCTGAAGTCCTGAGAACATCCTAGTAAATTTTCTCTGCACTCTTTCTATCTTATTGATAGCTTTCCTATAGTTAGGTGACCAAAAACTGCACACACACCTCCAAATTTGGCCTCATCCATGTCTTACATAACTCTACCATAACATCCTGAGGTGGCACGGTTAGCGCAACGCAGTTACAGTGCCAGCAATTGGGACTGGGCTTTGAATCCCGTGCTGTAATGAGTTTTTACATTCTCCCTGTGTCTGTATGGGTTATCTATCCCCAGGGGTTCCGGTCCCCTCCCACAGTTCAAAACGTACCGGGGACATAGGTTAATGGGGTGTGAATCAGGCAGCACGGACCAGTGGGTCGAAAGAGCCTGTTAGAGAGCTGTATGCTTGAATGTACATTTAAATTTAAATGTAAAATGAAAAAAGAATTTTGTTAAAAAATCCATAACATCCCAACCCTTATATGCATTACTTTGATTTATGAAAGGCCAATAAATCAAAAGCTCTCTTTACAACTGCAACATTTTTGGAGAACTGTATAAAATATCAAACTACTTGCACTTTACAAAACAACTTTGTAATGCAGCAAATATTCAAAATGGCTTTGCAGGAACATCTACCTAATAAAGGACAAGATCAGGCAAAAGGCCTCAAGCTCGACTGACATGGGCGGGCTTTGGAAGCAAACAGACAATGTGCATGGAGGGAATGCCACAACTTGGAGCTGAGGTAGCTAATAACGTCCACCAGGATAAAGGATGAATCAGGGATGTCAAAGAGGTGAAAGTTGGAGGAATGGTTGGTTGTGTTATCAGAGCAAACAAATGGAGGTTTCACTCGACTTTGTGAGCACATGACAGTACAAGTCAGAGCCTTTTGTACACATGTCCTAATAATAAGGCCAAAAACATTCTTAATGAAATCAAAAGTAACACTTTTACACAGGCAATTAAAGCCGGGTATTATCCACCTTTCAAGTGCTTCATCTAGCTGTGTGAATGCAGGGGATTTGCGGGGGGGGGGTGGGGGGGAGGTCATCTGAATTTACCCAGTTTTAATTCTCCAAGGTAGGTAGTGTCAAAGGTGGAGCGGGGCTGTCTTTTGCTTTGGGAAATTGGCTTGCTGTGAAGAGGACTCAGCTTTTTTTCTGTTCGAGGTGCCGTGTTATTGCCGTATACACGACCCATCTCTGGAAGCTGGCATTTCTGTATTGCAGAGGGAGCCCTAACCCCAGCACCAATTACCGTGTGAGCCCTGGTGGTGGGTCATGGGCCAACTATGACATCAGACTGCCACTAAGCATCATCTTCAGCAGCATTGCCTTTACGGAGTGAGGTAGAGCGACTTGCTTCACAGGTGAGACTACCCCCCTGGAAGGATCAGAGTCCGCATCCAGCATCTGCTGGCATTTTTATATAAATAGGTGAATCGATAGCTTCCAGAGATGGGTCGTGTATACGGCAATAGCACGGCTTTTCAGTGTAAAAAGGGCTAAGTACGGTTCAAAAGTTACTTTGACAACGTTTTGGTTGACACTTCAAATAATTTTTGTAGCAATTCATTGCAAATGATCATCTCTTTTTAGGGAAATAAGTTTGTTGTTGGTGAGGTCAGGAATCTTTGACAGTTGGATTTTATTTCACCAAGGCAACGGAATTATTAACCTTGATAAAAATGGTCTGAAGAGATAATGGCCTTGTTTAGGACTGGACAATAGGTAGTTTTAGTTTAAAAGCAGAAAATGCTGGAGTTATCATTTCAAATCGATGACACTTGGTCAGATCACATCAGAAGCCTTAACTCAGTTTCTCTCTCTCTCTCAACAGACACCACGACTCTGCATTTTCTTTCTTTATTTCAGATTTTCAACATCTGTATTGTTTTTCATTTCAATTACTGGAGTCTTTAATCTGCCAGTGGTGGCAGATTTTACATCTTAACTGTTGACTTATATTTCTGGGGCCAACTTGAACTATTTTATTCGTGACAGAAATATTTCGCCTTTCATAAATATACCTTTCATGTCCATTATTAACTCTTACACATTGTAAGCTTATCACGAGTTCCTTAATAATTGCAACCCCTCATTTCTGGTAATAACTTGGTGAATACACGTTACAACTTTCGCGTTGCTGTGAAAACTTTAAGACCGAGACCCACCCACCAGTAAATAATGAACGAGACGAAAGGTTAGGGGCTAATGCATGCAACATTTGGTTCTCTTCGAGACCAAGTCGATGAAAGAGAAGAGAAATGCACTCAACTAATGACAATAAAGGTGGAAGTTTGCAAACTCACCCACGGATCTTTCAAACTCAGATAGAAGCACGTGTAGCAACGAGAACGGAAGAGAGCCCTTAACAAACTCAACTGGCTCAGCAATGCTTTGCTTGAAAGGGCAGCAGAGTGATTGAGACTGGTGCAGCCAATCCGAAAATTGTCTCTGCAAGATAAACACCAGTAAATTGTCGGAGCCCTAGAATTTCTTTTTGGGGGTTGAACATTGTTTCTTGAAATAACTGAACTATGCCTAAAAAAAAAGGGGGGGTCTGGTTATCAATTTAAAAATATATCATTGGATTTTGAATGAAAGGAATTGTGGGGCTTGTAGTTCCTATTTTTCTTTGTTCTCAGAAAATCACTTAATTCTGTAGACTACTGTGGTTGAAGTAAAAGCACAAATAGCTGGAGAAGTTCAGCAGGTCAAACCGCGTCCTTCGTGTAGCAAAGGCCGACGTTTCGGGCTTGGGCCCTTTATCGAGGTATGAGAAAATGCTGGCAGGTGCCCGAACAATCTGAGACGTGGGGAAGGTCAATATTAAAATTTCACTTGCAATGCCATGACAAATAAACAGCCATCCCTGCAAGCATTCATTCATAGATTGATATATGGCAAGTAACATTCAAGCCACAGAAGTGCCAGACAATGATAATCGCCATCAAAAGAGAGGCTAGTTACTGCCTTCAACATTCAGTAGGCTTTTTCAGGTCCATTCTTCGAAGAAGCAGAAGCGGCCCTTTAAATTGCCATTCGAGTGGCAGCGTTTAAAGCGCAACGCTGGTCACCTGAAGGTCACGGCTGCACAGGACGCGGCTCTGAGCGCCCTCCGGCTCCTGCCCAGTGTCAGCTGGGATCAGCAGCCTGACCCTTTAACATCCGCTTACAGCCAGCTGCGAGTCCATCGAGTCCACGCTGCTGAAGATCCAGCTGCGCTGGATGGGTCACGTCTCCAGAATGGAGGACCATCGCCTTCCCAAGATCGTGTTATATGGCGAGCTCTCCACTGGCCACCGTGACAGAGGTGCACCAAAGAAAAGGTACAAGGACTGCCTAAAGAAATCTCTTGGTGCCTGCCACATTGACCACCGCCAGTGGGCTGATATCGCCTCAAACCGTGCATCTTGGCGCCTCACAGTTTGGCGGGCAGCAACCTCCTTTGAAGAAGACCGCAGAGCCTACCTCACTGACAAAAGGCAAAGGAGGAAAAACCCAACACCCAACCCCAACCCACCAATTTTCCCCTGCAACCGCTGCAATCGTGTCTGCCTGTCCCGCATCGGACTTGTCAGCCACAAACGAGCCTGCAGCTGACGTGGACTTTTTACCCCCTCCATAAATCTTCGTCCGCGAAGCCAAGCCAAAGAAACAGCCAGCTGCATTCAGGTGGCTGGGGGAGCCACTGAGCTGAGCTGATTATCCCTCTTGGAGGAGGGTGACGTAGCTCGCCTCAAGAGCGCCTCCTGCACATTCAGGTGGCCTCAAAACAGCCGCCTATTGCCTAAACATGGCCACCTGAAAGTGCCTGAAGATATTATTGTCAACAAGTCTCCCACAATCAACCAGAATGGGGATTGATGGTTGGGTACTGAATGATGATAATGTCTGAGACTCATTTGGACCAACCAAATAAATACTGGTTAGAAGAGCAAGTTAGAATCTGCTGATTGCTGCCTCTCCTCTGAGCAAAGCCTATCAATCATCTACAAGACAAAAAATTAGAAGCAAGGTGGAATAATCTGCAATTACTTGTTTGAAAATATAATCCAATCATTCCTCAAACTCAATATGATCCTATGATCCAGACAAAGCAGTCCATTCAATTGATGCCACTATTCACTATCCCAAACTCCATGGGCAGTCACTGTGGCAATAGCAATGTAGCATTTATAAAATGTTATTTGCCAAGGTCAAGGGTGCCCAAACAATGGCTCCCAGGAGAACTGTGGCATGTTGCCCATTTCTAAGTAGCTCAAGGTGAATTTTAAATATAAAATTGAATTATGGTCTGTTAGAACAGTCTCTCACTATAAATGGCACTGTATTTGCATTGCACATCTTAGTTTCCACACTAAATATCACTGCCATTCTGAACAACTCCTAGACCAACCATTAAAAACGTTTACTTCAGTTAAAAAAGTTTACCTTAGCACAACCAAAAAGATTTTAAATAGCACGGGAGTGCCAAAAATTTCAGATACAATGGGAAAATTAATACTTTTTTCCGCAGAAGTAAAAGGGAAGTGTGTCGGTTTGATTGGCAAGGAATCTGTTAACGTTAATCATCTATCTTTTATAGCCTGTCTACAAATTTACACATGGCATCATTATCATTAAGGTGCACACTTGGACCATGAACCGTACTCACTGAGAGTTGTAGAGAAATGTGGAGATTTCCTTGTCCCTTTCTCGATCTTTTTTCCTGTTCTTATTTTGCACCCAACTTTTTTTGTATTTTGCAATGCTTTTTGAATGAGTTTTAAAGAGTTTTTATTAAATTTAAGAGCAGAAGATACAGAAATGCCTACTGTATTATGTGAGCAGGTCAATAACCTACTGTAATGACAACTGATAAAACTGTTCAGTAGCGTCATATAGTTATTTTATTGGAACACGTTTTTTCGATAGCACAGGGGTTTTCTAGTCTAAAAACACCATTTTTCTTGTAGTGTAATGGGTTGAAAACTCCCAGGCTTAATATTATTTGGCTCCTGACTGTTTTTTTCTGTACCAAAAAGGTTCATGGCCTAGGTTATTCAGAGAGCACCTTCCAAACCATGATCTCCATCACTAAGGACAAAAGCTTCAGCTCAGGGGAAACAAACGATTGCCTTTTCCCTCTAAATCATACACTGTCCTTCCTTTGAAATATTAGTAATCCTTCACTGTCACAGAATAATCTAAATCCAGGAACCACCACCCCTGTAGGAAAGATTGCGCAAATTGGGATTGTACTCGCTGGAGTTTAGAGTATTGAGAGGGGATCTCATAGAGACCTATAAAATTCTGGCAGGACTGGACAGAATGGATGCAGATGGGACGTTTCCAATGATGGGAAAATCCAGAACCCGGGGCCATGGTTTGAGGATAATAGGCAAACCATTTAGGACCGAGATGAGGAGGAATTTCTTGACCCAGAGGGTGGTGAATCTGTGGAATTCATTGCCACCGCGGGCAGTAGAGGCAGGTTCATTAAATCTATTTAAGAGGGAATTAGATCTATTTCTTCAGTCTAAGGGTATTAAAGGT
Organism: Narcine bancroftii; assembly: GCF_036971445.1. Taxonomy (NCBI): domain Eukaryota; kingdom Metazoa; phylum Chordata; class Chondrichthyes; order Torpediniformes; family Narcinidae; genus Narcine; species Narcine bancroftii. The sequence goes on along the minus strand of NC_091475.1, from coordinate 10,532,030 downwards.
TACGGAGAGAAGGCGGGGACGGGGTACTGAACTTTAAGATCAGCCATGATCTCGTTGAATGGAGGAGCAGGCTCGAATGACCTGCTCCTGCTCCTATCTTCGATGTATGCCATCAACAAGAGGACTGCAGTACTGGCTTTGTCAGCTGAATCGCCCCCAAAATATGTAAACTTTGGGGAAAGGAGAAAGTGTGGGACTAATTAATTCGGCATCTTACTTCTGAACAAACGACCTCATACTCCTCTGGACTCTGCAAGACCAGACTTCTGTAACTCCCAATTTTCCACAATGTGACCACTGCAAAATCATCTTTCTTGAATTTTGTTTTTAAGCAGCACTGTACATTGGAAATGACGGCCCTCGACCCAAAACGCCCGACCATTGCTTGCTTTCCCACCCAACAGATGCTGCTGGGTCCGCTGAGTTCTTCCAGAGGTGAGTTGATGGTTCCAGATTCCAGCATCTGGAACCTCTGCTCTTGCGTCTTGAGAGCAAATAATGATTGGGTCATTGCGAGTTCGTCCTTCACGATTATTTTGGTGCAATTTGAAGAGTTTTACAAATTTTTATTCCCATTTGGAATTCCCTCTGGAATTTGTCTCGGTGCAACGCGGCGTATTATCGACCACATGAGCGCGCTGTGGATTGGACTTTCGAGCAAGGTTTCGGCAACTGCAGCTTTCCATTCATGTACCCCACCCCCATGAATCAGTTTAGTGGAACGCTGTGGCTTCTGTCTCCAGCGATCTTTGCAGACGTAATCCCGTCCTGAGTGCTTTCATTTGGAGGGTGCGGGCAGGAAGAATTCAAGTTTATAAATAGACAGAAATGCAAATTGATTCACCCCCCCCCCCCCTTTGCAAAAGGTAACGCAGTGTAAGTCGGAGAGGCGGATTTCTTATTCTATGCACTCAGCATTTCGTGTCTTCCAATTTAACGCGACGTCCCATGACTGTGTTCCCCACTGAGGACGTCAGTCTGGAGAGAACATGCTGACAGCAACGAAAAGCTGGGTTCTGGCTTGGCATCGCGGTTTTAGGATGCTCTCGGGTCACCGTGCAATGAGCAAAGGCCTTCAAGCTTGTTACAGATTGCTTGACGTCCAAGAAAATTGCAACCACGATGAACTGAAGGAAGCATATGTTAAACTTGCCAAATTATATCATCCTGACAGTGGCTCTGATGGTGCAGATCCCCTCAAGTTCATGCAAGTGGAAGAAGCCTACAGGGCTGTTAGCAAGCACTTGGCCGAGAAAGGCAAAGCAGAGCCTGATCAAGGATTGGACCACGAAGAAGAACAATCCAAGTACCTGGCCCCTCAGCACAGACAGTATCTCAGCTTTGAAGGCATTGGCAGTGGAACGCCTCGTCAAAGAGAGAAACAGTACAGAAAATTCAGAGTCAACCGTGCAACTGATCAAGTGCTGGATTATCGAAAACAGAAGCTGCAAGCTCAGGGTCAGGAAAATACAATGATGCTCAAGGATGTACAGCAGAGCAGAAAAACAAAACTAACTCAGGCCGTGGAACGATTGGTGGAAGATCTCATCCAAGAATCGATGGCCAGAGGCGATTTTGATCACTTGAGTGGTAAAGGGAAACCACTGGAAAAGTTTTCACAGTATCCATACCTTGATCCCATGACACATAACCTGAACAGAATACTCATAGAAAATGGCTATCAACCAGAATGGATTGTCCGGCAAAAAGAAATAAAGCAAACGATAGAGAAGCTCAGAAATGACATGATGAGTTACAGGAAAAAGCTTGGTGGGCCCTTGACTCTCAACACACAGAAACAATGGAACCTAAACCGTGAGCAGTTCAGAAATGATATTAAACAACTTAATAGAACCGTAGATACATTCAATTTAATTGTACCTCTACTAAATAGGCAGATGCTGCACTTTGATGCAGATAAAGAGCTTGCTGCCCTCTTGAAGAAATATGATGCTTTAATGGATGCAAACAAAGGGACTATTAAGATTACTGGAAAATCAAATGAGAAAAGTAATACAAAAAATAGCTTGTTTAATTGGATCATAGTTTTCCTGAAATATCATCAGAGGAAAAAGTGAAAATTGGTGATTTCATGATCAGAATGTAACATATCAATTTTATTATATAAAAAAAATGCACCGGAGGAACACACTACAGCAGGAGAAGACAGTTCACTCAGATTATGGCTTATTCGTTTAATGCCACTTTAACCAGTTTCTCCATATTTCATGAATATAAAATCTATCAGATTTGATCTTGCGAGCTCTAAATATCCATTTTAGGAAAAAGAGGATCACAGAATTTACAATTTTTTTTCTTTGAGATATGCTTTAGTGTGTCCTTTCTTTATTCTATATCCAACAAGAAATAATTACTGTACTAGGCACATAGGTTAGAATCTGTTGAAATCAATACGCTCTTCTGGTCGTGATGTTTAATGTGAAATAATTCTGTCCTGGAATGTACCGTATGTAAGAAAAAAACAAGCGCTGCTGTTTCATTTACTCAGTACTGAATTTGTTTGCTGATTGACTAGACAAAGTTTTCAAGGAACAATGGAAGCCTCAACTAAATTTAGTTAAAATAAATGGTTTAATAAAGCTTTAATTTTGTGGCACATGAAAAACATTGTACCTCACCATACTCAAATGGTTAGAATTCATTACTATTGCACAAATGTCTAAAAACATTCAGAATTATCCGGAACTTGTTCAGTTTATAAGTCCTTCGTGTTTCATTTAAATTGTCAGCAAATTAAAAATGAACGTGTGTAATTTTTCCCCTTAATGCAGTGGTTTTACTTTCACTCATACCACCTTAAATAATCCCGTACTAATCACAGAGTACCTATGTGATGCTACAATTAGTTACAAATGTGGCCTGAGCCTTCATGGATCCTGCTGGGGACAGTTTTCTGGTTCCATGGACCTCCTCATCTCAGTTTGTTATGGAGAAACCTTCTTGACTTTGATCAACAATTAAGAGGTTCAGTGAAATCAAAAATTAATGCTGTTATTGGCTTGGTCTACCTCTAAACTGATTATTTTGGTAACTGAGAATCAGGTGACAGCATCACTGGTTTAATTTATTTATTAACATTTCCAGATCATGCATGTTTCATATCAGTAGAGCCTCAAATCTGAAAAGTGTAAAATTTGGGACCCCCTTTGTTAAGGATGCCATGCATGATGAAGATGAGCACCAAATTACACCATGAATTATTCAGTGAGAATAATAATCTGCAGCATGAATGCCAGGATAAATTGAGGAAAATTAGATTGCTGGAAGCCTAATGTCGATGCCGGAGGACATTTTATTCATGAAACGGAGTAAGACTAATGCCAGTGGTAGGGAGGTTATTGGGGGGGGGGGGGGGGGAAAGATCTAAGATAGTCGGTCTGGATTTGTTTGGGGAAAATCTGGTCTGTCTAGATGATGGAGGTAGACGCTTTCAGAACAGTTACTCCTAGGCAGAATAATAGTTCAGAGTGAAAGTCTGCAGACACTGGAATGGTAGTACAACACACACACAATGCTGGAGGTAGACAGCTGGTCTCACAGCACCCATAGGAAATAAAGTTATATTACCGACATTTCTGGCCTGAACCCTTCAAGGAAAAAAACAAAGAACAGGAAGGTGCAAGAATAAAGAGACTGAAAACTGGTGAGGGGAGGAGTCCAAACCAACAAAAGATGTTAATTGGATGTGATAAGAGGCGAGGTGAGAGAATTGATTTTGGCTCTGTGAAAGAGAGAGGTGGGAGAAAGCCAACTGGAGGAAAAAATTGGGGGTGGGGGGGTGGGGATGGTGGGGGGGGTTGGGGGGGTGGGGATGGTGGGGGGGGTTGGGGGGGTGGGGCTGGTGGGGGGGTTGGGGGGTGGGGGGGGTTGGGGGGTGGGGATGGTGGGGGGGGTTGGGGGGTGGGGGGGTGGGGATGGTGGGGGGGTTGGGGGTGGGGATGGTGGGGGGGTTGGGGGGGTGGGGATGGTGGGAGGGGTTGGGGGGGTGGGGATGGTGGGGGGGGTTGGGGGGGTGGGGATGGTGGGGGGGTGGGGATGGTGGGGGGGTGGGGATGGTGGGGGGGTGGGGATGGTGGGGGGGTGGGGATGGTGGGGGGGTGGGGATGGTGGGGGGGTGGGGATGGTGGGGGGGTGGGGATGGTGGGGGGGTGGGGATGGTGGGGGGGTGGGGATGGTGGGGGGGTGGGGATGGTGGGGGGGTGGGGATGGTGGGGGGGTGGGGGGATTGGGGATGGGTGGGGGGCATTGTGCTTTAACAGAAACAGAGGTCAGTGTTAATGCCATCTGGTTGGAGGGTGCCCAGACAGAAGATGAGGTGTTGTTCCTCCAATTTGCAGGCGGTCTCAGTCTGGCAGTGCGCAAGACCATGGACAGACACGCCAGCAAGGGAATGGGACGGGAAATAGAAATGGGTGGCTGCTGGGAGACGCACGCCACTGCGGCGGGCAGAGCCAAGGTGCACAACGAAGCGATTCCCCCAGTCTCTCCGACGTCCAGGAGACAACAACAGGAACACCTGATGCAGTAGGTGAACCCCTACAGATAAACTTAGATGAACCCAAGGGCCTGTTTCTGTGTTGTAGTGTTCTATAACCACCCAGACAAGAATTTGAATCGCCAAGACGTAAAAGGACTGTGGTGATTACACCACTAGGTCACCAAGGGTCATCCCGGTGACCTTGTCTATAAAGCAGTCCAGAGCTACAGTCTAGCCTTCCAGGTTCATCTTGCAGAGAGACAAGACCCTCTTAGTGTCCATATTAGTTTATTAAAGCGGTCTTATACTCACACTGCTGGTGTGGTTATTGTCAGTCCACAGATAAGGCCTGGTGAGTGGATTTGGTATATTTTGAGCCTGCTGGGATGTCTATTTTTGGCCTTCAGGGCCTGCTTCTCTGCTGCATCACTCACGTGACCATTCATTCCTCTCTCCAATTGGCCATTTCTCTTCGCAGTGGACGGGTGGGAAGGCGACGCCCGCGGCATCCAATGGCAACTCCTGTTCCATTCGCGTCATGACCGTGCGGTAGGTGACCGCCGATTGGTGCCCGTCTGCCGGAAGGCTGCTGTTTCTATTGGTCGGGCGGCACGTCTGTCACTCCCGCGGGGCTTCGGTCTGCGGAGGCTCCCTCCACGTCGATGGAGGTTTCGCTTTGAGGAGGCTGGGATCAGGTTTGTGCACTCGACCTCACGAATAATAATTTAAACCCAGTTTAAATGTATTTCACCGAGTTGCTTTCCAAAGCCTGGGGTCGAGGGATGTCGATGTGTGAGCTTTGAGGTTGGTGGGGGTTGGGGTGGGGGGCTGCACCAGTTGCCTGCACCAGTTGCCTGCAGTAACCTTGCGCCTGTTCCATAGCCCAATGTACCCCTCAATGTGAAGTCATCGATACAAAGTGACTTTATGATCACATTAATTAGATGGATAAACGAAGCAAGAGTATTTTTCCTCCAGGTTCCAGTACTGCATCTGCAATCTCTGTCTGAATGACTGACAATGGACACATTTTCACGTCACTGGTTCAGTGCCTTCTCTAAAATTATGTTTGGGGTTGCCTTTTTGGTCCAAAAGATTGACAAGTTGCTTCCCTGATGTCTATCAGGAAATTAAGATTCAAGATTCCTTTGTGGTCATGTGTAATTAAAAACAGGTGTAATGTTTTATGGAATTTGCTAGATGGGCCATCAGCAGAAATTGCCGGGCGCCTCTCGCAGTCAGAGCAAGAGAATCAAAAGAGGGCGCTCCGTGGATTCGCCGCCAGCGCTCCCGCCACCCCACAGATGCCATTGGCCACCTGAGCTCCAAGTCCAAGCCTCTCAAGCCTTTGCCCTCTCGCATCCCAGTTCTGATACCTGGCATCCTTTCAGCCAAGCCCGAGCCGATCTCCAGCAGCCCGCAGCCCGGTGTGAATCCTTGGACCGCAGTCCATGAGTCAACAACAGCCCGCTGCTTCTGTGTTCTTCAGCTGCACGGCCCCTCGCTGGTTCGCCATCCTGATGACTGTACTGTAAAGTTGCCTCCTCAGCGTCTCCTTCTCAATGGTGGGGGGGGGGGGGGGTGTTCTCCTTTTTTTCTGGTGCCCTGTGCCAGTCCTCAACTTCCCCAAAGTCACTAACCCATCAAGGCTGTTGCTGAACACAGGTGCTGGCATGTGGGGCCTAGACTCTGACATTACAGGATTTTAAAATAAATCACCATGTGCTGTTTAAATCCCGACAGAACTGGGTGGTAGAACCCTGCAGAGGAGCACTGTTGCTCCACTTCCCAATCAGTGGCAGTGCTACCATTGCAAACCAGAAAGAAAGCATTTTTATTATTTTTAGACAAAGAATTTGACACAAAACTGTTTCTGCAAATGTTTTATTTCCTTTTATGCTATCCTTTTCTCCTGCATGGGTCTGTGACATTTTGGGCAAATTAGGATAGGTTTCTCTTCTGCATCAATGAGACTGACTCTGTAGCTGCAATAAGAGATGTGCAGTATTAGCAAGGGTCCTTATTATTCTTGCATGAGGAACAAGTACTTTGGTGCATAACGAAGGGAATGTGGTGTGGTCAGAGAGAATATTTTGATGAAAATTATACCAATGCCTCACTTGCTTTTCATGTATTATCACAATATTTAAATTTAGACATGCAGCCTGGTAACAGGCCATTTCGGCCCACGAATTTGTGTCGCCCAATTTACACCCAATTAACCTACACCCCCCCCCCCCAGGTACATTTCAAGTAGTGCGAGGAGATCGGAGCCCCTGGAGGAAACCCACGTAGACACAGGGAGAACGTACCAACCTCTTACGGACAGTGCGGGATTCGGACGCTGGTTCCGATCACCAGTGCTGTAAAGGTGTTGCGCCAACCATGCTATCCCTATGCAGAGGAACATTTATATGCATAACTTTGGAGGGGAATCTCAAAATCAGGAAGTTTTTCATTGAAACATGAAGTGATAAGCAAGAGAAATATCTTCTGTCAACCTGTCCCAAAGTACAAATAATAAAGATGCCATCTGTTCTCTCTGTGGAACATTTTATGGTTCCATCAGTCAACTTGAGCCTATAGAAGTGGAAAGTCAATGTTGAACAACTGCCTGTAAAGAAATAAGACAAAAGATCAGTACCACTGGAGGTGTTAATGATGGTAACTCAAAGTACATGGAAGAACGTTTCAAACATCTTGGCCTTGAGAGTGGGAGTCTGTCCTAACCACCCATCAAACAAACTGGATCCGGCTTTTAGAATTTATCCCTGGAAGGGGATAGAATATTACTGTGACCTAATTTGATGGGATGAACAACTGGAAAGGTTTGTTCACTCTTAATATAAGTTTGACCTAGAGAAATGCTTTTTCACTCTTTGGTCCAAGGTTTTAAAATTGAGTTTTCAGAAATAATTTATTTCTTGTGAAGGAAAAAAAACTACAACATAAATTCTGACTACTGCAATGTAAATTACTCATCCAAGAATGATCTTCCGAGATAGTGATTCCCAAGAACTTAAATTTGGTCACCCTTTCCACCTCTGAATGAACACTGTTCATTCCCCCAGTGAACACTGGATTGTGTACTTCTGGCTTTCCCTTCCTGAAGTCAGCAATCAGCTCCTTAGTTTTGGTGACATTGAGCGCAAGGTTGGTGCACCATTCAGCCAAGTTTTCAATCTTCCTCCTTTCTTTATACCTTTCTCTTCACCTTTTTTATACAATCTTCTACAGCAGTATCGTCAGCAAATTTAGTGTAATTATACTGAGTTTTTTCCCCTGTCCTGAGCGTTGGCACGTCCCTTCCAGACAGCGATGCAACCAGCCAGAATACTTTCTGTGGTACACTTGTTGAAGTTTTCGAGTGTCTTTGGTGATATACTGAATCTTCTCAAATTCCTCACAAAGTATAGCTGCTGGCAAGTCTTCCTCATGATTACATCGACATGAAGGCTCCTGGACAGATCCTCAGAGATGTTGACACCCATGAATTTCTGACCCTCTTCACTGCTGGCTACTCAATGAGGACTGGTTCATATTCTTCTGATTTCTCCTGAAGTCCTCAATCATCTCCTTGGTTTTGCTATCATTGAGTGCTCGGTTGTTGTTGTGACACCACTCATCTAGCTGATCTGTCTCCCTTCTGTACACTTCTTTATTGCTGTCTGATTCTGCCGACAACTGTGGTATCATTGACAAATTTGTAGATAGCATTTGAATTGTACCTACCACACATTCATGGGTGTAGAGTGAGTAGAGCATGGGATAAGCACACATCCTTGAGTTGCGCTTGTGTTGTTCGTCAGTGAGGAGGAGACGTTGTTTCCAATTCGTAATGACTGTGGTCTTCCAATGAGGAAGTCAAGGATCCAGTTGCAGGGTGGGGTGTAGAAGCCCAGGATTCAGAGCTTCTTGACTAACTCTGAGGGAATAATGATGTTGAAGGCTGAGCTGTAGTCGATGAAGAGTAGTTGTATGTATGAGTGGTTGTTGTCTAGGTGATTCAGAACTGAGTGAAGAGCCAGTGATATTGCATCTGCTGGGGAATGATTGTGACAGTAGGCATCCAACACCAAAATATCAATGGATGTTTTTCAGATGTCTTCAACCAGAAAAGAGGAGATATAGGTCCTTTAAGGCATGGCTTCTGTGTCAAGCAACTAATTAAGATGATTGAGGCCAGAGTTGGAGAGTATCTCTTTGAGATAACTATAGTAAAGCTAGAAGAGATTAGAGACTGACGCCAGGGTCAAAAAGACTTGAAGATGGGAAATGGTGAATGGAATTAGATATTTGCAGCAGAATTTTTAAACCTTGTCAAGTTTATAGAGGGATGTCAGAAGTGCTCTAGAATAGTCAACAGTAGAGGTAATGAGTGTTGAGAGGAATTTTAACAGCAGATGAACAGACCAGGGACAAAGATGAAGAATATAACAAAAGTGGAAGTTGGTGATTTTTCATTAATATAAGTATGTGAGGTTGGTTTACCTTGTGAGCAAATAGTAGCAATGTTGAAAAGATCTAAATTAGCTTCAGACTTGGCCAAGAATAGGGAGGGCTTGGATGAAGGGAAGGTATTTGCTTTTCCACTTCATGCCTGTCATGGGTGAGTTATACCATGCTCTATGTCTAAATTAAACATTTATTTTAAAATTTCCCTTTGAGGAAGAGAATCTTTGAATATTTTAAAGAGAGAAGTAGATGGTTTTGTGATGAGCAAGAAATCAAAGGTTATTTGCATGAAATGAAATAGTGGAGTTGAGGTTACAACAAATCATCCATGATCTCATTAGATAGTGGAGAAGGCTCCAGGTTCATTTGCCTGCTGCTACTCCTGATTCATGTTTTCTATTTTGCTCAGGTAGTTCTGTTAATTTGATGTTGTTAGGTTGCTTGTCTAACATGCTTACACAGTAGAGAATCAAGAGGTGGTGGTTTAAGAAAACAGTTTGGTGTCATAACGTGTTAGGAAACTGGAGCTCCTCTCACATGTTGGCAAGAAGAGGCATGTGGTAGAGAAATGGGAAAGATTCAAGGGTATGGATACCTTGGATGTAGTCATTATAAGAGAATGTGCTGCAGATGTTTCTGTCACCACTGCTAGATCAGTGATGGACAGGTGAGTGCACGCTGTTTTCATTAGTGAACCAGGAAATAAGTTTCCTATGCTTGGAGTCAGGAGTTGTGAGATCTTAACTATATCTGTGTAAAAGGCTCTTTTTGAAAGATAAATATTTTGTATTTATTACATGATGTTGATTCTTTACTTTCCCCCAACCTATTCCATAAATCTGCGTTGAGAATGTTAAAAATATAGCAAATAAAAACTCTTCGCAGAATACTGAAAATTCCAAGCAGCATTTGCAATAAACAATACATTTGATCAAATAAGGCCACCTTGTGAGGCAAATTTTCCAAAGAAATCTGTACACAGTGACTGAAATCTATTTAAGATTGTTCGTTTATTTTTAAAGGTTATATGAAATTATTAATAACAGTCTTCAGGTATTCTACTGTCTGTAAAAGCTAACCACCTCTGAACTAATTTTTTCCTTCAGTTGAAGTATTAGTTATATCTCTAGGATATTTTTCACTTGAGGTTGCCAAATAATCCTGTTATTCCTGTGGATTCTTGTACTGTAGAAACTTGTTGTATTATGGCAACTTGTCATCATGTTCTGGCTTTTTCGTATTTGTTTTAAAATACTATTTTTCCAGGATGGCTTTGTGACTTGTAAGAGTTGCTACAGAGTGGAATGTTGTCTATGTTGCATTGGAATATTGCTCATTTGATTTTAACCCGGTTAAATCTCACTTGTTTGCATTTGTATAATTGTTTTGTATTTGTTTTAAAATGCTATTTTTCCAGGATGGCTTTGTGACTTGTAAAAGTTGCTACAGAATGTAATGTTGTCTATGTTGCCTTGGAATATTGCTCAGTTGATTTTAACCCGGTTAAATGTCACTTGTTTGCATTTATATAATTGTTTTGTATTTGTTTTAAAATGCTATTTTTCCAGGATGGCTTTGTGACTTGTAAAAGTTGCTACAGAATGGAATGTTGTCTATGTTGCCTTGGAATATTGCTCAGTTGATTTTAACCCGGTTAAATGTCACTTGTTTGCATTTGTATAATTGGGGTCAATTTCATGGTAAGTGTTTCAGATCTATGAAGGCTGTTGCCAGGAAGAAGTAATTTTTATAAGAATTATTAAGCTCTTTGTGGTCTTTGGCAAACTCAGTGAGTTTATTCGTAGAGTCATAGAATCTCTGACTATTACAAAATATTATGTTTTGGGGTGGAACCCTTCATCAGAATGACAGAAGCTGCAGGATTTTTCATGGGTTATGAACACTCGACTTATACTTATGAACAAGCTCTCAATATATTAAAATCAAAGCCTGATATTGTTCATTCCTACAAACAGCAGGATTATTCCTCTTTCCACTTTTAAATTCAAGTTTATTATCATCTGATTGTATAAGTACAACCCGATGAAACGACATTCTCTGATCCTCGGTGCAAAAACATGCAGACACACAACCAGAGAAAACTCACAGGCAAACGATGCATATGCAATACATATATAAAAATAAATATTGTTTTATAAAATAGTAGACTCAGAGGGTTTGTATGAGCAGTTCATTCCATTGTTCAGCATTCTCACTGCCCGTGAGAGGAGGCTGTTTCTCAGCCTGGTCGTTCTGGTTTTGATACTCCTGTGTCACTTTCCTGACGGCAGTAGCTGGAAGATGCTGTGTGCAGGTTGGCAGGGGTCCTCAATGATTTTGCATTCCCTCTTCAAACAATAATCCCCGTGGATCATATTGATGGGGGTGGAGGGAGACTTCAGTGATCCTCTCTTCCACTGTTATTGTTCCTCTGGATTGACCTACAATCCAATGCTCTACACACGTACCACTTTAATTAATCCCTATCCTGTCGGTGCTCTGATTAGGAAGGGATTGCTTAAGGTGGTATGTGAGTGGGAAGGGAAGGTTGAGAACCTCTGCTCTAGATCAAAGTGATACTGAAATATTTTGCTTGAGAAAAATTCTCATGGCCCATTTCCTTTGGAGTTATGAAACCATGCACATAATGAGTCAATGAAGTACAATTAAAACAGTAGTTTTAAAACTTTTTCTTTCTACCCACATACCACCTTAAGCAATCTCTTACTAATCACAGAGCAACAGTGGCATAGGGAATACTCAAAGTGGTATGTGAGTTGAAAGAAAAAGGTTGAGAATCACTGCTCTACAGCAACTGTACCACACTGTGATCCAGCTGGCTAGGACGCTCTCAGTAGACCTCCTATAGAAAGTTGTGTTGCCTGTCTCAGTCACCTCAGGAAGTGTAGTGGTTGTTGAATGAAAGGTGGGTATGAGAATGCACTTTGAAGTGTGCAATTTATTGCTCTCTCTTCGCTGATAGCCCAGAAAATCAATGTCTGAGTGACTTGTATTGATCAGATAGCTTGTTGCCGCTTGAGGTTGTTGGTTTCCATCCGAGATACCCTGTTACAAATATTCCATTGATGGAATGAATTAGCTAGTGTTAGTAGATTGTACATAATCGTGAGCTGCTGCCGCTTTCACCCTGTCACTCCACTTGGTTGCTGGATCCTTCCATTGGTAGACTAATTCTGGTTAATTCTGTAAATGTTCGTGATAGAATCAGTAGTCGAAAGGCTTCCTTAGCTGTGATGTGAAAACTCCTCTTGTATCCATCACTTGTACTTGATATCAACGCTGAGAATTTTGCATAAGATCCCAGGGTAGAAAGTCTCCATTTTCTGAATGAGCTGTTGAGATGATTGACATGTAGAGAAAAATTCACTTTCCAAGACCCTCCAGAATACAAATAATTCCACCCATTCAGCTCGCACTTCCTTCACGACTTTAACATGGAAAGAGGATTGTAGGTCCTTGCCAGAGGTAAAAATGATAGGTGATGACTAAAATTCTAAGGAATTTTTCAGAAGATTGGGAGAGAAATGTAACCAAGAGCAGAGAAATCACAAATGCAGGTCCTTCATCCTAATTGGTGCTCATTCATCCAATTGTATGATTCGAAATATCAATACTGATGCATCGTGGAGTTGGATTTGGGATGTTGGCCATTTAGGGCTGAATAAACATTTTTGTGTTGGGTAGGAATAAGATACCCAGTCTTCTCTTATTTTCAAGGCTCCAAAGAATATGGGGATTAGTCAAAGTGTTATTGTATCATTTCAATTTTGAATTTTATTGAATGCTGTGGTGCAGGAAAAAAATGTCCTTTATAGCCTACTACTTTCTGTGTACTAGTTTATGTACGGTTGCCTTAATTAAACAAAAAAAAGTCTATTTTGGCATATACTCTGATCCCATCATTAGTATATTATTAATGTAATGGAACAGTTTAAATTTGAACCTCTTCATTTTGACATGATCAGAATGAGTGATTTACAAAAATTTTTAAATCTGAAATTTGCAGGCCTGAACAGGAAGTATGGACGCCTTGTCTTTTGTTGTTTCTTGTTGTTGGTATTTGCTTTTCCCATGTGATGACTAACAACTGGGGGCATCTTCCAGAACTGGTTTAGTAGGCTGATGGTCAATGGGCGTTCACTATAAAATAAATAGTGTTTTTAAAACAAGTGACTGGAATTATTGCCTTCAAAAACTTTTTTTTCAGTAAAAACACAGTTCTGTAGAAACTTTAGCCAGTCAAACAGCATACTTTGCAGAGCAAAGAAAGATAAATAACCAATGTTTCAGGCTTGAGCCTTTCATTGACGTATGTGCAAAATGATAGGTGGGGAGGGATTAAGAACATTGGCAAGAGGTAATGGGTGGATAAGGAAGGGAGGGTGCAACAGGAAATAGGGGGAGGGGGTTGGTTCTGCGAATGGAGAGGGAAGGGTGTGGAGAGCTGGAGGAAGAACGGGGAAGAGAGGAGGAACGGGGAAGAGAGGAGGAACGGGGAAGAGAGGAGGAACGGGGAAGAGAGGAGGAACGGGGAAGAGAGGAGGAACGGGGAAGAGAGGAGGAACGGGGAAGAGAGGAGGAACGGGGAAGAGAGGAGGAACGGGGAAGAGAGGAGGAACGGGGAAGAGAGGAGGAACGGGGAAGAGAGGAGGAACGGGGAAGAGAGGAGGAACGGGGAAGAGAGGAGGAACGGGGAAGAGAGGAGGAACGGGGAAGAGAGGAGGAACGGGGAAGAGAGGAGGAACGGGGAAGAGAGGAGGAACGGGGAAGAGAGGAGGAACGGGGAAGAGAGGAGGAACGGGGAAGAGAGGAGGAACGGGGAAGAGAGGAGGAACGGGGAAGAGAGGAGGAACGGGGAAGAGAGGAGGAACGGGGAAGAGAGGAGGAACGGGGAAGAGAGGAGGAACGGGGAAGAGAGGAGGAACGGGGAAGAGAGGAGGAACGGGGAAGAGAGGAGGAACGGGGAAGAGAGGAGGAACGGGGAAGAGAGGAGGAACGGGGAAGAGAGGAGGAACGGGGAAGAGAGGAGGAACGGGGAAGAGAGGAGGAACGGGGAAGAGAGGAGGAACGGGGAAGAGAGGAGGAACGGGGAAGAGAGGAGGAACGGGGAAGAGAGGAGGAACGGGGAAGAGAGGAGGAACGGGGAAGAGAGGAGGAACGGGGAAGAGAGGAGGAACGGGGAAGAGAGGAGGAACGGGGAAGAGAGGAGGAACGGGGAAGAGAGGAGGAACGGGGAAGAGAGGAGGAACGGGGAAGAGAGGAGGAACGGGGAAGAGAGGAGGAACGGGGAAGAGAGGAGGAACGGGGAAGAGAGGAGGAACGGGGAAGAGAGGAGGAACGGGGAAGAGAGGAGGAACGGGGAAGAGAGGAGGAACGGGGAAGAGAGGAGGAACGGGGAAGAGAGGAGGAACGGGGAAGAGAGGAGGAACGGGGAAGAGAGGAGGAACGGGGAAGAGAGGAGGAACGGGGAAGAGAGGAGGAACGGGGAAGAGGGGAGGAACGGGGAAGAGAGGAGGAACGGTGGTCTAGCAGAAATTTGAGGACGATGTTAATGTAATCAGTTTGGTGAGTGCCCAGACGGAATATTAGGTGTTTTCAGGCATCCGTATATTTTGCTCATACACTGTGTCTGCGGACTTTCATGTTTTACTTTCAGTGTTTGGTTATTTTTTTTTCTACGCTATTTCAAAGATATCAAAATACAAAAGTAATATGTTGAGGTCATGAATTCTTTTAAACTTTAATTTTATATTTTTATATTTGCACTAGATAAAACAGTCTTCCTCTATTTAAACACTCAAGGGCAGAGGGTGGGGATTTGTTATGGCATGGACTAGTAGGGCTGAACTGGCCTGTTCTGTGCTGTAAGTGGTTATATGGTATATGGTTATTACCAACCAGTACATTCAGCTCAGTTGTATGTGATTTGAAATGCTGGAGTATTAAAATTTAGGACATGCACACACTGTGTGGATCCACTGTGTGGATTTGCTCATCTGGAAGACTTGTCAATTGCTGGATCAATTTTCATTGATTCTTCTGCCTGGCAGTCCAGCGATTGCATTCCCTTCTCACCTATTCTTTCTCCAAACATTTACTGTGGAACTAGTTCTTCTAACAATTCAGATAATATTACATGTGTATGTTGAAGTGTTTGGAACATTAGACTTTCTTATTTGGAGAGGCATAGTACTTGAGTGCTTTTGTGTGTTTCAGTCTCCAGCTGATTTGGAATTTCTTTAAAGATGGATATTTGTTTAATTTGTGAGAACCAGAGTGAAGAAAGGTAAAATTCCTTTCCAACAATGCACAGGATTCTCCTTGTGGGACAAACCATTGTTACATTCAACAATGCTTTGGCATCTGAAGGCTAAAGTATACAAGTAAAACTATTTTAAACTGCTGCTACGCATTATTGACTTCAGCTTTTCTTCAGAAGTGGTTAGCATTAAAGTGAAGAATGCATTTAGTTACAGAAAATACTGGAAACATAGCAAATCAGGATGCATTTGTGGAAAGACTTCAAGTCGAGCATCAAAACTTCGTCAAGCTTGAATTTTGTTTCTCTTTCCACATCTGCTGCCTGGCTTGGTGAATGTTTCCAGCATTTCCTTTTCTTGTTTCAGATTTCCACCATCTGAATTTTTTTTTATTGATTTTTCAATTTTATTGATTTTTATATATGCTGGATTGCTCGGTTTTCTAGGGGCAAAATTATACACATGTGCGTATAATATATATTGGTTATACAGTTTTGGTTTTAGCACACGTGTACTGTAAAGAATAAGAATGTTGTTGGGTGCTTCATTTCCTGGGATCGGGACAGTTTTATCCTAAGAAAACTGAACAATCCAGTATTTAGTGTCTAATTATTGTTGGGTTCCAACATTGGAACAGAGTAGGAAAATTGTTTGATAAGAAAAAAATAATTATGAATCTTTGTTTCAGTTAGATTCTGAAGGGATTAATTGAAGGCTGAAGACAACATTGGTTTAACATTTAGCAGAAGTTCTCAACATTAACTTTAGAATGGCAGGATTCCTGGACAACTTTCGCTGGCCAGAATTTGAATGTATTGATTGGGGAGAAAGCAGAAATACTATTGCATCTATAGTTGCTGGAATATTGGTAAGTTTTATATATAAACTATTGTAAATGTGAATTTTTCAGTGTTTAGAATGTATAGATAGATGCTAGCAATTTATCACACATTATGTTTTCTTGCCTTTATATATGTATGGAAGATTCTGCAAAATGGTGAAAGAGCATAATGAGGTGAGGGGGTTAGAGGGTTATGGGCGGAGAACAGGAGGGTTGAGCTAGTGGAGTTGTTCTATTGAACCGGTGTGGACTTGAAGGGCTGACATGGCCTGTTTCGCTCTGTAAACGGTTATATGGTTATATGGTAATAGCAGGTGCCCCATGTAAATCTGGCCTTTCAGTAAATATGATAATAATTTATCTTGATCGATTTACTGCTCATAACTCATACCCTTCATCCTGATGCCAAAAATTCTAACCACCTCAGCCCTGAATGTAATTTTTTTTCTTTCTCTCCTTGCTTCCGCTCCCATTCAGTGGGTCTGAAGTAACTAATGGTTAATATTGGGATCCACAGACTGTGCCAGAAGGTGCATGACAGGTGGATAGTTTGTGGCCTTCTGTAGCTGCTTATGCAATACACAAATGTGCTGGAGAAATGTATTGGAAGTAAAGGGTAACCAGTATTTCTAGCCTGAGCTCATGGTCAATATATGGGGAAGAAGCAGGTGCCAAAATAAAAAGGTGGGGGGGGGGGGTGGAGTGGAGCACAGACTAATAAGTGAGAGGATAGAAGAGAAAAAGCCTGAGAAGTGATAGGGGAATGGATTCGCCCTCTGAATGAAGGGAGTGGAGAGCTGAAGGAAAGGAGACCCGGAGAGGGAAAGAAAGAGACTCTGGGAGAGGTTTAACAGAAGCAGTAGCTCGATGTTCATGTTGTGCATTTGGAGAGTGCCCAGACGGAATATTGGGTATTGCTCCTCCAACTTTCTGGCAGCCTTGGTTTGGGAGGGCATGAGACCTGACATCTGGTGTGGGAATGGGTTGTGGAATTAACATGATTGGCCATTGTATTGCTGGAAATGATGGCCTGAGAGAGGATATGTTCATATCCTGCCAATTAATTTTGAGGCCTTGAATGACCGCAACCATTTCTTTTGGCAGAGAAGTACAATTATTGACAGTTTGAGTGTAAGAATTTCACACGAGTCTGAATGACTGATTCTTCATCCTTTTGAAATGGCCGCACTTTCAGATATCCAGACTGAGGAAACATCCACTTGCTATCAACCCACAAAGATTTTGTATGGCTGAATTCGTATCTTCCCTCTATATTTAAAAAAAAAAGAAATGGCATCAGTTTGTCTAATTTATTAATTGTCTGCAGGTAATTTGGCTTTGGTGAAATTGAACAAACCTTTAAGAAACTAACTACATGGCCAATAGATGAGTCAGAGATTAGTAATTTTATTCCATGACCAATGTTTTAGATAATTGCGCTCCGTTTTAGTTACTTGTTAAGAGTCCTTTTTCTAGGCTGAGTTCTGTCAAGTCAGGGTTTTTAATTGTGTTTTCCTTAAATATTCCCATCTATGTTAGATGATTGTACATCCACTATAGCTCTGCCTTCAGTAACTTGGTTCCTGGCAAATTCACTCCCATACTTCAAGATCTAGGCCTCAGTGCCCCACCTGGAATTGGATCCTTGAGTTCCTGTCTAATAGACAGCAATCAGTGATAACATCTCCATGTTTACACTCAACACTGCCAGTCCTCTCTGATGTATATTCACTTCCCTAGTAGTTCTTTCCTCGCTGGGGCCTCATTTTTATACATAGTCCCCTCATTTCAGGGCACCATAATGTTTGGGACATTTGGCTTCACAGGTGTTTGTGAGGACTCAGCTATATTTAATTGCTTCATTGGTGCAGGTACAAGAGAGCTAGGCTTGGATCTAAGCTTTTGATTACCTTTGGAGTCCGTAGTTGCCATTTTTCAACACGAGGACCAGAGTTTTTCCATGAAAGTCAAAGAAACCTTTATGAGGCTGAAAAACAAAAACAGCAGGAAATTTGGACCAAACCTTAGGAATACCAAAATCAACTGGAACATCATTAAAAAGAAAGAGCGTACTGGTGAGTTCAGTAATCTCAATGAGACTGATATTCCAAGAAAGATCTCCACTGCTGATAACAGAAGAATTCTCATCATCATAAAGAAAAATACCCTGAAGGTTTGATGAACAGAAATACAGAGGCTACACTGCAAGATGCAAACCGCTAGTTAGCCACAGAAATGGGATGGCCAGTTTGTCAAGAAGTATTTAAAAGAGCCTGCAGAATTCTGGTAAAAGGTCTGTGTCAGAGACCGAGATTAATTTGTATCAGAGTGATGGCAAGAACAAAGCAAAGGAATTGCTCAAAATCCAAATCATACCACTATTGCCACGGTTTGCATCTTGCAGTGTAGTCTTCTGCAGATGGTAGTCATTGCTATATCCACACCTGCCTCCTGAATGAAGAGTGTTTCTGATCTGTTAGAAATACGTTGGGGATTTTTTTCTTCATTATGAGGAGAAATCTTCTGTTATCAGCAGTGGAGATCTTTTTTGGATTATCAGTCTCTGCGATTACTGAGGTCACAGTTCACTCTTTTTAATGATGCTCCAAACGGTTGATTTTGGTTATCATAATGTATCGCCGATGACTCTTGTTGTTTTGTATTTCAGCCTCCTAATGGCTTCTTTGATTTTCATGGCACAACTCTGGTCCTCATGTTGAAAAATGGCAACTGCAGACTTCAAAGGTGATCAAAAGCTTAGAAGCGTGCCTAACTCTCTTATACCTGCACCAATGAAGCAATTAAACATACCTGAATACTCACAAACACCCGTGAACCCAAATGTCAGCGCCTCTACTTCCTCAGGAGTTTGTGGAGATTTGGTGTGACATTGGAAACCTTGGCTAATTTCTACAGATGTGTGGTGGAAAGTGTGCTGATCGGCTGCATCATGGTCTGCTTATGGGGACACCGATTCCCCTGACCATAAAGACCTGTAAAAGGTAGTTGACGCAGCCCAGGACATCACAGGCAAATCCCTCCCCACCATCGAGAACATCTACAGAGAACGCTGCCGTCAGAGAGCAGCAGCAATCATCAAGAATCCACACCACCCACACATGCTCTGTTCTCGCAGCTGCCATCAGGGAAGAGGTCTAGGTGCCACAAGACTCGCACCACCAGGTTCAGGAACAGCTGCTCCTCAACAACAAACCCAACCAGGGACTTATTTAAGGACTCTTACTTGTGCATTTTGTTGGTTTTTATTGTCTGTATTGTACAGTCAGTTTGTTTGCATTTCTTTATTTGTTGAAATGTGCACGTTGAGTGCATTTTTTAAAAGTGGTCATTTTGCTCACCCACAAGAAAAAGAATGTTGAGCTTGTATATGATGTCATGTATGTACGCTGACAATAAATCTGAAATTTGATATCAAATAGTTTATCCCAAATTGGGCTACTTCCTACTAACTGCTGCAGACGATCCAACAGCTCTGAACTCCAGGGTTCAGTCAATGTGGTGTCAGCAAGCTGCTTTAGCTGGTGAACATTGAAATCTAATCCATCCTGTGTTCCTGGCAATTTGAATACTATTCATCAGCTGATGAATCTGGAGCTACTGCTGAAGACTTCCAGGACCATTCAGTATTTTGTTCTTGACTGAATGCTTCCCTCTCTGCCCAGCTGGCATGAGAGGGCATTGTGAGGACTTGGGGGCATTGGCTGCAAGATATGATGGTGTAAGTATAATGATGTTGTGATTTTGCTTAACTAGACTGGGAGAGGAAAGCTCTCCCAGCAAATAGTCCTATATTGGGGGCAAGCAACCTTTTACCATGTGTGGGTTGGATGGATGTCGAGCCACACTGATGCTCCATATGTGAAATAAATACTGAAACGCAGACATTATGTAATTTAAGTTTTCCATTGTCTCTGCTTGAAGCACGTGAATGTACAATGTATGAACATAACTGACAATTTATCAAAAAGCAATCCATAGAAAAAGTTCAAGCAACGAGATCAGGGGTATTCCTTCGAGGGAAAAAAAAATACAATGATGCATTTCAGCTCAGAGAAGGCATCTTTAGATCTGGAAATGCACCAAAAATCACATTAGTCATTAAAATGACACTATATATATAAAAAAATCATAAAAGTCAAAAAGGAGAAACATTAGTCACAATGAAAAGCAAAATAACTAGTCTCAAAACAGAGAGCAGCTCAATCAGTGGGAAACGTGACTTTGTTGTTGGAAAGCATTTTGATATATGGGTGACATAGTTGTTGATGCCAATAACAAGACATCACCTCAAGGACCTGTGCTATCAATCTTACCACAGTAGAACTAACTACTTAGCAGGAGTGATAAAATCATCCCTTGCTGGACATAAATATTTCAGACAGGCTTTTAGAGGCTGCAAACTCTCATTTAAACTTGGTTGCTTTTAAATAATTCTTCAAATAGTTCAGGAGTTTTAAAAATGATCAGTAACAATTATTTTTTTGTTGAAAAACTGCAGACATAGATAAATTTGTCAAATACATCATATTACATCTTCCTCAGCAGAAGCTATTGGGTCTTCCTCTCAACTTCTGCCTTTGATCCAGATCTCCTGCTGTTATTCAATTTGTCTGCACTTAAAGGAATGTTTTGAACGATGAGTATTTGAGGTAAATCCCATTTCTGAGTGAATGAAATTTGCTTTGTGCTCAATGAACTTTGCTTGCAGACAGAGTCTGATGAAGGAACATCACAGCGTCCCACACATGGGCATATGGCTTTGTGCGGCCGGGGGGGGGGGGTGAGGCTCAGGGGAACGAGGGAGAGGGGAGCAGCTCAGAGAGCAGAAACGGGGAGGCTCAGGGAGTGGGGTAAGGCTCAGGGAGTGGGGTAAGGCTCAGGGAGTGGGGTAAGGCTCAGGGAGTGGGGTAAGGCTCAGGGAGTGGGGTAAGGCTCAGGGAGTGGGGTAAGGCTCAGGGAGTGGGGTAAGGCTCAGGGAGTGGGGTAAGGCTCAGGGGGTGGGGTAAGGCTCAGGGGGTGGGGTAAGGCTCAGGGGGTGGGATAAGGCTCAGGGGAGAGGGAGCAGGGAGATGGGGAGGCTCAAGGAAAGGGGGAGAGAGAGCAGCTCAGGGGATGGTTGTGGGTGGCGGCAGCTCAGGGGAGGGGAGGGAGTGCTTCAGGGTTGCTCTGCAAGGATCGTCCCATTGGTCGCCTGACTCCATATTCACCGGTGGGTGAGTGGCCTGGGGCAAAGTGTGGGACAACTGGCCGCTGATACTCAGCTTGTCTCAGTCCCAGCTTGAGGGCGAAGCGTGTTCCAGGGAGCGCCAGGATGAGTTATTTTTTTCCTGGGGCAGAAAGTGATGCAGTTGATGATCGATTCCTGGTTATAACGACATGGAGAGACTACAGTGAACATTCTGCGTGAACACAGTCATTCTGCGTGAACACAGCCTGCTTCACGACCCCGAAGGAACAGGTGGCATTTATATGGCCACAAAGTATTTCCTTTGCTGAGGATGTTTAATCCACGCATACAGTCCCTGAGGCTACCAATGACAAAGGCCAACAATTTAGTGCGGCGAACAATGTTTGTTGGAGCGACTGAAGATGTTCAGGCGAACGCATTGGTTTGCAGGCCTAATTAAATTTGGATTGCAGGCCATAGGTTGCCCACCCCTGTCCTATATGTTTGTGAAGAGGAATTTGCAAAGTAGGCAAGCCTGCTCTCATGAAATGTTTTGATTTTTACTGTGATTTGAGAGGTTTTGATATTAGGCCATTTCTGATGCTCATTAAGTGTCAGATATATTGAAATATAATTACTATGGGGTGGTACATAACTATTTTTGTGTAATGTAGAAAAACGTAAGAGGACACTTTCCATCACACCTGTAAAAATTTGCCAGGGTTTCTGTTGTCATACCAAACATCAGTAAATTCCTGAGGAAGTCGAGGCACTGACATGCTTTCTTCGTAATGCCTTTAGTGTATTGGGTCCAGGAAAGATGCTCCGAGATAGTGACCCCCAAGATTCCCCAGTTAAAATGTAAAAGATCTGAAGCCACCCTATCCTTAACTTCCAGTTAAATGTAGAAATACATTTATTTTCTAACTCCATGATCTTAGCTCACATTATCTCTGTGGTTGTCCCCATCTTTACAATGTGCAGTTGTCCCAAGTTTCATTCATGCTTCATTTAAATATTTGGGTTCAAATTTTTCAATGCCTGCTTTAGAACTTCAGGAATCACAAAATGCTGACCTACTGTTCTCTTCGTCTGTTGCAGATATTTCCATGGACTCCCACAAAGTATCTTCTTTGCCATCTCCACCACACATAATCCACTTAACACTTGAGTTCAATTGATTAATTCCAGACCGGCTTTGGTCCAAGTCTCTACCCTACTTTTTTTTTGTCTGCTCCCAGCATTTAATTGACCTCTGCTCCATATCTTGATAATTTTTTTTGCTAGATTAATGAGAAAAGGATGGATGAATTCAAATTATGACCAGGAAAGGAAATGCATAAGTAGTGACCATCCAGTAGAATGGAAAACCTGGAATGTACATGTTCAAGGGGAGAGACATTTTATGGGCATAAAATACTCAGCTCCAAATTAAGGGATTGTGTCAATATCTTGTGTGTTTTAGTGCATGTACTTCAGTTTGATTTTAATATTAAGTAGTGGTATTTAAACCATGAAATGACTATATGATTAACCTATCAATTTGACTTGGATCCTCAAACGGATGTGATTATTTAGGATTTCTTCTAATTTTAAATCTATTGCCATACAGTGCTATTTCATCTGTTCTTTGAATGCAGTTTAGATCTGCACCATACAGTTTTGAAATGTAACTAATTGCATACACCAAATCTCTCATTCTAGTACTGTATATAAATTGTTATAATCGAAGAAATTGTTAATGTCGTTATGCTGAATGTGTATTTAGTGTGATCTGATAAGTCGTATTGCTTGCCAGTTTTATAATCTTTAGGTTTGGAGGGAAACAGAATTATTTTCAGTCGTTTGTTCATGAGAAGCCTTAGCTGAATACAATGGATTTATTTGAAATTCGTGTGGAACTCTTCAGAAAAAAATTGACTTTGGCAAAGGAGGGTGGTAAATGCACAAATTGGGGCAAGAACTAGTTGTCAAATTACTTGATTATAGATGGAAATTTTACCATACCTAAATCCATTGTTCTGAAGGGCATGTTTTTAGTTATGGGACTTTGGGTATCGATGTTTTTCTCCTTTTAGACTTTGTATCACAACCTGAGAACTGTGGGTTGGGGGTATTATGGTCCCACGTGCTCTTAGTTAAGATTATTGACTGAGGGTCAAATCCTATGGATCTTCTGCTTCTTTTATTACATGGCTGGTAGAGTTGCTGCCTTGCATCTCCAGCAGTCTGGGTTCAATCCTCAACAGCGGGGTTTGCAGGTTTTCTCTGTAATCCTGTGGGTTTTGTGTGCTCAGTTTTCTTCCCACATCCCAAAGATGTGAGAGTTGATGGGAATGTGGAGAGAATAGGTTACTGGGAAAATTCATGGGGGGGAAAGGATTGTTCTGTGAGCGAAGCATTTGATGAGCCAAAATGGCCTTTTATTATAAGGAAATATTTCAAACCAAACAATATATTTTCCATTGAGATTTTGGATAAGATCTATAAACTGCCTTTGCCCTTTTACTCAACATTGTAAGCTTTAGAATAAGATTACAATTGGTGCCATTTTTCTGGCCAGGAGAAATAGGTATAATTTGAGTGTACAGATCTTTTAATTATGCAATTTTTGTTTGTAGTTCTTTACAGGTTGGTGGATAATCATAGATGCTGCAGTTGTTTACCCAGCAAATAAGGACCTGAATCATGCATTTCACACATGCGGAGTCATGTCAACTATAGCTTTTTTCATGTAAGTGCCTGATTTCATTATGTACTACATTGAAATTCTTTCATGGGTTAACAACAAAATGTGAACACAGAACTGTATTGATGTTGGCTGTGATTTTTGTGGCTACACTGTAAGAGGGATATAAAATGTAGTCCAGAGAATGAGCAGAAAATTGAGGTTGCACATTGGTGCTATGAAGATGTAACGTTTGGATAGGACTTTCATTCGAGGTCCCATCTTCACTGGATTGGATTTAAAACATTCTGACAAAAATCTCTGTCTGCACTATTGTAAAGTCACTTTTTTTTTGGACTAGGATAACTATTTGTGTATCTATCTTTTGTATTTGTTTCATAATTCAATTGTGTACATTTTTTTTGTACAAAGTACCTTTTCAGCTCCAGTAAGAACTTTGGTTAATATGTACAGTGTATATGACAATTGTAAGGAACTAGGCATGTTCCTCCCAATGTCCTGACAATATGTTTCCATCTCAAACAACATTCCTAAATGGTCAGATAAAATGTTTTGTAATTGCTCTATGGGAGCTTGCTTTATACAAAGTAAAGATATGTTTCCCCACATAGAACATTTAAGCGCAGGAAACGAGCCCTTCTAGTCTGCCCCGAGCTGTTATTCTACCTAGTGTCACTGACCTGCACCTAGTTCATAGCCCTCCATACCCCTCTCATTCTTCTACCTGTCCAAATTTTTAAATGTAAATATTGAGCCTGCATTATCACTTCAGCTGGCAGCTCGTTCCACTCTCCCACCACTCACTGTGTGAAGAAGTTCCCCCTAATGCTCCCCCTAAACTTTTCCCCTTTCACATTGACCCATGTCCTCTGATTTGTATCTCACTCAACTTCAGTGACTAAAGTCTACTTGCATGTACTCTATCTATACCCCTCATAATTGTGTACACCCCTATCAAATCTCCCCTCATTCTTCTACGCTCCAGGGAATAACGTCCTAATCTATTTAACCTTTCCCTGTAACTCACACACTGAAGTTCTGGCAACATCCTAGTAAATCTTCTTTGCACTCTTTCTATCTTATTGATAGCTTTCTTGTAGTTAGATGACCAAAACTGCACAATACTCCATATTTGACCTCACTAATATCTTGTACAACTTTATCATAACATCCCATCTCCTATATTCAATATTTTGATTTAAAAGTTAAAGGTTCCATTACTGTCACGTAATACTAGAATGTAACATACACGTAATTCTTTAGCTTTATGAAAGCCAATATACCAAAAACTCTCTATAACCCTTTCTATCTGTGACTACACCTTGGGGAAATTCTGTATCTGTATTCCCAGACACTCAGTGTCCTACCATTTACTGTGTATGTACTACCTTGCTTTGTCCTTCCAAAATGCATACATCCATGACGGAGTTATTTTTTTAAATCAATGCTTAAGGCATTCTGAGATGTTCCGGAGGTCATGAAAGGTGACACAAAGTGCAGATTTTTCCTAATTGCACCCAAACAAATCTCTCAGATGTATTCATAAATGAAGTAAGTACATTTAAAACAGTAACTGCAACCATGGGATAAGAGAAATATGGGATGTCTAAAGAAAAATGCTCAGTACTGAGAAGTTAGGGGGAAAGATTGGGAAAAAAAATTGCTCTTTAGTTTTTAAAAGGTGACAATTAGGAAGTCTAGGATAAATGAATGTGAAATAGTCGTGGCATTGGGTAAAGGCAAGTGCTGAACTAACATTCCATATTTATAACTCAGGATATACTGTGTTGTATCAAATGCACTAAACTAATTCAAGAGGTCGATGGATATAAATAACTAAGTTTGTATGCATGGGGAAGTTCGTTGAGCCAGGTCACATCTGTATCTGTATTGGAAATTCTTGCTCTCTAATAATTTTTGCATAAGATTTTCCAACATTAATTGTTCCCACATCTATTTTTATGCACATTCCTGACAAAACCACCATTTGTTGTCTGTAACTGGGTGAGTTTCTAAGGCCACTCAGTTATGAGTTGTCCATATTGCTTTGGTTACGACTCGGATAAAGGACAGTCTGCTTCCTTCCTAAAGGACTTCTGTAAACTAGATTTACATTTTAAGAAAAATATTTGTTTAAAAAGTTATAGACGCGCACCTGTACATTTCCCATTCAAATGTACCACTTTGCTACCTTATCTCTAGAATTGGAAATCCAATTCTCTGACCAATATTCATTGTAATTTTAATATATTACCATTTATTACTGCATGCCTCATTTGTAATGTAATATTTTGATTTAGGATAAATGCGGTGTCCAATGGACAAGTCCGGGGTGATGGATACAGTGAAGGTTGTTTGGGAAAAACAGGTATGGCTGTTTAAAGTTATTTACCATTTTTAACTAGTTTATATATATTAATTAATAAAAAAGCCTCACAAAGTCATGGCAAACAGAATTGAAAAACAAACCCATGGTGCATTCCAAATGGGTAACCTGGTTCACCACACAAAGAACATACCTAATTTTATTTCAAATAAATTAAGATCAACTGTGTAGTTTAACTTGGGAATTTTAAAAAAACATTGATGGTTAAAACACAAATATCTACTTAAATGTTCTAAATTGAGACATTCAGAACAGTAACAGGCCCTTCCAGCCCACAAGCCCGTGCCTCGCAATTGACCTACAGCCCCTGGTACGTTTTGAACGGCCGGACGAAATCCACGCAGACACGGGGATAATGTACAAACTCCTCACAGACAAGGTGGGATTCGAACCCCGGTGTTGAAAATAGCGTTCCCCTAACCTCTACACTAGCTGTGCCGCCCATAGTCTTCTACCATCTTTCCAGGTTAACTAAAGTTCTCAAAGAGAACTTTTCTCTCAGTTGATTGGTGAGTGAGAGAATGATGGGATTTTTTCCAAACTACTTAAATCTGTCATGGCCAAAGCTTGGAAGGAGGAAAAATGAAACCACTGCATTGCTGGGTGGAAGGAGAAATGAAAAGAGTACAGAGATCCTAAAAGGGGAAAATGTAGGCAGGGAAACATATCTGCATGTGGTATATTTTTATCCCAAATACAGATGTTCGAACACTACTATTTTGAATTGTCAAAAGTACAATAAAACTCCAAATACCCAAAATGGTCGGGACCAGGCTAATGTCGGATAAACAGTTTTTTTCAGAGATCTGGTCATTTTTTAAAAACAGCCCAGCAGCAATCACTTGTAACGGTGTTTAAACAACCACAAACAACATTTTAAGCATTAAAATAATGTTTAATTCTTCCCAAAAATAATGTTGGCAGCTGCTGATCACTGACACCTCCCTACCAAGGTCCCCGCTCCTGCCCGGAAGGCCGCTCTCCTTGATGACGCTGGGACAAGGGGTTCTTTCGAGACAGAGGCTCGCAGTTTGAGAGGGAGAGTTGGAGAGAAAAGTCAATAGGGGAAGGTAAAGTATAGATGGAAAGAGAGAGGGAGGGAGGG
Organism: Narcine bancroftii; assembly: GCF_036971445.1. Taxonomy (NCBI): domain Eukaryota; kingdom Metazoa; phylum Chordata; class Chondrichthyes; order Torpediniformes; family Narcinidae; genus Narcine; species Narcine bancroftii. The sequence goes on along the minus strand of NC_091475.1, from coordinate 10,504,587 downwards.
AGGGAGTTACCTGAAACAAGGACAATCATCGTTCTAATTTCATGTCAAGTGAAATTTTTTCAACCTGTGAGGTCAGTTCAGCTCCTGATTTGTTTCAGATATCCTCATTTATCCGAAATGTAAAAGATTTTCAGATAAATGAGTATTTCAGAGAATCCAATTTTGAATAATTGGAATTGTACTGTATCTGGTTTTCTTGAGCAGATGCCGCAGAATAAAACCGAAGTCCAATAGTAGGATACGCGTTTAGAATTGGTAATCACGTGAGTTCCCTAAATGAACTGTGATGCATTGACGACGAGTAAAGTGTACATCTCTTATCAAATCTGTTTGCACCGCTCTTGAAAGTTTAAAGCTGTTCCTATACAGAACTTGAAGGTGCTTGCACACATATCATGGTGTTGAGTTGCAATAGGAATGCAAAAAAGAGTGTTGATGTCAGTTCATTACCATTTTAATGTATGTTCACAAGTTAAACCAGAATACCATCAGGTAAGGATTCTGGGAATATGCATTTTCATTGGTTTTTTTTAAATTTAAAACTTCAAATCTGTCAGCATTGGAAAAAGAAGAGACACAGATTTCGACCAGTCTCCTTAAATGTTGACTAGAATGTATATTCTTATCAGACCTGAAATGGCTTCTCATGAAAGTAAACGTGTTGACCAGCATGCTGTAGTAATAGTCACTCAGACACAAAAAAACTTTATATTTAAATCACTGGTTTTATTGTGCAATTGAGCCAACAACCATATACAACGATAATTTTCCCTAAATTGCAAAATAAGTATTGTTAAAACTTTTATTAATTTGTTGAAACTGTGCCATTATATATTTACTGAATATCAAGATCTTCCAGAAATTTAAAGGAACTACTGTCAAATCAAGGTAAGTCCCAGGAAATAGACACTTCCCTCAATAGTTACATACAGACAACCTCCATTCAGCTTCAATCTCGATCTTTCAAAGACTATTTTTTGCTATCCATGTTGCAGCTAGTCTTAAATTGTTTTTTTTTGGAGGTCGCTATCTCTCTCCCATGAATTTTAGCAAGATGTTTGTTGATTGAACTTTAATCTCGAGTGTTTGCATCACTGTTTCCATGAAAAAGCTACATGGAATGTTAAACTAGTAGGTGCTTAAGCAAACATTAACTCTCATGAAAGATGATTTATTGCATGCTAAAATATACAAACTAGTTGGCATTTCAGACTGTGTCTAGTCATCATACCAAGGTACCTATTTACCCAGATGCTATACGTTTTGTTTTATTTAATCGCTAGAGGAGGAATAAGAATGCATTCCAGGAGCTGTGGAATTACTTTTGGCCTACATTAAGGTGGCAGGAAAACTGCCTCCTTGTACTTTTCATATTGCTACCAATATTTAATTGCAAATCTGTCACAGTTCTGTCATTAAGTTATAAATATAACCATCTTTTATCAAGTCAGGAAAGAATTCTCAAGACTCTGTCCTCGCCTCAATCATCTTTCTTGCAGCCAAGTTGAGAAGTGATGATTGCACAGATGTTCAATTCCTCTTGCAACCCCTCAGCAAACATGCAGGCAGTGTGATCTGGACCCCAGGGGTTCCAGTAGGAGTTGATAAATCACAAGCAATGTCCTTGCTGCAAAAGTGCCAGACAAACAATCTCTAAGAGAAGGACTCTGACTGCCTTCCCTTGATGTTCATTGCAATTGTCATCACCAATATCAATAGCCTCAGGTTCCAACGAACTAGAAACTTGCCTGGGCCAGACACATAAATATGATACACACAAGAATAGGTTAGAAACTGGGTAATTTCTGACCCTTCGATGCTTTTTACTCCATCTAAGAGGGTGAGGCAATGTTCTACACTTGCCTTGTTAAATGCAGCACCGATACCTCTCAAGCAGGATATTCTTTTTGATTGGCAGTCTACAGAGAGGTTTAAATGTTCATTTTTCTGCCACCAATGCCCAGTGGCTACAGTGTGGACCACCTGTAAAGCACTCTGTTGTGACACATCCAGGATACTCCAACAGCTCCTCCCAAATCTACAACCTTTACTAACAAGAAAGACATAAGGTGGTCAATATAGGAATAGAAAGGCAAAGCTCTCCAGAGGCTGGGAGGTGGGAGAAAGAGCCATTCAGAAGTGAGTGCTACAGATAGAGGAGGTTTAGGTTCGAGTAAAAGGAAGTCTTAGCTAATTCAGCAACCTAGCCCTGAGGAACAGTTTAGCTAAGAACTGTATCGTGCATGTTCAAGGTTAAGGGTAGAAGGGAGGCAGGTTTCCGAAATGATAGAAGAGACAAAACAAGTGACCAAAACTAGACACAATACTCCAAATGGAGCATTCCCAATGCAACATGACCTCCTTCTGCACTCAAATACTCTTGACAGATGAAAGTCAATGAGCTGAAAGCCTTTTAGACCACCATATCGAGTTGTTGCCATTTTAAAGGTAGTATGTACCTGTACTCCCTGATCACTCTGTTCTGCAGGCCCTATCCATGTTACACTGCCCAAAATGCAACCCCACCCCCACATATCTCCATTATTAAATTCCTTTAACCATTTCTCTGCTCACAGCACTTTCTTGCAAACTTTCCCCAGCCTTTGGGAAAATGGATTTTTGTATTTTGCTAAACCTTGGAAAGGTTTTCCTAATCCTACAGGAGCTCCATGTCCATATTTATTTCCCCACAGGTGCAAGAATCTGGCTTTTCATTGGCTTCATGCTCATGTTTGGATCTCTCATAGCTTCCATGTGGATCCTATTTGGAGCATATGTTGTACCAAGTGAGTGTTGTTTTTTTTTTGGACATTTAAATCAGCCATTCTCAACATTTTTTCCAGCTATGCCCCCCCCCCCCTCCCTTCCTGACTCTGCACAGAGTTTATGGGCCCCCTTTCCCTGTGAAGCAGGCAAGCTTTGGTTTCTTCTGTACTTCTCTCCTGCTGACTATTTTTTTTATAAAGCAAAAATAAATGTTGCGTGAGGTAAAAAGAAAACCAGGCTTTTACTTAAATGTGCTGTGTCCCTCGGGGGGGGGGGGGGGGGGGGCTTTAAACCCCTGTTGAGAATGGCTGCTTTAAGTAAAAATTGTTGTTGTTATGCCATACAATTATTTGTCTGTCTGTGACAGGTTGAAATAGTATTTAGTTTAAATCTGGGTGACCAACCTCCTATGTGGGCCTTGTCAACATTAATTTCCTTTCTTTCATTAGCTTTGCTGGTAACCTTCTCTCAGAACTCTCTTTGTGTGCTTTGACATGACCTGCCACACACATATCTGTTATTGGTCCTTCTCAATCTGATGTCTTGGAATATCTTCCAATAACTTGCCCACTACTGTTGTCAGACTTATTGGCCGATAATTTCCTCTTTATTATTCTTTGAGCCTTTATTAAACAATGGAGAAACATTAGATAACCTCCAATCCTTTGGCACCTCACCCTCTGCTAGGACTCCTGCAATTTCTCCACTAGCCTCAAGGTGCAAGGGAATATCTTTTTCAAGCCCTGGGGATTTATCCACCTTCATTTGCCTCAGGACTGTAAGCATCTCCTTCTCTATAAATCTTTATAGGATTCATGACTTCACTGCTTTTTTGCCTCGCTTTGTTCCCCCAAGTAAATACAGATGCAAAAAAAAACCTTTGAGGATCTCCTCCATCTCTTTTGGCTCCATGCATAGACAACGACTCTGATCTTCAAGAGGACCAATTTTGTCCCTTGCTATCCTTTTGCTTGAGATATATCTGGAGCAGCCCTTGGTCTGCCATAGCAAACATGATATTCAAGTATTTTCTTGAATTTCTTACTCTCAAATACCTTATTTGTTCTTTACTGCAAAGGCCTCAAAATCTCTTGAAAACCAAGGTTCTCTATACCTGTTAGTTTTGCCTTTAATTCTGACAGGAGTATACAAGCTCTGTCCTCTCAATTTCACCTTAGAAAGCCTCCTACTTACCAAGCGCACCTGTCCCTGAAAACAACCTGTCCCACTCCACACTTGTTTTTTATCTACAATAACTTTTTAAATGTTATTAGGCCAACAAATAGTTCCATTTAAATGCATATTTACAATGGGAACAATGTGTAAATGACAGGACATGTCTGAATATTAAAACACCTTTAGGAGAAAATAATTTCTATGGACTAAAAGCATCCGAGGGCAGAGCATAGACACCAACACTTAGTGTTGTGAGGACTGACTTTCTGGGTATACATATATTCCCAATTATTGATGGACAGAACAAGTATGCCTATGACCATCTTTGTTTTACTAAGTGACAAAACAAGTCTGGTCTAGAACCTTCCTTGATCTCTGATACAATGGTGGAAATCATTTAGCTGGAGGTCTGTGATGCCTGGTTTGATGCAGGTTAGTTAACATTACCTCCATTGTCTTGTGTATGGCTGATGAACAAAATTATCAAGGGCATATAGGACTTCAAGCCACATCTCTTGAACAGCTTTCTGCGTGGGGGCCAGTAGCTTGTGTTCTGCAGACAATTCTGTTTATTTACCAATCTGATTTTTTTTTGGAAACTAATTATTGCTTGAGGTTTATATTTGGAAAACTTTGTTTTAAAAAGATTAGTTCTCATTTGTATGGATGCCTGGTATCCTCTTATTTCTAGAAGAATGTCCTATGTTATAGTTGGCCATATTGTCTCTGGAATGTACTTTTTTTAAAAAAAAAAGGTATGACAAGATTAATGTTTTCTCACTCCCAAGTCATCCTGTTTGATCATTTTCATTATCTTTGAATTTTACACTTTGGATAATTGAATTGAAATGATTCACTTCAATTATCTAAAGATTTATAGAAAAGTAAAATCTTTTTATATAGAAGTACATAACATAGCTTGATAAGAGTTTGACTATATTAACAGATCTTGAGCTCTTAGGTGGTCAAATGAAATAGAAATAATTTTTATTTATTTGTTTTTGTGGTTAAGTTCCTATTTTGTTGTATGAAACATCCATAACCAGCAATAATTCCTGACTGAAGCAGTACAATATTTTAAAATTAGATGTCTGGGCCATCTAACTTTGTCATTTAAGCTAAAATATCCTAATTTTTTGTTGTTAATATTCCTGTTTTTATTTTTTGAAGAGGCTAATGTGTACCCAGGCTTGGCTGTGTTCTTCCAGAATGCACTAATATTTTTTAGGTAAGCAAATTATTTCATTTAGAAAATGCACTTACTGCATGACTCTTCAAAAGGTTTGTGTGTTCCTATTATTGGCTTTCAAGCAAAGGAAGACAAAAAGAGTGACATAAAGGTTTATAAAATAATGAAGGGCTTGAAGGTGGATGGTCAATCCTTTTTCCTAGGGTAGGCAAATCTAAAGGTACTTTCACACTTGCATTCCACTAAATCGGCCATTCAGTCTCCTGGGATAGGAATGGGGGTTTGGCATTTCACACTTGAACACTCCTAACTGGGACACTGGACACTTTCGTACTCACCAGGAGCCATCCCCAGGGTTAGCAGTCTTCTACCTTCTACCGGTGATGTCATGACGCAGCGAGCAATGGTGGACCTGCCCTAAATCCTGACCAGTGTATTATGATCTTATATTCAAACAAAATGAATCATGCCTAATTATAACATAGTTAAGCTTTATGTACAGCACAGTATGAGCCCTTCAGTCCCTGTTGTTGATGTACTGACCTATGTAAACCTTTATAAGGGACCTTAGGAAAGTGCTAGCAATAAATAGCAATAGCGGACAATTTTTAAACTGTGGGAAAGTTGGTAGCGCTTTCACACACAATTTAAACAACGAGGGAAAGTTGGTAGCGCATTAGCACACAATGTAGAAATACCATGGCAGACCTGCCCTCCCAGAATGCCATGAGATAGAGAAAGGGCTGTGTGCACAGACCATTCACGGAAGGGTTTCTCTGCCACACAGCATTCTGAGAAGTGAGTGAGGTCCGCCATCAATTTTTTTTTCCCCCACGGTCTTTATAAATTGGGTACTGTAACACTACCAACTTTCCCACGCTTTTAAAAATGGTCTGCTATTGCTATTTATTTCCCCCCTCTCTCTCCCCACTGCCCTTGACTTTCCCACAGCAAAGTTTGTACCTTCATTTTAATCTTTTCTTCCTTCACATTCCTGCATTCACACAAAAACTGGGTCATTTCAATCCCGTAATGCAATTGCCCATTCTACACTTGCCTGATTGCAACGCCGGATTCTGCAGACGCTGGGGATTCTACTAGGGGTCGAGGCAGTCAATCCCTGGTGTGAGATGGCGTCATCTGAGCTAGTGTTGAGACCATTTTCCTTTTGCACTAGACCCTTTAAAGGCCGATTGGCCGTTAATTTCTGGGACCACTTGCAAGTGTGAAAGGGGTTTAAGAGGCTAGGGGAAATATTTGAAAAGGTGGTTATCTAGAGATAAACTGCTATAGTCGTGGTAGAGGCAGATACAATTACAACATTTAAAAGGTATTTGGACAACTCATTGAAGGTTTGGAGAGAGATGGGCTAAACACAAACAAGTGGCATTAGCTCAGGTCAGCATGAGGAGTTGGGCTAACGGGTATATATCTGTATAACTCTGATTTTATGAACATTTCCCCCTCACTTTGCCTCTGTTTCCATACAATTTTTTCCTCCAAGTGGCCAAACTTGCATTTTACGTTTTTCATTCCTTCCAGATAAGAAAACACATTTCACAGCAAATTGGGTCCTTCTGAGATGTAGGCAGCTTTTCACAGAGATTAACAGTGCCATCTGATTCAACTGGCATGGAAAATGGAGAACTAATCCACATCTTTATGTGGCTTTATTATTATTCTGCCGAATATTTTAATGGTTTGCTGCAGTATTGATATTTGGACTTTTTGTTAATGTGAATAAACTTTTTTTAAACACTAAAACTATGAATGTAGGAACTTGTTGAGCATTTTGCCTTCTCTTGTTCTGTTTTGCAGCAGCTTGATCTACAAATTTGGGAGAACGGAGGAACTTTGGGCATAAAAGTTGGCCCATTTCAGCACTGAGATTGTCTCAGGATATTCTGCACTTGAAATCTACACAAACATGTTGCTTTGTACTTTTGGCCAAATAGTAATTTAAGTCATTTTGTTGATTATAATCCACATTCTAGAGAAATTCTTTAAAAATGCTATTTTATTAATATCTGTTCTCGGAAATTAATTCCCCATTGCTGGACTAAACATATTGTCGTCTGCCTTCAGAATTCATTCCATTTTAATCAGTGGAATGAATTGTATAATGCAGAGATGTTACAGCACAGCCCAGATGGTGCCATTATCTGGGGATAAATTTTAATTTTTGATAACTGCACTCTGAATAATCATAATGGGCCATTAACAGAGAATGATGCACTGTTAGGTCTGATAACTGTGATATGGCCTGTCAGAGTTAATTGAAGACTACATGGACTGTATGCTTGATATCATTGTATAGCATTTTTTTTAAATAGCTCCATCCTTAAGCATTGTAAACTTCAGATTTAGGTAAGATATTTGTAAAAATGAATGACTATTGTCGTTTTAAAGATCAAAATGTTTGCTTCAACTTTTTTAGATGCCTGAAGAAAAATTGCCACTATTAAATAAAACCATTACTTTTTATTTCCTCATGAGAATATTTATGAAATAAACCTTGTGCTATATTTTCTTGTGGTGGAGTTTTCTGTTAATAAAACTTGTAGAAGTAATTTTTGCAACACTGGAGAAAGTTATTGTGGAGAGAATTTTAGATTTATTACACAGTAAAACCCTTGGTGTCTGGAATTCAAGCAACCAACAAATAAAAAAAAAGAAATCAAGGAAAATTTAAAATAAACAAGAATAAAATAAATGGGTTTAGAAAAACAACATAGGTTTCAAATTGTAAAAGTAAATATTCTCCGAAGTTACACATATCTTTGGTGAAGCTGGGAGCAAATATTCAGCCAGTGGAATGTATTGGACGCGGGAGTTTCAATAAAGTTGTGTGAAACAGCAATGGTATCACCCAGGGTGAAGAACTGGTTGATGCCACTTGCTGTTGGGGTCACTCTGAAAATGTCTCCTTATCCCTGCTTAGAGTCACCCTGGACAGAGGCTTTATCTATGAACGTAGGTGGGGGGGGGGGGGGGGGGGGGGTGTTAATTATCTACAATGTAATCGTTCATCTTTTGGGTGGCTTCATGGAGGGGGAGGAACCCGCAGATTAAATGTTTTAAATGAATGTGACTGAAAATAAAGTAAAATGCTTTAAGGTTTATGTATTCATGCAAGTAGAGTGTAGTATTTTTGTACTGTTTATTCTTAATGCAGGTGTATTAGGCATTGTAAGAGCACGTCTCAAGCCACCAGCAAATACACTTATCCGGCATCTACCAATCCCCATAGATGCTGAATACCAGGGGTTTTACTGTGTAATAAACAATGTTTCATAATTTAGACTAATGAGTAGTTGACCTTCATTGTTGACAGAGGAAAGGTTTTTTCCCTACCCTATAAAATTTTGTCAGTATTTAATGCAAAATAATTAAATTGGCATTAAACTCGTGAGAAAATACAGGTTGTTTTCACCTTAATTCTATGATCCTTGAAACAATTTCTAAGCCGATACATCTATATAGTAGTCTGTCCAGGCCCAATAAATCTCTTCATTGTAATATCCATGTATGACTATCCAAATTGGGTCTGACTAACACTCTCTACAATTGGGGGCACGGCCTGTGGGCGTAGTTTGGAGATGTGGAAATACGCCTCTACCAGCAGAATTAATTAAAATTTGAATTGAAAAAACTTTTTAAAGAAGAATTACAATATCTGAACTGAAATACAATGGCTACAAGGAAACCAAAGACTCAAACATCAAAGAAAACAACTATTAAAGAGGTTAGTATGATTGAAGAAACTGGGCCTACCTTGTTAACAGTGCCTCCGGATTTTCCTCCTCTCCCTCCGAGGTTGACCCATGCTTCAACGGCTGAAATTAATGTTACTCCAGCACTGCCTAACGGGGAGCCAGTGAAGATGGCACTGGAGTTCAGAAGATCGAACTACAACCATTGCAAGAGCAATTGTGCATGTGTGTTTGCGCATGCGCACAACTGAATTGATATCATTACAGGGAACGACTGAGCCAGCCAGGCCAGGGCTAGGCAATTGGCTCATAAACAGACATCATTAATTTCATCATTAAGTGAAGAGGAAGAAGGAAGAGAAATAGTAGAAATGTTATGAAGAACTGGAGGGAGTAGAAACATATGGAGAAGAGCCCCAGTTTATTCAAGGTTTAGGAGAAACAAAAGTTTGAATATTCTGAAGTTAAACTTCAAGGTACAGATTCTTCAGTTTGGACTTCTTTAATTATGAATGGAATGGATAAAATGATTTAAGTAGATATGTACAAAATTTAAATATCTTAAAAGTGAAATTAATTTTATTAAATAAGAAATGGCAAATTATGTTGAAACTGTCAATAAGGTTAAAGTCCAGAAAATTGAAGAAGAAATACAAGATTATTTCTTGTAAAGATGCAGAGAATAAAATGGAAGATTATTTTATGGCTTGGGAAGTTCAAAGGAAATAACTTTTACAAAAATTGATGTGTTAGAGAATCATAGCTGCAGAAATAATATTAAAATTGTTGGACTGCCTGAAGATTTTGAAGGTCCTAATTCAGTACAATTTTTTCAAAAATGGATTCTGGAGATTATGGGCCCTGAAAATTTTCTGAATGGATTGGAATTAGATAGAGCACTCAGAACTAATAGACAAAAAAACATTTGCAGGACAAGCTCTCTTCTGATTAGACGGTTATGCCAAAATGCCAGAAAACAACAAGACACTTCAATCGTCAGAAACAACAAAGTATTCTTTGATGCAGATTTGAGTATGTATTGTTAAAATAAGAATTTAATCCTGCTAAATCAGTTCTGTGGGGGGAGGAAAAAAGGATACAAATTCTCTTTTCAATACCCAGCCATAGTTTATTCTGGAGAGAATCAGTCATAATTTTTCGCTGATGAAGATGAAGTTTTGGAATTTGCTAATTCTTTGCCTAATATTAAACAAGATCCAACTCAAAGCCAACCTGTTCAAAAGGTGAAACTGAATCGAGAAAAGATGCAAGATAAATGTCAGATGTTAGAACATTGAGAATCGATTGAAATCAATGATGATCAAGTGAACAACGATCTTGATGAAGCTCTTTATACTTGAATGAATGATATAAATGGATTTATGTGTATTCTGTCTGTGTAGGCAGACTTTTTGTCTTCTCCTCCCACAGCTGCGTGCCACTTAGTGGCATACAACAGAGGGAAATAATACCTTTTTTGTTAGATCAGTACTTTTTTGGGGTATTTTTTTCCAGAAGGGTTCTTTTTTTTGTCTTTTTCTTCAGAGATGTCAATTTTAAAAATTTGTGTGGGGTTGGGGTCCATTGGGATGGGTGGCAAGAGTTCTTTATTTTTGAGACTTGAGATATGACTGTCAATGTATTAAATTTTGCAACCTTTAACCCAATTAAGAGGGAAGCATTTTTGGCTTAAGAAATTGAGGGTTGATGCTGCTTTTTTATGTGACACATTTAACGGAAGAAAAACATCAAAAATTAAAAAGAGAGTGGGTAGGTCAAGTTATAGATTCTTTTAATTATAAGGCAAAAGGAGTTGTTATTTTGATTAACAAGAAATCAACTTTTAAGTTACAATCTGTAATTACAGATTCTGCAGGAAGATTTGTTTTAGTAAATTGTCAACTTTATTCTGAAATGTGGAACCTTATGAATGTATCTACACCTAATATTGATGATGAAAAATTTATTCAAGATTTTTTTTTACATCTTGCTGAAGCAAATGAAAATGTGTTAATTGGTGCAGATTTTAATTGTTTTTTTTAATCAGTACATTTCTGAAAAGGAAAAATCATTTTCTAGATGGAGATTTAATTCTTTATTATTAAGAAATGTTCATTTTTGTAATTATGTAAGACAAATTCAGAAATATTTGGATATAAACACTAATTTGGTTGATAATAAATTTGTTTTATGGGATGCCTTGAAAGCTTATTTAAGAGGATAAATAATGTTATTCAATTGAAATTAAAAAGTATTGTCTTAAAGAATTATATAAATTTGAAAAAGATTTGCAGAATATATCTGAAGAAATAAAGAGATTTAATAAATAAGAAATTATAATTTGATGTAAAAAGAACGGAGAAATTAATTGAAAAAACTAGACAGAAGTATGAATTGGGGGCAGAGCACATAAGGTTTTGGCTTGGCAATCAAAGGCGAAACAAACTTAAAGGACTATTAATGCTATTAAAAGGAATTTTTTAAAAATTACTTATAAACTTCAATAAATAAATGATTCCTTTAAAGATTTTATTTTAGAAATTCATATTTTTTTTAAATTGCAAAGATCAGACTTAGACAATTAAAGAAATTATTAATGCCCTTAATTCTTTACAAAGTGGTAAGTCCCCAGGGGAGGATATTTTCCACCAGAATTTTATGAGAAATTTAAAGATTTGATAATACTTCCTTTTATGGAGCTGTTGAAACAGGCAATGGCAATGCATTCGTCACCGGAGTCTTTTTTCAAATACAATTATAACTGTTATACCTAAAAAAGATATATTTATTAAAAACTGAATCTTATAGGCCAAGATCATTATTAAATGTTGATTATAAAATTATAGCTAAAGTTCTAGCAAATAGATTGACTTACTATTTACCAGATTTAATTCATACAGATCAATTTTTTTTAGAAAAGCGGCGTTCTGCAGATAACATTGCTAAACTAATTAGCGTATCAAATAAGTCAGAATTGACATTGATTCTAGCTTTAGGTGCTGAAAAGGCTTTTGATAGATTAGAATGGAATTATTTAAGGTATTAGAAAAATTTGGGTTTGGATCAATATTTGTTAATTGGGTTAAAATTTTATATAAAAACTTCTGCTAAAGTTGTGACTAATGAACAAACTTCAGCTTCTCCACTGACAAGATCATCTTGTCGAGGATGTCTTTATTTCCAGCTCTATTTGTTTTAGCAATTGAATCTTTAGCACAATTAATAAGACAAGATATCAATATTAAGGGAATTAAAATTAGTATTGAGTAATACACGATTAATTTGTTTGCTGATGATGTTTTGATTTATAGGAGATTGAGATAATATATCCAAATATCAGGTTATAAAATTAATTGGGATAAAAGTAAAATTATACCATTGGTTGATGGGGGATTATAATCAATGTAAATAACTTGTTAAATTTAGATGGTAAGATAATTAAATAAAATATCTAGGGATTAAAATTGATAAAGATTTGTATAATTTATATAAATTGAATTATTTACCATTGTTTAATAAAATTAAGGATGATTTAAATAGATGGAATGTTTTACCTAAAACTTTAATTGGTAATCTGTATTAAAATGAATATTTTTCCATGGATTAATTACCTTTCATTCCATTCTTGTAAGATTTGAACTCAATTATTAGAAATTGTTTATGGAAAGATGACAAGAGTTTGTTTTAAAAAATTAACTTTGAAGTTTGAATTAGGAGGTTTACATTTTGAGAATTATTATAAAGCTTATTCATGGAATTAATGTTTGATTTAGAGAAATCTTTAACTTGGGTTAAAGTAGAATCAAGTAAAATAGATGAAAAATGTATGCAAGAATTTATTTATAAATGCAATTCAAGACTGTTAATAGGTACTAAAGATGCACCTATTTTAAAACATTTAATTGAATTATGGAATAAAATAGATTATGAGATAGGTAGAAAAGGTTCAATCTCTCGGAAAGTGCCTTTATTTGAAAATAGACTTTCTCCTTTTTACTAACAATAATAAATTTTTGAAGATTTCGAATCAAATAGGCATTAAAAATAGAAGACTGTTTTGAAATTGGTAATCTTATTACTTTACAATGAATTAAAGTAAAATATAAAGTCCAGAATAATACTATTTTTTGTTATTATCAAGTTGAGGCTTTTTTGATTGATAAATTAGGTCAAAATTTGAGATTACCTAGACTAGACAGAATTAATTGAAATAATTGAATAAATTTAGTTTAGAAATGTATAAATTACTTCAAAGAAAAGCTCCTAAGTATTCATAAATCAAGATTAAGATGGAAAATAGATTTAGATAGAATTGAATGATTGGATGCAGTTATGTAAAGATAGTATGCCAAAGATGATGAATGCATGGTATATATTGGTTCAATATATATTTTTATATCAATTATATTTAATCCCTCAAAAATATTAGATTTATGTTTTAGATGTGGTCAAGAAGTAGGCTAATTTTTTTCATTCTACTAGGCAATGTCCCATCCCAAGGTAAAAACCTTTTTGGATAGAGGTGAAAATATTCTTGGAAAAAATATTAAAGGTAAAACACCTGCTTGACCCCATTTTATTTTTGTTGGATAATGTTAAAATGATTAGTCTTAAATTAAGATTAACTATGTATCAAATTGAATTTTTATGATTAGTTTTAGCTATTTCTAGAAAATACATAGCCATTACTTGGAAATCAGATGTAATTTAGGAAAGCAGAGATGGCATGCTGAATTACAATCTTGTATTCCACTTGAAAATATAACATAATTTACACAATAAATAATTCTTTTTAAAAATATGAAGCCCATACTTACAATATGTTGGTTTGACAGTTTGAGAGCTCTCAATAACTCGTTCCAGTGGTAATTCTCAGCTCCACAGTTATTGAATCGAGGTAATATTTGTATTTTTGACATTTTCTTTTCATTTAGGGGTTGTTGGGGGTGGGGAGGGAGTGAAAGGGATATATACACCACATATGTTTTGGGGGTTTTTTAATGTTTATTTTTAATAATTGTAATTATGGTTTTTAAAACTTTTAAATAAGATATTAAAAAAACACTCTACAACTGTTTATTGTAGACTAATTTAAAAGTGACTCAAAATGTGAATCCAAAGTGGATGAGCTCGCCGTTCTCTATTTTGAATTCCACCACCTCAAAGTTTACCCAGAGTTTTAAATTGTCCTGTGACATAAGTGGGATCGGAACAACAGTTCAAGGGAACCCAGCAGTTATAATGACAATATAGGAAAAAATGCAAGCTAATCCACTTTAGTGCACACTCTATAAAATGTCAATGCCACTGGCAAAGACCAAGCCTCTGTATCCCATTGTCTGCCTGCCTGTTCACTCAGCTTGAACTGGATTTGTGTTATCTGTTCAATTCTATTCTAAATCCAGGAGATCTTTGACTTGTGTCAATGAAAAGACTTCACCCAAAACAATAGCCTAATGGTAACTTAATAAGCAAATACAAATTACCTCAGTGAGACAGCATGCATGGAAAGCTATAGATGGTCAATGTTCCAGACCATAACACTTCATGATTCTTCCAGATATCTACAACACAAGATAGATAGACATCCATAACTAGTTATCTGGAGTCCACTTTCTTTGAGTTAGTGGATGGTCCAATTTTTTCAAGTTTACACATAAATCCAAAAATTCATATGTATGCATATTGAACAATAGAAATCAAGAAAGAGTTTAAAAATTAGTAATATTTCTGTTCAGTAAAAGTCCAAAAATCCAGATGCCAGAAATCCGGACAACCCGATAATCTGGATGTCTTAAATTCTTGGCTTTTGAGTACGTGCATAAGTGCCATAGATGTACAGCATCAACAAGTGACCACGTGGAAATCGCAGAGTGTAAGAAAAAATATTTACTGTATTTGTTTTTTGTACTTTGTATTTTTATATGAAAAAATATTCTGCTAATAAATTGTTAAAATTGGCATTAACTGTTTATTCTCTTTAAATGTGAATTTTAAAAATATTGCCAGAGAATCCGGACCGACCCTGAGCAGTCCAAAATTTAGGACTTTTACTGTGTTACTATCTGGAACGAGCACTATTTTGATGCTCTTTCTTCTGGATTGCATTTGGCAAATGTCATTAATACTAGTCCAACACAAGATCCAGTGAAGATCCAGAATTTGTATAACAATTAACTGGAAAGCATTTTATTTTTAGTTTCAAAGATAATTTCACATTCATAAAAAGACAACAGAAAAATCTGGTAAAATATTGTATTTTAAACAGCTCACACATCAAAACAGAAGTAGTAAAAGAAGTTTGCAATTATTAACCTAAAACTTCTATGCATCATATAATTATTGATCAGGAGCATTGATGCAGTTTAGATGCAGAAAAATTTACCTTCAGCAATAATGGAATTAGACTTGGCAAATTACTGGACACTTTGCCAAAGATTATTCATTACTTCAATGGCTGTTCATTTTATTAATTTGTAAACTGGAGTTACATAGAAGTCTATTTTCTATGTTAATTGATAACTCTCTAAATAATCTTAGTAGTTTGAATGATGATGCTCTGTGGCTGTGGAGACTGGAGGTGAAGCCAAGGATATTCCATGCCTGTCTTTTGCTTCTCTTTCTTAGGCTGGGCAATATGTACCAATGGTGAATCTTTGTCTGCCTTACAGCAGACTAAAGGAAATTTCTTGTAATATCACATTTTTTGGTTTTATTACAATAAACTAATCTTAAACAAACTATTAAGTTTAACTATGTTTACAATATGCAAAACCCAATGTAAACATCAAATAAATTTGTGCAATGCGGTGATATTATGTTTATCCTATTAAGCCAATAAAACCACTCACAGTCCATTTCCTGCTTTAAGTGTTAGAACCATAGAACTCTACAGCACAGAAAACAAGCCATTTGGCCCTTCTAGTCTGTGCTGAAAACATCATACTGCAAGTCCCACTGACCTGCACCCATTCCATAATAACCTTCCAGTATTTTTTTTCTAAAAAGAAAATTGTCCCCACCCCATCAGCCAACTCTCTTAAGGAGCTAAAAAATATATAAACAGAAACTAAAAGTATATAATAAATCAAAATATATCTAAATGCATATATTCCAAAAATGGTAACCACTTATAATTTATAAATATATAAATGCAATTTGAAATTTATCCAACCCTAATCCCCTTAAAGGAATCCAACTCTTGAAAAATTTTATTGGATCAGACAGACCCTTCATCGTCTTCTGGAAGACCCACAATTTTCACATTGTTTCTCCAACTTTGATTTTCCAATGAATCAATTTTGGTCAGTAAGTCTTTCTTCTGGATTCCCCAATCCACAAACGAATCTTCCACTTCCTCTATTTTTTTCCTTAAGTACAACTTGAATTTTACATTCAGAAAAAGCTGTTGCAATTTTTAAATTTTCTTGCACTGTATCCATCGATTTAAAACATTTACTGACTTCCCTCTTAAGTGTAGATATATCTTCAGACTTATTAGATATTTTAGTTGTCACATCCAGAAATACTTGAGTCATTTGTATAGACATATTGTCCATATTATAAGCAATCCCTTCCAAAACTGTACAAACAGGCTCCATTCCACGTTTCAGTTCCACATCTTGAGGCCGACCTTCTCTAGACTCCACCTCCAATTGTTCCTGTGAACTGCTCGTTAAGGGTAAGTCTTCTTCCAACATTGACAGGCCCTTCCTGGTGTGGCTGCGGGTTTGCACACCCAACACTGCCACTCGGGCCCCCACACAGCCCAGTAGTTCACAGACCCTGGAGGCACCACGCATGCCCGGCAAGGCTAGGGACTGCACAGAGGCAGTTTCCAACGCATTCTGGTTCACCCAACGGCAGCCCAGGCTCAAGGGCTCTTCTCTCAGCTAGGTCGCCTGCGTGTCCGACATCGCAAACGCGCGAATCAACTCCAGACAAGCTCGTCAACATGCCGGGGCCATCTTGTGGAGACAAGGTCGGTGCCGGTGTAATACTCAGCCTGGCAGGAGTTCTCTGTGCCTTGAAGGTTCCAAATGACAATTCCGTGGCTTCAACTGGACAGGTAGACCTCAATTCTTCAGCATTTTTATAAGGTAATTTCTTCTGTAATTGAGCTTTCATTTTTTTTTTAACATTAGTCACCATTGTGATCCAGTAATGTTCCCAAAAATAAAATTACAACTTTTATTTACTTGGATAGAGTTTAAAGACAGGTGCTTAAAAAAACTGGCTGAGGAGGAGTAGGATTGCACGTCTGCCCTCTACGCCATCTTGCCATGCCCCCATCCATCTATCCGATTTATTTTTAAAACTTAAGAATGAGCCCACATTTACCACATCCGGTAAGGTTATAGTTACAAATGAATCACTACTGCTTCAAAACTTGGCATCAATAAAAATTCAGTAGATCACAGACTTGGAGAACAAGACCAAGTAAATAAACAAATATCCTCTTCTCGTGACCAAGACACTTTAATTAACGATGTTATCTTTTCCTATCTTTGTAGCATAACTATGAAATGCAAATACCATACCCATCAAGTATCAAAGGAATAAACATTTATAGCCAGGAAGGAACACTCAACAATGTCATTTTCCAGGAATATACTTCTCAATCCTATATCAGAACAGGCATATTTCATGGACTGTTATGGGTGAACACAAGCTCCTTACTGTCAATTTTCCCACAATATCGAAACATTCAGTAATTTTCATGTTTATACTGAATCACACAGTTCAAAAGTGAGCAAGGACCTTTTTTTGTACATTGAATGAAACTGTAGCCCAATCAGGACTGTTACCACATTAGCAGAGACCGTGTTTTTCCATTTCAGTTTGAAAAATATTTTGGACAACCAAGTCAAGTCTTTCTCTGCAACAGAATATAAATCTTGAAGCCAAATACTTTCAAATTCCAATTACTTTCAGATATAGCATATCAGAGGCTTGACTAAGCAAGTCCTTCAGCAGTCCAACTACTCAAAATGTTTGTAGTCCAAATGTAATTCAGAAATGCTCTATTGTGCAGTGAAAACATTGTGAATACAACAGTGTTGAATTATATTTCCTTCAATGCAAGTCTGTGCATCTAGTACACCACAATCAGGAGGTAAAGTGAATATTCATGGTGATCCACCACACATTTTTCAATCCTATGTTTTCAATGCATCATCAATGTTCTGTGAGTTTTTATGGAATGAACCTTGTGTACTATCTGAATAATGTCCAGAATCTACACTTGAGTCACTGCTTTGCCTTTCATTAGGGGCCTTTGTGACAGACTCGCTTATATCTTGGTCCATCTTTGTTTCATCGGCTTTTGTTGAATTTAATAGACCTGATGTAATTTCTGACCGTGACACGATGGACAGTTTGTCCCAATGATCTTCCTGAAGATCATTTTTATGCAGCACTGGTAAACCAGGGTGTTGGGATGGCTCAGTCAAGTACTGAAAAAGAAACACAATTAATTACATTTATACACTATAATCTTCATGTTAATGCAAATATTGAATTAATTTTGGACATTTAATTAAAAATACACTAAATAAATTTTATCTCTCATAGCATTATTTGCAGTTTATTGCTACCAAGCCAGATAATAGCCCTAATTTCCAGTTTTAATACATCTCTGTAGCACTTCATCACTTGAAAGGATCAAAGCAGATTGCTTGCAGCTTTCCAGCAGTTTGGATATTCTCTTAAATTTAGCCAAAAAAAGGAAGCACGTGCAAGGTTTTCAGAAGCTGAAATCAGATTGGGCCTTTGAGGAAAATAAAGGAAGGAAGAAAGAAACAGCAAATCAGGCAGGCAAAAAGGAGGCATGAAATGTCCTTGGTGTGTAATATTAAGGATAACTCCGAGACATTTTACATGATAACTGGGGAGAAGATAGGACCACTCAAGGACAAAGGAGGGAATTTATGCCTGGATTTAGAGGAAGTCGGTGTGTGTGATACTGAACGAGTACTGTGCATAGGTATTCGCCAAAAGGGGGGATGGAAGAAATGAGATCAGGGAGAGGTATTAAAAATCTTTTGGAGCAAGCAAACAAGGATTGATGGAGGTGTGATTAAGTGATTTGTGTTAAATGAGCAGAAAGTATTTAAAAGTAAGGATCCGTGAGGCCATCGTTGGAGGGGTCTGAGTCAGAGTGGTAAGGTTTTGGCTCAAGGCTTTGTTGAGGAGGCACAGGTGAGGAGCAGTGGATGTATAAAAGTCACCAAATGAGAGGTAATTAAAGTAGTCATGCAGGACCAGGTGTGTGGAGGTTGCATGATGTGGGAGCAGGTGGACCTCCATTGTGGTTCATGATGAATACAAGTGTTGAATGCTTGAGAAATTCAGGCTCAAAATTGATAACCTGGAATCTGAGCTTCAAACACTGCGACACATTAAGGGTAGAGGTACCTGGACACTTGGCTTCAGGAGGCAGTCACACCCATTAGAATAGTTGCCTCAAATCTGGCCTGGGTCAGGGACAAGTGAGGCAGGTAGTGGGATCCAAGAGACAGTTCTAGAGGAGCCTCAGCCCTCGTCTCACAAGTCTGAGATTCTTACTCCTTGTGAGGATAAGGCTCGGGAGTGTGGAAAGGACAAGCACTCTAACTTGGCACCCTGGTTCAGGAAGCCATTCAAGATAGTATAGTTAGGGGAACAGACAAAGTTCTCTATCATAAGGAGAGAGCATCCCAAAGGCTGTGTTGCCTGTCTGGTGCCCAGGTTCAGGACATCTTATCTGACCCACAGAGGAATTTGCAGTTGGAGGTGAAAGATTCAGTTGTGGTCCATGTGGGTACCATTAACGAAGGTAGAACCAGGAAACAGGTACCACTGAGGGAATTTGAGGAGTAAGGGACAAAATTTTAAAAAGTAGAACCAAAAAGGTGGTAATCACTGAATTATTACCTGAGCCACGTGCAAATTGCCACACAGCCCAGAAGATTAGAGAGTTAAATGCATGGCTCAAGGTTTGGTGTGGGAGAAGTAGGTTCCAATTCATGGGAAACTGGCACCATGATGAGGGGAAGGAAGGAACTGTCCAACAGGGATGGATCCATCTGAACCATGATGGTATCTGGCTCATGACTAGGATGCCAAACTAAATAGTAAGGTGGTGGGTTTAACAGACTGGAAGGGGTAGATAAAGTAAAAGAGAAGAATGTGGATAAAGAGTTCAGGGGATAAATGTCAAGTGCAAAAGAGACAAAGATGACCAAATTTTTTAAATAGCAATGCATATTAGAGGGCACTTTATCTGAATGCCATAGCATTCAAAACAAAGTCAGTGAAATTGGAGCATAAATCAGTATAAAGTGGAAAGGATTGGAAAATAAATATCCAAGGATATCTGTTAATAAGGAAGACCAGGCAGGAAGGCAAGGGAGGTGGGGGTAGTGCTCTTAGTTAAAGATGAGATAAGGGCAATAGTGAGAGATGATGCAAGATCTATGGAGCAAAATGGAGTCCATCTGGGTAGAGATGAGGAAGAGTAGAGGAGGAAAATAAAAATCACTGAATGGAGTTTTTTTTAGGCCACCTAACAATCACATTACAGGGGCACAGGCAATAAACCAAGAAATATTAGAGGCATGTAAGGATGGAACAACAGTTATTGTGGGGACTTAACATGCATGTAGACTGGGTCAATCAGGTTGGTCGAGGCAACCTTGAGGAGAACTTCATAGAATGAATATGGGATGTCTTTCTTGAACGGCATGTTACTGAACCTACAAGGGAACATGTTTTCTTCGATCTGGTCCCTGTGCAATCGGACGGGTAAAATAAGTGATCTTGTAGTTAGGGACCTTCTTGGAAAGAGTGATCAGAATATGATTAAGTTTATCATACAGATGGATGAAGGAGGAGTTGGAGGGACAGACTAGGAATCCAGGCAATATGGAGGGACGGTTGAGGAAAAGTGGAAGATTTTCAGAGATTTTTCATTGTGCTCAATAGAAGTATATTCCAATGAAAAGCAAGGACAGGAACAGCCATACTTGGAATACAAAGGAAATAAAGGAAGGCGTCAAACTAAAAGCTCATGCATACAAGTCGCCAGGTTTGGGAAAACTTTAAAAAGCAACAAAGAATCAAGAGTGCTCAATAAAGAAAAGGTAGATTATAAAAAAAGATTAGGACAAAATATAAAAACAGACAGTAAAAGTTTTTATAATGACATGAAGCACAAAAGGGTGGCTAAAGTGAAGGATGGTCCCTTGGAGGATGAGAAGGAGGAATTGATATTGGGTAATGAGGAAATGGCTGAGGCTTTGAATGACTGTTTTGTGTCTGTCTTCACAGTGGAGGACATGTCAAACATGCCAAAGACAGATATTATGGATTAGATGGGAGGTGAGGACCTGGATGTAATGGCTATCACTACAGAGGTGATGCTGAGCAAACTTGTAGCTCTAAAGATAGACAGGTCCCCCGGACCTGATGGAATGCATCCCAGGGTACTGAAAGAAATGGCAGGCTTTAGTGATTATTTACCTGCGGATTGGAAGACAATGAATATCATGCCATTATTAAAAAAAAGGATGTAGGCAAAAGTCTGGGAACTATAGCCCACTGAGTTTAACATTTGTGGTTTGGAAAATGCTTGCAGCTATCAATATAGAAGAAACAGCGAGGCATCTGGAGTGAAATAGATCCATATGGTAGATGCCGCATGGATTCACCAAAGGCAGGTCATATTTGATGAACGAGGAAAGTTTGGGGTGATGTATTATCATGAATAGAGGATTGGTTAACCAATAGAAAGCAGAAAGTTGGGATACAAGTGTGTTTTACTAGTTGGTAATCAATGCTGAGCGGAGTGTCACAGGGTCAGTTCAAGGCCTGCAAGTGTTCAAGATACACATTGATGATCCAGAAGAGGGGACAGAGTATAGTGTATCTTATTTTCTCAATTACACTAAATTGAGTGGAAAAGCAAATTGTGCAGAAGATACAGAGAGGTTAAGTGACTTGGCAAGGGTTCGGCTGATAGGGTACAATGTTAGTAAATGTGAGGTTATCCACTTTGGAAGGAAAAGTGGAAGATTAGATTATTATTTTAATGACAAGCGACTGCAGTATGCTGCCGTGCAGAAGGACTTGGGCGTGCTTGTACATGAATCACAAAAGGTTGGTTTGCAGGTGCAGCAGGACATCAAGAGGTGAATGGATTATTGGCCTTCATTGCCAGGTGGTTTGAATTTAGGGGCAGGGAGGTTATGTTGCAACTGTACAAGGTACTAGTTAGACCGCACCTAAGGAAAGATATACTGGCTTTGGAGGCAGTTCAGGGTTTATCCATAATTCTGTTTTCTAATTGAAAATGCTTATGCTTGGCAACAGGTCAGGAGGGTGACTTGGAGTAAGATTTCAGGACATGAACTTCCTTGCAAGTAATCTTGTGTATTTATTTATGACACCTCATTCAACTGAAATTACCATCATCAACCAAATTTAAGACCAAAGTATAAACCAATGAGATAAAAGATTAGTCAAACCTCTTTTATATGCATCGGGAGTCTGTAGGATGGATATATTAGGTACTTGACCGTTCTGCATGAATATATCACAATGAGAAAACATCCCAATGTTATCACAAAAACAGCCAACAATGTTATGAAAAGGATCTGGGCTGCTTCCTTCGCTCTTCTCTTAGCTGCAGATATTTAAAAAAATCATCATTATTAATGAGGGACTAAAATACAACACAGAACATCAGCCCTGCACAACACTGCAATATGTCATCAGGATTGGTGCCAGGAATTGGGTCTTTAGCTCAACAATTTGAGTCCCAACCAGAAAGTTAGTATTCCCTCAGAGTTATTGCATTACTGGCATCAATCTGATGTTATCTCAGGTTCATCCCAAACTAGACACATAACAAATTCACGACTACTGTGTGGGATAAGGGTTGAAAGTGGACCAAACATTTTGTGCTGAATGTCAGATTAACCACCACACAGAGGCATCTGGGCAATACTGTCGCTTGATTTTCCAAATATATAAATATAATAGAGGCAATTGATAAATCAGGGAAACAGAGAGTGGCAGATGATGTCAGTACTTCACACGAACAAATAATTAGATCAAAGATGTTCAATGGGATTCAAAACAGAAAAAATGTAATTCATGCATTCACAAATATTCTGAGGCCAATTAAAAACACAAAATGCTGGAGAAGTTCAGCAGGTCCAAGAGCGTCCTTTGTGTAGCAAAGGCAAAGATGTTTTGGGCAAAAATCCTTCATCAAGGTATGAGAAAATGCCAGCTAGCGTCTGAACAGAAGGGTTGGGGGGGGGGGTGGGTGGCAAAGACAGGAGATGATAGGTGGAGAAAGGAGGGAGGGCCAGCAACAATGAAGAGGAGGGGGGAATGGTAGGGCTGTGTGGGTGAAAGAACTGGAAAGACAGGAAGGGGAAAAAAAGGCAAGCAGTTTTAGTGGAAACCAGTAAAGTTCGTGCCATGTGGCTGGAGAGTGCCCAGATGGGAAATAAGGTGTTGTTCCTCCAATCTGCTGGTGGAAGTTGGACACAAAGTGGATGAAGTTGACAAGCTCATCGCAGGTGCAGCCCCGATGTAGTCGTCTATATACCGCAGGAAAACTACACCCCCTCCACCCAACTCTTCTGTCAGTATATAGATGACTACATTGGGGCTGCCTGATGCACATGTGATGGGCTTGTCAACTTCATCCGGCAGTTCTCATACCTTGATGAAGGGCTAAAGCCCAAAACGTCAGTTCTGTATCTTTACCTCTGCCACATAAAGGACCCTGTTGACCCGCTGAGCTCCTCCAGCATTTTGTGTTTTTACTTCAACCACAGTGTCTACAGAATTTTGTGATTTACTTTTGAGGCCAATTAAAATTTTTGAAGCAATCATTTCTACAATGAGGAAATTAAGTCAATTTGCACAAAGAGCAGAGATAATGATCTGTTTTTACTCCTTGTAACTTGTCCAGTGTTCAGAGATTTAGACGTATTCACTTTTATTGATTACAGCAGCTGTGGACTTTAAATTCAAGTACCGTATATTTCAGTGTACAAATTGAGTCTTGAAAGCCTCTAAAATCTCTCAAAAAATGGGGGAGGACTTGTACGCTGGATGTACTTTTGAGACCTTAAATTCAACTCAAAAAAATGCTTGACGTCAGTTCAACGTACAAGTCGACCCTTGAAAACTGATTTGGTGTACCTCAACCCTTGAAAAACCAAAAACAAACAACTACAACAAATTTTCATGCTACTAAATCATCGTCTGAGGCAAGGATTGTGGCAAGCACATCCACGCTCTCACTGTTTAAACAGTCATCATATGGGTCCCAGTCTGTATCTGATGAGGTGGCTTCAGCTTCGTTGTCAGTGTCCCACAATAAATCATCCTCCAACCATCCATTGCACAAGAGATACTACGCTTTTTAAATGATTTTATTACAGTCTCTACTTTAACTTTGTCCCATGCCTTGAGCACAAAGTCACACAGTACTTCAAGCGATGCAGCATGCATTGCCCCGCATTTTGTGAATGATTTTTCTGCACTTGTCATCCATGTATTCTATTCTCCATGCACATGGACTTTGAATGGCTTGTTCAAGCAGACATCGTGGGGTTGCAACAGACATCAAACCACCCGGGATAACTGTCATGTATGTATTATGTGATGCTAATCTACTTTTAGTGTTCTCAGTTAAGAGGCCATAAAACTTATCCCAGACCAGCAAACTCCATTCCTTGCATAAACCGCCCGGCTGCCTGTTCCACACATTGTCTATCCATAGTTTTACACCATTTTCATCCACCCATCCTTTTTCATGAAAATATACAAATATATCCGCTGGGAATTTTATTTTCAGTTTAATTTTGCGTATGAAAATTACCATGGCTCTTAACTTCATCCCGTCGGCCATACACGATAACACTACGGTAAACCTGGTCCCTTCGTTGCCTGTACTTCTGGTTTGCAGTTTTAACTCCTTTCCATTCCACTGTTCTATCATCTATCATGTCAAAATTTATGGGGTTACGTCCATGTTTCCAATTGCAAACTGATGATTATTTATAAGCTGATGAAAACTTAAAACTTTATGATCGAGATGTTTTGGTAGTTTCTGAGTAATTTTTGTTTGTTTTGTCGTAATACCAGATTTTTCCTATTCACGAAATGGTTGCACCGGCCGAGTGTAGCCTCAAAATCTTTACTGCGTTCTGGGTGCGACTTTGCCCTTTTCAGCGCAAATTTTTTTATTTCACGTGACTGTGTAGCAATCTTGCCTCTGTTCAAGTACCCATCCTGCAACGTGATTTTCCAACTCTGGCAAACCAACTTTGCTGTTTTGGTATTTTTCTTAAAATCTTTCTCCAATTTCTTACCAGCCTCTCATGTATATCAGATTTTCTTGCAGCACACACAGGTGCTGGATTTCTTGACCATTTCCATTACTTTTAACTTAAAACTCACTTCATACTTTTGTCATTTTGCTGGAGCCTCCATTTTAACAACCACCCTCAGTTAAGTCCTGGCGATTTTTGGGGGTCAACTTTGACACCCAGTATATGATAAAATCATTAAAATGAGGCTGAAAATGGGGACCCAACATCTGCCGGTCAACTTTTACGCCAAAATATACAGTAATTAAATAAATCTAAATAATGAAACTAACATATTTCAAAACAACACAATCTAGTTTACATATGTTAAGCAGGGGAAGGACAACAGTCATCATGACATAATCTGCAACTCCAATTTTTATCCTCATTTCAGATAAAGTTCAAATAGGGATGGGCAACTAATATTGCCCTTCTTCTTCTTTCTTTGGCTTGGCTTCGCGAACGAAGATTTATGGAGGGGTATGTCCACGTCAGCTGCAGGCTCGTTGGTGACTGACAAGTCCGATGGAGGACAGGCAGGCATGGTTGGAGCGGTTGCTATGGAAAATTGGTGGGTTGGGTGTTGGGTTTTTCCTCCTTTGTCTTTTCTCAGTGAGGTGGGCTCTGCGGTCTTCTTCAAAGGAGGTTGCTGCCCGCCGAACTGTGAGGCGCCAAGATGCACGGTTTGAGGCGATATCAGCCCACTGGCGGTGGTCAATGTGGCAGGCACCAAGTGATTCCTTTAAGCCCTTATTGCCCTTACCGTGATAGATTATAGCATAGATCATATAGATTTGCTTCTTTTTATAAATTTCAGTAGCAAGAAAAGTCTTAAAAAGAATATTTGTATGGGGGGGGAAATACTAATTGTTAAAGAAATTGTTTTCTTTTACTACTGCAGCTGCAAGATGTGAGAATCAAGGCCATGCCGCTCTCAAAACTCCTGCTAGATGTTCTGCTGAAGTTTGCAAAATACAATTGATTACAGGCCATGTGAATGGTCGCGAACAGGCTGTAAAAAAAAAAAAGGGAAGCTAAACCCATATAAAAAGGCTTGTGCCCATCTGCTTCCTTGCAGTAAGACCCTGTTGCAGGCTCCCACACGTTCTCATGTAACACAGCACCAGCTTTGCAAAGCTAATAAACGTTTGTTGTACTTGCATTAGTTGTCGCACTCGCCTTTATATTTGATCGAAGTTTAACGGCCAGAGACGCCCCTTCCCAAGAATGAATTATTTTTAGAATACAAAGGACAGAGGGGAAAGAACTCTCCAGCTCCCCTTTGAAATAGCGCCTTGGAATTATTTAACTTCACTTGACAAGTGATGCAAAGGGCTTAATGTCTTGTCCAAAAGAAGCATTTATAACAATTCAGCGCTTCACTGATGTGTCTCAGTCGTGATTTATCCCTGAAGCAACAGATCCATTTTATGAATCAATGACTGAGGGAAACTGGGCTTTTCAGTATTGAAGGATATGGGAGAGGGAATACTGAAGATATTTGTAGTTTAGCGAATGTTTATATAAAGTCGGGTCAGATACAGCAATGAGCTCTCTGAACCCTTCTCCATTAACAATGGCGTGAAGCAAGGCTGTGTTCTCGCACCAACCCTCTTTTCAATCTTCTTCAGCATGATGCTGAACCAAGCCATGAAAGACCCCAACAATGAAGACGCTGTTTACATCCGGTACCGCACGGATGGCAGTCTCTTCAATCTGAGGCGCCTGCAAGCTCACACCAATACACAAGAGAAACTTGTCCGTGAACTACTCTTTGCAGATGATGCCGCTTTAGTTGCCCATTCAGAGCCAGCTCTTCAGCGCTTGACGTCCTGCTTTGCGGAAACTGCCAAAATGTTTGGCCTGGAAGTCAGCCTGAAGAAAACTGAGGTCCTCCATCAGCCAGCTCCCCACCATGACTACCAGCCCCCCCACATCTCCATCGGGCACACAAAACTCAAAACGGTCAACCAGTTTACCTATCTCGGCTGCACCATTTCATCAGATGCAAGGATCGACAATGAGATAGACAACAGACTCGCCAAGGCAAATAGCGCCTTTGGAAGACTACACAAAAGAGTCTGGAAAAACAACCAACTGAAAAACCTCACAAAGATAAGCGTATACAGAGCCGTTGTCATACCCACACTCCTGTTCGGCTCCGAATCATGGGTCCTCTACCGGCACCACCTACGGCTCCTAGAACGCTTCCACCAGCGTTGTCTCCGCTCCATCCTCAACATCCATTGGAGCGCTCACACCCCTAACGTCGAGGTACTCGAGATGGCAGAGGTCGACAGCATCGAGTCCACGCTGCTGAAGATCCAGCTGCGCTGGATGGGTCACGTCTCCAGAATGGAGGACCATCGCCTTCCCAAGATCGTATTATATGGCGAGCTCTCCACTGGCCACCGTGACAGAGGTGCACCAAAGAAAAGGTACAAGGACTGCCTAAAGAAATCTCTTGGTGCCTGCCACATTGACCACCGCCAGTGGGCTGATAACGCCTCAAACCGTGCATCTTGGCGCCTCACAGTTTGGCGGGCAGCAGCCTCCTTTGAAGAAGACCGCAGAGCCCACCTCACTGACAAAAGGCAAAGGAGGAAAAACCCAACACCCAACCCCAACCAACCAATTTTCCCTTGCAACCGCTGCAATCGTGTCTGCCTGTCCCGCATCGGACTGGTCAGCCACAAACGAGCCTGCAGCTGACGTGGACTTTTTACCCCCTCCATAAATCTTCGTCCGCGAAGCCAAGCCAAAGATATAAAGTTAAATTTGTAACATACGTTCAAGTTAGACCATGCTTAATCCACACAACCATCTAACCGTTTACAGCACGGAAACAGGCCATGTCGGCCCTTCAAGTCCGTACCGGTTCACTTGAACAACTCCACTAGCTCCTCCGCAAACTCCTGAGGAAATAGAGGCTCTCTTCACGATGCAGAGAAGAAATGTGTATAAAATTGTGATTTGCCCATGCCCACCACTTAACAGAATCGGATGTCCCGTCCCCAATGGAGTGAAATTACACTAACAGCAGGAACACTTATTCTGCATACATCTCACGGTTAAAAATATAATAAATACAAAACGATAATTTATTGATTGATTTAGGACCAGAGATTGTACTTATTCAATCAGATGACAATAAACTTGACTTGATACTTTAATAAATTATAATGAAGTGAATCCAAAAGTCTTACCATTAGCAGTGACAGGATAACAAGACACTTGGCTGGGCAAAGTTTGCTTTGAAAGTTCGGCCAGAAATGCCTGCACTCTCAGGCAGTAGGTAGTCCATGGTTGGAGATCAAGTAGCACAGTTGATGAACGGGTGGTTAGATTATGTATCTGAAATTAAATACGAGCAGTACAATTGGTTAGTTTGTTCGATAGTTTAAAAGTGCAGCAACCTCCTTTGAAGAAGGCTGCAGAGCCCACCTCACTGATAAAAGACAAAGGAGGAAAAACCCAACACCCAACCCCAACCCACCAATTTTCCCTTGCAACCGCTGCAACCATGCCTGCCTGTCCCACCTCGGACTTGTCAGTCACCAACGAGCCTGCAGCAGACGTGGACCTATCCCCCCATAAATCTTCGTCCGCGAAGCCAAGCCAAAGAAGAAGAAGAAGGCTTGTTCACGGGCAAAAAAAATCAAAGCCCTGGAATCCAGAACCAAATGGCTAAATAAATAAATAAATAAATGTTTTGAATTATAAAAAAGTTTGAAATTACAAAAGTACAGTCTCCAAAGCCACACACATCACGTTGTTGAGCAAATATTCAGCTAGCGGAGGGTCCTGGTCGTACCCCACCTGTAGCAGCTGTTTGAATAAAATGGCAGCGCCCAGGATGAAGAGCCAGCCATTGCTGCTCACCACTGGGTCAATTCTCCCAAATTATCTCCCTAGTAAGAGTTTTTATCTTTATTAGTATATGTAATGGAGGATTTAGACCAGCTGATGAAAGAAGGGATGCAGTTGCATCAGAAGGCATAATCTAAATTCCATGACGAGGCCCAGGATGCATATTAGTAAACACATCTAAATACCACCATGGGGCCCAGGGATGCATATGAATCAGTAGACATTATCCAACTTCCACCATGAGGTCAAGAGATGCAGTTGTCTTTTGTTGGTCGCAGACTGTCAGGAGACCTTGAAGATAATTAAATAATTTGTTCAAAACGATAAAGATCTGAAGTAAACAACTTTTGGGTAATATAAGCCATGGTCCCACTGCTGAAGTTTGAGACTCTCCAAGAGGTGGCAACATCTCTCAGCAAGAAGAAAAACTTCAAGATTCCAAACCGACATCCCGGTCCGGGGAGGTGGAGAAGCTGCTACCGGCGCCCCGACAACCTACTACAAGTGTGCAGTTGCCGCCTCGCTTTGGCAGTTGGGACCAGTCCAGGCGTTGATAAGTATAATTGGGAAGGGCTTGCATATTGTAGTGTGAATTCAGCTTTAGATTTAGTAATAAAGACTTGTATAAACTGAACTGTTCTCAGTGTGTGTCTATTTTCTTTCGGTAGCTCGAACACTGTGTCCAATCTAAAACGAACAAAGTGAGAGGTACAAGTTTACCCAAGACAGTATCTTATTAAGCATATTTAGTAAGCCTTTATTTAGTAAAATTGGGGGGAGGGGAGGCTAATTATGACGGCAGCATGGTTAGTGTAGCGGTTTGCTCAACGCTGTTAAAGCGCCAGCAAACGGGGTTCGAATTTAAATTTTGTAAGCTACGGGAATTACCTGATTAAAGTGAACTTTACATAATTAAATACTACAATACTGTTTTTTTTTTCAAATTACTTTACATTTGACACTTTTTTTCAACTGTGCATTCTTAATGCAGGTGTATTAGTTAGACGTTGTAAGAGTATGTCTCAGTCAAACAGAATATTGTAAATCCATAATCCACAATGCCTGTAGGTGCCGGATAACGGGGATTTTATTGCATTTCATGGGGCAGGATTACATAATGATATAAGTTCTTAAAGAGGCTATTCATCTCATTATAGCTGGGGTGGATCTATGGTAAAGCTGTTGAATTATTTGTACCCCATTCAGATAGTAGGATCTG
This sequence comes from Narcine bancroftii, assembly GCF_036971445.1. Classification (NCBI taxonomy): domain Eukaryota; kingdom Metazoa; phylum Chordata; class Chondrichthyes; order Torpediniformes; family Narcinidae; genus Narcine; species Narcine bancroftii. The sequence goes on along the minus strand of NC_091475.1, from coordinate 10,474,281 downwards.
GATCACAAGTATTTCATCAGGGGATCTGATTCACTTACAGATCATGATTGTCAATCCTTCTGCCATCAAGCGCAAAGATAATGCACGCTCTCATCAAGCCCTGGCACTACTGTTAAAGAAAATGTCCCCAAGAAGTGAGGATCTGTCCTGGGGTCTCCATGTCAATGCATTCACGAAGGCTCAGCAGCAGGCTCCAAATCGTGAGGAGCTTGAGGAGATTCGTACATCACAAAAGACTCTCGAAAATGTCTGCAAGTGGAGAGCCTTCTGGCAGGTTGCCTCACTGGGATGGCAGTGCCGATGCACAGGACAAGAAAAAAACTCCAGAGAGTTGTTAACTCGGCCAGTGACAACTCAGTCTTCACTCCATCAAGGACATCTATGAGAGGCGGTGTCTTAAGAAAGCAGCCTCTATCCTCAAGGACCACCCCCCCCCCGCCCCACCAAACACCCAGGGCATACATTCTTCACACTGCTATCATTGGGACAAAGGACCAGGAGCCTGAAGAAAGGGACCTGGCGGCACAAGGACAGTTTCTCCCCCTCTGCCATCGGATTTCTAAATGGACAACAAACCACAGACACTACCTCACTTTCTCCGATTTTCTCGCACATTACTTTTGAAATGTAATTTATAGCAGTATTTGCTGTAAAACATCAAATTCTGTGACACTTTTATGACAATAAATTCTGATTTTGAGAAACTGGCATCTGAAATTCTTTTGCCCTCTCCAAACCAGAATCATCACTGGTGGAATCATTTGACAAGGGGGATAAAATATTGAATGTTTTACAAAGCTCAAGCAATTCAAAAATGCTGTCAAGATGAACTGGGCAGAGATCTGGCAGAAGAATACCACTGTGGTGATACTGCCCCAAAAACAATGTCTAGAACTGAATGACATAATGTGAATCAAAACATGAATTATATTGAGCGTCTTCCATTCTTTATTTCCTGTCAGGTATCAATGGTTAGCCTATTACCCTATTACAGCGCCAGCAGCCCGGGATCGAATCCAGTGCCGTCCGTCAGGAGTTTGTCCATTCTCCCCAAGACTGCATAGGTTTCCTCTGGGTGCTCCAGTTACCTCCCACTGTTCAAAATGTACCTGGGGTTGTAAATTAATTGATGTATTTGGGGGGCACGGGCTCATGGGACAGAAGTACCGTACTGAACGTCTAAAAAAAAGCACCACATAAAGCAAATGTATAAGTACCCAGATGAAACCTCACTAAATATTTAGAAGGGTGATACTAGGCACATGTTGCTACCATGAACGAGCTTGGGGATATTGCCCCAGTGGTGAGCTTGGGGATATTGCTATGGAAAGGCAAAAGCAGAGTGATTCGCTATACAAATCTTTAATCTTGTTAAAGATGTATGATAAGGTAGCGGCAGAGATGATTTGATCCATGACAAAAATCCAAAGCCGAAAGTCACAAATCTAAATTAACACGAAACAAATCCAGCAGGAATTTAGGAAAATGCTCAAGGTCCAGAGTGTGGAGAATTGAGATGAATTGTATTAAGGAAAAGAAAGGATCTAACATTGAAAGAGCGTGTCTCAGTCAAACGGAAAATTCACATATCCAGCATCTGCAGGGCCCATAGATGCCGGATAATGGGGATTCGACTGTACCAGGAATGATTCCAACAAACATCTTAGCACCTCCACTCACATAACTCCATGAACCATAATTTCTCCTACTAGTCACAAAGAAACATTCTTGAATAATAACTTACATTGTCATTTTCATTCTTTTCCCAATAAAATACAATGTATGCAAGATCTTGGAAGTAGAATCGAAGGGACCTTCCATCCTCATGGACTGGATCTGAAATAGTGACGTGCAGTACGCCTGCATCTGACATTACTGAAACTGATGGTGGTCCAATCACAGCTTGGAAAGAGAGGAAATATATATTTTTTTATTACAAGCTCAATTATTTCAGTCTTTATTTCAATAACATTCAACGTATTATATTACAAACTGTTGCATTTTTTTCCTCCAGTTGAAAATTTAATTTTTTTTCTCTGTTGGCTTTGTCACGTGTCCCTCAAGTGTCCAGCCCACACTGGGGTACAGTTCTAAGTGTCCAAGTTCACTCAGGCTGACTTAATCTAGCAAGCCGACATCTTGTGTGCATTGACAATGAGTGTTTGGCAGACTTTTTTTTGTTTATCGAGGACTCTGCAGTTTGGATATTATCCAGGTAAAATTATTGTATTGCAATTTAAAGCCTGAATGGACCAAATATTCCCTCCGAGTATTTCAAACTGGCAGCAGCACGATTAAAAACACGAAAGTCTGCAGATGTTGTGGTTGGAGTAAAAACACAATGCTGGAGAAACTTAGCAGGTCACACAAGTGACCTTTTATGTTGCAAAGGTGAAGATAACCAATGTTTCAGGCTTGAGCCCTTCATCAAAGGGCTCAGTCAAGGGTATCAAGGCCTTCATCAAAGCAGATCATCAAGCCTGAAACGTCGGTTCTGTCTCTTTATCTTTGCTATTTAAAATACACTGACTTGCTGAGTTTCTCCAGCATCATGTTTTTTACTGGCAGCAACACGATGACAAGTTCCAAAAACTGTCAGGTTTGCATTGCATCATCCACTCTGACAATGCCAAAATACACATGCTAAAGCAGGAGGGTGAGAATGGGGAAGATTGATATGGTCACTGCTACTGTTCTGAGAAGAGTGGAATAATCAAAGTTAGTATATCTACCTTCAGGTTTTTGTTTTAAAACAAGGCTTCAGAGACGTTCAGTTACTTAAGCTGTCATGGATCATTAAGTTGCAGATCAAGTCCCACTGTAGAGGTTTGAGCATAAAGCCAGATTTAACACCTCAGCAGGAGTCAGGGAGTTCTGCACTAGGGCAGATACCTCCTTGTGCAAGAGACGTTAAAATAGAAGCACCATCCATCCTCTGGGATGAGGATACAAAGATCCTGTGGTGGTTTAAGAACACCAGTGACGGTCTGCCACTTTCATATTGTTATTTTCAGGACCTTGCTCCATCTGAATTCATTGCCATGATCCCAACATTAAAACTGTGTGTACACCTCAAAATGACTCAATTCTGTGTCAACAAGATCACAAAAGCCTATAATAAGCATTTATTTTAAGCAAAAATGGTTACTATTCAAGATGGATCCAATCACTATTCCCTTCATGATGAATGGATGGACTCCAGAGGATTCTACACAATATTTCCTTAAATAGTTTCAGAAGAATGGGAAACATCAAGAAAACATAACGTATATATAACATATATACAAATCTCTTACTGTCTTTATATGGACAAAAAGGTTTTGCTTCAACCCATTCCGATGTTGCACTTTCATGCTCTGTTCTGACTCTTAGATAATATTTCGCAAAGAAAGCGAGACTGTCTAATAAATCACATTCAGTCTTGGCAATGGACGCGCAGTTGAATACTTCAGTCCAATTTTCTTTGGTTGTTCTTTCAAAGTTTCTGGAGAAAGTAAAAGCTTGCATCAAAATCATTGCTAAATTGAATGTTCCTGTACCAGTGGGAAATTTAACATTTTATGGAAAACTCAAATGAAAATTAAATTGAAGCAGCCTTCAGTTTTGGTCACCTAACTGCAGGACAGATATCAACTAGATAGAAAGAGTGCAGAGAAGATTTACTAGGATATTGCCCAGTCTTCAGGAACTGAGTTACCAAGGAAGGTTAAACCAGTTAGGACTTTATTCTTGGAGCGTAGAAAAATGAGGGGAGATTTGATAGAGGTAGACAAGATTATGAGAGGTATAGAAAAAGCAAGTAAGCATTTTCCACTGAGGTCAGGTGAGATAAAGGCCAGAAGACATGGGTTAAGAATGAAAGGGGAGAACTTCTTCACACAGAGAATAGTGGAAAAAGGTGCCAGATGAAGTGGTGTCTGCGGGCTCAATTTTAACATTTAAGAAAAAGCTGGACCGATACATAAATGGGAGGGCTATGGAGAGCTACGGACTGGGTGCACGTCAGTGGGACTAAGCAGAATCATAGCTGACGGGGCATGTTTCTGTGCTGTAATGCTCTATGGTTCTATTTGGTCCAAAATTGAATAGAATTATGAGTAGAGCAATTGTCGGCCTTCGGCTCCTCATACCTGCTCTGTCACTTAATCCATTTGTAGCTGAACTTTTACCGCAGTGCCAGTATCCCGCACAACCTCATATCCCTTAATATCTAATATATTGAACATATGCACCATTCCCCCCCCACCCAATGTACCCTTGATTCAAGTAATCGCTTCTCACCTAAACCCTGAATGCCCCTCCTCACCCTTTAGTGAAACTTTGGCCCCTGGTTCCAGGCACCTTGTTGGAGGAAACATCATCTCTGTACCTTCCCGGTAAGAATTTTGCACACTTCACTGAGACCTAAACTTGAGAATGGAGTACAAGGTGTGGGGGAGGGAAATCGCATCCTTCATATTGTTCAAATGCTAGGAGCTTTTTATTTTGAAGTAAGAGTTTGTCCATTTACTTACACTGGTTTATGCACAGTTAAGCAAATGTATTACATCAGGATTATGAAGATTTAATATGTGCAAGTTGGTGAAAAACTTTTTTTCCCCCACATCTTATTCTCAAATATTTTGCAAATGCCTTTGTGAATTGAAACTGTTTTGGTTTGAAAAGTTCCAGATTTTTGTTAAGTAAAACCAATTCCAAAGGTTTTGGATTTGAACGTTTCAAAGTCTAATAAACCAGTGACAAAATAGGACGATTGTCTTTGGTTCATTATTTTGTTCCTTCAGATTAATACAGAAGGTTTTTATAATTATTTTATTTAATATAAAACCACAGCAAACATATCACAATATTTCAAACTTACTCCAAATGCATGGGGTATTTTATAAAAAAAAAGTAAAGAAATAGAAAAGAAAGAAAAATCTCCTATAAATCCCCCCTACCCCCTCCCCCAAACCACTACAAACTAAAAATAATGGACAAGGAAACCACAACAGGAATTCTTCACTTTCTGATACTTTGAAACATATAAATATTTATAGAGACCTATAAGAGAAAGTGTGTGTGTGTGTTCGAGATTCATTTAAATTTTAATTGTGGGTGAAAATTATTAAGCACAATTTAAGGTTCTGCCTCATTTAACTTTTCTCAATGTTAATGAAGAATAACTGAGAGCATGATTTATTGGATTTAAAAAAAAGGGCTACAACCAAAAAGACAAATCAGCTGTGGGCAAAAAGGTTTGCAGTTTGTCGCAGAAGTTCCCTGATTGGCTAGATAAACCCCATTGACATCAAGAGAGTTCCTGAACACAAAGCTACCACGTTCCCTTGCGAAAATCTATGGAAATCCCTGGTGTACTTGCACAAGGGTGGTGATCTCCCCAATTACTCCCATATTAACCAGTGAAGTGCTAGTAGGATAACAATGTGCATTTGAAAAAATGGTGCAGCAGGGTGAATGTTAATTTCCGGGAGCTCTGGGCCAGAAGGACCTGATTAACAAGGATAGTTTGCACATCAGAACTGGTACAGGTCAATTTTTTATTCATCAGGAATAAATAGATTTTGTGACACTCTAGGCAAAGATGGCACACCAGTCTCATGCTGCACAGGGCACTGTACAGCTCTAGCCCTTTTCAGCCATCAGCCCAAACACTCACTGCAACACATTAGTCGGCACTCTGCAGGCATTCTCGCAATAATAAATCACCTCAAGGCTTGATAATGGAGAGGCTGCATGCAAAGGCTGGTGCAGGGTGACAGGGTGGTGGGATGCACTCCCTCAGTACTGCATTGGAGGGCTCAGAGCTGCACATTGGTCAACACGGTGAACGTGCGGCATGGCTGGGCACCTGCCCAAACACACCGATCATGGCCCCTCCTGCTGGAAGTGACAGAAGCTGCTATTGCCTTGTAGGGCTGAGTAAACTCAATGGGTGTAAAACACGAAAGTCTGCAGACATTGTGCCTGAAGTAAAAACACAATGCTGGAGAAATTCAGTGTATTTTATATAGCCAAGATAAAAATACATAGCCAACATTTCAGGATTGAACCCTTTATCAAGGCTTTTCTTTTGTTCAGGCACCTGCCTACATTTCGCTCGTACCTTGATGAAGGGCTTATGTATCTTTATCTTTGCATTATAAAGAACACTGTTTGACTATTTTAACAAACTCAATGGTCAGCAGCCATGACTGAGTACGATACCATGGATTAATCTCGGAGTTCGAGGTGGAGCCAGCTGCTTCCATCACTACCAAAAGGGGGTGATCGCAACAGATGCAAAAATCAGGCAGCCACTCCCCAGCCTTGGGCCACTTGCCCTGTTTCAGCCAGGGTGCATCATTAGCTCTTGCTAGGTAGCATAAAGGCTGAAACAGACTTTTAATAGTGTTAGATACAAAATGTAAAGTTGAGGCCGATGAAAGCATGCAGAATTATTTAACTGTACCTATAAATTTTGGGTTGGAAAACGGGTGAAGGTTACCATATCTCTGTGTTGCTAACTACTGCTATATATTTATCACTGATAAAAGTAATTTCAACAGCAATATCTGCTCCAGCAATTCCCTTACCCCTGAAATTGAACAGAATAGGTCACCGGACCGAGCTGCAGAACATCTGGATTCCATTTCACAATATGCTTCATATTGTAAGAATCAACAGTCACATTTTTTGGTGTAGACACTAAACAGAAAAGGCAAATATTAGAAGTTATTGGGAAGCAAAAATTATGTATAAATAATTCTTTACCGATCACTGGATTTTTTGTCTCAGGAGAGTGAACGAAACAGAATGTGCAATGGTTCGTAAAATCAATAATTAATACTCATGCATTTAGCATATGATCCAAGATCATGTTTCTCTATATATAACTATAAACATTTGTAAAATAAAATGAGAGTTTGCAATTCAGAATCACTTGGGATAGAAACATGTATTGCAGGTTGGAAGGTCTCGAGCTTTTGGGCTCCTCAGCACTATATCCAACCACTATATTATTTAACATAGTCGTTGAAAGTCACACATGAGCCTTGTGTAAATGATGTAAGATTGTGCCAGAGTTGAATCCTTTTAGAAGCATTAAGTTTGATAAGTCCCCGAGACCTGACACATTATATCCCGGTTGCTGTAGGAAAGGAGGGAAGAGATAGGTGGGATATTGGCTATGATCTATGACCACAGGGGAGGTGCCAGAGGATTTGAGAATGACAAATGTGGTTCCCTTGTTTTCAAAAAAAAAGGCCACTGGAAGAATCTTGGGAATTATAGACCGGTGAGTCTTACTTCAGTGGTGTGCAAACTGATGGAAAGGATTCTTAAGGATAGAATCTTTGATCATTTGTACTCAAGGAGAGTCAGCATGGATTTGTGAAGGGAAGGTCGTTCCTCATGAGCCTGTTTTTTTGAGGAGGTAACAAAAGAAATTGATGAAAGTAGGGCAGTAGTTTTGGACTGTATGGGTTTTAGTAAGGCATTTGACAAAGTTCCCCATGAGAAACTCAATCAGAAAGTCATGGGACCCATGGATTAATTGGCTTGCATGTAGAAAGCAGAGAGTGGTAGTGGATAGAAAGTATTTGGCCTGGAAGCCAGTGACGAGTGGAGTTGCACAGGGATCTGTTCTGGTACCTGCTCCCCCCCCCACCACCCCGTTCTTCGTGATTTTTGGTACCCGCCCCCCCCCCCCCCACCACCCCGTTCTTCGTGATTTTTACAAATGACTTAGATGAAGAGGCGGAAGGATGGGTCAGTAAGTTTGCGAATGATACGAAGGTAAGAGGGGTTGTGAATAGTGTTGCAAGTTGTTGTAGGTTACAACAGGATATAGACTGGATGCAGAGCTGGGCGGAAAAGTGGCAGGTGGAGTTCAATCCGGATAAGTGTGAGGTGATGCATTTTGGAAGGTCAAACCAGAAGGTTGAGTACAGGGTTAATAGTCAGATAATTAACAGTATGGAGAAACAGAGTTAAGTTTGGGGTCAAAATCTATGCATCTCCCAAGGTTGCCGCGCAGGGAGATAGGATAGTTAAGAAGGCCTATGGGATGTTTGGCTTCATTAATAGGGGATTGAGTTCAAGAGTTGAGAGGTCACGTTGGAACTCGACAAATCTCTGGTAAGACCACACTTAGAGTATCATTTACAGTTCTGGTGACCTCATTATAGGAAGAATGTGGAAGCTGTGGAGAGAGTGCAGAAGAGATTTGCCAAGATTTTGCCTGGATCGAAAACGGTCTTATGGGGTAAGGTTAGACGAAGGACAAGAGGAGACTTAACAGGGCAGGAATACCTAACACCAGGGGACATCTCCGCAAAGCGAAGAAAGTTTAGGAGAGACATCAGGGTTGTTTTTTTTTAATATATACACAAAGTGCTGTGGGTACCTGGAATGCCTTGAGGGGGCTGGTGGTGGGCTGAAACATTACGGGCTTTTTAGAGACTCTTAGACAGACACAAGGATGAAAGCAAAATTGAGGGAAGGGAGGATTTAGCATTTTGTTTGGTAGGAATATATAGGTCAGAGCAACATTGAGGCCCGAAGGGCCTGTACTGTGCTGTAATGTTCGATAGGTTCCCACTGATAAGAGCAAGCAGTTTTTCCTGCAAGACACAAGCTTTGGATTAGAAATATCAGACATAGACACTTTAAAAGTTGCATGAGAATAAATAAAATAGATGCTGACAGATGAACAGTAGATTCCAGTTCTGAGGTTTTAATCTGTACTTACTCTGTAAGAGAAGGAAAATCATCTCTCCCATGACATCTCTCAGCAATTACTAAAGAGCCTGACCAACAGAAATGATATACAGAAAAACCTCTGGTATCCAGCACCTACAGGATTGGTAGATTCTGGATAAGTGCATTTTCCGATTGCTTAAGAGTTGTGTTATTGTCGAACTAATACCAAGCACATCAACTTTAAACTTCCATATTTTTTACCTATTTATTTTCTGCAATTTTTTTTGCCAGTTGCTTGAGGGGGCTGGTTGCTGGAACAGGGGTTTTACTGCAATTAGTTTAATGATTCTTTATTGCATTCTGAAGCTGAGCTAATAGATGTACCAACAGCATCTTCAACAATCTGTATAAATGAGGTTGCTACAGAGGAAAATAATTGCATCCCTTCCCTTCCATGGACCTGACATGGGAGTTGCTTTAAAGTTCAGCTTTTTCCTTTTTCTTGAACATGGTTATTTAAGCGGCTGGTTAGGGCTATCAATCCATTCAATGCCTTAGGGTAAGATTGAGTAAATAGATCCTTTGCCACAGGTAAATGATTGTCATGTTTAAAAATTCACACTAATGAACCGTAGTCTGATTAACAACACTGCAGTTAACAAATGGGGATTCTTTCTTTGCTGTCAGTGGATGCATTTTCTGAGTTCTTCCAAATATTTTAAGGGCTCTATTTTCAGAAGGTTTAAAGAGCATCAATTCCATTTTTGAATTGTTGTTGATTCTACCTTTGCTGTATCCATTGTCAAACATTGTCAGTTTTAATATTTTTGCTTTCTGCTGCACTTGGTCATGTAGCCTAGGCCACACATAGCTTTTTAAATTTTTTTTTAATTTAGACATACAACAGGGTAACAGACCCCCTCAGCCCATGAGCTTATGCCACACAATTAATCTAAACCCCCGGTACATTTTGAAGTGTGGGAGGAAACCAAAACACCTGAAGGAAACCCACACAGATGTGGGGAGAACGCACAGACTCCTTACGGTCATCGTTGGATTCTAACCCAACCCGCTGGCACTGTAAGAGCACTGTACTAACTACTACGCGAATCGTGCCCTTTTTCCTTCCCCAAATCAACCAGGTGGCTTTTTAATCAATCCAACTAACTTTTCTTTCCAAAATGTTAACCTAGTTCCAATGCCCTAGTTACAATGGAGGGATGTGAATTAATTTCTGTCAATCAGGATTAATGGTGACCATTCATAAACAACCACTAAGCAAACCTTGCAAATGCTAATGTCCGAGTTGGGATTTGAACTTGTATCTGATGCAGCATATTGACCTATTAACAACTGAACACAGGTCTGACCGATTACAATGCAATACTCCTCTGAATGTACAAAATGCTGAACCACTGAGGAAACAGTTTAGAAAACATAATTTGCCATTTACGTATTGCAGACTGGGAGATCGCCTCACTGAGCACCTTCGCTCTGACTGCATCAGTGACAGGGATCTCCCAGCGGCCAACCACTTCAATTCTGCCACCCACTCCCACACTGATATGTCTGTACATAGCCTTAAACACTGCCAAACTGAGGCCACTTGTAAACTGGAGGAGCAATACTTAATATTCCGCCTGGGCACTCTCCAATGGTTTCTGATAGCCCAATCTCTGTTCACCCTCTCTTCCCTATCCCTCTGTCTTCTTTTCTCCAGCTCTCCACCTCCTTCCCTCTCCATTACCACAGCCATTCTCCCTCCCCCTCTGCTGGTGTGTCCTCCCTCTCATATCCACCTATTCCCTCCTGCCTGTGGGACTGGCTTCCACCCCCCCCTCCCACCCCCACCCCCAGCATTGTGTTCGGGCACCTGCCTATATTTTGCTCCTACCTTGATGAAAGCCTCAAGCTCGAAACATTGGTTATGCAACTTTACGATACAAACTCCACCGTTTGATCTGCAGAGATTCCCCAGCTTTGTGCTTTTACTATACATCTCTCCTACCTGCTTCAACCCAGTTTGAAGTTTCGCTTCCATGTTCTGCTTTCACTCTAAGGTCATATGGTGCATGAGAAGTAAGACTGTCCAACAGTTCACATTCTGTCTTTGTGATGTGCGTACACTTCTGTGTATCAATCCACGTCCGGTTATCTCCTCTTTCAAAAGATCTAAAATTAAAATTGCAAAAGAAGCCATTTAACCAAATGATCGTCTCAAATTAGCACCATCATATCTGTGCAAAAGAGAAAGTTAACAGGCAAAAGGAATAAACATATAACTGTAGAATATTTTGACCCCTCTGCTTTAAGCAAGGATATCAAGGCATAGAAAAAAATATCACTGCATCTTACGGTACCACAGTGGTGTAGAGGTGAAGCCCCATGGCTCCAGTAATTTTTTTGTAAATTTAGACATTCAACATGGTAACAGGCCCTTTCAGCCCACAAACCCATGCTACTCAAATACCCTCAATTAACACAACCCCCCCCCCATACATTTTGAAAGGTGGGAGGAAACCGGAGCACCCGGAGGAGACCCACGCAAACACGGGGAAAACATATAAACACCTGGCAGACAGTGCGGGATTCAAACCCGGGTCACTGGTGCTGTAATAATGTGGTGCCAGCCACTACGCTAACCGTGCCACCCACTGATTGATTCAAACCTTGGATGATATCATATAACCATATAACAATTACAGCATAAAAACTTTTAGTCTGCCCTGATCCAAGTACCCTCCTCTAATCCTACTTACCAGCACTCTGCCCATATCCCTCCATCCCCCTCCCATCCAACTCTTTCTTAAATGACAAAATTGACCCTGCCTCCATCACCTTTCCCAGAAGCCCATTCCACACAGTAACCACTCTCTGAGTAAAAAAATCCCCCTCCTGTTACTCCTAAACCTTTGCCCATCAACTCTCAACCCATGACCTCTTGTATCCCTCTCTCCTACTCTCAATGGGAAAAGCCATTCCACATCAACTCTATCTATCCCTCTCATTATCTTAAACACCTCTATCAAATACCCTCTCAGCCTTCTACGTTCAAAGGAATAAAGACCTAAATTGCTCAATCTTTCCTTGTATTCCAGATGCTGAAACCCAGAGAACATTTTTGTAAATCTTCTCTGCACTCTCTTTATCTTGTTAATATCCTTCCTATAAATCAGTGACCAGAACTGCACACAGTGCTCTAAATTTGACCTCACCAATGCCTTGTACAGTTTCATCATTACTTCCCAACTCCTATATTCTATGCACTGATTTATATAGGCAAGCATACTAAAGGCTGTCTTCACCACCCTATCCACATGCGCTCCTACCTTCAGAGAACAATGCACCATAATTCCTAGATCTTTCTGCTCCACTGCATTCTTCAATGCCCTCCCATTTTCCACATGTCTTGCTTTGATTATTCTTTCCAAAATGAAGCACCTTACACTTATCAGCATTAAACTCCATCTGCCATCTTTCTGCCCACTCCTCTAAGCAGTTTAAATCTCTCTACAATCTTTGAAAACCCTCTTCATCATCCACAATTCCCCCTATTTTAGTATCATCTGCATATTTACTAATCCAATTTACCGCCCCATCCTCCAGATCATTAATATATATGACAAACAGCAATGGTCCCAATACCGATTCCTGAGGTACACTGCTGGTCACCAGCTTCCATCCTGACAAACAATTATCTACTACTACTCTCTGGCACCTTCCTTTCAGCCACTGTTGAATCCATTTGACTATCTCCAAATTAATACCCAAGGACTTAGCCTTCCTAACTAACCTCCCATGCAGAACCTTATTGAAGGCCTTACTGAAGTCCATATAGACCACATCCACTGCTCTACCCTCATCAACATTCCTAGTCACCTCTTCAAAAAATTCAACAAGATTGGTCAAATACGACCTTCCACGCACAAATCCGTGTTGAGTGTCCCTGATCAGACCCTGTCCCTCCATATACTTATATATACTATCTCTAAGAACGCTTTCCATCAATTTACCTACCACAGATGTCAAACTTACAGGCCGATAATTGCTAGGCTTGCTCCTCGAACCTTTTTTAAACAAACAAACCTCATGCCAATCCTCCGGCACGATACCCGTCTCTAATGACATTTGAAAAATCACTGCCAGAGCCTCCGCTATTTCCTTACTAACTTCTCTCAAGGTCCTAGGGAAAATCCTGTCAGGACCTGGAGACTTATCCACCTTTATATGTTTCAAAAGCTCCAGTACTACCTCTTTCTTAAACACTATAGTCTCCATATTCCTTTGCTTCCTTTACCCTGCACAGTTCAATATCCTTCTCCTCAGTAAATACTGAGGAAAAGAAATTGTTCAAGACCTCCCCCATCTCTTTTGGCTCCACACATATCTGTCCTTTCTGATTCTCTATTGGACCAATTTTATCTCTCTTTCCTTTTGCTATTTACATATTTGTAGAAACCCTTTGGATTTATTTTCACCCTGCTTGCTATAGCCATCTCATACCTTCTTTTAGCTTTTCTAATTTCTTTCTTAAGATTCTTTTTACATTCAATATGGTACCCAAACATCTTTTTTCCCTGTTTCTTATATTTATTGTAGTAATCCCTCTTTTTTCGAACCAAGTTTCCAATAACCCTTGAGAACCATGACTCTCTCAAACTTTTGACCTTACCTTTCAACCTAACAGGTATATAAAGATTTTATACTCTTAAAATCTCTCCTTTAAAAAAGCCTCCACTTCTCTATTACATCCTTCCCAGAAAACAAATTGTAAAATCAGTGGGGAGTTTCCACATGCTCCTACATTGATTAGCAAGTTAAATGGCCCCTTTGTGTGTTCACAAATAGCAGTTGTGGAACTTGGGAGCAATTTATACGATAAAGACTTTTATAAATGGTCATAAAATTGATGAAGAAACTAGGCATCAGTGAGCAAAAAACGATCAGTCAATGTTTCAGGTTTGATCAAGCTTTGGACATTTCCTTGTTATTCAAAGCATAGAGATTCCTGAACGAACAATGAACCAGAGACACCTTCTTACTTCATCTTTTTCATTCACTATTTTTATTTATTTTCTACGGTTTATATAAATGTTTGCCCTGTGATGCTGCCACAAAACAACAAATTTTGTGACATGCTCACGAGAATAAATTCTGATTCAAAATTCAAACTTTCCATGAACCTCTTGTTAAGGAGCCCCGAGATTTTTGCCACATTGCAAGCTCTAGATGCAGCCACACCTCGACTTACACCAGTCAAGTACCGTCCAATTACAGATATGCCTGAGGTCACCATAAGGGCTTAAAATAGAAAGCACACTGTACTGTATAACATTTTTCTGGTCTTGAGACACCAGCTGATCTCCCCCAATCTGTGGGAAAATCCTACTCGCAGCCACTCTGTCTATACCTCTCTCATGATCTTGTAAACTTCTTATCAAATCTCCCCTCATTCTTCTTCATTCTGAGGAATAAAGTTATAACCCTATTTAATTTTTCCCTGTAACTCAACTCCTGAAGTCCTGGCAACACTTAGTAGATCTTCCCTGCACTCTTTCAATCTTGTTGATATCCTTCCTGTAATTAGCTGACCAGAACTGCACACAATATTCCAAATTTGGCCTCACCTATGTCTTAAACAACTTCACCATAACATCCCAACACTTTAATTTATAAAGGCTAGGATGCCAAAAGCTTTCTTTACAACCCTGTCCACCTCGGATGCCACCTTCAGGGAACAATATATCTGTATTCCCAGATCTCTTTGCTTCTCCGCACTCCTTGGTGCCCCACCATTTACTGCGTATGTCCTACCTTGGTTTGTCCTTCCACAATGCATCTCCTCACACTTGTCTGCATTAAACTCCATCTGCCACCTACTGGCCCACTCTCCCAATTGGTCCAGATCCCTCTGCAAGCTTTGAAAACTTTCCTCACTGTCCACTACACCTCCTACCTTTATGTCATCAGCAAACTTGCTGATCCAATTTACCACGTTATCATCCCGATCATTGATAATCACATTGTTCATGCTAGAAATGGTCAGGACTCAGGCAGCATTCTTGGATTTTTAAAAATTAATGTTTCACGTTGATGACACTTCACAAAGAAAGCACTGTTCTGAGGATAGGTTTATTAGCCTGAAATGATCACCGTCACTGCATAACAATATCCTTCTACATATCACATATTTGCAATTGCATCCCAAAGAGAAAGCAATTTTATGCAAAAAGATACTTTGCAAATTAAATTTAGAAAAAGTCACTACATCGTACTTTAGCCAATTATATTAACTTGTTTGTGAAGGAGCCATTGAATAAAATCTAATAGACTAGGCTTCTATTCTCTAGAATTTAGAAGATTGAGGGGGGAATCTTATAGAAACATATAAAATTCTTAAGGGTTTAGACAGACTAGACGCAGGTAGGTTGTTTTGAATGCTGGGAAAAACCAGAACCTGGGATCACAGTTTAAGGATAAGGGGGAAGTTTTTTAGGACTGAGATGAGGAAAAAGTTCTTCTCTCAGAGGGTGGTAGATCTGTGGAATTCTTTGCCAAGGAAATTGTTGAGGCCAGTTCCTTGTCAATATTTGAGTAGTTTAGATTTGGCCCTTGTAGCTAAGGGGTATGGGGAGAAGGCAGGAACCGGGTATCATATTGAATGGTCTGGATGGAATGGATGTAGAGAGGAAATGGCCTACTCCTGCACCTATTTTTCAATGTTTCTATGAATAAGCAGAATTCTTAAAAATTAAATATCTTCATTGTGAATCTGCTTTGTCTGTTTCACGGGTATGGACCAACCTACATGATGTGAACCTGTAGAAGGATAATGAATGTGGATGATTGAGAACAGTAAATGAAGATCCTGAACAAAAGGAAGTTAAAACGCCGTCCCTTACTTTTGAACGGAGTATGTCAGCAGACCATCTTGGAAGGAAGAAGGATTCCATGTGAGCACACGCTTCCATTGGACCAAATGGATAATTGGGTTTTGTGGTTCAGGGATCTTGCCCAACACTATATAAACAGAGAGTAATAACATTAAAATCTTCATTGTAAGGAAATGAATAAGGTGCTTCGAATGTGTGAAAGGGAAAGGATAAGACGGGAAGATAACCATTGCACAATTGGTTCATCTGGATTGGAGGCGGAAAGTTGTAATCAGGTACCATATTTAGATCCAGTGTTAATTTTACATAGCCACTCAGCTCTCACTGGCAATCCATCCTTAAATTGGTCTTCTTCACTGAACGAGTCTCAGAGATGCAGAATAGGTCGACCTTGATTTTCATTTTTCAGATTTATTGTCAGAGTACTCTACATACATGGCATCACATACAATCCTGAGATTATTTTTTCTGTGAGTGCGGCAGGAAAAAGGAATGCCAGGGTTGTATGTGATGTCATATGCCTACCCTACTGAGAGGCTCCAATAGCTCAGTGGTTAGAGCACTGGTCTTGTAAACCAGGGGTTGCGAGTTTGTTTCTCGCTGGGGCCTCAGTTCTAGGAGGGGTGCTGGACAGAGTGGCGACTCTCCATCTTCTTTATGGTAGACAAAGTTAAAGAATTTCATGCATGTTACATTCTAAATGCAGTATCATGTGAAAATAATGGAACATCTAAATCTGAAAAATGAAAATCAAGATGGACCTTGCCTTCTAAATATCGAAACCTAGGCTGCAGGTTTAGAAAGTCACCAGAGTCCATTAATAACAGCACAAAGAAAGCAATCCTCACATTTATATTTTCATTGAATTATTTGCTGTATCTTATGAATAATAAACCTCAGACATAAAAGTTTAGATGTTTGTATACATTTGAATAGATCAATGGTTCTCTATCTTTTTTTCCCCCCACTCACATACCATCTTAAGTAAACCCTTATTAACCAGAGTACCTATGCCATCTTGTCTGGTTAGTAAGGGATCATTTCAGGTGGCTGTGAGTGGAGAAAAAAAAGTTGAGAACCACTGGAATAGATCTCTTTGTTGGTGGAGTCAAATACCATCTTTGGTTGAGTGGACTGTGTTAGAGCTGGGTGGAGATAGTTTCTGCCTCATGTCAATGCGAAGAGACAGCACAAGATGGATGTCTTTATATTTTTGTGGTTAGGCATTTGGAGATACTCCTCGTGATTGAAATGCCTCCAGATGAATAACGCCCAAGAGGAAGAGTCTCACTTTAAATGAACGAGCTGAAACCTCTCTCTTTAGAGAGAGGATGAGTGGCGATTCAATAAAGTCAAAGAGTCATGATGTGGAAACAGGCCCCTTGGCCCAAGTTGATCAAATGATCCCACCCATAAGTCCCACCTGCCTGTGTTCAGGCCATATCCCTCAAACTGGTTTTCAAACTGCCCCCCTAAACTCACATTTCACTTTAAGTATTCATATTAGATATGCAAGTTAACCTTGTTTAGAGGGAGGGGTTCGATTAACAGGAGGCTTTTCTTTTCTTTTTTCTCTTTCTTTCTGTTTTTTTTTTAGTTTTTTTCCCGCAAAAGTGATTTGATTGAGAGGAATACGCACAATTTTCATACGTATTATTTAAATATTATTTGAGAAGTACAAATTGTTTGATTTTTCTTATCTTTCAAATGTATTGGATCAGTGATTTTCAAACTGTTCCCCTAAACTCACTTTCCACCTTATGCCATAAGTGCTCTGTGATTAGTAAGGGATAGTTTAAGGTGGGATGTGAGTGGGAAGGGAAAGTTGAGAATCTCTGCTCTAGACCCAATTGTTACTGAAATATTTTGCTTGAGAAAAATTATCATTAGCCCATTTCCTTTGGAGTTATGAAACCGTGCACATAACGAGTCAATGAGGGACAATTTAAAACAGTGGTTTTCAAACATTTTCTTTCCACTCACATCCCACCTTAAGCAATCCTTTACTAATCACAGAGCACTTATGGCATAGGGGTTGTTTAAGGTGGAATGTGAGTTTGGGGGCAGTTTGAAAACCACTGCTCTAAACAGATTAAGAAAATATTGGATGGATATATTTTTATAAACATTGGATTCGTACCTCCTCCAGCTGCCCGATCCATACACCCGCCACCCTCTGTGTAAAAACTAACCTCTCGCATTCCCGTTAAATCTCTACCCTGCTCTTTAAAGCTATGAACTCTCTGGCTACTGATTCTCCCACACTGGGCAAGAGTCTCTGCATTCAGCCGATCTATTCCTCTCATCACTTTGTATACCTCTATGAGATCATCCAGCATCCTCATGCACTCCAAGGAATGTGTAGAAGATTATGAGAGGCCTGGATAGGGTGGTCAGCTAGCACCATTTTCCCAGGGCTGCAATAGCCAGTACCAGAAGACATCATAGGATGTGAGTAGAGGAAAATTTAGGGGAGAAATTGGAGTAAGAAGTTATTAAGCACGCGTACACACACAATGATGCTGGAGGCATTCAAAAGTCTTGAGAGGCACAAGATAAAGCACTGCTAACGTGGACCCAAGCTGCAGCGACACAGTGCTGCTCTGCAGGGTTCAACTGCCCGTTCGAGTTGTTGACAGCTCTGTAAAGACTTTAAGTGGCCTATGAAAGGAGAAAATGGCATTTTTTTTTAAATCTTGCATCCATGGAGACTGTGCCAAAGATGGCAGTGCCTGTGCTGGGCAATGTATCATGAGGAGTCTGCTGGGGAGCAGCAGGGCACCAGAAATGGGGAGTGCACTGCCCACTGAGAGGGAGAAGCATGGGAGACAACCCTACAGGACAGTGATCACAGCAGCAGAACAGCAAGGGGCTCAGCAGCTGAAGAACCCACATAGGCGACTTGTAGTCGAAGGACTCACGCAGGCTGCAGGAGACTGGCTCGTGGGAACTAGGTATCAGAGCTGGGATGTGAGAGGGCACTGAGGGCAAGAGGGAGTACCAAAGAACCTCAGGCGCTGGATGTTTGGATCTGGAGTTCGGGTTGATGATGGTTTGAACTGGAGTCGGTGGATCTGCGAATGCTAGAGGGAAATCCACAGATACCCAGTGCCTCAGAGGGGATTCTCTTTTGCTTCTCTTTCTCCTTCTGCGCTGAGCACAGGAGAATACTCATGGCAACTCTTTGTTTCCCCATGGGCAGTTACAGATTGGGTTAATAAAAGTATGATAAAATATAACTTAAAAGGGTACGATTGTGAAGTTTAGTTGTTAGATCACATTTCACAAACAAACCTGGCAAGTGCCATGCAGGTGTAGACTTCATGTCTCCAATTGGCCTTACTGAGATAATGGGAGAGAACTTGTGAGAGTTTTACAGGTAGGTGTCAATGGATTAGCATGTTTGTACGGGCCCCAGGCTCAAGAACTAAAAATCTTTTGCTATTAAGACTGGTGTCAGGGAGGAGTCACGTGATGGAGTAGTGGCCGGACGGTGAACTCCAGCCCTCTCCAGAAAAGTCGGGAAAAACAAGAGAAAACACAAAGGCACAGAAATAAAAGTTACAGAAAAGTGAGTATAAAGGTGGAAAGAAGATGGCGACAAAAAAAGAAAAGTCGAAAGCAACGGTAAGAAGAGAGGAAGAGAAGACAAAGGAGGGAAAAGGTGAAGGCCTTACCTGTCCGAAGAGGCCCGCTGCGGAGAGAGAAACCCGCTCCCTCAGGTCGGTAAATAATGGACTACAAAAATGGCTCGCAGAGCCGAACAAAAGTGCGCAACCGCGCATGCGCGAAGTTTCGCGCATGCGCGATGCGAATGAAAAAAAACACACCGACGGGAGGGGGGACCAGCTGGGGAGTCGATCTCCACAGCCGGCAACGACAGCTGCAGAACACCTGCAGCAAGAAGAGACCACAGAAGACAATAGAAACAAGATAGAAGAGGAGGAAAGGGCACCAAAGAAACAACAGATGGTCAACCCAGAGGAAGAAGAAGAGGAAGAGTATGGTGAAATAGAAGAAGAAAAGAGAGGCAAGGTAAAGGATATACTTGCTCTTATTAGAGGATACATGGAATCATTTA
Organism: Narcine bancroftii; assembly: GCF_036971445.1. Lineage (NCBI taxonomy): Eukaryota > Metazoa > Chordata > Chondrichthyes > Torpediniformes > Narcinidae > Narcine > Narcine bancroftii. The sequence goes on along the minus strand of NC_091475.1, from coordinate 10,454,625 downwards.
AAGAATGGCAAACACAGGAATTTAAGGATTTAAGAAAAAGAATAAACAACACAGAGGAGAAAATAATTAAAATGGAGATGACCTTAACAGAAATGGGAAAAAAAATGGACAAGATGGAAGAGCGGGCAGTAGCAGCAGAAATGGAGGTAGAAGACTTAAAAAAGAAATTGGAGAAATCTAATAAAAAAACTAAAGAGACACAAGAACTACTAGCTCAAAAAATAGATACAATGGAAAACCATAACAGAAGAAATAACATAAAGATAGTGGGCCTTAAGGAAGATGAAGAAGGCAAGAATATGAGGGAGTTTATAAAAGAGTGGATCCCTAAGACCCTAGGATGTCCAGAACTACAGCATGAAATGGAAATAGAAAGGGCACATAGAGTATTGGCCTCTAAACCACAACCACAACAAAAACCAAGATCTATTGTAGTAAAATTCCTAAGATATACTACAAGAGAAAAGGTACTGGAGAAGACAATGGAAAAAGTAAGAGAGGGCAACAAACCACTGGAGTATAAAGGGCAAAAAATCTTCATTTATCCAGATATAAGTTTTGAACTCCTAAAGAAGAGAAAAGAGTTCAATACAGCAAAGGCGATTTTATGGAAGAAAGGGTATAAATTTATACTAAAGCATCCAGCGGTATTGAAAATATTTATTCCAGGACAACAAAACAGACTATTCTCGGATCCAGAAGAAGCACGAAAATTTGCAGAACAATTACAAAAATAGACTGAGGGAGGAAGACGGGTAATGAGAGTTAAAATGATCACGACTGATATGTATGTGGGTAAAGACAAAAATAGACTGAGGGATGAAGACGGGTAATGAGAGTAAAAATGATCACGATTGATATGTATGCAGGTAAAGAGGTATAAGAGTGAATAGAGACAATGAGCATACATGAATGTATCTGTACTTAGAGGAAAATATAGATAGTATAGACAAGAATTAATAAGGGAAGGTAATGGAATAGAGAGAATAAGGAGGGAATTAAAAGAGGGACCTTTGTGACATATGAAAAGTGAAATCTTTTCTGGGGGAGGCGGGGTGGGGGGAAATAGCGGTCACTGCAAAATCAGTTGACGCTTGCGAGTAGATTCGCAAATCCAAATGGAGAGGGGAGATGTGGTTGTCCGACAAGGGATAAAGGACAACTCAGGAGGTGAAGGGGAGATTGGGGATAAATAAGATAGAAATAGGAGAATAAGGAAAATGTTAGATGTTGTAGGAATGTTGTCTTATAAAGAGTTGAAAATAAGAAAACAGAAATGGAAAAGGAGGAAAGGTAATGATGGAAAAACGGAAAGAGAAGATAAACAAAATATAAAAGGGCTACGCTGAACTATATGTCTTTAAATATTAATGGAATACATAACCAAATTAAAAGGAAGAAACTACCAAATTTAAATGAATAAATGTATTCCATTAGAAAAAATAACATATTGGTTAAGAAATAACATTGAAATATTCGAACAAGTATAGGAGCCTTACATTAAATACAATAGCGAAAACCTACCGGGGACAAACATTACCTAAGTTGATGGAAGGAGAAGGAAAGAAAAGAATGGACTCAGTAGAATTTCTGGTGTAATTTTGTTGAATGACAACATTGTCTGACTGGCTTAATGCAACCTAGATTGTATACCTAAAATGGATGAGAGGGGGGGGTGGGGGGGTGGTTTGGGAGGAAAGGGGGGGGGGGGGAGAAAAAGTCACTGTATATGTGTGAAAAGAAATAGTGTATATCATGGCTAATGTGATTTATGGTGTGAAAAAAAAAAAAAAAAAAAAAAAAAAAAAAAAAAAAAAAAAAGACTGGTGTCAGAAGTTTAAATTGCTGGTTGAAGGTTGCTGTTCTAAGAGAGGTCATGCGGTTTTGCAAACAGAGAGAAGATATTCATTCTTGGGGGGGGAGGGGAGAGAGAGAGAGAGAGAGAGACTGAGAGATTGAGCAGCAGCAGGTGTTGAAGACTGCAAGTTTGCAGACCTGCTGCAAGATCCCATTTCAAGACTGGTTTTGAGTTCTGAGTTCAGTCTTTTATAAATTTCTGTAGTCAGAGGTTATGGCTGGTTAATGTGTTTCTCTTGAAATAGAGGAAAAAGAACTCTTTGTGGTCACCTGGAAGAAGAGGTCATCTTTTGGAAGATCCCAAGAGGAGGCAAGTTTCTTCAGCAAGACACTCCAGTGGCTCGTTGAAGGAGACCAGTTTGTTTGTGGTTGTCCAAAAAACAACGAATATCTCTTTGAAACCAACAAAGACCTTCCTGAGCAGTAAATAAGTTAAAGTGCCAGAGCCTAGTGAAGGTAATAACAGTTTAATTCTATGCACAGTGTGGAAGATTGCCTGATTCCAGTGAACCTGGAGAAGTGAAAAGTGAACGCTTGGACAGTGAAAAATAACTTTCCTGAACACACAAATATTATATACTCGTGCATTTAGAATACTCATTTGCAGGTGGCCCACCCCTGGGCTCCAGCCGCAACATACTTCGATATTATATATTCCCCCCCCCCCCCCCCCGCCCCCCACAATGTATCATGAATATGTTGTGAAACTATCAGGCTTTTATTAACTAAAGGCAGGAGCTACCTACAACTTTATCATCTGATCGAAGCAAAGAGGTAGGGGAACATGCAAGTGGCTATGGGTAGGATCAATCTCAGAAGGTGTGTCCGGCCAGCAGAGCCAACCATGGCACAACAGTGGTTTACCACATTCACCCACCCTTTTTAAGAAGAATTCTGAAGGGTGAGAAAAAAATGAAACAACTATACATATATATATTTTACAGATTAGGACTATTGGGCGTCTCCTTCTTCCAAGTTCTCTGGTTGCAGGCAATGCTTATACTGTGCACAGAATTTAACATGTATGAAGTTGACCAGGCTTTGGTGCTGAAAAGGTAAATGTTTACCACTCAGGAAGGTTCTTGTAGGGTTTGCAGAGAGAGATATTTGTTGCTCCAGGATTTCCACAACTGAGGTACCACCACCAGTCACCTCAGAGTCTCGCTGATGAAACTTGCCCCATCAGGGTCTTCTAGATGGTAACCTCTTCAAGCTACCACAGAGTTCCATTCCTGCCTCTATTTCAAGAGAAACATCAGACAGATAGCACTTCCAGCCATCCACTGCTCTGGAACTTGCTTTCATCAGTTTCAAACAGTTTTCCCTGGATTGCACTTTTTAGTAACTTGTCAGTGTCCCACACACTGACTGACTGACTGAGCTGACAACTCAACTCTCTCTCTCTTTTCCAAATGAAACTCCAAAGAGAGGATGTGACTCATGTCTTGCAAAACCACCACCTTTTTGAGCAAAAACGTCAGGAGTTCCTTCTTCTGCTCCCATCTGTTGTGAGATAAACAAAATCCAGGAGTGACCTTTCTAAGAGCTCTTTGCAGAGAGGGTACGGATAGATAGCATGACTCCAGCAAGACAATGGTCAAGCATGGTCAGTTCAATTAACACCTACTTGTGAAAGGTGCTTACATTCTCCAGAGATCCTGCAATGTGAATTCTTTAGTCTTTCAAATAAGATCTGTTTTAAAATGTGTGTATGTATTTGACCTACTCTAAATCTTATAAATTCTCCCCAAATATTAATATTGTTCCAATATATATAATCTGTCACAATGTAAAAAAAACCTACAGCGTTATTGGAGAGCAAGGGAATTTTCCTGGCTTCCCTCGACTAGTTACACTGCAATTGTTGATCTAGTCATGATTTATGCAGACCTTTGTGAGATCCTTCTATATTGGCACTGCATGCCAAGTTTTCTTATGTAACAATGGTATCTATTGCCATAAACAAATACTAAAAACAAAGTGGAATTTCCCAAAGCTGTGCAACACTGTATGAATGCAAGTCTGTTTACATTAATAAGAGAGCATTCCCTGAAAGCTTGGGGGGAGCAGATAAATCTCTTACATATGAGTGTCCATTGAAGCCACTCCTCCATGCTCAGGATTGGTTAGAATGAGTGAACAGGTGCACAACTCAGTGCCAGTCCACACGATCGCTTCCCAACAGTTGTTAAATCTTCTCACACCCTGCAGCTTCTAAAGCAAAATTCAAGTGTTTTTCACCTTTATGTCACACGGTCTTTGCAATTTTTTTTAGGGGTACAGCCCGAAAATTTTGGCAATTGAACAAATCAAACAAAATCAAGTCGGTACCCATTTCTCAGAGAGATCCATATCCATATACCAGCAATTTTATTTATTCAGAAGCTTCAGAAACAATGTCCTCATTCTTCATTTCCATCACAGCAAGTCAACGGTACAATCCTCAAAATAAGCACAATCTGACATGCAGGTAGAAATGAAGATGGAGCCCTTTCAAATGATTCACATACATTTACTTCGCAATCCGACGTAGTGAACTTTGTGAAAATGTTCTACCACTTGAAAGACAGTGATCACTGTCTCAGGTTTAAAAGCTAGTTGCCAAGCCCATTTTCTCATAGGTTTTTGCAGCTTCATGGCCTGTACTCGAGGTTCGGCCCGCAAGGTTTGGTTTCAGTTAAGCACGCCTTAGTAATCACACTTCCAAAAACAAAATCACAGAACATAGGAATCTACAGCCCAGTAAAGGCTCCACGGCCCACAAACTTGTACCGACCAAATGACGATACAACAGAACAGAATTCCCCTCATGGTTATATTTTCAAAACTTTTTTCTAGACAAAATATTAATTAAATTTAAAATTACAATGATTTCATGATGGTTTCACCCCACCCTTACCCTCCCTCCTTTATACACCCCTCCCATTGGAAAAAAAACCATAGATATAAATGTTACATAAAATATAGAAAAATAATTTCCTGGATTGCACAAAGGATCGGTTCGCATACTGGGGTCTTGCAGTATTTATACAACCATGGGGTGGGGGGGGGGGAGTCAGAAGAACATTTTTACATATTAGCCCCTAAACTTTACATATTCAGGCTTCAAATTGGTAAAAAGGTCGGATGTTATATTTTTAAAACTTAAATCCAAACAATAAGCAATGGACTGATCCCCATGTAAAGGAAGAGAGAAGGAGATCTGTTGGTTATATTGAAAATCTTACTACAAATGAATTCGATAAGATAGATTTTTACAATCTGGTTTCAGAATGAGAGCTACGTTTGTGCTGACCAGAAATTAATTTTTCATAAGTTTTATTTCCCCTTTTTAAATTTTACTCCCAGCCCCTAAATTTCCCCTTGAAATAATCATGGCAAGACAGACATTAATTTATTGCTGTAATATTAAGAGAACAAGTGAAGGACTGAAGATGAGGTGAAATAAACAAAGCAAAGAACAATATGTACGGTCATACTGTGGGAAGGAGGAGAGGAAATAACTTGGACATTTATCTCTGAAGTATCCCAAATAAATTTCAAAAGTCAGCTGGAAAAGTTTGATTACCATGAAGTACAAGAGAGCTGGAGAAACTCAGCAGGTCAAGCAGTATCTTGAAGCCTGAGCCCTTCATCAAGATACGAGCAAACTGTAGGCATGCATATTCTGTCTGGGCACTCTAATCAGATGGCATTAACATCGACTTGTTTCCGTTAAATCCCTCCTCTGAGTCACTCCTTCCCTATCTGCCTCCATTCCTGCAGTTCCCTATCCCTTTCTCTCTCCATCAAGAGAGATACACCTCCCATCACCAGCTTTTTTCTCTTCTACCCTCTCACCCATTAGCCTGGACGCCTCTCTCCGCCTCTTCCACTCTTTTATTCAGTGCCTGATTGGTAGCTCACACCTTGAAATGTTGGTTACCCCTTACTTCCTGTGAATGTCATGTGGCCCGGTGAGCTACTCCAGACATTGCAATCACAGTGTCTGCAGACTTTCCTGTTTAACTTGTTGAATATCATGACTTGTGTTAATTCTTCAGCATTGTTGAGCCTACCGGTGACCCAAATATGCAATGACTTAAAACACCAAAAGTCAAAAACAAGTCAACTTATCAACGACATCAAAGTTGTCAGCACCCATTGAACTCCTCAACAGTTACTGTGAGTGTTGTGACTCCATTCGATGAGAACTACCCCGTTCTACCCCAATGCCATTTCTGACTGACAACAAAAATCACCCAACGTAATTGGTCAGCTGGAAAAGTTTGAATACCATGCAATACAAGAGAGCTGGAGAAACTCAACACATAAAGGTCACGAGCCTCGCCTCCTCAGTGCAGGACAGTCGAACAATATGAATGTGCCTTTGTTCTTAAGTGAGAAGAAGCCTATTGGTTTCTCAACAACAGCCTTTAGAGTAATTGATGGTGCATCAATTCTATTCACAAAGGTTTTTTTTCCCACAATGGAGCAGATCCTGATGTCAGAGAAGCTGGAGATCGACCCTCAATCGCCTGAGGCATCTACCAACTTGGAGCTCTGGCTGCGCTGTTTTGAAACATTCCTGCAGGCTTCCTCTACCACTGCGTGATAAGCTACAAGCGCTGCACTCTCAGGTCAGCACCCTGGTGTATTCCATGATCAAGGATGCTACATCATACCAGGAAGCCTTGGACATACTCAAAAGGACAGTATCTGCATAAGATTAATGTCGTCTACACCAGACAGCTCTTAGTGACATGCAAACAATGTCCTGGTGAGTCCAACACTAATATCTTTGGGCCCAGCAAGCACTCAGTGCGGCCTGTGAAAACAAGGCCACTTCCGCCGCAGGGTACACGGAGGAACTGATCTGGGATTCCGACGTCGCGGGGATCAGGTCAAATTACGTACAACAGACTCCTGGAGCAAGGGGAGCTCAGTCTGTGGAGAGCAGTTGAGGTGGTTTTCCAGAACATGGAGGCCAACTCGACCGACATCATGGCCGCCTCATGGTTACCTCGGGCGCCACCATCTTGGGACATACTGCCATCCCTTCGCTCCACTAACGACTCGACCACGGCAGCAGTGCTCCGTGACCACCTTCTGTCACTTTCATCTGGCTCCAGTGGCAACCTGACCATAGCTGTGGTGCTACGGGAACACCCAAAGTGCGACTTCTGCGGCCTGAGCAAGCATCAAAGGAAATGCTCCCCAGCGATGGATTCACCTTACTCCAGCTGCCAGAAGGGCCACTATGCCAAAGTGTGTAAATTGAAACCTCTTCCTAGAAGTGCCGTGTGCAGATCATGGGGTCAGCCATCCTTGACACCACCATCACCAGGGCCAAGCAGCATCATGTGCAATCCATGTGGGGGAGCGCCATCTTGGGGCCCCAACAGCGCCGTTTGCGGGCCTGGGGGCCGCCTTCTTGGACACCACAGTCTTCCATAGCAGCGATGTGACATCGGCCCCCATCACACTCAACCAGGACCGTCCACTTCAACACACCAGGTTGATGTTGGATAGTCAGGTAAATGGCCACGTGACAAGTTGCTTATTTGACACTGGGAGCTCGGAGAGCTTTATACTCCCAGACGGAGTGCTGCACCTTTACCTTACAATATTGCCAAAAAACCAGAAGGTCTCCTTGGCATCCAAATTGCACACAGAAGACGTACAGGGCTTTTGGGTAGTGACTCTAATGGTATGGGGTACTGCATGTGACTGATGGTGATGCCACAGCTCTGCACTGCTGTGCTATTGGGACTGGATTTTCAGTGTGACGAGTGAGTTCAATGGGCCCCAACCACTCCTCACTGTGTAGAACCAGCAATTTTCTAACCAAACACTGCGCGCCATCCACCACCCTCTATCAAACTCAACCACTCACCATGCATGACCTGTAGGCACTCAACCTCCCCCCACCCCCGCTTCGTTATTCACCAACCTCAATCCTGACTGTAAACTCATCGCACTAGGCAGTACAGCACCAGGACGGCAGAGGTTCAGCGCTTACTCAAGGAGGGGGATCACTGAAGCAAGCACCAGCCCTCGGAGAGCACAGATAGTGGTAGTACGGAACAGAGGGAAAAGAATAGGATGGTCATCGACTACAGTCAGACCATCAACTGATATACGCAAAATTGATGCATACCTCTCCCACACATCGCTGACATGGCCAACCAAATTGCCCAGCATCGGGTCTTTTCGTCAATCAACCTGAAGATGAACTGCATGGTGGAGCAGTACGAGTTGTGGGCCATTTTCCCATACTTCGATAACGTCACCATCTGCGGCCAGGACCTACAGAGCCATGACGTCAATCTCCAGAAATTTCTCAAAACAACTATAAGTCCAAGTGCATGTTTTGCACAACACATCTGGCCATCCTTGGCAGTGTTGTGGAGAATGGAGTCTTTGGCCTGGACCCTGACTGCATGCATCATCTCCTGGAGTTTCCCCTTTTGCACAGTCTCAAGGCCCTGGTGGTGCCTTGGGTTCTCTTCCTATTATGCCCAATGGATCACTAATTATGTGGGCAAGGCCAGCCCCCTCATCAAATCCATATCCTTCCCCCTGTCAGCGGAGGCTCGTGCAGCCTTCAGTCGCATTAAGGCAGATATCGCCAAGGCTACAATGCATGCCGAGGACAATTCCACCCTGTTTCAAGTGGAAAGTGACACATTAGACTTCACCCTGGCAGCCACCCTTAACATGGCAGGCACGCCAGACACATTTTTTCCCCGCACTCTGTAGGGCCCCGAGATTTGACACTCCTCAGTCGAGAAAGAGGCCCAGGCCATTTTTGAGGCAGTGGGCCACTAGCGCCATTACCTGGCTGGTAAGAGATTCATCCTGCTGACTAATCAATATGCAGTTGCATTCGTGTTTAATGATTAGCAACAGGGTAAAATCAAAAATGACAAAATACCGAGGTGGAGGATTAAACTGTCCACCTATAGTCACAATATTTTGTACCAGTCAGGGAAACTTTACGAGCCACCAGATGCCCTGTCCTGCGGGACCTGTGCAAGGGCGCAGATCAACCGGCTGCAAAACCTCCACAACAATCTCGGTCACCCCAGAGTTACCAGGTTTTTTCCACTTTGTCAAAGCATGCAACCTGCTGAACTCCATCAACGAGATCAGGAGCATGACAAAGAACTGCCAGGTCTGCGCCGAGTGCAAGCTGCACTTCCATCGGCCAGACAGGTCACAATTAATTAAAGCCACCCGCCCCTTTGAGTGACTCAGTGTTGATTTTAAAGGACCCCTGCCCTCCACTGACCGCAACGTTTATTTTCTTAACATCACTGATGAATACTCCCGCTTCCATTTTCCATCCCCTGCTCGGACATGATGGCTGCCACAGTCATCAAGGCCCTATGCAGCATCTTCACTCTGTTTGTCTTCCCCAGTTATATCCACAGTGACCAGGGGCCTTCCTTTATGAGTGATGAGCTGAACCAGTACCTGTTGGCCAGGGCCAGGACCACTAGTTACAACCCCTGAGGTAACGGGCAAGTGGAGAGAGAGAATGCTATGGTTTGGAAGGCCTTGCAGCCTAAGAGCCTCCCAGTCTCCCGTTGGCAAGAGATCCTCCTGGAGGTCCTCCACTCTATCAGGTCCCTGCTATGTACTGCCACAAATGCCAAACCGCATTAACGCATGTTTTCCTTTCCCAAGAAATCTGTGACAGAGACCATTCTACCAGCATGGATGATGTCCCCAGGGACCGCCCTACTCCGGAAGCAGGTGAGTCTGACTCCCTGGTTGAAAGGATCCACCTCCTCCATGCCAATCCCTAATATACCCACGTATCATATGCTGACGGACATGAAGGCACTGTCTCTGTTAGTGGACCAGCTCCCTCAGGGGCTCTGGAGACCACTGCTGATCACCCCACACCCTCCTCCCCGTTGAACGCACACGATGCACCTGACCCCTGGTACTCTGCCTCTGCCCCGAGGGAGGATACACCGGACTCATTGGCGCCTACCCACCAACACAACACTGATGAGTACGTACAGGTACTCAAGACCGTCTAGGACCCCGCCGCTGCACCACAACCAGTACTACAACGGTCCCAGCGAATGGCCAAGTCTGAAAGAATGAACTTGTGACTTTTGAATTTGTAACTTTGTAAGTTCCACTTCACCCTGCTGGACTCTTTTTAAAAACAAGGGGTGAATGTGGTAAACCACTGTTGCATAGAATTGTCTGGTCAGGTACACCTATTAGCTTATTGTACCTATAGTCCCTCCCCAGAGGCTCCTGTATAAAGGTGACTGTTCCACAGCCCCATCTCAGTGCAGAACAGTCGAATAGTATGGATGAGCCATTGTTTTTAAATGAATAAAAGACTGTTGGTTTCTCAACAACAGTCTTTCGAGTAATTGATGGTGCATCAGTTCCAAAACTTGGTAAAGAGAAACTTCATTCACAAATTCATATCTCACATCTGGAAAGAAGAGGACAAATGACAGAGATGTTATAATCACGACAACTTTCAACAAAATGGGCAAATCTGATTGCAGTGGCCACAAAGTTGTTGTTGACCTCTGTTACGTGGAAGGGTACAGTCTGGATCTTCCACAACCATCTCAAAGACGGCAGGAAAGGGAGTGAGGTACCAGGAGAGAAAGAAAGTTGACAGGGTAAACGGCAAGAGGAGCATAAGCAGGAGGCCCGACATATGAGCAGCCCAGAAGGGGAGAACCAACAGCAAGAGGCCCAGCAAAGTGATACAAGCAACTCATCAGGAAAATCAGAAGAGATACAGATACAAAGAAGAGAAGAAGAAGACACAAACAAAGGTACAGACACAGAAGAAGAGGAAGAAGAAGACCAAGATCTTCACAGAGAAATAGAAGGTAAAACAGATGGACAGAATATAGATAAAGCTTTTTTTGAAGAACAAATGAGAGCATTAAAAGAATGGTTGTCATTAGAATTTAGTGCAATTAAAAGAAAAATGAAAAGAACAGAAGATAAAATGCAAAGATTAGAATTGATCATGACAGAAATAGGGAAGAATGAGAAACGGCTGTAGAAATGGAAGTAAACGACTTAAGAGAAAAATTGGAAGAAAGTGATAAAAAAATTAAAGAGACACAAGAGTTGTTATCTCAGAAAATTGATATGTTGGAAAATTATAGTAGGCAAAACAAGATAAAAACAGTGGGCCTGAAGGAGGGTGAAAAAGGCACAGACATGAAGGAATTTACAAAAAGGATGGATTCCGAAGATCCTGGGAACGACAGAAATGCAGGAAGAAATGGAAATAGAAAGGGCACACAGAACACTAGCCCCGAAACTGCAGGCACATCAAAAACCAAGATCCATCTTAGTAAAATTTTTGAGATATACAAGAGAAAATATCGAGAGTGGGCAAGTAATAAAATTAGAGAATACAATATTTTTTTACCCAGACATAAGTTTTGAACTCTGAAAGAAGAGGAAGGAGTTTAATACAGCAAAATCGATCCTATGGAAAAAAAGGTTATAAATTCATGTTACGACATGCTGTGCTTAAAATATTTATACCCGGGGAGCAAAATAGACTGTTCTCAGATCCGGAGGAAGAACAAGAATTCGCAGAGCGTTTGCAGGACAGAAGGAGAGATGAAGAGATGTAATAAGAATGAAGAACGGCGATAAAGTATATATAAAGATGTAAAAACAATGTATATGTAAAGAACTAAAGAGGGAAAAGAGAAGGGAAGGAAGGAAGTAAGGGAAAAAAAGGGAGAGCTTTGTTATATGTGTGTAAAAAAAGTGTTTTCTAGGGGGGGGAGCAGGGGGAGAGAATAACGTCACTGCAAAATCAGTTAATGCTTGCGAACAAGATCGCAATCCAAATGGAAAGGGGAGTTGTGGTTGCCCGGCAAGGGATAAGGAGGAACTCAGAGAGGGGGGAGGCATTTGGGGTTAAGGTAATATTGGGTGTGGGATTTGTTGGAGTATTTTATGCTTTAAATGTGTTGTTATACATTGAATTTAAAAAGGGAAAACTGAGAGATGAAAATGGGGAAAAGGGGGATGGAGGTGGTGAGGAAGTAGAAATGAGGTGTAAACAAGATATGAGATGGCCACATTGAACTATATGACTATAAACATTAATGGAATACATAACAAATTAAAAGGAATAGGCTGTTAAATTTACTGAAAAAATTGATATAGCATTTGTGTAGGATACGCATCCAACTGAACTGGAACATAACAAATTAAAGAGAGACTGGGTAGGACACGTAGCGACAGCATCATATAATTCAAACACTAGAGGTGTAGCTATATTAATTAATAAAAATGTACCAATCAAAATAGAGGAGGAAATAATAGATCTAGCAGGGAGGTATGTAATGATAAAGTGTCAGATATATTCAGAATTTTGGAAATTGCCCAATATTTATGCACCTAATGAGTTGGATCAAAAGTTTATGCAGGATATTTTTTTGAAGATTGTAGATACACAAAGAAATATATTGGTAGGAGGGGATTTTAACCTCAATTTGGATCCAATCTTGGATAAAACTGGACAAAAGACAAGCAAAAAGAATAAAGTAGCCAAATTTATGGTTAAATCAATGCAGTATATGAAACACGGATATATGGAGGAGGCAGCACCCAAGAGAGAAGGAATATTCATATTATTCGAGTAGACATAAAACATACTCAAGGATTGATATGTTTTTGTTGTTGGCCCATATTCAAGGGAGAGTTAGGAAAACTGAGTATAAAGTTAGACTACTAACTGATCATTCACCCCTGTTATTAGCAATAGAACTGGAGGACATCCCACCAAGAACATATAGATGGAGGTTAAACTCCATGCTACTTAAAAGACAGGAATTTAGAGAGTCTATTGAATGCCAAATTAAAACATATTTTGAAATAAATACGGAATCAGTGAAGGACAAACTTATATTATGGGACGCAATGAAAGCCTTCATCAGAGGGCAGATAATAAGTTATGTAACTAAGATGAAAAATGACTACAATCGGGAAATAGAGCAGTTGAAAGGGAGATAGTAAGTACAGAAAAGGAACTAGGAAAAAGGGATGATATAACGAAAAAGAGAGAATTGGAGGACAAAAAAAATAAAATATGAAACATTACAAACGTACAAAGTGGAGAAGAACATAATGAAAATAAAGCAAAAGTATTATGAACTGGGAGAAAAAACACATAAAATATTAGCCTGGCCACTTAAAACAGAACAAGCTAAAAGAACTGTATTGGCATCAAGGAAAAAGGACAAACAAATTACATATAATCCAACAGAGATCAATGAAAACTTTTAAGGAATTTTATGAACAATTATACCAAATTGAGAATGAGGGGAAAGATGATAAAATAGAAGAGTTTTTAAGCCAAAATTGAACTGCTGAAATTGCAAGAAGAGGAACAAAACAAACTAATATTCTATTCCCAATAGAATTCTATAAAACATTTAAAGAGTTATTAATTCCTCCTCTCCTGGAAGTAATGAACCAGATAGAAGAAACACAAAACTTGCCAGATTCATGTAAGACAGCAATAATTACAGTAATAGCAAAGAAGGGGAAGGATCCATTAACACCAGCATCATATAGATCAATACCTCTACTTAATTCAGATTACAAGATAATAGCAAAATTATTAGCAAACAGATTGGCCGATTGTGTACAAAAAATAGTTAAATAAGATCAAACTGGATTTATTAAGAAAAGATGAACAGCAGATAATGTCTGTGAACTTATTAATCTAATTCATGCAGTTCAAGGAAATAAGAAGCCAACGGTGGCTGTTGCTTTAGATACAGAAAAAGCAGAGTAGAGTGGAACTATTTATTTAAAGTATTACAGAGGTTCAATCTACCAGAAAAATATATTAATTGGATTAAAGCATTGTATAATAAACCGTTGGCGAAGGTAACAGTAAATGGATATTTATCAAGCCAATTTAAATTAAGTAGGTCAACTAGACAGGGATGTTCATTATCCCCTCATTGTTCACCTTAGCAATAGAACCCTTGGCAGAACTGATAAGAACAGAAAATAAAATAAAAGGGATAAAAATAAAGAAGGAATATAAAATCAGCTTATTTGCAGATGACATCATAATATACCTAACAGAACCAGAAATATCAATAAAATAATACGTAAGAAATTGAAGGAGTATGGAGAAATATCGGGGTACAAGATCAACGCAAATAAAAGCGAAGTGATGCCAATGAGTAACGCAGACGATACAGAATTTTTAAAAGTATCACCATTTAAATGGCAAACACAAGCAATCCGATACCTAGGGATCAGGTTAGATAATAACTTAAGCCACTTGTACAAATTAAATTATCAGCCACTAATAAAGAAATTGCAGGAAGACTTAGAACATTGGAAAGAATTACCGCTAATGTTGATAGGAAGGGTAAATTGCATTAAAATGAATGTTTTCCCAAGGATACAATACTTATTTCAATCATTACCAATTCCCTTAACAGAGAAATTCTTTAATGAATGAAAGAGAATAATAAGAAAATTCTTGTGGAAAGGGGTAAAACCGAGGGTAGCGTTAGATAAATTAACAGAGAGGTATAACCAAGGTGGTTTGCAGTTACCAAACTTTAAAAATTATTATAGAGACGCACAATTAAGGTATTTATCAGATTTTTACCAGACAAGGGAAAAACCAGACTGGACTAAGATAGAACTAGATAAAATAGGGGAGAAGGTACTGTAACATATACTTTATAAGTGGGATGAAAAGCTGGTGCAATATAAAAGCACACCAGTATTGCATCATTTACTTAATATATGGAAGAAGATCCACTTAGAAAGGAAAAAAATGAATTACCAAATACTAAAATTGTTATTGACACAAAACCCACTAATCCCTTTGACAATAGATAACCTTTCCTTTAGAGAATGGGAGAGAAAAGGAATCAAAAGAATAGAAAATTGTTTTTTGGGAAATAATTTATTAACATTTGAACAGTTGAAGTACAAATATGGAATAACTCATGGTACAATGTTTGAAAGTTTATTTAAAAGATAAATTGGGAAACAGACTGAGATTACCTGAAGGAAGCAGCTTTGAATATGTGATTACAGATACAATGATAATTAAAAGATTTATAACAAACATGTACATTAAGCTGCAAGATAAGGAAAATTATGAAATAAGCTATAAACCTAATCAAAAGTGGGAAAAGGATTTAAACATAAAGGTAAAAAATGAAGCATGGGAAAAGTTATGTTCTGGAACTATGAAAAATACAATAAACGCAAGATTACACATGATACAGTATAGTTCATTACACAGTTTATATATCACGCCTCAAAAGTTAAAAGAATGGGATCCAACATTATCAGATAGATGTTTTCGCTGTAAGAAGGAAATGGGAACAACAGTACATGCAATTTGGGCACGTGCGAAAGTGAAAATGTTTTGGGAAGATCTAAATCAGATATTAAATAAAATTACAAAAAATAACATACTTAGAAGAAAGATCTCTGGATTTGATGGTAACATAAGTAGTAAGGAATTAGGCCTCAAATTGAATAAAGTACAAAAAAGATTTATTATAGCCTAAGCAGTAGCAAAAAGATCAGACCTCCACCCCCTAAAATGATAAGACAAAACGACTTGATTCAGTGTGTAAAACTAGATGACACATTTTTCTTGTTTATTTTTCATTGTGTGAAGACATTGTTTTATGGTTTTATTGTATTGTATATGTTGAATATTTATTGGTTTTGGAGGGGGGTGGGAAGGGGGGAAAAAAGGGAGAAAATGCCACTGTGTATATTTAATGACAAACGTTTGTATATATTTTGGTTGATATGGTTCACAGTGTAAAAAATTTAAAATTATTTTAAAAATTTTTTAAACCTTTACTGACTTCCTTAAATCCATTGATCCAATCAAGAGGGAGCATACTTTCTAATGCAAAGACACAGAAATGTGTCCCATTCATTAGTGTGCTCCATTATAATAATGCAACCTGTGAACCTGCAACAGCAGGTAAGTACACGACCGCTAGTGTATTAGTTAGGCACTGTAAGAATGGGTCTCAGCAACTGGAAAATTTGCATATCCAGCATCTACCAATCCCCCTAGATGCCAGGTACTGGTTTTTTTTTAATTGTATTATGTGCTCTATAATATGCGCATATATGCATGTGCACTGTGGTCTGGAGAAACCCTTGTTTCGACTTGTTGTACATGTAGAGATTTGTTATCAGAGTACACAGATGACATCACATACAACCCTGAGGTTCCTTGCTCCTGTGGGTGTGGCAGAATTACCACTAATTGGTAGTGCAAATAAAGTAAACTGTTCACAGCGTAAATATGTAAACAAATAAACATGTAAACAGATAATGAATGAAAACAAACTGACTGGGCAAGACAGAGAGGACAAAAGAAAATCAATAAAGTACACAAGTAAAAGTCATTAAATGAGAATCTGTCTGAGCCTGTTGTTGAGGAGTCCGATATTATCGGTCGATGATAATAAACATGAATGTGAATCGCTGGGCAAAGATTGTTCCAAGTGCACAAGGACAGAATCTAGATGTCATTGAGGATCTCCTGTCCATTCTTTGGAAACACGGAACTTCAACGTAGATGTCAGATGGAGTCCAAACCACCTACTCACCAACTTTATTAACCACTTCCAAAACCCACAGACCTGGAATGGATGCAAATGATTCTTTCTGCTGAAGAACTGCCAGATTTCACAAGAAAATCACTGATTGAATAAAGGAGATGTCAATATGCACTATGTTACCAAAAACAAAGTACCGTAAAGGCTAAAGCTTTAACTTGAACCATTGGCAAAGTTTATCAAACTAGTTTGCCAGTCTTCTGAGTTTGAATAAAATTTATAATTGTGTGCCATCAGTAAAAGTTAACAACCTGAATGCAAGGGAGATAGCTAAATCTCATTTATACACACACAAAATTTAAATGTTTGATGATCAAAAATAAAATTATTGTTACCTTCAAATTTAAATTCATAAATTTAGATGGCAAGCATGATAATAGGCCTTTCCATCCCACGAGCCTGTGCCGGCCAAATATGCCAATTATCCTACAAACCTCATTCATTTTTGGAAACAGACACAGGGAGGAAGTACAAACTCCTTACACCTGCCGCTTTAACTGATCCCAGCTCGCTGGCGCTGTAACAGCATTGCACTGACTGCTACCATGCCACCTTCAGAAAAAAGGTTTAAAAATTCTCAGGCATCGGAGCATTCAACGAAAGTCAGCAAAGGAGAAGCAGAAGGTGAAAATTCAGTTGAAGTTACTGAGACGTGACTTTTGAAGAGTTTTTTTTAAATGATATAGAGCACGCAATGCCCGCCCACAAGCTTGAGCCACCCAATTGATCAACAACCCCTGCACATTTTTCAAGGGTTGATGGAAACTGGAGCACCCAGAGGAAACCCACAAGAATGTACTGTGACAGATTATGTTACATTTATATCATATATAGATATGTTTCAAAGGAGATACATTGTGTGGGGTTTTTAGTTAGGTCACACACTATTAAACAAGCCATGAAAGACCTCAACAATGAAGACACTGTTTACATCCGGAACCACACGGATGGCAGTCTCTTCAATCTGAGGCGCCTGCAAGCTCACACCAAGAAACAAGAGCAACTTGTCCGCGAACTACTCCTTGCAGACGATGCCGCTTTAGTTACCCATTCAGAGCCAGCTCTTTAGCGCTTGATGTCCTGTTTTGTGGAAACTGCCAAAATATTTGGCCTGGAAGTCAGCCTGAAGAAGACTGAGGTCCTCCATCAGCCAGCTCCCCACCATGACTACCAGCCCCCCCACATCTCCATCTGGCACACAAAACTCAAAACGGTCAACCAGTTTACCTATCTCGGCTGCACCATTTCATCGGATGCAAGGATCGACAATGAGATAGACAACACACTAGCCAAGGCAAATAGAGTCTTTGGAAGACTACACAAAAGAGTCTGGAAAAACAACCAACTGAAAAACCTCACAAAGATTAGCGTATACAGAGCTGTTGTCATACCCACACTCCTGTTCGGCTCTGAATCATGGGTCCTCTACTGGCATCTCCTACAGCTCCTAGAACGCTTCCACCAGCGTTGTCTCCGCTCCATCCTCAACATTCATTGGAGCAACTTCATCTCCAACATTGAAGTACTCGAGATGGCAGAGGCTGACAGCATCGAATCCACGCTGCTGAAGATCCAACTGCGCTGGTTAGGTCACGTCTCCAGAATGGAGGACTATCGCCTTCCCAAGATCGTGTTATATGGCGAGCTTTCCACTGGCCACCGAGACAGAGGTGCACCAAAGAAGAGGTACAAGGACTGCCTAAAGAAATCTCTTTGTGCCTGCCACATTGACCACCGCCAGTGGGCTGATATCGCCTCCAACCGTGCATCTTGGCGCCTCACAGTTCGACGGGCAGCAACCTCCTTTGAAGAAGACCGCAGAGCCCACCTCACCTCACACAAAGGAGGAAAAACCCAACACCCAACCCCAACCAACCAATTTTCCCTTGCAACCGCTGCAACCGTGTCTGCCTGTCCCGCATCGGACTTCTCAGCCACAAACGAGCCTGCAGCTGACATGGACATTACCCCTCCATAAATCTTCGTCCGCGAAGCCAAGCCAAAGAAAGAAATTCTATTACAAACATTTCAAAACAGATGTCATTTAAAATGCAAGATCTCTGCTCAAGCCAGACAGTCCAGGCTCCGAGTGCCTTTGCAAAACTTTGAAGGATGCCTATAAGGACTTCACAAGTAGGTGTTATTTGGACATGCTGTGGACTAATGGATTTTTGTTTTGGAAAGCAACATATGAATGAACTAAGAAGATTAGATCTGGTGCCACAGTCTATCTGAATGCAGTTTGCTCTTCTGGGAAGGTCATGTGATTTTGCAAGCAGAGAGAGTCAAACAGGCTTTTCGCAGCAGCTGGGACTGGAACATGACAAGCTGGCCATTTTGAAGACAGGTTGTGAGTTCTTATTTCTGTCTGTTTATAGAAGAGGAGAGGACTGGCTGTATAACATTTCACTTGAAATAAGGGAAACAAAAGCAACTCTGTGGTGACCTGAAAGAAAGAGGTTATCATCTGGAAAACCTTGATGGGGCAAGTTTCTTCAGTAAGACACTGAAGTGGCTGATCTAAAGGATTCAGTTGTGGGTGTCCAACGGACAACTAATCTCTCTCTCTCTGAAAACCGACAAGAACTTTCCTGAGCGGTAACCGTTTACATTTCAAGCACCAAAGCCTGGTGAAATTCATAAACATTAAATTCTGTGCACAGTATAAGAATTACCAGCAACCAGTGAAGTGAGATTGGACTGTGATTTAATGAACTTTTCTGAACTGACACACACATTATACACATGTGCTTAGAATTAGAAGGGGGTCAAGTTAGGTTAAGTTAAATAGTAATAAGTTAAAGTTTGATCCTGTTTTCATATTTAAAGATAATTAAAAGTAACTTTTATTTAAGTAACCATTTATCTTGATGAATTTCTATTGTTGCTGGGTTTTGGGGTACTCTGGGCCCAAAACAGTACAAACACTTTACTGATAGCTGTGACAGAGTATATAGATATGTTTTTGGGAGATAAATTGGGAAAGGTTTGTCAGAGTAGGCTACATAGAAACACTTTAAAACAGATCTTATTTCAAATACTGGAACTCTGCCCTATGCTAGACATATCGGGGCCTCACAGCCTTTGCAAGAGTTTTGAAGAGTGCTCAAGAGACTTCATTAATAGATTGTTGTTTACAAAAGGCAACAGATAAAAGAGCATGTTGGAGCCACCTCTGTCTGGAAGAGAGCTTGCTGTTCTAAGAGGGTAATCAGAGAGTCAAACAGGCTTTCTCTCAGAGAGAGAGAGAGAGAGAGAGGGAGGGAGAGAGAGAGAGATATATCTTGTACAGTGTTACAGCCAGCAAGAAGCACCTGGGACTAGAACAGGACAAGCTGGCAAGCTTATGGAAAGCCCAGTTGTAAGACAGCCTCGTCAAAGCCCTTGTGGTTCATGCAAGAGGAGAGGACTGGCTGTCTAATGTTTCACTTAGAATAAGTGAAACAAAAATGAACTCTGTGGTGACCTGAAAGAAAGAGGATTTCATCTGGAGAACCCTGAAGGGGCAAGATTCATCAACAAGACACTGGAGTGGCTGATGGAAGTACATCAGTTGTGGAGTCCTGGAAAAACAAATTTCTCTCTCAAAACAAACAAGAACCTTCCTCATTTACCTTTCAAGCACCAAAGCCTGGTGAACTTTATAAATGTTAAATTCTGTGCACAGTATAATAATTGCCTGCAATGGACAGGAGAAGAGAGGAGGAGGAATGACAAGAAAATATATAAAAATATAAAGTAAAGATAATGTATATATAAAAATTTAAAGATGGATAAGAGAAGGGGAAGAAGGGAAAAAGAGAGAAAGCTTTGTTATAAGTATAGGAAAGTATAGTGTTCTCTGGGGGGGCTGGAGGGGGGAGAATAATGGTCACTGTGAAATCGGTTGATGCTTGTGAGTAAGTTCGCAAACCGAATGGAAAGTGGAGTTGTGGTTACCGTCAAGGGACAAGGGGTAATCCAAAGAGGGAAGGTTCATTTGGGGTTAAAGGGTTATTGCTTGTGGGGATTGTTGGGGCATTTCATGTCTTAAGTGCGTTGTCATATATTGAGATTAAAAAGGAAAACTTAAAAAACAGTAATGAAAAAAAAGGGATGGAGGTGGTGAAGAGGCAGAAAAGAAGCGAAAATAAAGATATAAGATGGCCACGTTGGACTATATGACTATAAATATTAACGGAATATATAACCACGTTTAAGTGCATCCCATTGGAAAAATAAAATCACATATAATCTAAAAGACAAAGTTACAATGTTTGAAAAAACCTGGGAACCATATATGGAACATGACAGAAAGAGCAGGCCTAGGACCACCACCACTGAAAATGATAAGAAGATAAACACGATCAGATTTAATGTGAATAAGTAGATGATACGTCTTTTTTGTGTGTATTCCTTTTGTATAAAGACATTGTTTTATTGTATTTTATATGTTCAATATTTACTGTTTTTGGAGGGGGTGGGAAGAGACAAGGGGGGAAAAAGAGAAAATGTCACTGTGAATATTTAAAGAGCTGCATCTGTAAATATATTGGTTGATATGGTTCATAGTGCGATAAATAAAGAATTACAAAAAAAATAATTGCCTGCAACCAGTGAACTTGGAGGAATGAGAAGTGAGATTGGACTGTGAACAAAAGAACTTCTCTGAACTTACATACACACATTACATAAACTTGCGCTTAGAATTAGAAGAGGGTTAAATTAGGTTAAGTGAGTCAATAGAGATAAGTTTAAAGATAATTAAAAGCAACTTTTGTTTAAGTAACCATTTGTCTTGGTGAATATCTATTGCTGCTGGGTTTGGGGGTCCTTTGGGCCTGTAGCACAGCGCTGCTTTCAAACCTTGGCCATTGGCACTGTTACAGCATTGTGCTAACTGCACCAATTAATTGAGGATTACTTGAGGTAAGAATACAAACTTAGAGATTCTCTAGTACCTAACGTGCCATTCTACTGACAATTCTAGCCACAACACTTCAGGAACAACTTGAATATCTCAGAAAGGATACAAATGAATCAGGATTTATCAAAGATTAAAGATTTATATTACGAGGAGAGACTTGAAAAGTTAGGACCATAACTTTTGAAAGAGATATGTCAAGGAACAAGCTCATAGAGGTTTTTGAAATGATGAGAGGTTTGATAGATCAAGAAAGAATCCTCCAGCAAATATTGTAGCTCAATAAAAAATGAATTCTTTGTCCAAGTTTTGACAATGTACTTGCAAATCCTCTCCATATCCTTTCTGAATCCTTTGAATTATTTCCAGTATGGGAGATAAGAAATTTCACTTTGAATTGTGAGAGTCAGGGATGCTCAATCTGAAATGATAGAGGAAACCAATTCTTTAAATAATTTTCAAGGGAAGATCAGAAAGATCCTTTGGAAGTGAAGCTTTGACACAAGGACAAAGCATAATGACTTTTTTTCAATGAGTCAACATTAATTATCGTTCAAACCATGCTCGCATGGTCGGTTGAGATAGCGTTTCTCCAGGACCACAGAGCATACTTACATAGATACAAGTTAGGGAAGCAATTAGCACATTAAAGTATTAAGATGTATACACTGAATGTACACTATCCACATCTGTACTGGGAGTTCAAAAGCCTGATGGGAGCTGTTTCCCCCTCTGGATGTAAGGGCCAGAGTGCTTCGGTACCTCCTGCCAGATGGCAGAAGGGAGAACAGTTTAATGTTTATTGCTTTCTGCCTGCATCAAGTGTAGTAATGTCCTTCATGCAAGGAAGAGGTTCCCCAATGGTCTTTTCCACTGACTTCACTATCCTCTGCAGGGTCTTGTGGTCCAAGGTGGTACAGCTTCCAAGCCAGGCGGTGATATTGTTGCACAGGATGCTCTCAGTACGTCCTCTGTAGAATGAGGTCATGTATCTTCTTTCTGAATTTCAGAATTCTTAATGGGAGGGATCTAAGACTACTTATTCTGAAAGAAGGCAATATAATTTACCTACAGAATGTGGATCTACATTGTACATGGAGCCTAAACAGATCAGAAAGGTTTATTGTCCCCTGCAGCAGAACTAGCTCACCAAACCCGAATTTCATCATAGTTTCTACCTATAAACCTCTCCCATTCTGCAGACTGCTTCCACTTGTTTATTTTTCCATTTTCATCCTTGACCTCCAAATTCAGTACATGAAACACCAGTCCTCATTTTCGGCCAGCCTAGCTCTAGATAAATAGCAACAAAATTTGATATCACCACTCTTAACTCACACAAATTGAAAATAAACACAGGCAAGTTTTGCACAAACTGGTTCCCAAATTTCCAAATCACAAAAATTTAGAAAAAAACCCAAGCGGCAAAAGTTTTCAAAAAAGAACAAATTTGCAGAACCAAGTTGTCACTTCTTTCACAGCAGCAGAAAGGATAGGGAGAGGTTTTTTTCCCCCTCTTGGTAAGGGTATAGATACAAGGTAAAAGTTAGGTGGTTTGGAGGGGGATCTGAGGGGAAACTTTTTAGACACAGAGTGGTTGGAATCTGGCACATGCAGCTTGAAGAGGACATGGAGGCAGAGACCCATAACACTCAAGAATTATCCAGGGATTCTCAACCTTTTTCTTTCCACTCACATGTCTCTTTAAGTAATCCCTATATCATAGGGATTGCTCAAGGTGGATGCGAGTGAAAAGGGAAGGTTGAGAATCATTGCTCTGGACCCAATTGTTACTGAAATATTTTGCTTGAGAAAAATTCTCATTGGCCCATTTCCTTTGGAGTTATGAAACCATGCACATAATGAGCCAATGAGGTACAATTAAAACAGTGGTTTTCAAACTTTTTCTTTCCATCCACATACCACCTTAAGCAATCCCTTACAGAGCACCTACGGCATAGGGAATGTGATCTAGACAAGCAGCCGATTACCAAGGCATGGGACATGATAGATCAAATATAATTCAGAACACCATAGATAAATGCAAGTGAATTGGCATCTTCAAGGACACTCAATTGCAATCCTCTGCATGGGCTGAAAATAAAATGGGCTCTGATATTTGTCCTGTCCAAATAGACCATGATATTTCCCACAAATCAACAGAATTACTCTTCAAAATTTCCCTGGAACTGATTACTTCCAATTTTTTAAATAACCAGCTGGCACAAGATATGTAATGTTCTATTAGATGTCATGAACAAAATTGATATAAATTCATAAGATTCAACATATTTGGCTTCCAGCAGGCACTATTGACAGCCTAGTGTCAGCACCTCTTGATACAAATTCTATTTATGATCTTGATGGGGCTTAAAAAGGCAGGCTTGCTGAAGTGGGAGCCAGTTTAGATTAAGGTTCAGATTTATGTTGGAGGCACAGCAGAATTTACCAACTGTTGGTAGTGGAACAAAAAACTGTACTCAATGTACACTTGTATACAAAAAGAGAAGTGTAAACAATCTGACTGTGCAATACAGAGGCGGGGGGAGGGGGGGAGGGGGGCGGAGAATCAAAGAATTGCAAAAGTAAGAGTCCTTGAGTCCCTGATTGAGTTTGTTGTTGAGAGGTCTGATGGTGGAGAAATGGAGGGTGGTAGAAGAAAGAGAGAAATGGAGGGTGGTAGAAGAAAGAGAGAAATGGAGGGTGGTAGAAGAAAGAGGGAAATGGAGGGTGGTAGAAGAAAGAGAAATGGAGGGTGGTAGAAGAAAGAGAGAAATGGAGGGTGGTAGAAGAGAGAAATGGAGGGTGGTAGAAGAAAGAGAGAAATGGAGGGTGGTAGAAGAAAGAGGGAAATGGAGGGTGGTAGAAGAAAGAGAAAAATGGAGGGTGGTAGAAGAAAGAGAAATGGAGGGTGGTAGAAGAAAGAGAGAAATGGAGGGTGGTAGAAGAAAGAGAGAAATGGAGGGTGGTAGAAGAAAGAGGGAAATGGAGGGTGGTAGAAGAAAGAGAAAAATGGAGGGTGGTAGAAGAAAGAGAAATGGAGGGTGGTAGAAGAAAGAGAGAAATGGAGGGTGGTAGAAGAAAGAGAAAAATGGAGGGTGGTAGAAGAAAGAGAAAAATGGAGGGTGGTAGAAGAAAGAGAAATGGAGGGTGGTAGAAGAAAGAGAGAAATGGAGGGTGGTAGAAGAAAGAGAGAAATGGAGGGTGGTAGAAGAAAGAGAGAAATGGAGGGTGGTAGAAGAAAGAGGGAAATGGAGGGTGGTAGAAGAAAGAGAAAAATGGAGGGTGGTAGAAGAAAGAGAAAAATGGAGGGTGGTAGAAGAAAGAGAAATGGAGGGTGGTAGAAGAAAGAGAAATGGAGGGTGGTAGAAGAAAGAGAGAAATGGGAGTTTGAATTGCAGAAACAAACATATGAGTTCGAGGTAGCTGAAAAAACTGAAGGAGGACAATGAAAGTCAAAGAAAATAACTTGGAACAAATTGAAAGAGAGACAGTTTCAATTAGAGAAGTTAAAAATTGAAATGGAGGGAGGTAAGAGAATACAACTTCTAGGGAGAAGTGTTTGGATAGTAGAGAGGTAAATCTAGTTCCTCCTTTCGATGAGAGAGATATAGATATATTTTTCAGCTTTTTGAAAAGGTTGCAGAGACTTCAAGGTGACAAAATGAAAAATGGCCTCTTATGCTCCAAAGTGTATTGAAGGAAAAAGCCTAAATTGCAAACCCTAACTTGACTACAGAGCAAGTGGCAAATTATGAGACTGTTAAACATGCAGTATTGAGAGCTTTTGATTTGGTTCCAGAAGCATATAGACAAAAATTTGTGAGTTTGGTGAAAAGATGAAACCAATCTTATATGGATTTTGCTCTAGGAAAATCTGTATGTTTTGACCCTTGGTGCACCACAAAAGGAATAAATAATGATTTTAACAGATTAAGAGAATTGATATTAATTGAGGAAATTAAAAGGTGCGTTCCAAATGAGATCAAATTATACCTGGACGAGAAATACGTGGGCTAACCCTAGGTTAGCAGATGAATATGCCCTGATTCACAAAAACAGATTTCAGAATAGGTAAACCTTTTCAGAAGGTTAATGTGGAACAGACCAGTAAGCCTGAAATTAAGTCTGGGGAGAATATTAAGAAAAAAAGATGAAGGTAAAGTTGGAAAGGGGAGCACTTGTGGATTTGCATGTCATTTTTGTAAGAAACCTGGTCATATTCTTGAAAATTGTTGAGTGTTGAACAAGAAAAGGAGATATTAACAGAAATGTGTATTCAAACAGTTGAAATTTAATGAGAACAGATGTTCCATACCTGGTAAGGATGTTATGGAGATATTCAAACGTCTTGTGTCAAAGGGCTTGGTTTCAGTAAAGGATGGAAATTCCCAGGTTTCAGTTAAAATTCTTAGAGATGCTGGGACTGCCCAGTCACTATTGTTGGAGAATGTTTTAACTCTTGATCAAAAGATGGACACAGGAGAGACGACTTTGATTAGAGGTGTTGGAGGTAAGGTAGAGTCAATATCTCTGCACAAAAAATTGTTGAATTCAGAATTAAAGGAATAGTAGGAGTTATTTCAAAGTTACCCATGTAAGGAGTTTCATTATTATTAGGGAATGATTTTGCGAGGTTAAAGTTGGGTCAGTTTTGATATTAACAAATAAGACTATTAAGGATGAGGTTGTCCTGCATGTGCTGTAACAAGGTCTTTGGCTAAGAAAATGATTAGAGCAGAGGAAGATCCTGTTGATAGAGACTTGCCCAGTACTTCTGAAATAGTTCAGAAGGAGCAGGTTAAATTTGAGAGTCTGGATTTATCTTTGTCAAGGAAAGAGTTAATTGAGCAGCAAAAGACAGATTCTGATTTGCTGACTTGAGGGAAAAAGCTGTGAATGAGGAGGAGATTAAGGAAATTCCCTTGGATATTACTGGAAGGGTGAATTGTTAATGAGGAAATGGAGCCCTCGTGATGTTCCTGCAAATGAAGAGTGGGCGATGATTCATCAGGTGGTCATTCCTAGGATTTACTGGAATTAAATTTTACATTTGGCCCATAGTACACCTTTGGGTGGTCATCTTGGAGCAAAGAAAACCATGAATAAGTTTTCTGGCCTGAGGAAAGATGATGTAAATTGGTGCCAGAGACGACACTTCTAACCAGGGTCCTCTGGTAGCTCCCTTGCAACCTATTCCTGTTGTTGGGGAACTTTCCCTAGGGACTGTGTAGGTCCACAGCCTAAAACAAAAGATGGGAATCAGTACTTGTTAACAATTATGTATACGGCATCCAGATTTCAAGAAGCTATACCATTGAGAAATATTAAAGCAAAAACAGTGGTAAAGGCTTTGGAAAAGAATTTCAGTTTTTGGATTACCTAAAGAGATCCAGAGTGATCAAGAAATTAACTTCATATCCAGATTGTTTCAGCAGTTGATTTATGAGTTGGGAATAAAACAGATCACTTCATCTGCATACCACCCTGAAACTCAGGGAGCTTTGGAAAGATTTCATTCTACTCTTAAACATATGATGAAGGTTTATTGTCTGGAGAATGGGAAGATTACTATTAGCAACAAGAGAGTCTGTGCAGGATTCATTAGGTTTCAGCCCTTTTGAAATTGTATTTGGCCATCAGATTAGAGGATCTTTAATGTTGTTAAAAGAACAATGGGTTAATGAGGATGTACTGTTGGACTTGCTGGATTATGTTTCTAAATTTAAAAATCGGTTACAAAAAGTGTGGACTTTGGCTCAAGAGAATTTAACAAAAGCTCAGGGTAAAATGAAGCGATTATTTGACAAAAAAGCTCAAGTGAGGAACATAACAATCCTCTTGAAGTGAAATTTTCTGGACCATACAAAGTGAAATCAAAACTGAATTATGTTAATTACGTGATAAACACTCTAGATCATAGGAATAAAACTCAGATTTGTCATATAAATGTGTTGAAACCTTATTATGAGGAAAAAGGTAGTGGAGAACAGTTTGTATCCGAGGAGTTAGTTGTTGACAGGGTTGAGGAAGTTATGGATCATAAGATTATGGAAACAGAATCTTGTGAGGGTAACCTTAAAGAAACCATGGTTCCTGTGCACCTGTCTAACTCAACAATTTTTGAACATCCAAAGGAAAAGTTAGATCATCTTAAGTCACAACAGAAGCAGTTGCTTTTGAAATATGCAAATTTGTTTCCTGATGTGCCAAAAAGGACATCAGTGATTTGTCACAACGTGGATATGGGAGAAGCAAGTCCCATAAAACAACACCCATATAGAATAAACACACAGAAGAGTAAAATCATGGATCAGTTGGTGGAATATATGTTGGAAAATGATATTATTAGACCTTCAAACTCAGATTGGAGTTCTCCTTGTTTTCTGGTACCTAAAGCAGATGGAACTGTTAGGTTCCATACAGATTACAGAAAGGTTAATTCAGTAACTAAAACAGATGCTTATCCTATTCCTAGAAATGATGATTGTATTGATAAAATTTGGAAAGCTAAACTCTTACTAAGGTGGATTTGTTGAAGGGTTATTGGTGTGTGTCACTAACAGAGAGAGGAAGGCTTATTTCTGCACTTGTGACACCATTTGGTTTATACGAATAGAATGTGTTCCCTTTTAGCATGAAAAATGCCCCTACAATATTCCAAAGGATGATAAGTTCGGTAATCCGAGGTTTAATACATACAGATGCTTATATTGATGAATTGATCACAAAAAGTGACACGTGGAAAGAACATTTGAGCGAATTGGACAAATTATTTGCAAGATTATCCAAAGAAAACTTTACTTGTCAATTTAGCTAAAAGTGAATTTGGATATGCTCCTGTGACATTCTTAGGTCATGCAGTTGTTCGTGGCAAAGTTGCACCTATTCAGGCTAAAGTGCATGCAATTTCTGAATTTCCTATTCCCAATGGCAAGAAAGCAGTGAGGTTTTTAGGAATGGTGGGGTATTATAGGAAATTCTGCAGAAATCTTGCTGTAGTTGCTCTTCCTTTAAGAAGGGGGAGAAATTTGTGTGGACAAAATTTTGTCAGCGAGCTTTAGAAAATTTAATGAAGATGCTATGCTATTACCCTGTTTTCTTTAGCAGCGGATACCAGTGAGGGGGCAGCAGGTACAGTTTTGTTACAAAAACATGATGAAATTGACCATCCAGTTGCCTACTTTTCAAAAAAAATTCAATGTTCGTCAAAGGAACTATTCCACTATTCAGAAGAAACTCTTGTCTATAATATTTGCTCTGCAGAATTTTGATATGTATCTGAGTACCACTCATGAACCAGTTGTGATATTTACTGACCACAATCTTCTGGTGCTTTTGAATAAAAACAGAAGATTGTTAAACTGGAGTTTAATATTGCAAGAATATAATCTTCAAATTTATCATATCAAAGGTATAAATAATGTAAAAGCAGATTGTTTGTCCAAATGTTAAAATTGAACATATAAAGAAATAAACTCTCATTTGGGATACATTGTTATAACATGTTATATGTTGTGTCTTGTTATCAGTGTAGTGATTTTGTAAAGTCAGTTTAGTTATAACAGAATTTTAATTCAAGAGTTAAAATTCCTTTGTAGGGGGATAGTGTTACAGGGGATATTAGAATGGTTATGGATAAATTTCTTTAAAAGAGAGACTGTGTGGATTTAGTGTAGGTCACTTCACAAACAGACAGTAACACTTCACAAAAGACATCTTACTTAAAATGCAAGAGCTTTGCTGAAGCTGGACATTGAGGCTCCAGTTGACTTTGAGAAAAGCAGAGATAATGGAACTGCTTTGGAAAGAACTTTAAGTGCAAATGGAAGAGAGTCCAGGCTTGAGAACTGATAAGATCTTTCAAAGATTGGGTTTGGAGCCTTGGGAGAGGTAATTTGGTTTTTACAAGCAGAGAGAGGAAAAAACAAACAGGTTCCTCTCTGAGAGAGCGAACGAGAGAGAGAAAGAAGTCAGTACTACAGTAGCAGTTGAAGGTGTAAAATGGCAAGCTGGCAGGCTTGTTGAAAGACCCCATTTTGAAGACGGGTTGTGAGTTCTGAGTTCAGCTTGTTACAAGAGAAAATGGTTGGCTAAAGTGTTTCTCCTGAAATAATGGAAATAAGAGGAACTCTGTGGTGACCTGGAAGAGGAGGTCATCATTTGGAAAACCCGTGATTGGGCAAATTTTTTTCGGCAAGACACTGAAGTGACTGATTGGAGGAAATCAGTTTTTGTGTGTCCAACGAGCAACAAATATCTCTCTGAAACCAAAAAAAAACTTTCCTGAATGGTAATCACTTAATTTTAAGCATTAGGGCCTAGTGAAGATTCATAAATGTAAGATTCTGTGCACACTATAAGAATGGCCTGATACTGGTGAACTTGGAAAAGAGAGAAGTGAATGACTGGACTGTGAAACAAAGAACTTTCCTGAACATATACACATTACATACGCCTGTGCTTAGAATTAGAAGGGGGTTAAGTTAATAGTAATAAGTTAAAGTTTAATCCTGTTTTTATGTTTAAAGAAAATTAAAGGCAACTTTTGTTTAAGTAACCATAGTCTTGGCGAATTTATATTGCTCCTGGGTTTTGGAGTCCTCTGGGCTTGTACCGATATTAGATATGCAAGCTAACCTTGTTTAAAGGGAGGGGTTCGATTAACAGGGGGCTTTTCTTTTCTTTTTTCCTCTGTCTTTTTGTTTTCTTGTTTTCTTTTGAGTTTTTTTGAAAAAGTGATTTGATTGAGAGGAATACACATAATTTTCATATGTATTATTTAAATATTATTTGAGAAGTACAAATTGTTTGACTTTTCTTATGCCATCGGTGCTCTGTGATTAGTAAGAGATTGCTTAAGGTGGGAGGTGAGTGGGAAGGGAAGGTTGAGAACCACTGCTCTAGACCCAATTGTTACTGAAATATTTGGCTTGAGAAAAATTGTCATTGGCCCATTTCCTTTTGAGTTATGAAACCGTACACATAACGAGTTAATGAGGTACAATTAAAACAGTCATTTTCAAACTTTTTCTCTCCAATCACACACCACCTTAAGCAGTCCCTTACTAATCACAGAGCACTTATGACTTAGGGATTGCTTAAGGTGGAATGTGAGTTTAGGGGGGCAGTTTGAAAACCACTGTATTGGATCAATACATGTGTATCTTTTTAAAAATTAAACTCAATAAAGATATTTTAAAAATAAAGAAATCAATGTACACAACTACTCCTTACAAGTCCAAATATTGTTTGTGTTTCAACCTCATACAGTGATCACATAACCTCTGGAATAATTTCCTACAAATTCAAATTTTATTTTTCTGTGCTAGGCATTAACAAGTTATTTTGGTTACTCAAGCACTGATCACACCATTGAAAGATTTGATTCATGGTGGTTTTGAACATTCGGAATGAAGACTTCACCAACCATATTGCAGTACCATTGGTAAAGCTGTAACATTAAAGCTTCAGTGCTAGTTCAAGTTGTCTCAGCTAGTCCACTCCCATTAAAGCTGGCCTATATCATGCTCTTCTATGACTGGTAGATAGGTTAACTATCCATTATGTTGTACTGTGAACTCAATTTCCATAAAATTTCCAAAAAAAAAACCATTGTTTTCATCTCAAAGGAGCTGTTCATCAGCCACACAAATTGCTGGAGTAAATATTTTTACTCATTTATCAAATGGCTTGAGATATTACTTTTTCATATGTCAATGCACTGGTTGGTCATCAAGAACTTTACCTAATAGCCTGTCAGATATGTCTTATAAAGAAAGGTTGAGCAAGCTGGACTTTTCTCTTTGGATCGATGGAGGATGAGAGGTGACTTAATTAATTAAGATAATAAGTGGAATAGATAGGGTGGACAGCCAGCACCCTTTTCCCAAGGCAGCAATGACCAAGGCCTGTGGAAATCTGTTTAAGATAAGTAAAGTTTAGGGGAGACACAAGAGATAGATTTTTATTTACTTAGAGAGTGGTGGGTCCCTGGAATGGGTGACAATAGAGACTGGTACAATAGGGACAAATAAAAGATTCTTAGATAGGCACACAGACATAAGAAACAATGGAGGATTTGGGCTGAAAGGGAGGGAAGAGTTAAATTGATGAACAGGTTTGCATAAGTAACCACAACATGATGGGCTGAAGGGCCATTCTATGACATAGAAACTGGTTGTTAATCAACAATTTACCCAATGGCCTGCATGCTATGGCATACTCTTGTTCCTCATTGCTTGAATGGATTTCCAAACAATGACATTTTCCTCATGTTGTTCTTTTCAATTGCAACCAAGACTGATTTTGTTGCTTGCCTTAACCTTGCATCTGCCGACTATCAGTTAATGACTCTTCTTTTGATAAATGAAACACTGGTTCTAAAAAAAATAAAGAGATGAGTTATGGATTTGTATCTATAGCATCTGACCGAACTGGTCTAAGGAGGCGTCAGAACATGTTTCAAAGTCCTGGGTATTGCTGGAGCATTTTGACTAGGGATTTCAGCTAAACCAGTTGTTTAAGGTCGATGAAATTCCCTAGCATTCTTCAATGTCATTTCCAGTGAAAGAGCAATTTTACCGGCAGGCTTGAATGTCACATTCTACTGAATTTGTTTGCTTACCACATCAAACCTCTAGATAAGCCTTGAAAGCTCAATAGGAGGGATAAAAGGATAAGAACGACCTCAAACCAATGTGGAGACAAATGTGAAGAGAAGGGTTGTGAATGCAGGGCTGAAGCTGTTATACTTAAATCTACAGAGTGTATAAAACAAGAGAGAGTTTAAAGCAGATTAGAAATTGGCAGGTAAGATGCCCAACTTGTCCAAGTTTTCTACCCAAGGTCGTCTCATTTGTCTGTGATTGATTCATAGTCTTAAAGGCTAAGGATCAAGGGCTAGGAAATGGGATTACATTACTTGATGGTTGGCACAGACACTATGGGCTGGAGTGCTCATTTTTGGACTGTATAACTTTACGATGTTGGATGTACCAGACTTCCAAAGCTGAAGAGGATTTTAGGTATTCTGTTGAATGTCTGAATGAGGCATGATTATGGTTGCTTCTCTGATTTTCTTTAAAGCAGAACAAGTAACTGTCGGTTTGCATAGGTGTCAAGTAAGTGCTTGCAAATTCCCACAGACTGGAAGAGTCACACCTGAACTTCATTTAAGATATCAAGACTCAAGATCCAACTTATTGTCAAGTAATAAAAACAGCGTCATATTATATGAAACTGTAAGGAAGACAGATTTGCCATCAGCAAAAATTGCCTGGTGTCTCTTACAGTCAGAGAAAGAGAAGCAATAGAGAGCTCCCTCACCTCCCCCCCTCCCTCACAGAGTCACTGAGTGTCTGTGGATTCACCTCCAGTGCTCCCACAGCCTCAGAGTTTAGTCCAAACCATCAGCAACCCGAGATCCAGATCTGAACCTCCGATGATCAGCAACCTTGGCTGCCTCTCGCATCCCGGTTCCGATTCTTGGTACCCTTTCAGTCAGCTCTCGGCCTGATGTGAATCTCCATCAACCCACAGCCTGCGTGGGTTCCTCACCTCAAGTCACCAGCAGCCCGCCGCCTGTGTGGGTCTTTCATCTGCCGAGCCCCTCACTGGTCCATCGCTGTGGTCACCGACCCGTGTATCATCTCCTCTGCTTCTCCTCAGATGGGGGGGGAGGGGGGCGTTTTCTAGTGCCCTGCGCCAGTCCTCCATTTTCCCTGGAGTCGGCAACCCCTTGTGGCTGCTGCCGATCATAGGCGCCGCCATCTTGATTGCAGACCCCGCGGTTGCGGAATTTTAAATAAAACTACCGTTGGCTCTGTTAACGGGCCATTCAAAGCTTGTACATAGCTCACAGCAGTTGGACCCAGAGGGTCAGCACCAGTGGCAGTGCAGCCATTACAGTGGATCCAGCAACGCCTACCATCCTACCCCTAAATTTCAGCTTGACCAGAAAAATTCTCCTAGTAATTTCCAATTTTTTTTTAAAAGCAAACGCCAACAAAGAGATGGTGGAGGAAAATGATGATCCAGACAACATCCATGGGCAGAAATGGTTGCCTGTGACTTATTTTCTCAATCATTCCTTTGGAAAATATGTCAGATCGCACCCAACAAGCACTTATGACAGAGAGGTCCTGATTTGAATTGTATTTGCAAAGAAAATATTTTAAAGAATATCTGTTATATTCTTAATGAATAATGTGCAATTATTTTAATTGTTTTATTTACAAAATTTGAAATCTATACTCTTTTACCAGAGCATCTTGATCCATGTACAGATTTCTCTGCCTCAATATCCAAAGAAAACAACTTTTCTAAAGTACTTCTCAATGGAAAAAAATACTTCCAAGTGGTCCAATGACCTGGCATTCATTCACACATAAAATGAACCATCTTGGTCAAAGCCTCAGGAGATCCGCTATTACCAAAATGCTGGGAATAAAAATAGTGAATGCTTGAGAGAGAATATCTCCACGTCAACGAGCTCAAATTCACATCAGAACATAACACTAAACACCTAGTTTTTTTTCAGATTTCCGATTTATTGTCAGAGTATATACATGACATCCAATACAACCCTGAGACTCTTTTCCCTGCTGGCCAGGCAGAATGATCACTTATTGGTTTTACAAAAATTGTACACATGTAAACAAATAAACAACTGACTGCAATACAGAGAGGAGAAAAAAAAATCCCAAAGTTTAGAAGTAAGAGTCCCTAAATGGGTTCCTGATTGAGTTTGTTGTTGAGGAGTCTGATGGTGGAGGGGGAGCAGCTGTTCCTGAACCCGGTAGGGTGAGTCTTGTGACACCCAGACCTCTTTTCTGATGGTATTATCGAGAACAGAGCGCGTGTTGGGGGCGGAGTGTGGACCCTTGTTGATTGCTGCTGTGCTCCGACACCAGATGCTCTGTGCTATGAGTATATTCAGCATTTTCTCTTTTTATGTCAAACTAGCTAATAAATTCATTGATATTAGATATTAATTTTCTGCCTATCATAAATTCTCATCAACACCCAGAGATTATAACACTCACTTGCACAATAACAGGGAAAACTTAATCTACCAATACATGCATCTTTGAAATGTTGGTGGACACCAGAGTGCCCAGAGGAAACTCACTTAGTCACAGGAAGAGCATGCAAATTCCACCCAGGTGATAGTCAGGATTAAACTAGAGTCTCTGATGTTGTGAGGCAGTGGTTCTACTCATTGTGCTACTTTACAAATGCAAGGCAAATGCAGTGCAATGCGGCCAGATATGAAGTTAGGTTCTAAGAGAAAATAGATTATTATCCGAATTGTGATAGATTTGGAAAAGTGAAGGGGAAATGAGTCCTGGGTATTTTTGTACTTTTCATGTTTCTTCAGCTGTACACAGATTTACAAAGAGGGAGTGTGCAGGTTTATGTTGAGCGTAGATCTTTTTCCCCTGAGGAAGGATGGTTTTGCCACAGAGGAAATGCAACAAATGTTTACTAGATTTGATTCCTGGAAGGGGAGGGCTAATGTAATTGCAGCATTTAAAAGACATTTGAACAGGTACATGGATAGGAAAGGTTTGGAGGGATATGGACCATATGTAGACATATTGGATGAACTCACAAAGATACCTTTTTTCGCATGAGCAAGTTGGGCTGTGTTTTCATGCTGCATAAAATTATACCAAGACTAAGAAGACAATGTAGGAAGGATGTTCCCAGTAACTGCAGAGTCCAGAACCAAGTGTCACATCCTCATAAGCCCCTTTTCCACTGGCATCCCAGTGTCCCGGGATAGGAAGCCCTTTGTGCCGTTTCCACTGGGCCACCCTTAACTGGGACACAACTCAGCCGCGGGGATTTGGATGTTCTAGCTTCAACTGGAAAAGGGTGACATTTCTGCTGCCCCTTTTCCACTGGTTTTATCTGCTGATGCCGGGGATACAAGTAGGAGTTGCGGCGGTTAATTCCCAGTGTGAAATGACATCATTTGACACCGGCAAGCTGACAGGTTTCTTTTTCCACTGGACCCTGTCCCAGTTAATTCCTGGGACAAGGTGCCAGCAGAAAAGGGGCTAGATTGTGAATTACGCTGTTCAAGAAGGCAAAGAGGTTTTTTTTTCCAGCATGTAGAATTCTCTACCAAAGGCAGTTCCTGTCAAGCTATCAGACATATTCAAGGAGGTAGATAATTTTCTTAATGCTAAAGGGATCGAAGGTTATGAAGAGAAAGCAGGAACAGAATACAGAATGAAATTCATCCAGGAATCAAATTCAATTAAACTATTTATTGTTACATGGGCTGAGATGGAAAAGATTTGTTTAGCATGGTATCCAGGCAAGTCAACCTATCCTTGAGTATAACAAGTAGTGCAAAATAAAGTGTGGAGTATAATGTTCCAGAGGAAAAAAGTTTGGTTAAAAAAATGCAACGGCAGCATCATTTTACGAATAAGTGGTTCCTAACAGTAGGGAAGAAACTGTCCTTGAATCTAAATCAGACCTGAAGAACCAGATGATACTAATCGTGATATTTCCACACAATAATAAGGGTTGGTGGTTAACAAAGCTATTACATTTGAACTGGAATAATTAAATCCAGCAATGGATTATTCAAGGACATAAAAATCAACAAATTATCTGATTCAATGGGACATTACACAATGGAACAAATCAAGATGAAAGAAAGGGGAGAACATCCCTCTCAACTCTTCTTGTAGATTCACTATTGCAGATTTATATCCCTCAAATACATGTCTGAAAACAGATTTACCTCAAAATTCATTCTTGGTGATGCCAGTGACACTGAAATTCATTCCATTGAACTATGAATTTCTCCCAATGAATTTCGGAGGCAGAAGGCAAGCATTGTCTCAACTATGTTGCACAGTTAGCAACAATGATCAAGAATAAAATCCTGGCCATCTGTTGCTCACTCTCATGTTGCTTTTTGCACCAGGTTGCTGCATGAAAATTGACTGTGAATTTTCCAACGGCAGTGACTGTAATCCAAAAACAGATTGTATTTCGTTGATTCGACTGCCACCTGGTACATCCTGAGGTTTCAATGGTACTGTTAGATTCATGTCAATCTTCATGAAGTGAAATTTGTACTGCTCAAATTCATATTAACTAATACAACCAGAAAGTAATTTCGAGCCATTAAACCAAGAAAGAATTTGGAACAAAAGTTCAAGAGATGACAGTTCAGAATTTTTGAACGTTGAACTATGCATTTCTTAGAGCAGCTATTCTCAACAGGGGCCCACGGCACCTCTCGGGGCCAAAGCTCATGCCACATAAATATTGGCAGGGGGATTGGAATCAGAATGTGAATGTGGAGAAAAACACAATGCTGGAAAATTCAGCAGGTCAAACAGTGTACTTTTTAGAGGAAAGATAAAGATACATAACCAATGTTTCAGGCTTGTGCCCTTCATCAAGAAAGGGCTTAAGCTCGAAACGTTGGTTATTTATCTTTATCTTTGCTATATAAAGGGCACTGACCTGCTGAGTTTCTCCAGCATTGTGTTTTTACTTCTACCACTATGTCTGCAGTCGTTCATGTTTTATTTGTGAGCGCAGAAGGTGAAAAGCATGATGCAATGTGTTGTGGTTTATGATGAAGGACAGGCAGGGGAGGAAGAATTACATAGTCAGAGGGTTTGTAAAGGGTCTATTTCAATGCAAGGAGTATGAGGAATAAAGAGATGAACTGTCATGTATCCACACTCAAAGACTAACCAGACGAGAGTTAATTTTGCAATCCATTCCCCGCAAGAGATTGCTGCCGTGGGAAATGCTACTGCCCATCGCTGCATCGATCGGTGTCATGCAAGCCTACAACATGTTCCTCAGGGTGGCCTACAAACATGCCAGCGGCACCAAGTCGAATTGCTGAGTCAACAAGGGAACTCCAGCGCACGCTGCTGAGGGACGACCATCCCATTCAGCACTGTTTGCATGAACTGATTAATTACATGAACTTCGGTGTTCTGATGTGGGCGGAGGGAGGGGTCCATGACAGTGATGCCTGGTGGGGTGGGTGTTTCAGAAACTGATTTTTTTTTCCCTCCCTACTATCTGAGGAACACTAAAGTCCCGACTCTCAGTAAGTCCCCAACAGGGCTGGAGAATGCTGATGCAGACATTTTGATGAACACTGGTTAAACCCGTCAATAGATGGCAGTGAGTGTGCGCAAGAATGGTGCCCAGGTACGCCAGTGTCCACAGGCAGGGGCACAGAAAAGATGGGGGCTTCCTGGACGCTCAATGTGAACACCGGGCCTACCCCTGGCTCTCCATGGGATGGGATGGTTTTGCTTCCCAGGATATGTTGTGCCTTATATCCACCACCTTAATAACCTCAGGTAGCACCCAGGCAAAGTAGAAGGGCAATCACTGAGGCAGAAAGGTTCTGAACGATCACCTTCCCCCAGAATAGCACTGCCTGCCTGCCCGCGAAGTAATCCACATGTCCAGAGTGCTGGAGACACTGGCCAATAAGATGGATGTGGCACTGCAGCATACGGAGGTTGCCCTGAATTGAGTGGCAGCAGAGCTGATGACCACCCACATGGTTATCTCACAGAACCGGATGGCCCTGGACTACCAACTTGCCACTGAAAGTGGTACCCGTGGAGTGATTGGTAAAGAGTGCTGCACTTACATTCCCAACGAATCGGGGAACATCACTCATCTGGCCGAGCATATCCGAGAGTGGGTGGGTAAAATTGAAAAAAAAAGTCAAGGGACCAGTTCCTGCATCACAATTCCTCTTGGGGTAGCTGGTGGCTCTTTGGGGCTCTGGGGAATTGGTGGTCTGTTGCCATTCACTGGGTCTCTACTATCACTCCTGTTTTTGTAAATTTATCCAAAAGCTGTCTGTATTAACGCATGCAGTTCGGCGGGCAGCAACCTCCTTTGAAGAAGACCGCAGAGCCCACCTCACTGACAAAAGACAAAGGAGGAAAAACCCAACATCCAACCCCAACCAACCAATTTTCCCCTGCAACCGTGTCTGCCTGTCCCGCATCGGACTTGTCAGCCACAAACGAGCCTGCAGCTGACGTGGACATTTACCCCTCCATAAATCTTCATCCGCGAAGCCAAGCCAAAGATTGGCGAATGTCACGACTTCCGAGGGGTGAAATGCAGTGTGGATAGTGTTGGGTCATGTAACGTCTGTGTCTAGATTCTGGTGGGGATGTAGATTGCGGAGGGGCATGTATCCTCTCCATCTGGAACTGATCGGAAGTCACCTCACCTGCCAATCAAGGTCAAGCCTTACCCACAGGTCAGCGCACACCTTGTCATTGGCCTATCGATACCTGGACCGGAACCTCCCGCTGATGACACTACAATGCCCACCACATGTGAGCCATCTTCCTCTTCTGGGACAAACTCAAGCTCCACACCAGGTTGGGAACCGTTAGCAATGCTGGAAGATCATTGGTAAGGTGTGTACAGGCAAAGGGTTGGGAGCTGTAGTATTGTGCATCTAGTGTCCCTAGCATAGTTAGTTAA
Organism: Narcine bancroftii; assembly: GCF_036971445.1. NCBI lineage: Eukaryota > Metazoa > Chordata > Chondrichthyes > Torpediniformes > Narcinidae > Narcine > Narcine bancroftii. The sequence continues at coordinate 10,415,712 of NC_091475.1, read as the reverse complement.
GAGCTGTGCCTGCCAGGGATATTAAGGGGTGGCAGGTATTGTATGTGATACCTTGATTGTAAAGCCTTCAACCCATGAACGGTTGCAAGTGTATCATTTAATCCAGCAAATGTGTGTGTGCTTTACCCCTGTTGTAAATAAAACGTCTGTTCAATCAGCTGCGTTCAGACACATTGCCCATGGGCCCCATTGAACCAGATTCACACACATAACAGCCATTAACCATGTCACTTCCTCAAAAAACTCAATGAGAATCATAAGGCATAACCTTTCCCTCACAAAACCATGCAGACTATCCCAGAAAGGACTATACGTCCCTAAATGCTCGCAAATCCAGTCCCTAAGAATCCTGTCCAATAGTTTGCCCACCACCGACATAAGACTCACTTGTCTATAATTCCCAGGATTCTCCCTATTATCTTTTTTTAAACAATGGAACTACATTTGCCATTTGCCAGAGAAGACACAGAGATCATTGTCAATGTCTTTGTATTATATTAGTTTCCCGATAAGAAGTTAAGGTAACTGGCCTAAAGTTTCCTGCCTTTTGCCACATCATTTTTTTTAAAAAAGTAATGTGACATTCACTGTTTTCCAATCCACTGCCCAGAGAATTTTGATAAAATATTACAGACGTTACTACTATTACGTCTGCCATTTCTTTCACTATTCCGGGATGATGCAATCCAACAGGACCAACAGTGGGGGGTGGGGGGGGAAACTCATCTACCATGAGACCCATTAGTTTGTTCAGCAGATTACTGCTAGTAATTGTATTGATGTCCTCACCTCCATCACATCCTATAACATCTGTCTTTGGCAGGTGAGACGTGTAAGGTAGACACAAATTAGTCATTTAAAGCCTCAGTCATTTTCCATGTGACCCAATGTTAATTCCCCCTTCTCATCTTCCAAGAGACCTACACTCATTTTAGCCACCCTTTTCTACTTTACATAAATACAACATCTTTTTCTGGTTTTACACCAGTTCACTTCTGGAATTGATCTCTTTCTTTATTGCTTGCTGAGTGGTTCTTTGCAAGTTTTCCCGATCTTCCAGTTTCCCACTACTCTTAGGCGACTTTGTACGCCCGAGCTTTAATGAGATGCTTTTCTTTATTTCCTGAGTTATCCAGGTTTGGCCCTTACTTTTAACGGAAATATACTTTTGTGGAATACTGTGAAAGATCTCTATGAAGGTCTTCTACTGTTCCTCAGTGATCCCACCACATAGTCTATGTTAGCCAACTTTTCCCTCATCTCTTCATGGTCTCCCTTTTTTTTTTAAGCATAATACATTGGTTTTAGATCAAACCATTGATTCCTCCATTTGAATTAGAAATTCAATCACACTGTGATCCCTCTTTCTGTGGAGATCTTCAATTTGAACTGTCTCATTGCCCAAGATCACATCTATGATACCATGTAGTTTCTGATTCTGAGTCTCGGTAACATGCAGTTCAAGAAAACTGTCATGGATACGTTCTGTGAAGTCCTGAAGAATGCCTCTTAAATGTTAAATCCAATAATAATTCGTCATGGCTAAGGGACTGTTAATTGGGTCATGCAGTTGTCTCACTGAAGCAATTGGGAATACCTATAATGAAGGCCACTTCAAAACTACTTCCTTCAACCAAATTAACTTTTACATTTATTTTCATACCATTGGTAGATTTACCTTGATTTTGCATGTGGGTGAAACACCCTCTTTAAATAAATACCACCATGATGTGTGGGAAGAATGAGAAGTGGAATAATTAAATCACCATGTAGAACTTGTATTTGAAAATGCATAGAAATTAAGATCAAATTATTAAATTTGTAAAGCAAGGGTCACAGTGCAAAATTGGAACTATTTAAGGGACTGAAGGGCGGACCAATTAGGCTCTTTTTTGGCTGAACTTGATAAATTGTGGACTGGAAGGAACTTCCTCAGCTGTTCTGATCTCATGTTTCTTAAATGAGGAAGTGAAAGAACAGAAATAAACTTTAGACATACAAATCCCAGCAAGCATAGTTTTCATGCCTGTCAGAATTGGAAATAACCCATTTTTAAACCCTATTTTATAAATTAGGAATATTCATAAATGTTCCACAAGGAATTATCCTCACATTACCCTCAAAGTTCAGCATGAAAAACATTGTGCAAACATGCCACATAAAGATGTTCCATGCATCAAAGAGTTATTGGACCATGATATTGAAACTTGCAAAGCTATCTTTCTGTGTTTGCAAAAAAGCATTCAGTTTATGTCTGAGTGTGGTCTGTAATGTTGGGGAGCGTGATACAAATCCATGATCTGATTTAAATCTTATTTTGCTGAACTTCATCTCTCCCCAACTATTTTTGCTTCAGCTATTATGCTGTAATTTTATTCATTATCATTTGTTCCGAAGTGCAGGGAAAATCTTTCTTTTGCATAGCAAAGGATTAGCATGCTCCAGTGCAAAAAGAAAGAGTACAGAAGAAGAGAAAGTCCATTTGGAAATAGGAAGTAGTTGTAGGATCCTCTGTCACCCCCACAGCCACCGTAGCCACTGCTACTTGTTCCCAAAGTTCTCACATGCTGAGCAGAGGTGGGAGGCCTGTGGACACAGAAGAGTTCCCACATCCAGCTAGCTACCTGCTTTCCATCGCACTTCTCGATCTCTGGTCCCTCTTCCCCAAAGCCGTAGGTGCCTGCAGCCCCTGCTCTCCATCACACCTCATGGTTATATTTATGCCTCATTTTCTCTTCAGCACCTATTGAAGTAAATCCTCTTCCCAGCTCCTAAATCTCCATTTCTGTCTCTCTCTCTTTCACTTTCCTTTTTCTCCCCTGGCGTCTACTTTCACAAAGCCAAAATCAAATCTCACTTCTCCTCTTATCACATCCAATTAACACCTTTTGTTGGCCTGGACTCCTCCTCCGGCCAGTCCTGTCTTTGTTCTTTGCCTCTTCCCCTCCAATAGATGCTCTGAGTTTCTCCAGCATTTCTACAATCACAGTGATTTTTATGTTTCACTGCATAAATCATATTAAGCCGATCTCAGTCATAGCATGCTGCTTTCTTGGTAAAAGTGGATAAAAATAATCCCCCCTCCCTCCCGCCCCCCCCCCCCCCCCCCGAGGCTCAAGAGGAATACAAGTACTACTGCAGTGCATTTCCCTATTCCTCTCTTCACAGAGGATGTTCACTAGACTCTCAATGATCTCTATGTGCCACCATCACAGATTCTCACACTGTTGCTCCCATCACTTAACTACTTTGCTTAGTAACATTTAGCTTATGACTTAACAACACTTAGTTTATGGCTGAAAATGGCGGCACTGCCAGAGCTGCTTTAACGGCATCACTGCCGCTAGTGCAGACCCACAGTGCTTCTGCAGGGTCCAACGGGCCAGTCCGACTGCCGTCGGCACCGAACAAGCTTTGGACAGCCTGTTAAAGGAGCCAACGGTGGTTTTACTTAATATCCCACCACCGCGGGATCGGTGTTCAAGACGGCGGCGCCTCTGATCTGCAGCTGTCACGAAGGGTTGCAGGTTCCAGGGAAGTGGAGGATTGGCGCAGGGCACCAGGAAATGGGGAGACCACCTCCCCATCTGAGAAGGATAAGCAGAGGAGACAACCCACGGGACGGTGAACAGTGAGGACCCACAGAGGTGGCAGACCGTTGGAGACTTGATGAGAGGAACTCACATAGGCCGCGGGTTGCCGGAGACTGCGGTCAAGGGACTCGCGCCAGGCTATAGACGACTGCTGGAGACTGGCTCTAAACTGGCTGAAGGGATACCAGGAATCAGAACTGGATTGCGAGAGGGTGCCAAGGGCACTGAAGGGTTCCTGATCATACCGGAGGTTCAGATTGGATGTCAGGTTGCCGATGGCTTGGACTTGAGTCTGTGTAGCTGCTGAGGCTATGGAAGTTCTGGAGGTGAATGCATGGACACTCAGTGACTCTAGTTGGTTCTCTTTCTCTGACTGTCAGAGGCGCTTCAGGAAATTTCTGCCCATGGCGAATCTGTCTGCCTTACAGCAGACAAAAGGCAATTTTGCGTAATATGACAACTTTTTATTGCATGACAATAAATCTAGTATTGGAGAGCTGGGAAATTCCGACCACAGCAAGAAGCCAACAAACACATTCCAAAGCTGATCAACTAAAGTAACTTCAACAATAACAGTTACACATGTTTAAAGAATGAAAGGTTTACATGATCTTGTTGAAGGTTGCAGCTAATGAATGACTTTTGAAATGTGGCAAGTTACAAAAGGATGTTGTAACAAGTTACAAATCCTTTCAAGTTGCAAATTTGGTGATAATCATGTAATCTGATGCTGAATCATAAATACTGGCCAAGAAATGAGGGAAAAATCTGTCTCATGGAATAATTCACCTACGTTTCAGGCTTAAGCCCTTCATCAAGGAATGAGCAAAATGTATCTTTCTCTTTGCTATATAATCCACGCATCGAATCCACGCTGCTGAAGATTCAACTGCGCTGGGTAGGTCACGTCTCCAGAATGGAGGACCATCGCCTTCCCAAGATCGTGTTATATGGCGAGCTCTCCACTGGCCATCGTGTCAGAGGTGCACCAAAGAAGAGGTACAAGGACTGCCTAAAGAAATCTCTTGGTGCCTGCCACATTGACCACCGCCAGTGGGCTGATCTCGCCTCAAACCGTGCATCTTGGCTCCTCACAGTTCGGCGGGCAGCAACCTCCTTTGAAGAAGACCGCAGAGCCCACCTCACTGACAAAAGACAAAGGAGGAAAAACCCAGCACCCAACCCCAACCAACCAATTTTCCCCTGCAGCCGCTGCAACCGTGTCTGCCTGTCCCGCATCGGACTTGTCAGCCACAAACGTGCCTGCAGCTGACGTGCACATTTACCCCCTCCATAAATCTTCGTCCGCGAAGCCAAGCCAAAGATAAAGTACACACTACTTTAACCTGTTGAGTTTCTCTAGCATTGTTTTCATTTCAATCACAGCCTCTACAGACATTCCTGTTTAACTTCATGGAATGATTCCCCAGCTGAGAAAGTACAAATGAGAAACTTCAATCCTTCAAGACTGCAGTGAAACATCACCAGTCTGACTCAGCAGCGAGATTCCGGATCGAAGAGAAACAGCTCAAATTTTAGCTAAATAAATATTTTACATTACATCATAGGAACATAGAAAGTAGGAACAGGAGTAGGCCAAAAATGGCCCATCGAGCCTGCTCCGCCATTCAATACGATCATGGCTGATCTAATTTAGGACCTAACTCCACCTACCTGCCTTCTCCCCATATCCCCTAATTCCTCTATCATGTAAAAATTTATCTAACCCAATTTTAAATAGGTTTAATGAGGCAGCCTCAACCACTTCCCTGGTTAGAGAATTCCAAACATTCATTACTCTTTGGGAAAAACTATTTTTCCTCTTCTCTGTCCCAAATCTACTCCCCCGAATCTTGAGACTGTGTCCTCTCGTTTTAGTTTCCCCGGCCAACTCAAAAAACCTTCCTACATCTATCCTATCCATACCTTCATAATCCTATATGTTTCTATAAGATCTCCTCTCATTCTTCTGAACTCGAGCGAATACAATCCTAGACGATTTAATCTTTCATCATAAGTCAACCCCTTCATCCCAGGGATCAACCTAGTAAACCTACTCTGGACCGTCTCCAAAGCCAGTATATCCTTCTTCAAATATGGAGACCAGAACTGGACAGTACTCCAGGTGCGGTCTCACCAGTAAAAGCAACTCCCAGACACAGGTACCTTTATCGTTTCTACCTCACGCACAACAAAACGAGCATCGTCGTCATATTTAATGTAACTAAAAAGTCACATTTACAGAGTTTGAAAGCAATGTCTGAAAACTATTGGAATGCAATTGTGGTTTGAATGGGGCGCAGCAATAAACAGATTGCAACATAGTCGGATGTAAATGTCTTATACAACCCAACCCTAGTTACTACCTGAGAGGAGCATTAATCAATATCCCACACTAATTAGTTTTCACAGAAACTTAGGGATGAGATCAGTTCCTCTACAGTTAAACACAGCACGCAGACGCAAATTTTGTCTGCTACACAAAGCACCGACAAGCATCAAGCATTGAATGAATAGCATGCGCCACAATAATAAATACTGCGGTGCATCTTTTTTCACAAAAAAAAACCCTGTGCAGTTGCAATGAGAGAAAGGGAGGTTCAAGCTGCCAGATTTGAGGCTTCTGTAGATGTGTGTGTGGGCAGCAGAAATCCTCATTCATACCCACCTACAGGAAAGAAACAAAGGGGGGGGGGAAGAGATGGAGCAGAAGTGGGGGGGGGGGAAGATGGAGCAGAAGTGGGGGGGGGAAGATGGAGCAGAAGGAGGGGGAGATGGAGCAGAAGGGGGGGGAGATGGAGCAGAAGGGGGGGAGATAGAGCAGAAGGGGGGGGAGATGGAGCCGAAGGGGGGAAGATGGAGCAGAGGGGAGAGATGGAGCAGAAGGGGGGGAGATGGAGCAGAGGGGGGGGAGATGGTGCAGAAGGGGGGGGGAGATGGAGCAGAAGTGGGGGGAGATGGAGCAGAAGCCAGGGGTGGGGGGAGATGGAGCAGAGGGGGGGGGAGATGGAGCAGAAGGGGGGGGAGATGGAGCAGAAGGGGGGGGAGATGGAGCAGAGGGGGGGGAGATAGAGCAGAAGGGGGGAGATGGAGCAGAAGGGGGGGAGATGGAGCAGAGGGGGGAGATGGAGCAGAAGGGGGGGGAGATGGAGCAGAGGGGGGGAGATGGTGCAGAAGGGGGGGGGAGATGGAGCAGAAGTGGGGGGAGATGGAGCAGAAGGGGGGGGAGATGGTGCAGAAGCCAGGGGTGGGGGGAGATGGTGCAGAAGCCAGGGGTGGGGGAGAGATGGAGCAGAAGGTGGGGGAGATGGAGCAGAAGGGGGGGAGATGGAGCAGAAGGGGGGGGGGGAGATGGAGCAGAAGGGGGGGGGAGATGGAGCAGAAGGGGGAGGGAGATGGAGCAGAAGGGGGGGGGAGATGGAGCAGAAGGGGGGGGGAGATGGAGCAGAAGGGGGGGGGAGATAGAGCAGAAGGGGGGGGAGATGGAGCAGAAGGGGGGGAGAGATGGAGCAGAAGGGGGGAGATGGAGCAGAAGGGGGGGGGGAGATGGAGCAGAAGGGGTGGAGGGGAGATGGTGCAGAAGCGGGCCGTGGAGACAGGAAATCAGAGGGGGTCGTTAACATTAGGTCGGGGGAGACAGAAAAGCCCACGCACGGGAACAGGGGTCGTTGAAGCCGCCCATTGTTTAACATAAGCTCAGAGTAAAATGCGAAGGGAACAGCGAGAGGGAAGAGACGGGCTCTGTTTTTTTTTCTCTCTCTGTCTGTCTCGGGCCGGGGGTGGGGGTCCTGGCGCCCACCCCGGCCCGGCCCTCCACCGAGAGCCCCCCCCCCCCCCCCCCCCCGACCGATTGCCCCGGGGTTAGACCGGGCTCCGTGTCCCGTTCCCCTCCCGGCGGCAGCAAGGAGGAGGGGACGTAGAACCCCCCCCCCCCCCCCCCCACTCCCCTTTCAGACAGCAGCTCCCTGAAAGGACCCCCCCCCCCGACCCCCGGGAGAACTGCACTCACCGGCGGCCCACAGCAAGCCGAACGAGAGGGACGCGCTCCAGCTGCCGCCCGTCATGTTTGTCAGCGCTGGGAAATGTAGCCGACTTCCTCCTTGAGGCGGGGTGATGGGCTGTCTCTCCCATTGAGAGGCGAGCGGCTGAAATCCCACCGCACCAAGTTCCCCCGAGTTTTCAGAACTGAAAGAGGGTGTCAGTTTGTGGGCAATGGGAACTCCCCCAGAGACAGCACATCTTCTCATTGACATGTTATCCTGTAATGATAGGACAGGGTTAGAGTGGAAAGGAAAGCCATGCACAGGGATCACTGGACTGTCTGCAGGTTCTCTTTACTGTATGTTCAAGCAAAGATTGGGTTCATTCTTCTTTCTTTTCTTCTTTGGCTTGGCTTGGCGGATGAAGATTTATGGGGGGGTATGTCCACGTCTGCTGCAGGCTCGTTGGTGGCTGACAAGTCCGATGCGGGACAGGCAGGCACGTTGCAGGGGAAAATTGGTGGGTGTTGGGTTTTTCCTCCTTTGCCTTTTGTCAGTGAGGTGGGCTCGGCGGTCTTCTTCCAAGGAGGTTGCTCCCCGCCGAGCTGCACGGTTGGAGGCCAGATCAGCCCACTGGCGGGGGTCGATGGGGCAGCACCAAGAGATTTCTTGAAGCCGTCCTTGTACCTCTTCTTGGGTGTGCCTCTGTCTCGCTGGCCAGTGGAGAGCTCGCCCTGGACCACGATCTTGGGAAGGCGGTGTGTCCTCCGTTCTGGAGATGTGACCCACCCAGCGCAGTTGGGTCTTCAGCAGCGTGGATTCGATGCTTGCGGGCTCTGCCAGCTCGAGTACTTCGACGTTGGTGATGAAGTCACTCCAATGGATGTTGAGGACGGAGCGGAGACAGCGCTGATGGAAGCGTTCTAGGAGCCGTAGGTGATGCCGGTAGAGGACCCGTGATTTATTACTGTACTGACCATAACCACACCAGCAGTGCGAGTACAATTTAATAAACTAATATGGACACTAAGAGGTCTTGTCTCTCTGCAAGACAAACCTGGAAGGCTGGACGGTAGCTCTGGACTGCTTGATAGACAAGGTCACCAGGTCATCCTAGTGGTGAAATTACATATCCTCACATTTATATCAGGGCTGAATTCAGTTGAGGTCTTCAGTCTCATCTCGGGGTCTTCAAAGCCCTAGACTAGTCTGAAGATTGGGACGAACCAAGGAGTTGAAAAAAATACCAGAGGGAGGTTGATAAACGCCAAGGGCTGGGTCAATTGAGCTTTTGGGGTCCAAATAATTGCAGAGCCTGAGTTTCCCGCTCCTTCAGGGAGCCCGAGTTCCCCGTTCCTGTCCGGGAGCCCGAGGTCCCCACTCCTGCCCGGGAGCCCTAGGTCCCCGCTCCTGCCCGGGAGCCCGAGGTCCCCGCTCCTGTCCGGGAGCCCGAGGTCCCCGCTCCTGCCCGGGAGCCCGAGGTCCCCGCTCCTGCCCCGTGGCGACTTCTTCAACGCAGGCGGCACTGCACCTGATGTTGAGAATGGCGTCGTCATCGCCCACTCCTGCATTTGTGAGGTGTTGAGGAGATCCGGTACGTCACCGAAGACTCTTGAAAAGTTCTACAGGTGGACCGTGGAGAGCCTTCTGGCTGGTCGCATCACTGCCTGGTGTGGAGGCGCCAGATCTCAGGACAAGAACAAACTCCAGAGGGTTGTTAACGTGGCCTGCAACATAACAAGCACCAGATTTCATTGAGGGCATCTACATGAGATGGTGTCTTACAAAAGCAGCCTCTATCCTCAAAGACAAGCACACAGCGGCACAAGGACAGCTTCTTCGCTGCTGCTGTCAGATTCCTGAATAATCAATGAACCAAAGACACTGCCTTACTTTTTGTGCGATTGTTATTTTTTATAGTAATGTTGTAAGAGGGTTATAATATAAATCTTTGCTCTGTGATGCTCCTGCAGAACACCAAATTTCATGATTTGTTTACAACAATAAATTCTGATTCTGATCTTCCCGTCCAGAAGCAAAAGGTTTTTTTTTATTGTTACTGTAATCACTTCCTTGTTGTAAAGCCTTATCTATCTATTTATTTATTTATCCACCTGCCTTGTGGTCTATGAAGGGGTCGATGGTCTAAAAGGTTTGGGAACCCCTGGCTAGTATCACTCATTCTCAATGGGGGCCCACAGCACATTCAAGGAAAAGCCTAGGTTTCATTTCACTTCACTTAACATAATTTTTTAAAAAATATTTTGAATGTAGCCAGCAGGAGTGAAGGACGGAAGAAACCAAAACCTGACTGCTTTGCAGGGAAAAGGAGCCCATAGACTTTGAGCTGAGTCCTAGGTTGGGGGGGGTGGGGTTGGGAGTGGCATGGCCTGAACAAAATTTTAAGAATGGCTGGTCTAGTTAATAACTAGTGCAGCAATTGAGCAAAATGGTAAAGCGCTGTTATTTTTTTGCCCATCTACACTAATTCTATTTGCCCACATTAGGAGTATATCCTTTACCTCATCTATATAAGTGTCTGACTCACTGCCTTTTGAATGTAGTGACTGCATTGATTTCATCACCTCCTACAGGAGCTTAGAGTCAGAGAATATGGAACAGGCTCTTTGGTCCAACTCCTCCAACCTGACCAAGTTGCCATTCTGGGCTAGTATCCCTTTCCTTCATTTAGTTTGTAAAATTCTGAGTCTTTCCTATCCATATATCTGTCCAAATGCCTTTTGAGCCATGAAATTATAGCCTCCTCTGGCTGCTTGTACCAGATAGCAGAGGAAAGGAGACAGGGGGACAAGAGAGAGAGAGAGAGAGAGAGATGGGAGAGGGACCCAATGGGCACTGGAGAAGCTGCTGTTAACACCATCTAGCTTGAGAGTCCCCATCACCTCAGCTTTTTTCACCTCTGCCCTCCCATCCATATTGACTTTTGACCTGTGCACCACCCCCTCCTCTCCTTTCCTCGCCCCACCTTTTGTATCCAGGCACATCTTGCTCATACCTTGATGAATTGCTCAGGCCCAAAACATTGGTTATATCCCTTTGCTTCTTATACAGTGCCCTCCGTAATGTCTGGGACAAAGATACATTTTTCCTTTATTTGCCCTGTGCTCTACAGTTTTAAATTTATAATGAAACAATTCACATGTAATTAAAGTGGACATTCCAGATTTTATTCAAGGTTATTTTTTTCAAGGTTACATTTAGGTTTGAGCAACATTTTGGGCTTGAGTCCTTCATCAATTGATACCTTGATGAAGGGCTCAAGCCCGAAATGTCAGTTATGTAATTTTATGTTTGCTATGAAAAGGATGCTTGTTTGACCTGCTGAGTTTCTCCAGCATTGTGTTTCTACTTCAACTACGCTGTCTGCAGACTTTCGTTTTTTTCTATTACAGAGTATGTGTCGACTGAGATGGTAAAGGCAGAGATCAGAAATAGGAAGGGAGTAATCATTGTGGTGGGAATATTCTATAGGCCCCCAGTAGCCCTCAGGACACCGAGGAACAGATAAACTGGAAAATTTCAAACGAAGCAGAAATTACAGTGTTGTTGTTATGGGAGAATTCAACTTCCCTAATATTGACTGGCACTTCCTGACTACAAGAGGGATAGATGGCACTGAAATTGACAGATGTGTGCAAGAAGGATTCCTGACGCTGAATGTAGACCAGCCAATGAGAGGAGAGGCCAAACTAGATCTAGCACTGGGTAATGCACCTGGTCAGGTGGCGAACCTCTCGGTGGGGGAGCATTTTGATGAGAGAGACCACATTAACACTGAGATTTAGCATAGCTATCGACAAGGATAAAAGCAGACAAAAATGGGAATGTGTTTAATTGGGGAAGGGCCAATTATAATGGGATGAGGCGTGAATTAGCGAGAGTAAATTGGAAATTGATGTTCATGGGAGAAAGCATAGAACTGGAGTGGAGGAGGTTTAGGGACCACTTGCACTGACTTCAAGATAGATCTGTCCCACTGGTAAGATGGTAAGAAAAGGGTTGACAAAGCAGTTGAGGCAACTTGTTAAGAGAAAGTTGGAAGCATTCATTAGATTTAGGAAGCAGGAAACAGGAAGGGCTCATGGGAATTACATGGTAGCCAGGAAAAACTTGAGAAATGACTGAGAGCTTGAGAAGGCAAGTAGGATTAAGGAGAATCCCAAGGCGTTCTATGTGTTTGTAAAGAACAGAAGAATGATGAGAATGAAGGTGAGGCTGCTTAAAATTAAAGGAGGCAACGTGTGCCTGGAGGCAGAGGTGGTTGGGGAGGACCTAAATGCATACTTTCCTTCAGTATTCACAAGAGAAAAGGACCTTGATCAGGATGAAGTTGGAAAAGAACAAGTTTGTGTGCTGGATGAAGTTGAGATTAAGGAAGAGGAAATGTTAGATCTTCAAAACATTAAGATTGATAAGTTTCCAGGACAGGACGTGATATACCCCAGTGGGAAGGGTGGGGGGGGGGGGGAGAGAGGATTCCTATGGATAGGATGGATGAGAGCATTTGGAGAAGTACAGTTTACTCAGTATAGTCAGCCTGGCTTTATGAAGGGAAGGTCATGCCTCTTGAGTCTAATTGAACTTTTTGAGGAGGTAACAAAAGAAATTGATAAAGGTAGTGTGGTCCATATGGATTTCAGTAAGGTATTTGACAAGTTCACATGAGATACACATTCGAAAAGTCATGAGGCATGGGATCCATGGAACCTTAGCTGTGTGGATTAAAAATTGGCTTGCACCTAGTGGACAGAAAGTATACTGTCTGGAGGTCAGTAACTAGTGACATTTCACAGGGATCTGTTCTGAGACCCCTGCACTTCGTGATTTTTATCAATGACCTAGATGAAGAAGCGCAACAACGGGTTAGTATTTTGCGGACGATGTGTAGGTTGGAGAAGTCATGAAGGAGTGGATGGTGCTGAAGGTTGTCGTAGTTTACAAAAAGATATAGACAGGATGGAGTTGAGTGGCAGGTGGCTTTCAATCTGTATAAGTGTGAGGTGATGCATATTGGAAGGTAGAACCAGAAGGCTGAGTACAGGGTTAATAGTCTGATACTTAACAGTGTGGTAGGAACAGAGGGACTTTGAGCTCCAAATCCATACATCTCTCAAGGTTTCCGTGCAGGTTGATAGGATAGTTAAGAAGGCCTATGGGATGTTGGGCTTCGTTAATAGGGGGATTGAGTTCAAGAGTCAGGAGGTCATATTGCAATTCTACAAATATCTGGTGAGTCCACACTTGGAATATAATGTTCAGTTCTGGTCATCTTATTACAGGAATGAATTGGAAGCTATGGAGAAGGTGCAGAAGAGATTTACCAGGGGATATTGTGAATTGAAAAATAAGTATTATGAGGAAAGGAGAGCAGAACTGGGACTTTTCTCTTTGGAGTGAAGAAGGATGAGAGGAGATTTAATAAAGATCTACAAGATTCTGAGAGGCTTAAATAAAGTGGACAGTCAGTGCTTCTTTCCCAGGGCAGGAAAAAAATAACAGGGGCCATCTCTACACAGTGAAGGGAGGGAAGTGTAGGGAGACATCAAGGATATGTTTTTTACAGAAAGTTGTGGGTGCCTGGAATGTCTTGCCAGAGATGTTGGTGGAGGCTGAAACATTAGGGGCGTTTAAGGAAGTCTTGGACATGCATGTGGATGAAAGAAAAATAGAGCATTATGAGGTGGGAAGGGTTTAGTACTTTATAGGTTGGCACAGTATTGAGGGCCTTTACTCTAATACTCTGTGTTCTATGTATAAGAGGGCTTGGCTTGTTTCTTAGTTTATAATCAACTTTGGGGTTTCTAGTTGCGTTTTTTTAACACAAAATATGTCAATGAAAGTTAAATAAGCCAATTTGAGGCTGAAAACTAAGTATAAAACAGTAAGAGACATCGGCCAATCCTTAGGATTACCAAAATCAACTATTTGGAACATCATTAAGAAGAAAGAGAGTACTGGTGAGCTCAGTAATCGCAAAGGGGCTGGAGGGCCATGAAAGCCCCACTGCTTATGACAGAAGATTCTCAACATAATGAAGAAACACTCTTCTGGAGGCAGGAGTGGATATGTCACAGAAGACTTCATGAACAGAAATAGAGAGGCTAAACTGCAAGTTGCAAACCATGAGTTAACCACAGAAAGATGACCAGATTACAGTTTGACAAGAACTACTTATAAGAGCCTGCAAAATTCTGGAAAAAAGGACTTGTGGACAGATGAGACCAAGATTAACCTGTATCAGAGTGATGGCAAGAGCAAAGTGTGGAGGCGTAAAGGAACTGTGCAAGATCGAAAGAGTACCACCTCATCTGTGAAACATGGTGGTGAGGGTGTCTTAGCCTGGGCGTGTATGGCTGCCACAGGGACTGACACACTTATCCTTATTGATGATGTAACTGCTGATGGCGGTAGTAAAATGAATTCTGAGGTACATAGTAACATCTTGTTTGCTCATGTTTGAGCAAATGCCTCCAAACTCATTGGACGGCGCTTCATCCTACAACAAGACAATGATCCCAAACATACTGCTAAAGCAACAAAGGAGTTTTTCAAACCTTAAAACTAGAAAATTCTTGAATGGCCAAGTCAATCTCCTAATCTAAATCCAATTGAGCATGCCTTCCATATACTGAAGAGAAAACTTAAGGGAACAAGCTCCCGAAACAAGCAGGAGCTGAAGACCTCTGCAGTGAAGGCTTGGCTGTGCATCACCAGAGAAGATACTCAGCACTTGATGATGTCTATGAATCACAGATTTCAAGCAGTCATTACATGCAAGGGATATCCAACAAAATACTAAATATGATGACTTTAATATACATACAATTGCTAAACCCCAAGTATTATGGTGCCCTGAAATGTTAGGACTATGTATAAAAAGTACTGTAATTTCTACATGGTCAAACCAAAATGTACACAAGAACCCTTTAATAAAATCTGTAATATGCACTTTAATTGCATGTGAATTGTTTGATTACAAATTTAAAATCATGGAGCACAGGGTCAAATAAAGGAAAAGGGTGTTTTCGTCCCAAGCATTATGCAGGGCATCATAGATGCTGCATGATCTGCTGAGTTTCTCCAGCATCTGCAGAATTTCCTGTTTAACTCAAGCCTATTTACTCTCTCCTCATAACCTCTTAAGTCTTCATATTTGGGTGTGACTTTCTGGTGCATCTTCTCTCTGCACACTCCAGTATAATCACACCTTTTCTATCGTATGGTTACCAGACCTGCACAAAAGGAACAAATAATCTGTTGGAGGATCATAAGACCATAAGGCATGGGAGCAGAAATAGGCTATTCGGTCCATCGCGTCTGCCCCACCATTTAATCATGAGCTGATCCATTTTCCCACTCAGCCCCACTCCCCTTGACCTTTGATACCCTGGTTAATCAAGAATCTATCAATCTCTACCTTAAATGCACCCAATGATGGCCTCCATAACTGGCAGTGGCAACAAATTCGACAGATTTACCACCCTCTGGCTGAAGAAAATCCTCCATATCTCTGTTCCAAGCGGATGCCCTTCAGACGTGAAGTTGTTCCCTCTTGTCGTAGACTCTCCCACCATGGGAAACAACCTTTCCACATCTACTCTACCCATGCCTTTCAACATTCGAAAAGTTTCAAGGAGATTCCCCACCCCCCGCATTCTCCTAAATTCCAACGAATGCAGGCCAAGAGCTGTCAAACTATGACAACTTTTTCATTCCTGGAATCATCCCAGTGAACCTCCTTTTTTTTAAATTTTTTTATTTTTCACACTATAAACCACATTGATCAAGATACATACATTTTCCCTCCTGAACATATACAGTGTCGTTTTCTCCCCCTCCTCCCTCCCTCCCTGCCTCCCCTCCCATTCCAGTGAACCTCCTTTGAAGCCTCTCCAACTTCAGCAGTATCAGTGGGATAAAATGATTTATTATAACTCTTCATCATGTCAGACTTTCGAGTATCACGGTACTTCAATTATTGCCAAAATAATCTTGATAAAGAATCCTGACCCATATCATTGAATGACCATTTCTCTGACCAGCTGAGTCTCTCCAGCTTCTCACTGAATGTCAGAACAGTAAAACTGCAAGTACTATTTCTTATGTTCTTTGCCTGGATCCATGAAGGCACACATCTATATGTGTTGCCATGGATTTGAGTCGTTATCCTTCTGTACATCAAAATTCCTTAGTTCTCTACCATTTACTGAGTATTTCTTGTTCCTATTTGACTTTCCTAATGTTATCATTTGTATTCGTCAGGATTAAATTTCAGGCTCTGTCCATCTTTCCATCTGATCCATGTTAGAGGAAATTTCACCAAGGAGCAGTGTAGATCTATAACTCACTGTCTGCAGTGGAGGCAAAACCTCGCAATACACCAAATAAAAAGGACATCAATGAGCAGCGTAGAGACTAATAGAGAGAGAGCTCAGATGGGGGATTAGTGTAAAGTTGATCTTTGGCCAACTTGAACATGATTGACCAAATGGAGTCCTTCTGTGCAGTTAAATGTTAATGATCCTGTGACACTGTTAAATGCATTGTTTTTAAAAAAATATGAATTATTCAGGTAAAACGTTTCAACTGATCTGTAGCCAACCAGGGGTCGTGAGCTCATTCCTGGACAAAGTGGCGACTCTCTGTCTTCCTTTGGGTGGACAAAGTTAAAGACTTTCATATTTGTTACATTCGAAATGTAGTATTACGTCACCTTTACCTTAGGCAGGCTTCATCATCCACAACACCTTTTTTTGTGTCATCTGTAAATACATTCAAGCCATTAAATCATATCACAACCAGCCAAAGTCACAACACCTGTCTGAGTGCCTCACTTGTGTCACTGGCTGTAAATCAGTAAAACATCCTTTTGCCTGCCTTTATTACCAAGCCAGTTTTGGATTGTATACGTCATAACCTTCTGGACCATGCAGGACCTTGTCAAATTACCTACTGAAGCCCATATAAACAACATATACGACTATTCATTAATCTCCTAAGTAACCTAAAAACAAACAAGAAAGGCATTTTGGAAGAAACAAGTTTACCATGAGGGTGTGGCGATTACTGTAACTGGGTGTTTTTTTTCTATTTACGCATAAGGGAACAGAAAACATTACAGCACGATACAGGCTCTTCGGCCCTCGATATTGTGCCAACCTATATACAGTATGCCTACCAAAAAAATACTAAACCCTACCTCGTAACCCTCTATTTTCCTTTAATCCATGTGGTTATCCAAGACTCTCTTAAATGCCCTGAATGTTTCAGCCTCCTCTACCACCCCAGGCAAGGCATTTCATGCACCCATAACTCTTGGCGTAAAAAAAAACTTACCTCTGACGTCTCCCCTAAACTTTCCTCTCTTCACTTTGTACAGATGCCCTCTGGTGTTTGCTATTTCTGCCCTGGCCAAAAGGCACTGGCTGTCCATCTTATCTATGCCTCTCAGAATCTTGTAGACCTCTATTAAGTCTCCTCTCATCCTTCTTCGCTCCAAAGGAAAAAGTCTTAGATCTGCTAACCTTGCCTCTTAAGCAGTGGTAGACTAACCATTAAGCAGAGTAGGCTGAAGCCTAGGGGCTTGGAAAGTAAGGGGGCCCATTAGATACAAGAGATACAACACCAGGGAAAAGCACATGCCTTGTCGTCACCTGCCTTATATTTGTAACTATGAATCCAATTGTTGTGATAGCATTAATTCCTACAATTGTCTTCTTTGGCTTGGCTTCGCGGACGAAGATTTATGGAGGGGGTAAAAAAGTCCACGTCAGCTGCAGGCTCGTTTGTGGCTGACAAGTCCGATGCGGGACAGGCAGACACGGTTGCAGCGGCTGCAGGGGAAAATTGGTGGGTTGGGGTTGGGTGTTGGGTTTTTCCTCCTTTGCCTTT
Source organism: Narcine bancroftii (assembly GCF_036971445.1). Taxonomy (NCBI): domain Eukaryota; kingdom Metazoa; phylum Chordata; class Chondrichthyes; order Torpediniformes; family Narcinidae; genus Narcine; species Narcine bancroftii. The sequence goes on along the minus strand of NC_091475.1, from coordinate 10,398,227 downwards.
TGTCAGTGAGGTGGGCTCTGCGGTCTTCTTCAAAGGAGGTTGCTGCCCGCCGAACTGTGAGGCGCCAAGATGCACGGTTTGAGGCGAGATCAGCCCACTGGCGGTGGTCAATGTGGCAGGTACCAAGAGATTTCTTTAGGCAGTCCTTGTACCTCTTCTTTGGTGCACCTCTGTCACGGTGGCCAGTGGAGAGTTCGCCATATAACACGATCTTGGGAAGGCGATGGTCCTCCATTCTGGAGACGTGACCCATCCAGCGCAGCTGGATCTTCAGCAGCGTGGACTCGATGTAATCATAAATAATCATAAATAAAATACACAAAATGCTGGAGAAGGTCAGCAGGTCAAACAGCGTCCTTTATATAGCAAAGGTAGAAATACAGAACCGATGTTTTGGGCTTGAGTCCTTCATCAAGGTATGAGAGAATGTCAGCAGACATCCAAACTAAAGGGGAAGGGGTGGCAAAGGCAGGAGATGATAGATGGTTGAGGGGAGGGAGGAGACAGCAGTAATCAGGGGAAGGAGGGGTGGCTGGGTGGGGAAGGGGGGTAGAACTGGAAAGACAGGAAGGGGGGGGAGGGGAGATAAGGCAAGCAAGTTTAGCAGAAAGCAGAGAAATCAATGTAAATGCCAATTGGCTGGAGAGTGCCCAGACGGAAGATAAGGTGTTGTTCCTCCAATCTGCGGGTGGTCTGGGTGGAATAGTGCAAAAGGCCATGGACAGACATGTGGGTCTGTGAGGGTGACTCAGAATTGAAATGGTCGACTACTGGGAGGTTGGTTGCAGACGGAGAGGAGGTACTCAATGAAACGATCCCCCAATCACCAATGCAGAGAACACCACAAAGGGAGCACCCGATGCAGTAAATAAGTGCTGCTGAGGTGCTCAATGAAGCGATCCCTAATCTGCAACCAGCCTCTCTGATGACCAGGTAAGTATAAATCACCCGTACACTTCAGGAAATTTTATTTTCTATTCAAATACAGTTGGACGGGGGTGGGGCATGGGAGTACTGGAAAACTAATGTTAACAAAATTGTTTAATCTAATTTGGCCTTTATGTATCGTGCTTTTTTGAAATTCATAGAAGATAAAATCCACTCAATGTTAATTCAGCGGGTGGGCTACTCGCTTCAATTTCTTGACTTTATCTGGCATTAAGGAAACGGTAACATGGTCATGAATGGTGATGTTCTTAACGTCAACTGACTTAGACAAAGGATCCAGCTTCATATCAAGGGTTCAATTGCTGTTCAGTTTCAAGAGGCAGAAATTTAATGTTCAAATCACGGTTGGATTGAAGATAAAACTGGGGAACAATTGATATTTTAACTTGGACTTGCTCAGTCTCCAGGGGCCCTCTGAATGAATGCAGCCCCTTCCCTCTGTGCTTCCCATTGGCTGGGCTGCTGCAAATCTTACCTTCCATTGGCTCCCTACCCAGTGACGCACACCCGCTGTCAGGCTGCGCCACACGTGGCCTGGGCAGAGCAGTGTGTGGGTAAGGGGGGAGAAGAAGCAGCAGTGGGCACCATCATGATGCCTCCAGTACCACAATGGGGCCGCTGCTGGGCCCTGAAAAATGGCAGTCTGGCCTTAAAGTGTGTTTGCGCTACCGAGGAGGGAGGGAGCGAAGGAGCCAGGTGCGGATCAGATGCATCGAAGATGTGGGAGGGCTGTGGGGTTGGGGGCGCTGCCAGGCCATGGTGGCTGTGGAGTTGTGCTATTCAGCATTTATTGGTCCAGAAGCACTGACGCTAGAGAGCCTGGGGAAGGGGGTTGGCAGGGACAAGGTGGGGGTGGGTGAGGGGAGTAGGTGTTGGTGACTGGGGTGGAGAGAGAATTGGTTCATTGGAAGATTCCTGCAACATTGAGAACTTGACATATTTTTGAGTTTGTAAAGTTATCTAAAAGATAGGTGTCAGATGTTTGGACAGGGGCACAATTTCAGTGTTTGCCATGGGTACTATTTTCATGTAGATACACCAGTGGGTGGGTGGGTATGGCCCGCAAATTCCCCACATGACGCCAACCCTGGGTGATAGGCTAATTTAACTTTATTTCATATTCTGCTTCTATGGTAACTTATGTTGATAATTTGATTTGTGACATATCAACACATTTTGAGGTAACCAGTAAGGGAAGTGTTTCTAATACCTCAGTTATTTTTATTCTCTGTAATTTTTGTAAATTTCTAAGAAGAATTTTCACCAAAAGCCTCCCACTTGTGCTTCCTGGTTGACAATTGTACTAGAACCACAGTGAGCTCTATTCATAGAACCATCAGTATTGTTAAATAGTCAAACTTGAGTTTCCCTTTGGAAATGGTGGTCAACATTCATGAACAAAGAAGGAATTCCAGAGTTTGGGGTTGAATAAGTTGAAGGCAATATCTACCTTTAACCACACGGTGATGTATTTCTTGGAAGGTTAAGCATACAGAAATATGGGGGGGAAGAGATATGAACAATTTTAAACATAAGCCAATGGTGCACATGTTTGAGGAGTGTATTGTGGGTTTTTCAAAGCTTGTCTCTGGCACTGTCAAAGTCCAAAAATTCAGATGCCAGAAATCCAGACCACATGATAATCCAGACTTTTTGAAAACTCAAACTTTCAAAATTTAGTGGGCTTTTGTGTGCATGTTGTGTGCATGCGCCATTGATGGACAATGGCAACAAGTGATCACATTTAATACAGGTGATCTTATCACAAAGAAATTCATTTGAATATACAGTTCTTTTACAATTTTAAACATAATTTCAAGCATTACACTCTTCTGTAGTCAAAAATGTTCTTTATATTTCTGTCGAGTATTGACTTTATTTTTCTTTAAAACTGCTTTATTTGGTATTGTCGGAGAGAGTGACATCACTTTAATGGCATCTGAGCTGCATGTATTAGCTTTTATTTCTCTCATGGTGTGGCAGGCGGATTTGCTCAGATGGAGGAACATTACCCCGTCTAATCGCGCTCAATGGCTACGTGACACCCTGTCATGTTTAAATCTAGAGATTAGATCTTCAATTTCCGATTTGAATTCAAATTTCAAGCCCTGTGGGCACTCTTTTGGAGTTACTTTTATAATCTTTGATTTGTTTTGAAGGTAGAAATGTTGATTAATCGTGTAATTTATCACTCTGGTAAGAAATCTGTCTTCATTTTTTTGCCAAAAAGCTTCTTTCTTGGTAGAGGGTTTAGATTTTCTTTTTCATAATAAAATATCAATACAATATAATCAGTTTGATTAAAGTGTGGGCTTTAATCATATTAAATAATATGATTTTAAGTGTAATGTTGTAGAAGACACACACACATAGTGTCATCAGGTTAAGGTTTTATTAGGGCTCAGGCCCAACTTTTATACTCGCACTGTTCCATCATGGCCCCCCCCCCCCCCCCCCTTGGCTGACGTCACAACAGGCATAACAAAAGCAGGTTTCCCATGTGTGGATTCTTTCCTGTAGAACAATGCCCTTCTTCCCTGCGCGATGTCCCTGTTTGCTGGCTGCGCAGCAAGGCCAGTGCCATTTTGGGGTCCCTGGCCTTTAAGCTGCCCCTTGCCATTCACCCGCCAGTTCGCTTGTTGGGCCCAGTGCCACTGTGCAGGAGGCTGGCCTTTGGTTGCGCTCGCTGCCTGGAGCGCTGCCCTGATTACCACGGCAGTGGGCTGCCACAATTTATCTTTTTGTATTTTTGGATGTGAAATTTCAATGTTAATAAAACTGCTCATGCTGGATTTGTTAATGGATAAATTATCAAAATTTACTTGTTCATCTCTTCTTTTTTCCTCCTTAAATATGAATGACAAAAATACTGCCGGAGAATCCGGAACCGACCTATCTCTGAGCAGTCCAGATTGTAGGACTTCTAATGTAACTCACGCGCTCCTATAGACACAGTATCCAATAAATACAAGTACTTTTTCAAATGAACTTCAAGTACTGCATAGTATGTTACCAGATGTAACTGTGTGCAATTACCCTAAGACATCAAGGCAGGAGGTTATATCTGGTAACATTGAGTCTATTATTGCTGAATTCAGTTCATGTCTTGGACTGCCAGCTGCATTTACTGGATGCTGTGTCCAGGATATTCTATGGTTTATTTAGATTTCATCAAGATACATGATCCAGATACAGTAAGATACGATAAAAGAACAGTGAATGAGTACTAGCCGTATTCATACTGCAGTCGAGCGGAGACCATACTTTGTCCCAGGCTTTTCACACCGTGGTCCAAATTCCCAGAAATTTGCCCTCCTCAGCAATTTTGGGGGATGGGGGTAGTACCACCCCCCCCCCACCCCCCCACCAGATGACATGTTATGCACTCACAGGAGTAAGAATAAGTTCACCCCCTGTCCGTCGGTTGCTCGCTAGCCTGCTCGCTAGCTCCATTTCCCCACTACCCCACCACTTCCGCCCCCAACAGCTGCCAGCCCATGCCCCCCACCCTCCACCTCCCCTGCGCTTCAGCACATCGAGAAGGTGACACAATGCTGGATGAATGACTGACTTTGTTTCCCATAATGCGGACTCGAAGGGGTGACATGGCCTGTTTCCACTCTGTAAACGGTTATATGGTTACAATCCTTCACGCAACTAGAACCGATCAGGGAAATTCAGGGAAATTATGGCCATTATTCATCTCCACATTGTGCTGCTGTTGCAATGTGCCAAAGAAGCCTGCTGTTTCAGGAGGTAGGTACCTTTTAATTTAAATCGTCTTTGTAATGCAGCACGCAAGCACTGACGTCACGAGGCTTCCCCTGCTTAGACATTTGCCTTTTCACAGGGAGAGGGTGGTTCGGGAAAATATCCTGGGGCTGCAGCCCTATCTATGAGGTAAGGCCTTGGACCTATTTAAAATTGCTCAGCTGACCTTTTCACACTGCAGGTTGATGAGAGGGTTCCTGGGAAAATTTCCCAAGAATCTTCATTTTACACTCTGGTGTGAAAAAGCCTAGTGGTAATAGAACAACACATGTTGGGATTGGAGAAACCACTTTAGGTGAGGCTTAAGTCATGTGGAAGAGGAGGAGTCACGTGATGGAGTAGTGGCCAGTAGGAGAATACCAGCCCTCTCCAGAAAAGAAGAAATAAAGTGAAGAAAATACGAAGTTCAAGAAACACAAAACATAACAAATAAAAGATAAAGTTGGGGAGAAAAGAAAGAAAATGGCACCCAAGAAGGAAAAAGAAAAAACAATGGGGGAAAAAAAGAAGAAAAGATGCCAGAAGAGAAAGGAGAAGGGCTTACCTGCATGAAGAAACAGTGAGCCGTCGTGGAGAAACGAGCCCGTTCCCCAAGGTTGGTGACGACCCCGCAGTCGCAACCTCCTGACCGCTGGACTTCAAAAATGGCTCTCTGAGTGAAACAAAAGTGCACAACTGCTCATGCACGAGGAGTCGCGCATGTGCAGTGCGCTCACTAAGGAAAAAGAGAAGACTGACGGGAGGGGGGGCCAGCTGAGGAGCGAGCAAACATAGCGTGACCAGATGAGGGATGCTTGACACCGGGGCTCTCAGCTGGAAGAAGAGGAAAGGGACAGGAAAGGGAAAGATAGGAAAGAAGAGCAGCAACAGGAGGCCCAACAGATGACTAGCCCAGAAGAAGAGGACCAACAGCAAGAAGCCAAGCAAGAAGAAGCCCAACAAAGTGAGGCAAGCAACTCAACAAGAAAGTCAGAAGAGACACAGATACAACGAAGAGAAGTAGAAGAGTGGTTACATTTGTTTGTTTTTGTTGCTTACTTAACATAAACATAACATAACAATTACAGCACGGAAACAGGCCATTAGGCCCTTCTAGTCCGCACCGAACCAAACACCCCTCTCTAGTCCCACCTCCCTACACAATGCCCATAACCCTCTATCTTCTTCTCATCCATATACCTGTCCAACCTTTTCTTAAATAATACAATTGACTCCGCCGCCACTATTTCTCCCGGAAGCTCATTCCACACGGCTACCACTCTCTGAGTAAAGAAGTTCCCCCTCATGTTACCTCTAAACCTCTGCCCCTTAATTCTTAACTCATGTCCTCTTGTTTTAATCTTTCCTCCTCTTAACGGAAATAGTCTATCCACATCCACTCTGTCTATCCCTTTCATAATCTTAAATACTTCTATCAAATCCCCTCTCAACCTTCTACGCTCCAAAGAATAAAGACCTAATCTGTCCAATCTCTCCCTATACTCTAGATGCTTAAACCCAGGTAACATTCTGGTAAACCTTCTCTGCACTCTCTCCACTCTGTTTATATCCTTCCTATAATTAGGCGACCAGAACTGCACACAGAACTCCAAATTAGGCCGCACCAATGTCTTATACAATCTCAACATCACCTCCCAACTCCTATATTCCATGCAATGATTGATAAAGGCCAGCATACTAAAAGCCTTCTTCACCACCCTATTCACGTGAGTTTCTACCTTCAGGGAACGATGTACCGTTACTCCTAAATCTTTCTGCTCTTCTGTATTCATCAATGCTCTCCCATTTACCACGTATGTCCTGTTCTGATTCTTCTTAACAAAATGAAGCACCTCACACTTATCAGCATTAAATTCCATCTGCCATTTTTCAGCCCACTTTTCTAAGCAGCCCAAATCCCTCTGCAATCCTTGAAAACCTTCTTCATTATCCACTATTCCACCTATCTTAGTATCGTCTGCATATTTACTAATCCAATTCACCACCCCATCATCTAGATCATTAATGTATATAACGAACAACAATGGGCCCAATACAGATCCTTGAGGCACACCACTGGTCACCGGCCTCCAACCTGACAGACAATTATCCACTACCACTCTCTGGCCTCTCCCTTTCAGCAATGTTCAATCCATTTGACTATCTCAAAATTTATACCTAAAGACTGCACCTTCCTAACTAACCTTCCATGTGGTACCTTATCGAAGGCCTTACTGAAGTCCATATAGACAACATCCACTGCGCTACCCTCATCCACATTCCTAGTCACCTCTTCAAAAAATTCAATCAGATTGGTCAAACATGACCTTCCTCCCACAAATCCATGTTGAGTGCTCCTGATCAGACCCTGTCTATCCAGATATTTATAAGTACTATCTCTAAGAATTTTCTCCATTAATTTACCTACCACAGACGTCAAACTTACAGGCCAATAGTTGCCAGGCTTCCTCCTTGAACCCTTTTTAAATAGCAGAACCACATGCGCAATGTGGCAATCCTCCGGCACTATCCCCATATCTAATGACATTTGGAAAATTACCGCCAGACTTCTCTCAATGTCCTGGGGAAGATCCCGTCTGGTCCCAGAGACTTATCCACCTTTATATTCTTCAAAAGCCCTAAAACTACATCTTTTGTAATCTCTATATTCCCTATATTTACCCAATTTGCTTTTTTTAATCTCACATCTCCCAATATCCTTCTCCTTAGTGAATACCGAAGAAAAGAAACTGTTCAATATCTCCCCCATTTCTCTAGGCTCCACACACAGTTTTCCGCTCTGATTTCAGAGAGAGATTTGTTGCTCATTGAACACCCACAACTAATTCCTTCTGATCAGCCACTTCAATGTCTTGCCAAAGAAACTTGCCCCATCAGGGTTCTCCAGGTGATAACCTCTTTCTTTCAGGTCATCACAGAGTTCCTTTTTGTTTCCCTTATTTCAAGTGAAACATTATACAGCTAGTCCTCTCCTCTTGTATGGACCACAAGGGCTTTTAACAGGCTGAACTAAGAACACACAACCCGTCTTCAAAATGGGGTTTTTCCACAAGCTTGTCAGCTTGTCCTGTTCCAGTCCCAGCTGCTGCTGCTGAACTGTAGAACTGAATTTTCTCTCCCTCAGAGAAAACCACATGACCCTCTTAGAAAAGCCAACTGCACTCAGTCAGACTGCAGCTCCGCACCTAATCTTCTGAGTTCGTTCATCTGTTGCTTTCCAAAACAATAATCAATTACTCCACAGCATGTCCAATTGTGAAGTCCTTATATGGATTCTTCAAAGTTTTTGCCAAGACACTTGGAGCCTGGACTTGAGCAGAGCTCTGTCATTTTAAATGACATCTGTTTTAAAGTGTTTGTATGTGACTGACACTAAAAAACCCTGCTACAATTTATCTCCTTTAAAACATATCTCTATATAATATAACATAATCTGTCACACATTTTGGTTTAAGATTGAAGGGGGAAAATTATAAAGGGAACATGAGGGGAAATTTCTTTACGCAAAGGGTGGTGGGGGTGTGGAATGAGCTTCCGGCAGACGTGGTCGAGGTGGGATCATTGGTTACATTTAAGGAAAGACTGGATCGTTACTTGGAGAGGAGAGGACTGGAGGGGTATGGACCGGGTGCTGGTCAGTGGGACTAGGAGGGTGGGGATTTGTTACGGCATGGACTAGTAGGGCCGAACTGGCCTGTTCTGTGCTGTATGTGGTTATATGGTAATTTCAGTGGAATTGCCTTTGTTTTTCCAGGGTAGACAAGGCTACAAGGTTGCAGCAGGCTAGATTGAGATAAATTCAAGTGATCTGCTGCCTCATTTGGAAAGGATAGTTGGGTCCCTGGATGGTGGGAGGGGAAAAACTAAAGGAAGGTGCTGTGTTTCTTGTGATGCACGTCAAAGTGCCATGGAAAAGGGAGTGATAAAGCAGACAAGGGAGGTGTTTGAAATTTTGCTTGTGTGAATGTTCTGCATGTCATTTAATAAAAAGAATGTGTAATAGTACATGGAATTTGCATTCATATGCTGCAAGGCAGATAGATTCGCCATCAGCAGAAATTGCCTGAAGCACCTCTTACAGTCAGGGAAAGAGAAGCAAAGCCAAGATTCCCCCCCCCCCCCCCCCCCACCCCACCCCACCCCCCAGAGTCACCAGGGGTCTGTGGATTCACGTCTAGTGCTGCTGCAGCCAGATCCTAACTTCCAACATAATCAGGAAACCTTCAGCACCATCTCGCATCCCAGTTCCAATACCTGGTACCCTGTCAGCCAATATCGCGCCAGTCTCCAGCAGTCCACCGCCTGGTGTGCACCCTCAAACACAGTCGCCAGCAGCCCGCAACCTGCACAGTCGCAGATTCCTCTCTGGTCCACCACTGTGCTCACCATCCCATGGGTCATCCTCTCTGCTTCTCCTTCTTAAACGGGGTTGTTCTCCGCATTTTCTGGTGCCCTGTGCCAACCTTCTGTTTCCCCAGAATCTGCAACCCCTCCTGGCACCGCCGTCTGGATGACGCCGCTGCTTTCATGGGTGACGTAACCATCTGCTGCAAATATGAACAGATCAATATTAGCTTGGGTGAGGCAAAGATACTAAGGACCTTTGATAACATACAGCACCTAATAGCCTGAATATGCCTGAGATTGTCTGATCTTGGAAGCTAAGCAGGTTCAGGACTGGTCAGTACTTGGAGGGGAGACTGCCTAGGAACACCAGGAGCTGTAGGTTTTTGGGAGGGGCGGTGGACAAAGTGGCAACTCTGTCTTCCTTACGGGAGATAAAAGTTAAAGAATTTAATGCATGTTACATTCTAAATGAGGTAGTATTGCATGAAAATAATGGAACCTTTATCTTTATTTCACTGGGAGGTGTGGGAGGAGAAGAAAACATTACAAGTCGTTTTATTTACATCTTGTATTTGATCTCATACCTCGACTATGCCTTGGTCACAAACATCAAGTCTTTCGCTCGTTTCAAGCTTAAAAGCTCCATAATCAACCATCTGTTGGGTATTAATGTCCACCAAAGTATTAAGCTTCGTATTGGCTTGAACTAAAGCCTTACCTATTTCTTTTATTGTAGAGGATAACTTAGATTCAAGATTCTTAATAAGCATATCAACTGGAATAGATTCAGGCAAAATAGAATCCTGCTGTTTCTGTGTCGCCAAAGGGTCTTCTATTTCCTTCCCTTGGTTTAACTGCTTTTCTTACAGTATGACTGCCTGTGGAAACCCCTGCCACAACCTCCGCAGCAGTATCTGGAGGCTGATGGCCAGGGTTATCCTTAACCCATATTACATCAAGAGCCTTCATTACATCGATGTCTGTTGAAGTCTTCATTACTGGTGGTGCATTTCGCAGCGCCACCGCTACATCAATCGGTAGACGTCTTTTCAGAGTCGGGTCTTCAACTGGCAGCGTCCCAGCTGTTCTAGCTGTCAAAGATTCACTGACAGCGCTCACAGCGGGCGTTGATTCACGCACACGCGCCCTGCTAGCCCTTTGTTCCAAGGGCTGCCGGGCGCCATCTTTAAAGAGCCCTACCGACAAAGAGCGGAGATCCGTTGCCGAATCTTGTACCTCTCTTCCTGGATCCATTCCACGCTGAGTCCTGGCTTCTTGTATACAAGTAGGCTCAGATAACCTCGGGAAATGCAGTTTCTTAACAACCTGTTGCCATTTTTTTTTACTTCTTTTCAGCAGTTGTACCATTAGAAACTGATTCAACATCTCTAACTATTTCTAGGCTTTTAAAAAGTTTTAACGGGCACTTATAGACAAAACAATAACAAAGAGTCAGGAGAGAAGTGGAAGGCACGTCTGTTCCTTACGCCATCTTGCCACGCCCCCAACATTACAAGTCAAAATCATCCTGATTAAGAAATCACAGGTTTTGTATTTGGGGAACTAACTATTGGCATGTGCAGGAAGTTACAGTTCTCGGTGCTTGATGTGAGTTGCACACAGAGAGAAATGGCAACTGAAGCAAGTCTTGCATTTGTTTCTTCAGCCTGACAGAATACAGTATTTTCAATTGGGAATGGGGATTTCGGGGGGGGGGGGGCAAGGGATTAATGAATTCAGTAAACAAAAAGGAAACTGGAGGCCCTTACTGGGTCAAGCAGCGTCCATGGAGAGAAATGATCAGTTGGGGCAGATGGAGTGGCCATTTCTCTCTGTGGATTCTGCCTGACCCATTGAGTCTTGCTGCTTTTCTTTCCACTCTCAAGATTCCAGCGTCAGCAGGAAAGAAATGGCGGAAAAATGAACCAGGATAACAGGAGTGGCTTTCACGGGCGTCCCGAAGCCCTTTCTATTAGGTCATTTCACGGAAATAAGCAACAAATTGACCAAATCTCATTTATAAAAATAGGACTGGTGGTAGCGAAAAAATGTATCGCTATCACTTGTGTGTGGTCATTGACCGAGCTACCCAGTGAATTGGGTAACACTGATAAATTACAGCCTCAAGGTAAATATTTTCTTGCTTGTTCCAGTTTTTACAATTTGTGTATCTATAATTGGTTAATTTGGCAATGATAAATGAAAACTTCCTGTCTCCATGTTTGTCATTCGTGTTCACTCTAAGCATCTTTAGCCATTAATATCAATTTTTAGTATGTTTCAAAGTGCTGGAACTGCACATAAATAGCAACAAAGGACCTCAAGGTTTTTATTTGCATTCAGCTCAAAGGAAGGGTTTCATGCATAAACAAATAATATTCACAGAGTAATTGGCTGAAGATGATTTTTTGCTGTGTCAATCAACCAATCAAAAGGATCTCTCAATGGCCATGGGAGAGCAAATGGTTTCAGGTCTCACTCTTTACTTTCAACCACATTCATTAATGTGACAGGGACTTTCCCCCTGTGAAGGGGCCCAGCAAGGGGCTCTGAGACTGAAGAACATCCAGGCAGGGGGCTGTTGGTGACTCGAGGCCAGGAACCCACATTGGCTGGTGACTGAGCTCAAGGGACTCACACCCAGGTGCGGACTGTTGGAGACTGGCTGAAGGGGTGCCAGGTATCGGAACGGAGATGGATTAGGGTACCGAGGGTGCTGGGAACTTCCTGTTCATGTCAGAGGTGCGTGCATCTGGAGCTTGGTTTGCTGATGGTTTGGATTTGAAGGCTGTGTGGCCACGGAGTCTGCAGGAGTGCTGAAGGTGAATCCATGGACATTCAGTGACTCGGGGAGGCAGTGGGAGGGGGGACCTCTCATTTGCTTCTCTTTCACTGACTTTAAGGGGTGTTTGGGTATTACTGCTGATAGTGAATCTTACAGTAGATTAAAGAGATTTCATGTAATATCACATTTTCTGTTTTATTACATGACAATAAAATAATCTTGAAATCAGATTTAGGCTAGTACTCTACCTTCATGAATCTGGAATGCTAACTCTCTTTCTCTCTCTTTAGCTACAGAAAATTCCCTACCTGCTGAGAATTTCCAGCAATTTCCGCTCATCTTTCAGATTCACAGAGTTGGCCCGGTATTTTTCCTGTCACTTTGTTCTGCGATTAATTAACAGTAATGGTTTCTGGTTTTCTGCCAACAAACTGATGGAGGCAGGAGGATGTCAGCCAAGTGATTCATGATCATTTCAAGGCAAGAACTTACCCAATATTTTAGGTATGGACCCATTCTGTTGAAAGGTTTCCAAAAGAAATGAACAGATTTCCAAAGGCATTTCTCTCATTTCCTATATTTAGCTTTCATTTTTTTTCATAAATTCTAGGATTTCTTTTCACTTTATGCTAAAGTTATCTTTGTTTTTCTCTTCACACATTTTAACCTCTTTCAGTGGCAGCATGACCCAAATGCATCTAGAACAAATATAGCAAATATAGGCCCATTAACTCATCAAATCCATGCTAACTATCCAGCAACCATTTCAATGAACCCATCTTATTATCCCCAAATCCTCTCCCCATATACACACACACCAATTTATATTAGCCATTGATCTTTGGAATGTGGGAGGAAACTGGAGCCCTTGGGGAAACCCATACTGGAACGTAGATGGCTGGCAATGTCACTTGCTACAAAAAATATTGATCTTTTGGTTACTTGGTACTAATGATCTTGCTAGCCTTTTGTAAATGTTTCCTTTTTTTTAGTTGTCAACTTTGTTCACTTTTCCTTTCAGACCTTTAAAGTATTTTATTCTTTAGCAACTTCTAAACAGACCAAGTTCAACTTGGCTGGCGAAGGCCTTTGGTTTAGGACAGGTTTTTCAATAGCTAACACCCTGATAATGAGCATGTTCCAGCCTGATCATATATATTTCCAGATGGGAGTCAAAGGAGGAGATGGGGTGGGGGGGGCTCTAACATTTAAAATTATTGCTGGCTACAGTTGAAGAGGAAGTCAGAAAATGCAAGGTTTTTTTTAAATCTGAGAAGACCAGCAGGTATTAATAGGGGGATTACAAGTGTGTGAGTCTAATGTTGATATTAAGGAAGTTAAGGGGGGAGAAAAAAATCTGTTGGGCAGAATAATCTATTTTGAAGAGGTAGGAGCTAATCAAAGATAGCCAACTTTGTTTGGAATAGATCCTGTCGAACCAATTTGCTTGAATTGAAGAGAAAATGGAGTTTTGAGTATCACTAAAATGTAGCAGATCAAAGATGGGGAGCAAAAGGATAACCTTAAATACAGCACGGCAATGCAGTCAATACTGCAAAAGCACTTTCAACTCTGCATTAACTCTTATTACACACTCTCCTGATTTTATCTTTTCTCTCATTCTCACAACTTCTTCTTTCAGCCACAGAATAAACAATATTATGCCTTTAAGGCATCTGATGCCACATGTTCCTTGCAAGATTAGAAATAAATAATGGCACAAGGGATTTATGGTAACCTTTTGGGGAACTGTGATTTGACCTAAAACTGTACTCACATTGAATATTTTGAACCTGACATTATTTTGTGGTTTTCTTTGGCCAATGCACACTCAACATCAATTTCTATCAGCTTATGAATATCAGAAAATAAAGCAGAGTTGATAATTATGAGATTTGGGCACTTACTAACACTGAATTTGAGTCCACAGTTTTTAATCTGGATTCTTTCTGTTCACTATGTGCTAATGCATGGAAGGTGGATTGGAAGGGTTTAGAACACGAGCATCAATAAGTCATTTGGCCCGTCGATCCTGCTCTGCCACTCAATAAGATCATCTGATGATAGGCTCATCTCCACCTACCTGCCCTTTCCCCACTGTGGTGGAACCACTGTGTAACTGTTAGTACTGTCTAATATAAAAGTATTATATGGGCTGGCCCGCCCCTGTAACTCCTCCCAAGAATTCCCATAAAGGTGGTTACACCCAAAACCTGTCTTGGAACTGGGCCAGCAACATGTGAGATTTGTCTGCAGTTTATGGTGATTAAAGCCTATTAATCACGACTTCTAATCTGATGCGAGTCATTGATAGTGTATCACCCATATCCCTTACTTCCCTACTATGTAAAAAATCAGTCCAACCTTGTCTTAAATATATTTACTGAGGAAGCCTCCCCAGCTTCAATGGACAGTGAATTCCACAGATTCACCAACCATTGGGAAAAGCTGTTCCTCCTCGTTGCCATTCTAAATCTACTACCCTGAATCCTGAGGCTATGTCCCGGTGAGTATAATCTCTCCTCAGGCTAACCCCCTCATCTCTGCAATCAACCTGGTGAAGCTCTTCCACGCCACCTCCAAAGCCAGTACATCCTTTCTCAAAGATATTGATCAAATGCAGGCAAATGGGATTAGAATACCAACTGGGACAGTATGGGCCATAGGGCCATGTTGTTTGACTCCATGACTCTATCCCAGAGCCATGTAGTTATGGCAGCACATATAAACTACTTTCCTGTAGAAGTAGGTTTTCAGACATCTTTTTAGTCTGTGGTTTCTTTGCAGGTATAAGGGATCTCCCACCCTGATACAGGAAACACGACTTGAGTAGATCACCTTTAATCCACTTAAAGCATATTACTCTCCCTTTGGCCATGTGGATTTCCATCAACTGGTCCCATATTGGGATTCATGTTCCAACAGGTTTCACTCTCTGTCTTTAACTATGTTACTGCAAACTTGTGATGTTATAACATCATCATGGTAAACACAATGTCGCGGCTGCAGTATGAAGCCCTAAAAGTATTACATCTAAATGTTTATATGTTTGGAGACTAATTTAGAAAAAGAAAGTATTTGTAATATTCCAGATATGAAAGAAATATAATCCAAAATACTCATATGGACACTCACTTAAACTATTTCTTTTGCTCTCAGGCCCCCTCCCTTCTAGCCTATTGCTTAATACACTTTTGCTCAGAAGACATTCTTAACAGGATGGTTCTACAGAGGTTCTCATGGTTGGAGTGATCAGAATCCCAAGGGCCAGGCATTCAGAAAAAAGATAAGAATTTTCTCACTAAAGAGAGGTTCAAACCCCTCCTTCTACCACTGCCTCCTCTGAGCAGGGCTGTGGAAGGTCAGTCACTGAGCATATTCAAGAAACAAACATTTTTTTAAGACTTTAAAAGGAATCGGGTGTTCTAAAGTAAATGCAGGGAAGTTGAAGGTCAGTTAAAGAAATTGACCATGATTTAATTTAATGGCGCAAACAGGAGAGGCTGTATGGCCTACTCCCATTCTAACACACTTGGAACATTAACTGGCCTGTTCCTCAAACCTCAATCCCTTGGGCAGACTTTTCCCCCAGTCTTACCTGACCTGCCCTCTCGACAGGAGAAACCTGTGAAACAGGAGTGCTCAAGGTGCACTGATCCAAATCTAGACATGTTTTTTTCTGCTGTTTAAAGAAAAATTGCAAGGTGTGGAATTTTTAAAAATTCCCTCATTCTCTTTTTTTTAAAATGATTTTCAGAAGTTAATTTTAGGTCATCCAGCAAAACATCACGAAGAAAACAAAACTATTTTAGTAATTGATCAAACATGAAATTTAGCACATAAACAGTGTTTTATAATGCAGCATTTCCCATGACAGTTAAAGCTTCATCAATAATGCACACACATTTCTGGCTTTGTGAACCAGGTTAATGGGAACATCCTCCACATGGTGGCACAACCCAGAATGGTGTTAGGGCCCAATGACAGCCTTAGTTTGAAGCCAAATCTGAAATGTATTTCACCCCACCCCCAACTCCACAATGTTTTGAAATTTGGATGGAACATAATATTCAAGTCTGTAACCCACAGAAATTAAATAAATTAAATACAAACCTTTCAGATTGGTGTTTTAGATGCGGCGAGGAGGTAGGAACTTTTTTTTTCATATCCAACTTGGTTATGCTCTGAAATAAGACAATTTTGGGTAGATTTAGTAAACTTCTTTTTAACCCAAATTACAGGAACTCAATTTCCACAAAACCCAGAATTATTTTCATTTAAGATCATTACAGGAATAAGACCCAAATTGAAACTGTCCAAATATCAAATAGAATTTGTTATAATTGCACTGGCAGTGGCCAGAAAATGTATATCTGTTGCATGGAAGTCTGATTCATATTACGTTGTGCACATTGGAATGCAGAGATATATAGTTTTTACCTACAACTTAAGAAATAAGAATAACATATTTTTACAAATTTGGCAACCATATTTACAAAGCTCAGGTGTAAATCTTTAGACTTGTTCTTCCCAACCATTGAGACCAGTGTTGAAAATTAAATAGAACATGAATTTATGATCCATGGTGTGTGCGGTGCTTTTCAGCAATCGGTTTTCTTTTTTTTCTTTCTTTGCCATCTTATCTTTTTCTTGCTTTTCCAGACATTCATTCATTCATTTCTCTCTCTTTTTTACTTTGGGGTCTTTTTGGGAGGTGGAGGTTGTGGGTTAATACCATCATGAAGTAAATATTGGACAATAAATCTGAAATCTGCCTACTTTTGGCCCATATTCCTCTGAACCTTTCCTTTTCAGATGTGTCCAATGACCTGTTCTTGTAATATGACGATAACACAAACCTTGGGTGAAGATGGGAGCAAATATTCAGCCAATGGAGTGAGTGTCTTGGTCGTGCTTTGCTCGTAACAGCTGTTTGAATAAAGTTGTGTGAAACAGCACTGGCGTCGCCCAGGGATGAAGAACTGGTTGATGCTTTTTGACGTTGGGGTGACTCTCTTAAAAGTGTTTCCTTATCCCTGCTTAGTAAAAATCTTTACTTAGCATATTTAGCTGTAAACTTGGGAGAGGGGGGTTGAGCCATGGATAGTGTAGTGGTTAGCGCAACACCGTTATAGCACCAGCAACTGGGGTTCAAATTTAAATTTACCTGAATTACCTGATTAAAGTCAACTTTACACAATCAAGGATCACAATAGTGATTTTTTTTTCAAATTGCATTTCAATTTGCACTGTCTTGTTTTTTAAAATTATTTATTCTTCATGCTGATCCATTAGTTTGGTACTGTAAGAGTGAGTCTCAAGCAACTAGAAAACCCACTTATCCGGCATCTACCAATCCACTTAGGTGCCAGATAGCAGGGGTTTTACTGTAACTACCTTGATTACACCAAGTCTTGATTCATCCACTAGCATTTAGAAATGCTAATGCTCAAATTATTTCTGGCGTAAAACCTATGATAGTTTTGTTGAATAATACATGACTGAGGTTGGTCAAATCATGGCAGTGGCTGATCTGGATTACTGTAATCCAGAGTTTTCATACCTATGGGTAATTTAGTGGGTCCAAACCCGTAATTGCACAGTGATAAACATTCCAGCCAGGCAGGGCGAGTTAAAATCAACTGGGCTCTGACTCTTGGGGGAGGACGTGTCAGAGCCCGGCTGAGTTAACGCGTTACTCCTACTGTGGTCAACTCGAATTACCAGGGTCCGTTAGTGCTTGTGTCAGTCTGTCAGAGCCCAGCCGAGTTAACTCGTTACTCCTACTGTGGCAGTGTGAATGGTCAATTCGAATTACCAGGGTCCGTTAGTGCTTGCGTCAGTCTGTCAGAGCCCGGCCGAGTTAACTCGTTACTCCAACTGTGGCAGTGTGAATGGTCTACTCGAATTGCCAGGTACCGTTAGTGCTTGTGTGCTTGCGTCAGTCTGTCAGAGCGCGGCTGGCAGGGCTGTTAGCGCGTACCTGTGCTTTAAATCGTCACAAGATTACTTTTAATACCTAATACAATGTAATGCTATGTAAATAGATGTTATACTCTTTATTGTTTAAAGAATAATGGCAAGCTGGTCTGTGGGTTTGTCCTAAGTTTGAACAGTCTGAAGCCTATTGCAGTAGATTTTTCCACAGTCTTTTATACATTGAGCGTGTATGTTTTATTCCTGCTACGATTTTACTGCTCTGTGTTTGTAATACATCACTTGTGATGTCACTGCTGAGGTGGGGACCCCCCTCCCTTTAAAATCAATGAACTGGGTAAATCATGGTGCAGTATGCCCGGTAAGTTTACCCGCTTCCTAGGAGGGTTGGCAGTGTGAAAGGGGGTTTAGATAGTGACTTGCTGGGCAAATCAAAGCAAAAATATGTATTTTATTTGGTAACTGGAATAGTTTGGTATGTTTTCTTTCTTTTGTGGCACAGAAAAAAAATTGCAGAATTTCACAAAGTCGTATTTTTGCAAAATAAATCAAGTGTAACTTAATCGGCACTTCATTTCAACTATGCTCATCAATTTCACCTACTGGAAGGGTGGAATAGTTCATCAGGGCTTATACAAACACAATGCAATTCATAGAACAAAACTAAAGTTATACTGTCACATGTTGAAACGTTGGAAGTCAAAAGCAAATTCCTGATGGTGAGGAACTTGGGACATGGTTATGGAAGATGAAACACTGTTCCTAATCTTAATAGTTTAGGTAAATAAAATTGTGCAACAGTAATCCTGCTTCCTAATGACCTTTTCTGTAAATAGTATGTTCTAGCTTGTTAATTTGATATATGCAGTGATCAGCTTTCCAGTTCAGTAAACTATTCAAGTATTAAGCAATTGATGAAAAATTTTAATCCTATTGGCATGGTTAGTGTAGCAGTGAAACACAAAGTTGTTACCAAAGCTGAAGGAGTATTGGATGCAGCTTTACTGATCTGGAACAAAAAACAAAATGAATGTGTTTCCCATGGCTATGCAGTGATTTCCAGCACCAATATGTGGGCAGCAGGAAATGTAGATGAAGTCGATGGAGGGGAGAAGGGTGTGTGTGTTGGTCTAGGATAGTATGGAGTGCTCTCCATACCACTCAGGAATACATCCACTGATTGGACAGCAGTGATCAAAGATGTTGGGACCTCTGGGTGGCAGGACAAGAGACATGCTTGTAGCATTCTGGTGGTACTTCCTTGAAGTCCCTGGATATGATGGACATTCCCTCAGATGCTTCAAGTCTGTGGATGGAGGTGACTAGTTCATAGCTGTGTTTGAGAAAGTATCAAGTTTGGTGGGTTCAGAGACGATCTGGACACAGAGGTTACAAACAAGGTAACTTTATTGAACACATGGGAGACAAACAAGGATGGACATCAAATGATACTTACTCTATTACTAAACAACTATATAGACTATATATATATAATTTTCCCCTGCAACCGCTGCAACTATATATATATAATTTTCCCCTGCAACCGCGTCTGCCTGTCCCGCATCGGACTTGTCAGCCACAAACGAGCCTGCAGCTGACGTGGACATTTACCCCCTCCATAAATCTTCGTCCGTGAAGCCAAGCCAAAGAAGAAGATATAGACCAGTGGTTCTCATCCTTTTTCTTTCCACTCACATACCACTTCAAGTCTTACCTATAAGTGCTATGTGATTAGTAAGGGATTGCTTAAGGAGGTATGTGAGAGGAAAGAAAAAGTTTGAAAACCATTGCTTTAATCGTCCCTCAATGACTCGCTATGTGCACGGTTTCAGAACTCCAAAGGAAATGGGCCTATGACAATTTTTCTCAAGCAAAATATTTCAGTAACTTTGGTCTAAAGCAGTGATTCTCAACCTTCCCTTCTGAAGTGCCAGTTGATGAAGTAGACAAAGACGATGTGGTCAAACAATAACCATGGCTTTTATGAGCAGAAACTCATGGTACAATAATGAAAGACAATAGATGCATATACAGTTATATCCAAGGGAAGTGTCCTTAACAGTAGAGATAATGCACAGCCAATGTTAGTACAGCAAGGCTCGCCAGAGGGGGGAGACAGGCAGCTTGGCAGACATTCACCACAGTCTCCCCCTGGCAGAAGAAGGGTTAAAATCAAAAGGACAGCTGCTAGGAAAGACTGAAGCAAGCAATACATGGATATCATGTTTGGCCTTGAGATACTCTAACAGCAAAATACGCCAGTATCTAGCAAGCAATTGAAATATAATGAGATGTTTTATGAATATGTCAGCCTATCAGGTCGTTTACGAATTCTGGTGCTTCGTCTCAAAACAGGTGGCTCCTTTGCAACCTTGGGAACTGGTACAGGTCCTGGGTCAGTAGTGTGGGAAAGAATGACTTCTGGACCTGCTCCAGAATCGCCAGCATGAGGCAGTGGAGCCTCAGCATGGCATCTGAAAATTGACTAGGGGGTCACTGCACTACTGCAAAGTCACTTTTTTTGTACTGGCTGGTGGGGGGGGGGGGGGGTGAGTCCAACCACTTTGAGTCCAACCTCTCAGGTTCACTCTAAGTAGGGGTGCGAGGAAGGGGTGAATCAGACAAGGCCAGATCTCTTAGGGGTACAGTGTCAGTACTCCTGTCTGGGAACCTAACATGAGCGTAGTTGGGGTTAGTATGGAGTAGCTGAACTGGTTGAACTAGGGGGTTGGTTTTACACACCCGAGCGTGGCTCTTCAGCAGCACGATTCCAGGCTCAGATAAACAGGCTGGCCAGTCCATCACAGTTCCTGATTTCCTAGGAAAGGCAAACATACGTTCATAAGGTGTTTGATTTGTTGCAGTACACAATAAAGTCCGAATAGAATGTAGTGCCTCAGGCAGCACCTCCTGCCACCGGGCTACAGGGTAACCATGTGTTTTTAAAGCAAGATTAACAGTCTTCCAGACAGTAGGATTAACCCTTTCGATCTGCCCATTGCCCTGCGGGTTGTAGCTCATGGTACGGCTGGTGGCAATTCCTTTTCATAGCTGGGCTCGCCGCAGTTCAGCGCTCATGAATGCTGAGCTTCTGTCGATATGAATGTAATTGGGAAAAACAAAAATGCTGAAAATTCTGTCAAGTGATTTAATGACAGATGCTGACGAGATGTCAGGGGAGGATATCGCAAAGGGAAACCTGGAATATTCGTCAATTACAGTAAGGAAATATACATTTTTTGTTGTTGGAAGGTAACGGTCCTTTAAAATCTAAGCTAATCCTCTCAAAAGGTCGGGTTGCCTTGATGAGAGCGGCCTCTGGAGCTTTGAAGTATTGTGGTTTGCATTCTGCGCAAACAGGACAGCTTTTAGTCAGTTTCCTGACTTCTTCCAGAGTAAGGAAGGTTGTTAGCCCTTATGTCGTGGCAGAATCTCGTGATTCCTGGGTGGCACAGTCTGCTATGAATCTCTTTTGGCCCGTCCAGCTGAGCACCAGCAGCAGATCGTGACAATGCGTCAGAGGGATCATTTAACCTGCCTGGTCTGTACTGGATCTTATAATTATAAGTTGAGAGTTCTATTCGCCAGTGTGCCATCTTATCATTCTTGATTTTACTTTTGTGTTTAGTACTGAATGAACATGTTGGCTACAGATTTCTGATCAGTGACAAAAGTAAATTTTCTACCGGCTAGAAAGTGTCTCCAGTAGCGAACAGCTTCAATAATAGCCTGGGCTTCTTTTTCCAATGGCAGGATGTTTATTTTCAGGTCCGTGTAATGTGCGGGAGAAGAATGACACAGGTCTGCCCTTTTGATTAAAGGTTCCTGCCAAGGCACAATCTGACGCATCAGTTTCCACTTGGAATGGGACTTCCTCGTCAATGGATGAAAGTGCAGCTTTGGCAATATCAGCTTTAATTCTCTCAAAAGCCTTCAAGGCCATTGGAGAGAGGAAAAGATTTAGTGTAAACAGAGGGCATGCCTTTGTGGCATAGTCCCGAACCCATTTGCAGTAGTAGGAAAAGAATCCCATACACCTTTTAAGGGCTTTTGGTGAGTTTGGGGGCTGGTAACTTCTTTCCGGGTCGGGGTGGATTTCGTCCTTGAGGACAATGTAGCCCAGAATGGGTAGCTCTGTCGCACTGAACACACATTTGCCCTCGTTAAATGTTAGGTTGAGTTCTTTAGCTGTTGCTAAAAATTTCTTTAAGTTGTTGTCGTGCTCAGCCAGTGTTTTCCAACAGATAGTGACATTATCCAGATAGGGAAACGTACCCTGTAACTCATACGTCCTAACAATCTTATCCATTTCCCTCTGAAACACTGACACACCATTAGTGACTCCAAAAGGTATCCTTTTAAAGTGGTATAACCCCCCATCAGCCTCAAAGGCTGTATAGGGTCATTCCTTTTTTTTTAATGGGGATTTGGTGGTAAGCTGCTTGGTGGTCGATCACAGTGGAATACACTTTGAATTGCGCTATCTGATTAACCATTTCATTGATGCGTGGCAGGGGGTAGGTATCCAGGTTAGTGTAACAGTTGTTTGTCTGGCTGTAGTCAATAGCCAGTCGATTCTTAGTGTGACTTTTCACAACTACCACCTGGGCTCACCACAGACTCTTACTGGGTTCAATTACTCCCTCTTTAAGCAATCTCTGGGTCTCAGCTTTGATAAACTCACGATCCTCTTTGCTGTAAGAACGGCTCTTAGTGGCAATCAGCCAACACTCGGGGGGATAGATCACTGAAAAGGGAGGGAGCTTTGATCTTTAATGTGGACAGACCGCAGTACCTAGCGCAGGGGATGGTAAGTGTAAGTAGTGGCCCACCAAAATTTAACACAACACTCTTCATCTGAGATTGAATATCTAACCCCAGTACCACAGGGGCACAGAGCTCCGGCATAATAAAGATCCACACATCAACCAGGCAATGTCCCTGGAAATTTAAAGCAACTTTACACTTGTCCTGTACAGTTTTTGTAAGTTCACTACAAGCCATCGATATCTTTCGGTTTGCTGGATATCTCCGCAAGCTTAAGGCTCTAACAACTCTCTCGTGGATGTAGCTGTCACCATTCCCCGAGTCTTTTAGACAATCAAGAGTCTCACCATTCACCTCCCCCTTCATAGTTAACCGTTCCAGTCCGTAACATTCCCCAAACTTTGGAGTCAATTGAGCTATCACAGGGGATCTCACCTCGCCATCACTTGAAGTCGATTCAGCCTGCTCGTCTGAAGATTCCCCCTTTTCACAGTTGTCTTCCATTCCTGGAGCTCCAGGATGTATTTTCTTGGTGCTTCTCTTCTTCTTCTTATCAGTGGGAGTATTTTTCGCCTTACACACTTTAGCAAAGTGGCCAACGTTCCCACAATAGCTGCAGGTAGCAAATGGAGCCGGGCACTTCTGTCTGGGGTGCCAGCTCTTATCACAGAAGTAGCATTTTTCAGGAGTTTGCCCTTTTCTTTCCTTCGGGGTTCCAGCACTCTTGGATGTTTTCTTTTCGGTTTCTAGCATTTCACTGGAACGCATGGAACTTTTCAGTGTTTTGGCTAGAGTGACTGCCCGGTCATAGGTTAAGGGATCCGTCTCCAGCAGCCTCTGTCGGATGTAACTGGAGTCAATCCCGTTGACAAAAGCATCCAGGTTCAAGGCATTGCAGTGTTGTTGCACATTGACTGCCCTGACATCACATTCATTTGCCAGTGAGTTGAGAGCCAGTGCACAGGCAGCATCACTTTCCTGGGTTTCTGGTGTCTAGTCTGCAACTGGTGTCGAGCAAGCACCACATTCCGTGGCGCTCCATAGTAAGCAGTCAGACGTTCCCGGGTTATAACCAGAGTGGTAGCTCCTTGCGTTACGGCGAAAGGGTCCTCACCCAGCAGAGAGTTCAGGTGGCCCCACTGTATCGCCTCATCGACCACGTTGTTTCGAGCCATGAAGTAATTGAAACAAGCAATCGAGTGGTTGAAAATTTCTCTGGTCCTCGGGGCATACTGGTCGATTATCAGCTGCTCTGGTTTGAGGACTGCATCCATATCTGCTAATAAAATTGAAGTGCCAGTTGATGAAGTAGACAAAGACGATGTGGTCAAACAATAATCATGGCTTTTATTAGCAGAAACTCATGGTACAATAATGAAAGACAATAGTTATACCCAAGGGGAGTGTCCTTAACAGTAGAGATAATCCACAGCCAATGTTAGTACAGCAAGGCTCGCCAGAGAGGGCGGGAGACAAGCATCTTGGCAGACATTCACCACACCTTCCCACTCACATACCACCGTAAGCAATCCTTTACTAATCACAGAGCACCAATGGCATAGGAATTACTTAAAGTGGGATGTTAATGGAAAATGGTTGAGAATCACTAATATAAATATTCATGATGGACTCCAATACCAGTGGCTGCCTATCTTTTACAGACTTTCAAACACACTCCCAATTCCCTGAACCAATGGGGGTGTGGCTCACTGAATGCACGGATCTAGGGATGAACTACAGCTCAACTTAAGGCTAGTGCACACCTTACCCATGACTCCTCCAGCGATGTAGTGACCTGGTGTGGAGCTATGTCCGGGACTTGGACCAAGAGGCAGAGAGAGAGAGAGAAATGTGACGTGCATCAATGTTTTATACTGTTCAGAGCTTGTGATGCTCTGACCAATGATTACACAGAGTCATTTAAATAAGCCAGCAGTAAGAGTCTAACCTTGACTGGTGCAGGTGAGGCAACTTCCAAATAAGTTTCAGACAGGGAGGTCACGTGACCCTCCACAATCCACAATGTTCCAGAGAGGCCATATGTTCCTCCACATATAACATTCATCTAATGCCAGCTTTATGTTTGCCTGAGGTGGAATGCAGACTGCTTTCAATATAGCTGGTGAATTTCTGTGGCATTTAGGTTTTGCAGGCCTGGGGTGCAAGAGATTGCCAGCAATGCCATTTCTGAGCACCACAAAATGTTGATGAGGAGGGCAGTCACCTCCTCCCGTCGTTCCTGAGGAGGATCCATCTGGCGGATTGAAGTTCTTCAGTTGAAAACAGTCGGGATGGGAATACCTGACCCATGTTTCAGTAAAGTACACAGCAGAAATAAGATTTTATAACAAATCAGCATAAAAATTAGAGCTTGCCTCATACATACTGGCAAAACCCACCCAGTTGTACATGGAAGTTGAAGACAACACTTACCCAAAAAAAAATCAAAGATGGGCTCAATGGCAATGCTTCAGTTTAAAAGTACAAAAACCTATGTTTTGTCATTCAAGTCCTGTAAATGTCCTTTTCCCCCAAAGTCTGCATTCTTGGAACATTCTGCATTTGAAAATTGCCCTGAATCTGCAGAAGTCTGACCACTTTGTTCATGTTTTTCATTCTCAGTATTTGAAATAAAGGAATCTAAAGAGGAGCTCAAGTTCTTGGTTTCAATAATGACAACAAGTGGATCACAGCATTCCTCAGAATCTTCCACTGATGCCAGCACGTGAAATGGAGCTTTTTGGGCCTGTTCTGTGAAACACTGCAAATATAAAATAATAAAGAAATATTTAGCAAGTAGTGTTATATTGACAGATTGAAACTTTTCACACATAGCTATGGTTGACTTTCAGACCATCAGAAGTGCTTGAGTTGTCAACAACATACATCTTGAAATATAAATTTTATACAAATTAAAAACCAGAGAATTAAAATCACCAATTATGCAGGTACTACTTAATATAAATGAAAAGGTATAGTGGTTGGTAAGGAACAAACATTCTAAGACATTTTTCATAATTCTTAAAATTCTCTACGAGACGTTTTGCCTGTTGACCACAATCACAAGTTCTATGCCAATTAATTTAAAACAGTGACAAACTTACAACCGGCAGTGACTAAAAAATATCTCTTGGAACTTGCATAAAAAAAGTCATGGGCTTGAACTGGCTGTAATAAGAGTGCTTTGGGTTGGAGCTGATGAGACAATGTCTAGAGTCGTCTGTTTAGTTTCGGTCTCTATTTTCAGATGGCCCTGCGCATAATACAGCAGTAATTTGAGGTAAAACTTGGAATGAGAGGGTTGAACTGTGAGGCAACAATGAGGAGAATAGGATAGTAGTCTCTAAAGTTCAGATATTTCATTGAAGAGAGAAGATTCTAAAGAGGTGTGGCAGGATACAGAGATTGCTTTCCTTAATTAGAGAACATCGAACTGAGAGGCCAGACTCTCAGCATAAAGGACCAAATGCTTAGGAAAGTACCCAAAAGAATTTCTTTAACTAGAAAGTTGTGAAACCTAGAATTCTTCACCCACAGGATTGTGGATCTTTAGTCACTGAGTGCCATTCACAACTGAAAAAGATACAAATTTGGAATCCAAGGAATTGAAGAAATATAAGGGATAGGGGCAGGCTTTTGTTGAAGAGTACATTCAATATCTCCATCTAGTTATGTTTGTGAAGCAAGGTCAAGATTGTTAAATGGGACATTATGGGAAGCAATTTAGCTACAGCTGGATTCCTGAAACATCCAAAATAAAGCAAAAAATGATGGTGAAAAAAATAATCACCCAATGTCAGGCAGCACAAGTGAAAAAAGAAACAACGTTCAAGGTTCATCATTAGCCAATCATCAGAACTAGGAAAAAGCATCCTCCAACTTATCATTGACCTGACTTTATGTAATTCCCATCCCTTCCTCCTTCCCAGCCAATGTCCTGAAACATAACTATAGGCCCTTTCATAGAGGGGAAAAAAGGCGTACGTAAAGACAGATTCTCTAGCTTCTATCCGACTAGGAGGGAACACTTACAGGTGGAGTGTAGTTGCTCCACCTCCTGCATAAAATGAATGCCGCCGATGATGTCGTCAGTCTGCAATCTGAGCATGAATTTTAAAGCATACACGAGAGTTAAGTGCCTTGATGATACTGAATTCACATCTGTAACTCTCGTGCCAACCGGACTCCAATACGTGAGACCATCGCGCATGTGCACAGGAATCAAGGTGGCCGCACCCAGCCTATGAACCCTGGGATGCCGACAACCCAAAGTAAGTGAGCACATTTGTGTGCACAGTGTGTTTAGATACAGGCCAATAGCAACTGTGATTTGTCTCTTAAGGATCATTATTCATATGAGTGATGGCTAAAGTATTTTCTTCTTTCGGATGGGAGGGAATGTCTGCATTAATTTTTCACTTGTCACCATGTATATTTGACATCATAGCACCACTCACCCTAGCTCCAGAAGGCGGCTTCCGACTCTGCTCTCCATAAAGGCAATGCTGGATTCGCATTATAGGCCATCACTATAAAAGGTAAATTCACCTTTCTTTTCCTTGAGCCAGCTTTAATGCAGAGTTGCACCATAAAATGGCCTTATGGTTCCATGTCAGAGAATTGTAAAGTATAGAAAGAGACTCTTCAGCCCATCACGTCTGTACCAACTATCATTTGCATCTCTATGAATTCCTCTTGCCTGTATTAATTCTATGCCCCTCCATCCCTTGCCCTCTACATGCCTCTTAAATATTGTTGGCAGCTGATTCCAGACACATCTTTTTATGTGAAAAATATATCCCTTCAATCCGATCACCTTTGTCTCCTCTCTCACATTAAATCTAGGCCCCTTATTTTCCCCATGGGAAACAATCTCTGGTTATCCATCCTATGCTTCCTGTAATTTTATATTTCTTCATCATGTCACCTCTCAGCCTCCTTCACTCAGAATACCCAATTTTTCCTTGTAACACATCCCATCCCAGTCACATTCTCTTCTCCTTTTCTCATCAAGCAGAAGATGCACGTTTTAAAATACAGCCATTCAGAATCAAAGACAACTTTTATCCCCGCTGTAATTAGACTCGTGAATGGAGCTACCATTAGTAAAAGATAATGCCTTGAACTGTTTAACTGTGCTCTTCTCTTTAACACTGTATTTTGCACTTATTTCTTATACTATGTCCTGCTCTTTTGTTTAATTGCAACACTATCCCCTGAACCTCCTGGTGTCCTACGTATAAATGATCTCTGGACAGCATGCAAAATAAAGTTTTTCAACTTTATCTTAGTACACATGATAATAAGAAATACAATGTTCCAGGCTACTGATACATCTAGTATGACAGAGGAGGAGGTTTAAGAGAAGAGGGGAAGTTTCATTACTGATTAGCAGGGAGAATTCATGCCCATTCTGTTGGATCTGCTGAGCATTTCCAATAATGTATTTTATTTTAGATTTCTAGTACAAGTACTCCCCGACTTGCAACCTATGCGTCTTGCGTCCATCCGCACTTATTTTTTAAAAATATAAGAAAATATATAAATTTACATCACTTATTTTGTATTTGACAAACTATACAGGGATACAGGGCATTTAAGAGCAAAAATGTGCTCACTTACTTGGGTTGTCGGCATCCCAGGGTTCATAGGCTGGGTGCGGCCACCTTGATTCCTGTGCACATGCACGATGGTCTCATGTATTGGAGTCTGGTTGGCACGAGAGTTACAGGTGTGAATTCAGTATTATCAAGGCACTTAACTCTCGTGTATGCACAAACCAAACTCCAATATGCAAACCCACCACGCATGCGCCAACTGAAGACTCGCACATGCGCACAGGAATCAAGATGGCCGCACCTACCATATGGACCCCGGGACGCTAACTAACAAAGTAAGTATGCACATTTTGGCTCTTACATGCCCTGTATCCCTGTTAAGGTTTGTCAAATACAACATTTGATTAAAAAGTTTGCTTTAAGACTTTGGTACTCCACGCACATGGGTAAAGTTCCGACTTATGTCCATTTCGAGATACAACTGATGCTTCAGTCCCAATTACGGTCGTAAGTCAGGGAGTACCTGTATATGTCTATATACTATATATTTCTAGTATATTTTATTTTTGGATTTCTGTAAAATCAATGGAACATACATCTGATTATCTCATTTAACAATTTTGTATGGGGAATATAGATTGACCAGAACAACAAGCATCTATCCTTTTGCAAATGGAACTAAAGGATTTTGTACTCCCATCTGAGAAGGGAGCCAGTGATTCAGGTTAATGTCTTGGAATAGTTTCTGAGTGAAAAACATGAATATTAGTCCGGCCTATCTGATATGAAGAAGTTTCTGGCATGGGCTCAAAACCTACAACCATCTGATTCACAGCAGAGAATAGTACAGTACTATTAAATTTGGAGTGGCACGGTTGGCGTAGCGGTTAGCACAAGGCCTTCACAGGGCCAGCAATCGGGACCAGGGTTCGAATCCCGCACTGCCTGTAAGGAGTTTGTACATTCTCCCTGTGTCTGCGTGGGTTTCCTGGGGGGCTCCAGATTCCTCCCACTGTTTGAAACATACCAGGGGTGTAGGTTAATTGGTTGTAAATTGGGCACCACGGACTCATGGGCCAAAATGGCCTGTTACCATGTTGTATGTCTAAATTTTTAAAAATTTGAATTGGGTTTGAATTAGGCAGGCCAGATTCTACCAATAACTGATCTTACAACATTTTTTTGTTATTAGAATCAAGCAAGTTATAAGTGAGATACTAGCATGGTTTCTGGACTAGATTATGTTATCTTTGGAAACCACATTGCAAATCAGCTGGGAACAAGACTGCCAAAAAGATTTAAAATCGCTTAAGAGACCAAATTTGGAATTTGACCCACCCAAGGATACTTTTTGAAAATTTCTTTATAATATTTGTTTAATAAATTTATATATATTTTTTTTCACAATCTTATTTTTTTTTTTTTTTCCACACCATAAATCACATTAGCCATGATATACACTATTTCTTTTCACACATATACAGTGACTTTTTCTCCCCCCCCCCCTTTCCTCCCAAACCACCCCCCCACCCACCCCTCTCATCCATTTTAGGTATACAATCTAGGTTGCATTAAGCCAGTCAGACAATGTTGTCATTCAACAAAATTACACCAGAAATTCTACTGAGTCCATTCTTTTCTTTCCTTCTCCTTCCATCAACTTAGGTAATGTTTGTCCCCGGTAGGTTTTCGCTATTGTATTTAATGTAAGGCTCCTATACTTGTTCGAATATTTCAATATTATTTCTTAACCAATATGTTATTTTTTCTAATGGAATACATTTATTCATTTAAATTTGGTAGTTTCTTCCTTTTAATTTGGTTATGTATTCCATTAATATTTAAAGACATATAGTTCAGCGTAGCCCTTTTATATTTTGTTTATCTTCTCTTTCCGTTTTTCCATCATTACCTTTCCTCCTTTTCCATTTCTGTTTTCTTATTTTCAACTCTTTATAAGACAACATTCCTACAACATCTAACATTTTCCTTATTCTCCTATTTCTATCTTATTTATCCCCAATCTCCCCTTCACCTCCTGAGTTGTCCTTTATCCCTTGTCGGACAACCACATCTCCCCTCTCCATTTGGATTTGCGAATCTACTCGCAAGCGTCAACTGATTTTGCAGTGACCGCTATTTCCCCCCACCCCGCCTCCCCCAGAAAAGATTTCACTTTTCATATGTCACAAAGGTCCCTCTTTTAATTCCCTCCTTATTCTCTCTATTCCATTACCTTCCCTTATTAATTCTTGTCTATACTATCTATATTTTCCTCTAAGTACAGATACATTCATGTATGCTCATTGTCTCTATTCACTCTAATACCTCTTTACCTGCATACATATCAATCGTGATCATTTTTACTCTCATTACCCGTCTTCATCCCTCAGTCTATTTTTGTCTTTACCCACATACATATCAGTCGTGATCATTTTAACTCTCATTACCCGTCTTCCTCCCTCAGTCTATTTTTGTAATTGTTCTGCAAATTTTCGTGCTTCTTCTGGATCCAAGAATAGTCTGTTTTGTTGTCCTGGAATAAATATTTTCAATACCGCTGGATGCTTTAGTATAAATTTATACCCTTTCTTCCATAAAATCGCCTTTGCTGTATTGAACTCTTTTCTCTTCTTTAGGAGTTCAAAACTTATATCTGGATAAATGAAGATTTTTTGCCCTTTATACTCCAGTGGTTTGTTGCCCTCTCTTACTTTTTCCATTGTCTTCTCCAGTACCTTTTCTCTTGTAGTATATCTTAGGAATTTTACTACAATAGATCTTGGTTTTTGTTGTGGTTGTGGTTTAGAGGCCAATACTCTATGTGCCCTTTCTATTTCCATTTCATGCTGTAGTTCTGGACATCCTAGGGTCTTAGGGATCCACTCTTTTATAAACTCCCTCATATTCTTGCCTTCTTCATCTTCCTTAAGGCCCACTATCTTTATGTTATTTCTTCTGTTATGGTTTTCCATTGTATCTATTTTTTGAGCTAGCTGTTCTTGTGTCTCTTTCGTTTTTTTATTAGATTTCTCCAATTTCTTTTTTAAGTCTTCTACCTCCATTTCTGCTGCTACTGCCCGCTCTTCCATCTTGTCCATTTTCTTTCCCATTTCTGTTAAGGTCATCTCCATTTTAATTATTTTCTCCTCTGTGTTGTTTATTCTTTTTCTTAAATCCTTAAATTCCTGTGTTTGCCATTCTTTAAATGACTCCATGTATCCTTTAATAAGAGCAAGTATATCCTTTACCTTGCCTATCTTTTCTTCTTCTATTTCACCATACTCTTCCTCTTCTTCTTCCTCTGGGTTGACCATCTGTTGTTTCTTTGTTGCCCTTTCCTCCTCTTCTATCTTGTTTCTATTGTCTTCTGTGGTCTCTTCTTGCTGCAGGTGTTCTGCAGCTGTCGTTGCCGGCTGTGGAGATCGACTCCCCAGCTGGTCCCCCCTCCCGTCGGTGTGTTTTTTTTCATTCGCATCGCGCATGCGCGAAGTTTCGCGCATGCGCGGTTGCGCACTTTTGCTCGGCTCTGCGAGCCATTTTTGTAGTCCATTATTTACCGACCTGAGGGAGCGGGTTTCTCTCTCCGCAGCGGGCCTCTTCGGACAGGTAAGGCCTTCACCTTTTTCCTCCTTTGTCTTCTCTTCCTCTCTTCTTACCGTTGCTTTCGACTTTTCTTTTTTTGTCGCCATCTTCTTTCCACCTTTATACTCACTTTTCTGTAACTTTTATTTCTGTGCCTTTGTGTTTTCCTTTGTTTTTCCCGACTTTTCTGGAGAGGGCTGGAGTTCACCGTCCGGCCACTACTCCATCGCGTGACTCCTCCATAAATTTATATTTTTTGATGAAAAATGGTTGTGCACCTGCAACTGATCTATTATTCTCCCCATGACGTGTGTGGGTGTGTCCCCCCCCACACCCCAAGTGCTTCAATTTCCTCCCACCCTCCAAAATGTACAGGGTCGCAGGTTAATTTGGGTGGCACAGGTTTAAATGGCCAGAATCAGCTTCTACTGCGTAGTAAATAAATAAATAAATAGATAGAAGAATGATAACTATTGTCATATTCTTTGTACAGTGTAAATATGAGCCAAAATTCTTACTCACTGCAGTTAAACAGGTAAGTTTTTTAAAAAAACTCAGAGGAAATAAGCCCAGAGCTAACTCAGCAAGAATGACTCCATCTTAAAATTCAAAGCATGCGATAACAATGCAATAGTTTATATTTAGTAGAGTTTGCATAAATATGTATAAAACCTCTAAACATTTAACGTGAACTTGGAGCTTTATTTTTTTTAAATCGAAGGAAAAAGGTGGTCCAGATATGAAAGGGATTACATACCTCTTGTATATGTTCTGGCAAGGTGTGAGGGGGAAACAAGGCATACTTTATGCACCTGTACATGAAACACACACAAAAGTAGCAACCCACAGCTACAATGAAAAACACTACTAGTGAAACATGGAAGCCAATAACAATCAGCTGCAGCGGAGCAAAACCTAGACAAAAATCAAAAACATGGTTAGTTTCACCTTTTCTTATTTATGACTACTAACTGAATAAAAGTTTTACAACAATAAATAATACACAAACAAATAAGGTACATGGTCCTTTATCCAGAACCCTTGTGGGACAGTGTATTCCGAATTTTGGATTTTTCCAGATTTCGGAAATCCAGATTTAAATCCACCTGAATTATGATGCCGTGTCCACCCCCACCCCCTTCCAATTGTTCTGCCGTCTCCCCCCTCCCTTGCACCCGACTACGTTGCCAATCTCTCCCCCCGACTCGCGCTGCCGGTCTCCCCCCCTCGACCACCTAGCTCACGCTGCTGCTCTCTCGCCTGCCCGACTCGCGCTGCCGGTCTCTCCCCTCCCTCGCCCGCCCGACTCGCTCTGCCGGTCCCGTCCCCCCCTCGCCAGCCCGACTCGTGCTGCCGGTCTCCACCCCCTCGCCCGCCCGACTTGTGCTACCGTCTCTCTTCCCACTTTCCGGATTTTGGAGCCCCACTGCTCTTCACCAGACCTTCTTCTAGATAGCATTGGTTAACATTGTGGACATTGCAAAGTAGTCTGGTAGCTTGTAGAACTATTTAAAGACCAACACAAATATATATTTCTCACATTTCCTGTCAAGTTCTTTGATAATGCAGCTAACAATTTGACCAGTTTGTGCTGGAACGAAACAGCTCTAATTATTGGATTGCCTCTATTTGTCAGCCACAGTAATATCTCCTTTCAAATGGGAACACCAAAGCATAGTAATTCATTGTTGATTTTTTCTGCTGAAGGTGCAATAATCTCGTGGCTGCATTAATATTCTGCTTGTAAATACAGTTTTATTAACTGCAACTAGGATGAATAGAGGAAGCTGAATGCAATGCAAGGCATTACTACAATGCCCATTTAGTGCAGGTAACCTCGGACTAAATTTCCGACCCACAGGACAGAATGAAAATTCTACTCCCATAACAAAGGCTTCACTTTTCTCCCCACAAACTCAACTTAAAAAGATGCATCTTGAAATTACAGTATAAATACAGGTACACGAGAAGCAAGAGAATAAAAATCATTGAACATTCAAGGTTCGAGGAATATTCTTTAAATACCAAAAAACAATACGACTTTATTTTAAAAAACTAACACACCTCCGGTCCTCTTGCACACAACCGAACTATTCTGTCCCATTTTGTTGTATACAGAGCTGAAAGCTAAAACCTTCAGACAGTATGTGGTCCAAGGTTCAAGCGTCAGCACGACCAATCTGTTGGTGCTGTTTTTCTCCTGCAAGTTCAAAAATACAGAATAAAACATTAAATTTAGCTCATATATCTCCTACAAAAAAGAATGAATTGCTTTAGTCCTATGAAAAATTCACGTTGAGCACATTTGATTCGACCAAGTCTAATTCATTACCTGGACCACGGCATATTGATATTTTTCATAACAGTTAATGTGGTAAGAGATAAGAAATTATTAATTTTTAAAGCGCTGAAAGTAAAATATTGAAATTACTGCAGGTTCTCTTGATATATCCCCAGAAATCAAAAGAACCAATTCCAAACATTCATGTCCAGGAAAGAAAAACTTCTAACAATTCCATTGCAAGGAAAAATAGAAGGGATTTTTTTTGATGATGCATCCTAAAGTAAACTATATTCTTTTTTTTATAAGGCCGAAGAAGATTATGGTCATTGTAACCCATGCCGTCCAAGTATAGTCAATTAACCTACCAACCCTGCATGTTTTGGAGGATGGGAGAAAACCAGAGCACCCAGAGAAAACCTAAGTAGTTGATGAGATGACGTACAAAGTCCTTTGGCTGGATTTGAATCTTGTAACAGTACCTCGCTAACCGTGCCACCCATTAACTTGTTACTATTAGGTTTGCGATGAATTTAGTTTGCATAATTTCAACTCAGCTGCTACCAGTATTCTCAGTAGCTGTAAGACATCGAGTAA
This sequence comes from Narcine bancroftii, assembly GCF_036971445.1. Taxonomy (NCBI): domain Eukaryota; kingdom Metazoa; phylum Chordata; class Chondrichthyes; order Torpediniformes; family Narcinidae; genus Narcine; species Narcine bancroftii. The sequence goes on along the minus strand of NC_091475.1, from coordinate 10,363,651 downwards.
GAAAAGAAAAACTAGCACCAAATCAATGACAGTATCGAAATTTAAAAGGTCATACTAAGCCTTACTGTTTGGGTTCCATGACTTTTCTACCAGTTTCTAAGTAGCACACTTAAATAAGAATTCAGCACTATTTATCAATTCATACTGAAAACTCCAGCAGAAAGCTACACAAAGTTGGCCTCCAACAGATTTGTTAATCCCATAAAGATGGGAAAATACTTTTTCCAAAACTTGTAATTCGGGTTTTAATTAGTTCTGTCGGGGGAGGTCTTGTTCCACGTTCTCTTCTTACGCCATCACGCCACATCCAAATAAATGACCATATATATGTTAACTCCATTATACTTTATTTGGGGTAGCTTGTAGGGGAGGAGGGTGCGAGGGAGGGGGAAAAAAGTTTTGAATATCTGTATTTTACAACATGTCTGTATACTCTATCTTTAATAAATAAAATATTAAAAAAAAGGGAAAATACTGGGTCTAGTGGCAAAAAAGTTAATGGCGAAATAAATTGAACACCGTTTTTGAAAATTGTTTTTGAATTTACCTCCAAATTCACTTCTGTTTTCAAACCTTATGATGATATCCATTTCAAGATATGAGTGCAGCATTTAGTGCTATTACAACACAGCTCCTGGGACCTGGGTTAATTTCCAACTTTGGGTGTTTATGTGAAGCTTGCCTGGTCTACCAATGACTACAACATTTGGTGTTGGGCACTTCAGTTTTCCTTACACAATCCAAAGATGTGCTGGTATATTAAATGGCTTCTGTATATTACCACAATGTGGCTCAATGGCAAAAGAACCAGAGGACTCAACAGGCATGCAAGAAGAATGTCAGAAAATAAGGGGACTGGGTTTAATGATCTGCTCTTTTGAAGCTGGTATGGATCTCGTGGACCATATTGCCTCCTCTTTTAATGAGACATATAGAAATTAATCTGCTCTCCTCCTTCCACACTTATTTAAGTTTATCCAAAACTCTGCTGCCCATGTCCTAACTAGCATCTAGTCTCGTTCATCCACCAGACCTAGCTCACTGACCAAAGCTCACTGACTGCATTAATTCCTGTTTGTGAAAAGCCTTGATTTAAAAATTCTCATACTTGCACAACCTCACAATCCTCCCAAGATTATTGGAGTCTCACTTGCCCCCATTGATGTGATCTACTAGGATTGTTGGCTAAAGAGGGCGTGCAAAATCATTGAGGTCCTCTTCCACCCTACACACAGCATCTTTCAGGTGCTCCCTTCGGAGAAGATACAGGAGTATCAGAGCCAGCACCACCAGGCTGAGGAACAGCTTCTTCCCACGGGCAGTGAGAATGCTGAACAACCAAAGGAACTGCTCACGCTAACCATCCGAGATTTGCATCGGCACAAAGAAAAATTTATTTATTTATTTATTTAGAGATATACTTGTCCTGAATATGTATTATTTGTCTGTATGTGAATTATGTCTGGTTGTGCGTCCACATATTTTTGCATCGAGGACTGGAGAATGCTGTTTTGTTGGGTTGTATTTGTACAATGAGATGATAATAAACCTGACTTGAAATCTCAGAGTACCTCAAATCTGGCCTCCTGCTTATCATCCCAATTAAGGGGTTCACCAACTGTGATAATGTATTAGTGAGAAATTCCTTCCCCAGGTTTCCAATTTCATCCCTACTTACATGTTCCTTAAAACCAATTTTCGATTAACCAGCCATAATTTACTTTTGTAACTTGGTGTCGTGTTATTCAGTATTGCCCCTGTTAAATGATGCAAAGAGTTGCCATTTCACAATGTCTACATGAATAAAACACTCAAAGAACATTCAATAATAGATAAAGAAACCTTTTCTTGTAAAGCAGAAAAAGGCACAGTACAATTTTGATTATCCAAAATCGGATTCTCCAAAATCCTCACTTATCCGAAATTTTTTTTAAAATCAGGCAAATTAGGATATCTGAAACAATTCAGAAATCCTCATTTATCTGAACTGACCTCACAGGTTGAAAAAAAATTCACTTGACATGAAATTAGAACGATGATTGCCCTTTTTTCAGGTAACTCCCTCCCTTCTCTCTTTCCATTTCTTCTTTACCTTCTCATATTGACTTTTCTCTCCAACTCTCCCTCTCGAACTGCACGCCGCTGACTCCCAGCCGCAAGCGGTTGGAAGAATCCCTTGTCCCGGCCTCATCAAGGATACCAGCCTCCCAGCAGGAGCGGGGCCTCGGTGGGGAAGAGTTAGTGATCAATGGCTGCCGCCAGCATTTTTTTTTTAGTGAGAATTAAACATTATTTTAATGCTTAAAAAGCCTTCCAATGTTGTTTGTTGTTGTTTAAACACTGTTACAAGTGACTTGCTGTTGCTACGGGGCTGTTTTTAAAAGAGGACAAATTATCTGAAAAATAAACTATTTATCCAACAAAGGGCCCAAGTCCTGACCATTTTGGATAATCAAAATCATACTGTATTGCTGTTGAAAGCAACATATAGTGCAACTTTGCTTCTCTTTACATACATTTGCATTTTCGGAAGGATTTTCTTTCCAGTATGTTATCCTGTACATAACATCTTTATAAATTTTTTTAATGGATGTGTTGCTTTCCATTTGTAGATCGGAAATGTAGACAACAAGCCCATTTCTTTGTGATTCTATGTCTATCGAAGGAGGACCAATTTCATCTGTAATTTAAAATGATTTACAATTCAGCAATCAAATACAAAATATCAAAAAAGTACACGAAATAAAAGACTATTTCAGACAATACAAAATTTGAATCCAATTACAAAATAATTATATGCCTGTAGAAAACCTGATTATGGTTGGTGAATCCTTTCAGTCAGCAGTTCTCAATACTAACTTTAGCAATATTTCTGATAAAAGAATATCAACCTGAAATACCACACCTGGTACTTTAAGATATTTCTCAAGTTTGTAATGAGGTTACATGATTTCACCTCAAACACAACTTCACTTAAAAATGGAAATTAAAATACAGTCGTTAGAGGCACAAGGGTCTGTACATGCTATAATTTGTGACAAAAATCAATTTGCTGGAGGAACTCAGTGGACTGAGCAGCAGAAACAGGAGGAAAATACTGTTGATGTTTCGGGTCATCAGTTACAACGAAGGGTTCTGAGCCGAAGCATTCTCAATTCTTTTTCTCCCATTGTTGTTGTTTGACCCACTGAGTTCCTCCTGTAGAGGCATGGAAATGAACTTCTGGGGTTCGTATCCAACATAGGCCACACAGAACAGATGAAATTCCAGATGGCTGGGCTTTTGAGTCAGCTAAACTTTTAATGCATCTTCAACATTGCAAGACTTCGCACAACCAGATTCACAAACTTGCTTCCTTATATTAGTTATTGTTCATCATCAGGTGTTTGGGCAGGACACGTTTAAAAAAGAAAAAGAACTGAACATAACTGTTGGAATATCGATCTTAGATATTCTCAGCATCCAGTCCAAAGCTGCATTTAAAACTTATTCTTCTCCATAAAGCCAACTCTTTCATAGGATGAGTGGCACAAGGACTGAATCCTCAAATCCCTCTAAATGTGTTAAGATTTCAACATGAAATGGTGTTAAACAATAGAACCTGTTCCTGGTTTCACCCAAGGTATTCTAAACAGGACAAACTCATTTGGATAAGTCATGGAAGTTTTAATGTGCCAAAAAAGGGAAAACACAATTTTGCAATACAGAAAGAAGAGCAAGATGTCATATTCTAAACCAATGGAGAAAGTTGTGACTTTCTAAATAAAGTATACAAAATTCATCTTAAAAATTCAACAAAATAATATATTGTCTCCTTGTAACAGAGGCTAACTTAAAACTATCATATTGATAAATAGATTGTCAACATTTAAATTCAGACCCAAGAGGCGAACAGACCAAATATTGTATGTATTTTAACTTTTTAAAATTTTCTTACTGTCCTTTGAGGGAATAAATGATTCTGTGCACAGCCAAGCTGACGTCCAATTCCCTTGATGGGCTCGTAGCCGCAGGAAGTATTCTCCATGAAAGATAATGTCTGCTGAACTGAAATCACACTCTGTACGGGTGATGTTTTCACATCCCTTCACAGCCTTCCAGGCTCCAACATGACTAAGAGAAACAAAAGCAATTTTGTAAAGGACATCATTGAAAAGACAAGGTAGGCTTTCTTAAAAGATAATTTGAACAGGCACAAGGTAAACGTTGTTTCAGTCAAAAACATTCAAAACAGCTGTGCCAATATTACGGATTTCATTGCACTGCCATGCTAAACTTGAATGTAAATATAACCAGCATGAGCCAATCCCAAAAGACAAAAGAAAACTAGATAGTGAATGTGATAACGGGAGGTTAGAAAAAAATGTTGAGTTCTGAGCCAGCACGTAGCAAATGAGTGTTGATTTTAAATAGCAAGGAAGATAAATTAGATATTTTGTATTATCACACAATAATAAACACAAATAGAAAACATTACAAATTCCTTATCATAAATAATTATTGCAGATTCAAAATATGATGCTTGCTGACTAAAGCTGTGTGCTTAGCCCTCTGTTCTATTCCCCATACACATGTGATTGCATAACAAAATTCAGCTCCAACACAATCTATAAATTTGCTGACGACACTACTGGTGTTGGCCAAACAACAGGAAATTACGATTCAGAACACTGGACTGAGATCGAGAATCTGGTTGCGTGGACCCAGTACAACAATCTTGCTTTCAGTAACAGCAAGACCAAGGATCTCATTTTGGACTTTAGGAAGGAGAGGCGGAGGGATTATGCAGTGGGCTTCATTAACGGGAAGGCGGTGGAGAGGGCAACTACCTTCAAGTTCCTGGGAGTGCACATTGAGTGGCACGGTTACAGCAATGCAATTACAGCACCAAAGACCAGGTTCAAATCAGCAGATGGCTGTACAGAGTTTGTCGGATTCTCCCTCTTCACTGCCGTGGCCATATGGGTTTCCTCCTAGTGATCTGGTTTCCTCCCATGTTCCAAAGACATACAATGTTAGTAGGTTAATTGGTCACATGGATATACTTAAGCAGTGCAGGCACATGAGCAACAACTGCCTGTTACTGTGCTGTTACTCTAAATTAAATATCAGAGGACCGGCACATTGAACCAACTGTGAAGAAGTCACACCAACACCTCTACTTTGTAGGAAGTCTGTTCTTCTTTGGCTTGGCTTCGCGGAAAAAGATTTATGGAGACGTATGCTGCAGGCTCGTTGGTGACTGAGAAGTCCGATGTGGGACAGGCAGGCACGGTTGCAGCGGTTGCAAGGGAAAATTGGTGGGTTGGGGGTGGGTGTTGGGTTTTTCCTCCTTTGTCTTTTGACAGTGAGGTGGGCTCTGCGGTCTTCTTCAAAGGAGGCTGCTGCCCGCCGAACTGTGAGGCGCCAAGATGCACGGTTGGAGGTGATATCAGCCCACTGGCGGTGGTCAATGTGGCAGGCACCAAGAGATTCCTTGGAAGTCTGTTACTCCATTGAATAATCTACCAAATTTCCACCGATGTATGATGAAAAGTGTACTGACTGGTTGCATCATTTGGTAACTTGAGTGTGCAGGAATGCAAAAGCTGCAGTCAGGAGGGGAAACAGCAGCAAGTGTCTTATCATGTATCTTCATTCATTCAACACAAATAAAGGGAAAGTTTGGCAATGAGAACTCAGCAATGGAGCTTGATGACAACTATAATGGCTTGTATCTCTGCAGTGCCTTGCATGCAACTGCTTCCATTTGTGTGTTGGCTGAACATTGCATGATGCTGCTGGTTCTCAACAGGCTTCTTCAGGTGCATTCTCCTCCAAGAATTCACCTGCAGAAGCGGCCCTTTGAATTGCCATTCAGGTGGCAGCGCTAAAAGCTGGTTCTCAACAGGCTTCTTCAGGTGCATTCTCCTCCAAGAATTCACCTGCAGAAGCGGCCCTTTGAATTGCCATTCAGGTGGCAGCGCTAAAAGCTGGTTCTCAACAGGCTTCTTCAGGTGCATTCTCCTCCAAGAATTCACCTGCAGAAGCGGCCCTTTGAATTGCCATTCAGGTGGCAGCGCTAAAAGCTGGTTCTCAACAGGCTTCTTCAGGTGCATTCTCCGCCAAGAATTCACCTGCAGAAGCGGCCCTTTGAATTGCCATTCAGGTGGCAGCGCTAAAAGCTGGTTCTCAACAGGCTTCTTCAGGTGCATTCTCCTCCAAGAATTCACCTGCAGAAGCGGCCCTTTGAATTGTCATTCAGGTGGCAGCGCTAAAAGCAACACGAGTCCCCACACTGTGGGGTGGCCGGCACAGGCCATCAGCATGGGAACGTCCCAATACTGAAACCACCGCCCAGCTCTCCCAACAGCCCGTCATGAGCCCCCACACCAACTCTCCCAGCAGCCCGACACAAACCTCCACACCTGCCCCCACCAACAGCCCCCGCACTGCGGAGCGTGGAGAGGCCCCGCACGGGACATCCCCACACTGACAACCCGCCAGGAGAGCAGGCGCGGGGATGCACGTTGGGCTGCTGGGAGAGCTGGGCAGCAGTATGGGGATGTCCCCACACTGACCGCCCGCCCCATAGTGTGGGGACTCACGCCAGGCTGCCGGGAGAGTGGCCACATCGTGCTGCTGGGAGAGCTGGGCAGCGGCATGGGGATGTCCCGCACCGGCCGCCCCACAGTGTGGGGATCGACGTTGGGCTGTCGGGAGAGCGGGGCAACGGCATCAGTGTGGAGATGACCCCATGCTGACAGCCCACGCCAGCTGCCCCTGCCCTGATGTCCCGCCCCCCCTTAGCAGCTGCTTTCAGGCGGTTGCATTCATGTGCGGGGGGGGGGGGGGGGGGGGCGGGACCTCAGTCCTCCGGTGATAATCCTTGAGGGTTACAGAGGTCGCTTCGCAGGACCCTCCTGTGCTTTCAAGAGGCCTCCGACAGCCACATATTGGCATAATATGCGACTTTACAATCGGGGATTTTGGCTGCCTGAAAGTGCCTATTGGGTCAGAGAAGAATTGGTCTTCAGCCTAAATCAGTGTTTACTCTGGAGTTTTACTTGTAAGCATGTCAGGCTCTGACCCCAGTGGATTTCCATTTAATTAAGCAGCTTCTCTAAACATACCCCTCCATGAAGGAAAAATAGGAATTCTTTCACTTGATTGCAGCAGTAGCAATCTGACTGGATGGATGTTATTGACGCATTGCAGTGTAATATAATAAAACATATCCTTTAAAGATTAGAATGCAAATCACAGTTTAAAAACACCTCACATAATCCTGGGATACAAATATTATCTTATATAACTCTCTCTCTCCAGGCCATTGGAATTTGAATCACAATTTATCTTTATTGTTTTCTATTCTCTCTCTTGGTTTGTTCTTATAGATTGTCCTTGTGTGTCCTCATCCATGGTCTTCACTGCAAACTGGTTTTCCCACTGCTTCCACTTTGCCATTGTCATTTTTTTTACATTCCTGAACTTTGAAACTCTCCCTTAGTTAGCCAATTTTTCAGTAACATTTCCTTGATGTATCTCCTATCTATGCTCCCTTTTTCTTCACAATTTTTATCTTTTCAATGAGATATATTTGTATAAATAGATATTAAAAACTCAACAGTAATAATTGGCTTACCTTCTGTAATTTACAGTATATGTCATTCTGTAATTTGTGCTCTGCACATGGTCCCACTTCAGCACATACTTGAGATTAAAAGACCAAATCCGAATATTTGTAGGGTCCTTTATTTCTCCAAACACTGTCCAAATAAATCAAAATTTATTGTCATGAACAAGTCATGAAATTTGGTGTTTTATGGCACCATCACAGGGCCAACATTCATATTACAACTTTACAATTAAAAAAAAAATCCAAAATAATCGAACACGAAAAGTAAGTTCATTGACTATTCAGGAATCTGCTGGCAGTGCGGAAGAAGCTGTCCTTGTCTTTAGGGTCCTGTGCCTTTTCCCCCTGGTTGTAGCAGAGAAAAGAGGGCATGACCTGGGTGGTGGAATCTTTGCTTTTTTAAAAAATATTGCCTCATGTAGATGTCCTCAATGGAGTGAAGTCTGGTGCCTGTGATGTTGCAGGGCCAAATTAACAACTCATAAATCTCAGAAGCAATAAACAGCAAACAATTTCATCACCATTTTCATCTCTTTTACACAAACGCCATTTTATTCTGATGAATTTTAATTGTTGATAATTTCTCGGATTTTTATTGAATTTGTAACTTTGCTGTTGATTATGGAAGATATTTTTTTTAACAAGACTTCCATGTAAAAAAATGAAAGAATGCTACGTTAAAAGGAGGTCAATTAAACCAATGATTAGTAGAAACAATATAATAAACTAATAAATGGGGGTATTGTTTTTCCCCATATGTTGACCAATTAAGCTCAATTTATGGGCTGATCTCGCCTCAAACCGTGCAACCTGGCACCTCACAGTTCGGCGGGCAGCAACCTCCTTTGAAGAAGACTGAAGAGCCTACCTCACTGACAAAAGACAAAGGAGGAAAAACCCAACACCCAACCCCAACCAACCAATTTTCCCTTGCAACCGCTGCAACCGTGTCTGCCTGTCCCGCATCGGACTTGTCAGCCACAAACGAACCTGCAGCTGACGTGGACATTACCCCTCCATAAATCTTCACCAACGAAGCCAAGCCAAGCCAAAGAAGAAGAAGAAGATGGGCAGCTTTTCAGTGCTGGTGAGGTGCAGAAGAAGAGCAAATAAGGAAATGTGAAACTGCTGGGGAGCTCCAATAAGTTGGTTTCCACGGCTGACTAGCTCTGGGAGTTCAATTAGATTTATTGTCGGAGTACATACATGATATCACATATAAACTTGATATTCTTTGTCCTGAAGACGAGGCAGAATTATCAGTTATTGGTAGTGCAAAAAAACTGTACTCAACATCCATGCGTCAACAAACTAACTGAAACACATTGAGAAAAAAAAAATCAAAAAAGTGACAAGTCAGAGTTCTTAAGTAAGTGCCTGATTTGAGTTTGTAGTTGAGGAGGCTGATGGTGGAGGGGGAGCAGCCTGTTCCTGAACCTGGTGGTGTGAGTCTTGTGGCGCCAATACAGTAAAACCTTGTTAGAATGTAGTAGTTGGGGTCCAAGATTTCATACCATGTTACAGACAAGTTGCGGAACAGATGCATATACGTCATGATTCAGGAAGCAGGAAAACAGAATACTGTGACTCAAACCCTATAATAAGGCCTTTAAGATCTTTAAACTCCACATATTAACATATACATCTTGTAAATGAGCCGTTAAGAGTTCATTTTTGAGTTTGTGGCTTTTAGCCTGGCATCCTAAAATCAATGTTTGGGGTCCACAGACACCCACACTATAAGCAATTCCGCGGATTTACGAATTGCGTTCTAACAAGGTTTCACTGTACTTCCTTACTAGTGGTATCAGTAGGCCCTTTCAGGTGGATGCTCCACCTTGAGGGGGGCAGCAGACTCACCTTTCAGGTGGCAGCCCTAAGAGGCTGTTTGCAGTTTTGCCTGGTCCAGCTGAAAGGGCCTGTTCAACCAGAGGCACCTTGGAGTGCCCTCCGGAGCTGGTCGACTTGAGCCGTAGCTCCGCCCATTGACGTGACGTCAATTGAAGCGCGTCGAAGCAGAAGAGCACAGGATAATGCGGATTCGGAGCAGGCAAGGGAAATACATTTGATGTTATCAGCCTGTGTCAGTGTTCGGGCTGAGATATGCCGAATCCTTGGTAAGGCCTTTAATGGTATTGAAGTTGTTCTCACCTCCTTGAGATCTGAAAATCGGATAATTGAGATCAGGAAACGGTTCCTGCAGAGGTCGTGGAGAACAAGGCAGCAATTAGAGTTGGAAAGACATGCAGAGCTTAGGCACTGTAGACTAAGGCAAACGCTGCTTGTCAGCCAATTAACTGTGATAACAAATAGGTCTCTCTGGAGGATAAACAAATTCCAGTGGGCTGAATTTTGGAGTAATATCCTCACCAAATTCGCTGATTAGTGGAGGAGACACTTTTCTATGTTGCCTGGTACCTTTCACTTCATGCTGGAGCTCATAGAACCTCACCCAAGGTCTCAGACATCAAACTGGCAGCAACCATTAGAACCTGGACTTCGATTAGCTGTCGCCCTGTGGTGGTACGCCACCTAGTGTGAGTATCAGTCCATCAGTACCACTGTGTGCATGCTGGTGCGGCAGGTGACTGGAGCTTTGAGGAAGGTCCTCGGTATGCGTTTCATCTCTCTGCCAAGTGGAACACGTCTCCAGGAGACAACTGATGGCTTTGCAGAAAGGGGCTACCCAATGTGTGCTGGTGCCTTTGATGGGTCACATATTCCCATTATTGCCCCTCTCATGGATTGCCTACTACAATCGCAAAGGGTGGCACTCAGTGGTTCTGCAAACGGCTGTTGACCACAAGTTCTGGTGAGTTTAAGGCATGGATGTTTGTCACCTCACTTGTCTCCATGTCAATAATTACAATGTTTTCCATGTTACAGCTTCACAGATGTGTTTGTGGATTGGCCTGGCCGCACAAGTGCTTGCCAACTCTCCCCATACAGAAAGGCAGAAGTCCAGGTGACGTGAGTGTGCACCTTTCAAAGCTCCTTGTGCTGACGTTATTCACGCATCTACTGTCAATGGGCAGGTTGGTGAACTATATATCTGCATTTTTGTGACCACAGGTGTCTCAAGATGTTAATGGAGTGGAGGATCCAGTACATCTTGTGGGCAATGGGGCGTACCCCCTCAGAATGTGGCTGATGAAGGGGTTCACACAGCACCGAGCACCAGCTCCAGACCAGCGAAGATTTAACAAAGCGCTGAGTTCCACAAGGATAGTGGTGGAACATGCCTTTGGTCGTCTAAAAAGCCCCTGGCAGTGCCTGTCCAAGCGCCTTGATATTTCTACTGCTTTTGTTCCAGATGTTGTTTCCACCTGCTGTATACTGAACAATATATGTGAGCTTAACAAGGATAACTTTTCGCCACGAGTTGTCATTTGTTCAAACAGATCCCCCTGCACCCAATAACCAAGACTGTAATGATCAGCAGGGCCATGGACACCAGACACCAGGCCATCTGTTCTGTGATTATGTCCATCCTGTAAGGCACACATGTCAAACTCTGGCCCGCGGGCCAAATATTATATTTGGCCCGCAAGATCATTTCAAAAATGTATTAGAGGTGGCACTACAAATCCCAGAATGCATTGGCGTCAGCCCGCTAATCGCCCCCACCTCCTCTGTTTACGTTGCAGGATCTCACCGTGGACTCTGGTTTTGGGGCCTGGTCGGTGTCAGGGGAAGCCAAGGCCGCTTCCCAGCACCCGGAACCGGAGGCCTCAGGCTTGACCTCGCCAGGACCATTGCCCACTCCCCCTCCCTGCCGAAGGCCGACCCACGATTCACGGTGACGAGGCCGCTGATCCCCCGAGATGCCGCCCTGCAGCGAGAGCCGATGCCCCCGCACTGTCGTGTCCCCCCGCCCACTCCCCCACCGCAGCGCGGCCTGGCCGGTGTCAGGGGAAGCCAAAGCCGCTTCCCAGCGCCCGGAACCGGAGGCCTCGGGCTTGACCTCGCCAGGACCGTTGCCCACTCCCCCTCCCTGCCGAAGGCCAACCCGCGACTCACGGTGACGGGGCCGCTGATCCACTGAGATGCCGCCCTGCAGCGAAAGCCGATGCCCCCGCACTGTCGTTGTCCAGCTCGATCGCCTGCAAACCCCGCCCTCCCGCACACAGGCCTGAGTAAGTATTATGAACTTTAATCTCAGGATAAAATGATCTTCCAATAGTTTCATGTCACAGTGATAAATATATTCCTGGTTAAAAATGGTCCTGCACCTGGATACAAGCTCATTAGGCATAAAACTTGAAAAGTGTGTAAATCAAAGGATATCTGTACCAATGGAAAAAGGGCATGGCAAATAACCCTGCTAGAGTTCATGCCCACAATCAGTCACCCATTTGATTGTTTCAGGAATCATGTTATTCTCCCACATTCTCAGATTTTACTATTCGACAGCACACTAGCAACATTTGACAAATCCTCTATAGAGAAATATTATTCATTGAATATTTTATTTCTCATTTGTTAATGCTTCTGGAAAGAGTTTATCCAAAACTATTATTAAACATTTATTTTAATAAGAAAAAGTTTAACATTACATATGTTGAAAGAAGAGAAAACATGCAGATGTTGTTGAAAATTTTCAATAAAGATTTAGTTTGGCCCTCAACTTAGTCCAAGTTTTTAATTTTGGCCCTCCGTGAATTTGAGTTTGACACCCCTGCTGTAAGGGGAGGGGGGAAATCTCAGGGGTTGCCACTGTCACTGGAGTATGTCCCTCCTCCACCCACAACCACCACCTGCTCCACTCCCCCACCCCGCATCTTATCTGTTGTCATCGCATGAAGGAAACAGTGTGATAAAAATGAAACACAAGAGACTTCTTGGCCTGTTGGAGCTTTAATAAAAATGGTTTTCCTTGGCACTTGTTTGGTTTCATAAATATTTGAGGTAGATAATAACGTGACATAACAATTCAACCTATTCCACTAACTAGATGTAAACCATTGAATGGCCAAAACACAGCGCAAATCCATTCAACACACAAAAAAACACTGCAAAACCACTGAACAGATACAAAAACAGTTCACAAAACTATCAACCTGGCACCACAACATCCCACTGCTGAGTGCGTTAATCCTTTAAATACACCAAAACCTTGTTAGAAGTTGGGGTCCAAGATTTCATACCGCGTTACAGCCGAGTCGCGGAACAGATGCATATATGTCAGAGTGCCCACGGATAATCAAATCCAAATAGCCCCCCTCCGCACTGCCGACAGTCCCCCAGCACGGTACTTCATGGCTGGGGCAGCTGGTGTGGGACTTTGGGGTCCACAGACATCTGCGCTATAAGCGATTCCGCGGATTAACGAATCACATTCTAATGAGGTTTTACTGTTAGTGCACAGCACATTGTACAAATCAGTGTTTCATTTCAAGAATGATGCACATTAACAACAAAGTGGCAAGTGAGTGAGGAGCATTAACGTTACTCCTGCCTGTAGTTATGTCGGACACACAAATCATTCCAGCATTGAGAAGAATGAGGTGGGGGGGAGGGTGGGGAAGAACCGGGAATCGACCCCACCATCTCACTGCTCTCCATGTGGCCACTACCGTGACGTGCTGGAGTGGAACGAAATGGCATACTGATGGGAGAGGGTTGGTACATAGGATGAGAACCTTAGGGCTGCGGGTATGGGATCTGACGAGTCTCCATTTGCGTGGCCAATCTCTGGAAAATGAAAGACTGCCTGTCCATTGCAGCACCAAGTTGATGCAGCGTAGATGACAACCCAGTCACCGCCTGCACCTGCTTGTCCACTTCCGACCAGCATACTGCATCCTCCTCCTCCCTCTGACTGGCAAGCATTGCTCTCTCCTGGTCCAGTGTGTCATTTCTGCATGCAGACAATCCCTCTCTCCATCCTCCTTGTCAGGTGCCGTCATCATGCTCTCAACTCCTTAGAGAGAAGCTGAGCTTTTGTCAACCTCTGACGCTTGCGTTTGGGACAGGGTACTGTGGGTCATATCAGGAAAAGGGCATCAATATTGGAATTACGTGCTTTTCGATACATAAAACCTCAATGATACTATACCTGTTTGTCCTGGTGATAGTCCTGCCTCGCCACTTTCACGGTCAGTGAGTTCTGCATTGTCTCTTTTGGGGACATCCATATCCGTTTCATGGAATCATCTGAGGTGACCTGCCCCTCCTTGGCCTGCATGTCTCCCCATCAGTGCTGCTGGTTGTGGCTTGAGATGTCTCAGGGATGGGCACTGGGGAAATCAGGGCTCTCCAGAGCACTGACTATGCTCAAGCGTGTTGCTGAGCAGCTGGTCCCCCAAATATTGTGGCATTGCTCGAAGTACTGCCACTCCAAATGACCACTGCCATTCCTCCTGTTGTGATCCAGCACTGAGTGGAACTTTTTCCTCAGGCTCTTTAGCTTTGTCACTACTTGGGATTTACCAACAGATGTGACCACATGCTGAAAGTGCTCTGGCCAGATGTTCAAACGCAAGTCCATCCCTCACTGTCTCCGTGAGCGCCCTTTCCTGGGCTTCTAGAGACAAATGATCAAGAAGCAGTCTGATCTCTTATCAATTTGAACCCATAATGTCCACTGATCATGTAACCCTCCAATCTACTGCAAAATGAGACCGTACCTGCAATGCCCTGTGTTCACACTGTCGGGTGTTTCAAAATTTGCGCTAATGCGTCTCATCCTGATGACGTCACTGTAATGTCATCAGCCCGCCCCTAAGCAGCCACTTACTTACTGCCTGGCTACATTTAGGTGTGCTGGGAGAGCTAGGCTCTCCGCCGATGATCCCTCCTGGAGGAGGGATGGCATCAGCCCCTCGGCAGAGCTTTCAGAGCATTCAGGTGAGTACTTCCTTAGCCGCATGGGGGGGAGAATATGTGGCTTTACAATGGGGTGTTCAGGCCACCTGAAAGGGCCTAGTGGGAACAGAGCGTGTGCTGGATGGTGTGAATCCTTGATGATTGCGGCTGCTCATCTAGCAAATCAAATGTGTCCTCAAGTAAAATTAAATGTAATCACACACAGCACCTGCAATCAATGTCAAATATTTTATCTTTGTTTATCTTAGTCTGATTATTTTAGCGGGGGGGGGGGGGGGGAATGGTTAATAATTCAGAAAGCAATGGAAATCTGCAGCAATTTGCAGTGGGACCTGCATTCACTGTCTTGTCGGAGGATGTTTACCAGTCAAATGCAAATTGATACAATTGAGTGTTTCCAAAGCATTTCTTTTCATGTGCACAGGAATGAAGGTTGGTTCAGTACAAATGTGAGCAATCTTCTTGAGATGATTCACATCAGATAATATTAGTGAGTATAGGAAATATCATGGTGCATGCTCGACTTTGCTCAACAAACATTCTGGTAGATTGAGAAGCAATTGAGGTGCAGATAATTAAGACACATGCAATATTACCAGGAAAATGTACTGTAGTTACAATTTTATCAATGTTTCTTCAAAGATTCCCACATTAAACCTGCTATCCCTGGCAAAATCGTATGTACGTGAGTGGAAAGAAAAACTTTAAATCCATTGCTCTAAATTTACTTTGCTGCAATTCCAATAGTGGACCACTGCATGGCAAACTTTAATTACCTTCTTTCAAAACTGGAAATTTCTACACCCTTATTGAGTGTGCCTTGTGCTACAGTGTGCACTATATCATTTAAATGTGACATCCCACAACTTGCCCTCCTATCTGGCCACAGAATTCACTTTATTAATTGATACTCAGCTGTGACAAGACAACTTACCGCTCAATTTTGATGGCATTCATCCAAAATTTTCATTGTCATGCTTTCTTCCTCTTGTACAGATCTCTCTCAATTTCTCAATCAATATTATTGATTAAAATAATTTTGAACAATAGTGTTTAAGTGAGGTAAAACACAAAAGCCTGCAGACATCATGGTTGTAAAAAACACAATGCTGGAAAAACTCAGCAGGTCAAACAGTGTCCTTAATTTAGCAGAGATAAACATAGAAAACCGTTATCTCGGGCATGACCCCCTTCATCAAGGTATGGGAAAGTGTTGGCAGGTGCTCAAATAAAAAGTGGGGAGGCAAGGGGGAGGAGCATGATCACAAAGGTAGGAGTTAATAGATGGAAAAGGGAGGGAGGGCACAACAGCAAGCAAGGGGAAGAGGGTGGAAAGCTGGGGGAAAGAAGACAGGGGGAAGTGAAGGGAGAGGATAAAGAAAGCAGGTTAGCAGAAACTGAAGAAGTTAATGTTAATGCCAAGTGTATCCAGATAAATGGATTGGAAACCCAGGTAGAAAATGATAACAAGGTGGTCATATTTAATGCATCTTTGTTTTATGTCCGAATGAAGTGAATTTTGTGTAATATTGCACTTTATAACATGATAATTGAATTTTGATGACGATCTACCGGGACCAATGCCTGAAGAGGGCGCACAAAATCAGTGAACCGGTGCGGACACGAAAGGCCAACGTGGCCTCTTTCCGCTCCGTAAATGGTTATACGGTTATATGGAAAATCAAGCATTGTTCCTCTAATTTACAGGTGGTCTTGGTGGGATGGTCTGTCCAATATAGACAGACCATATTGGAGTGGGACCATATTGAAATGGTTGGCCACTGGGAAGTCCCTGTCAAAGGCATTCCCAAGTGTAACCCTCCTCTCTAACATTATAACTATCTGAGAATATTACTGTTTGTATAACTACAAGTTGGTCAAAAGTGAATGGCAACAGACATTTAACTGGAACCACAAGTTCCTAACAATGTACTCTTTCATTTCATTTTATTACAGTTTCAAAACAGAAGTTCAAATACCAGGAGGATGGAATATAAAAATTGTACACCACATACTCCAACTCTAGGGTAAACCCACAAACCAAATAATATGATTTCCCTGTTAATCAGAATTTCTTTGAATAGCTCTTTACCTAATTTTAAAAATGATAAGAATTGACATTACAGGTAGTATTTCACACAAAGGGTTTGTCAAATACAGTAGAACCCCATTATAATGTGATATTTTGGGTCAAAGAAAATGCATTGCAAAAAAAGCAGGGTCACATTAAATCAGGGTTCACAAAAAAAAGGGTTTCAAAAAAAAAAAATCCTGTATTTGCAATCATCTTTTTATTTTTTACAATCATCA
Organism: Narcine bancroftii; assembly: GCF_036971445.1. Taxonomy (NCBI): domain Eukaryota; kingdom Metazoa; phylum Chordata; class Chondrichthyes; order Torpediniformes; family Narcinidae; genus Narcine; species Narcine bancroftii. The sequence goes on along the minus strand of NC_091475.1, from coordinate 10,346,895 downwards.
TTTTATTTCTTAAAAAAATGATCAAGTGATCGCTGCCTGAACGCAGCAGGTCACTGGCAGCGAGTGAAATCCAAGATGCCTCTGAGCTGGAGGGTTTTTATGGGGTCCACATGCAGGGTCTCCAGCCAACATAGGCTTGCCTCGAGGTGCTCAATAGCTTTAGGCACATTTGGGGGGTGGGGGTGGAGTCATCCTCCTGTGGTTTGGGATCCAGTGCTCTAGTAACGTTACGGACGATCTCGGAGTCCGTCAGGTGCTCATATGTTGGGCGTTCATCATTGAACTGGTGTAAATCCTCTTTGTAATTTCAAACAGCCTCTCTGCCTCTTCATCTGTGAAGCTGTAGAATTCTTGTTCATCACAATTGTCTTCATCTTTCTTGGTGGATGGTTGCTGTGAAATGGCTGGACCCAGACCCTTCGCCCAGCAATTTTCCCCCACACAAGGAGTTGACTGCTGCCCAGCCCTTCCCACCAAAGTGGCAAACTTTCTTAATGTTCATGCTTTTCAGAGAGTCTTCCAGCGTTGTTGATTCATCTACAAATTAATTCACACCTGTAATTCTGCTTGAACACAAAGATGATCCCTTGATCGAGGGGGTGGTTCTTTGATGTTGTTCTTTGGGAGGGAAGAAACTCTGATCTTTCCATCATGACTTACTAGGTTGATAGCTGGCATGGGGGTAGGCTAGTTGTCAAGCAAAAGAAGAGCTTTGAGTTCTAGCTTTTGTGTCTGCAGACAGCAAGGACAAAGTTTTGTAAAACCAATCCTCAAAGATGACACTGGTCATCCAAGCATTGCATTTGAACAGTAACGACTTCACATTGACATGGTAGGAACAGTGGGGTGAGCGAGATTTGCCAATCATGAGTGGTTTTAACTTATGTGTTCCAGTCTTATTAACACAAAACAACAATGTTATGCAATCTTTGTGTTGTTTGAACCCCTCACGCTCATGGACATCATCTTTGCAATACAGCGTGCTATCTGGGATGATCTTGTAGCAGAGGCCTGTTCATCACAGTTGTACACTTGTTTTTCGACGTAGCCACCTTCTTCTAAGAGAATTTTTTAGTTTTGCTGGGTATTCGCTGGCAGTGGCACTGTCAGCTGTGCAAATTTATCCAGACACTAACGCTTGATAATCCCATGACAGCCATCCATTGCTAGCTTTGAACTGTTTGGTTTTTCCTTCGATCAGCTTGTCAAACTTCTTGGCTTGAGCTTTGAGAATAGGCCCGGAAATTGGAAGGCCCTCTGAGCGCACTTGAACGAACCACTCGTACAGGGAATAATTGAGGACAACACCTTTTGCGGTTTTCATGTGTTTGGCCTTTAGTCCCACCTCTTCCTTGACTTTCCAAAGTGACGCGTGTAAATGATCTTCCTGAGATTTCCAGCCACGAAGTGTTGATTCAGGTACGCAAGGTCTTGTGCAACTTGGGTTTGACTTTTATTTTTGATCATATCAAGTACGTGAAACCTATCTTTCACGGAAAAAGCTTTGACTTCTAACGCTACGCTCCATTTTGAAAAAGATTTAACTCCAGAAAGTGCAAAAAAAAAGGGTCCAATGGCTCTCTGCTTTTATATCCAGATTCACGTTAAATTGGGATTCCACTTATGAAATTCATGAGATCTTGTTTCCTTATTTCTTTTTAAATTAATTATTTCTAAGTCACCATCAAAAATCAACACCAGCAAATGTTTTTGGGTTCCCATAAGATCATTGTCCATTGAATACAGCACAATTGTAGACAACATTCAAATCTTACTGCAAAAGCAGATTTATTATGCACGGTGTCAACTGATCACCAAACCTGTGTAGGAGAGACACCTCAAACATTGTGAGTCACCTCAATTTATTGATCAATTTGTGCTGACCACTGTTTACTTTGCACAAATTACTACTTGTTCCCCCTCATACTATTCTGACAACTTGTAATACCTGTAGCTTAAACTTGAAAAAGAAAGTCAGAAGCATATTTAACATTAACAACAATTATTAATCCACACCGATCACTCCAACATGAGTTAGCCAGAGTTGCATTCCTGCACATTACAAAGTCTTTGAGAAGTTTAAATGAAAATGTTGTGGCGGTACGCCATTAGGCAGGCGAACCAGCCCCGCTTGTCACACACGCTGCGGGACAGCCGGCCAAAATGGCGCTGTCGGGGGTTTCCTCCCGACCTCGGCACCGGGCTCAGAAGCCTGCGCTTTGCAACCCACGTGAGGCCCTGGTGATGTCGGGGCCCCCAGCATGGTTCTCAGCCAGGTCCGGGCTGGGAGTATAAAAATAATTTTTTGCTCACTGAATTCAACCCATCTGGTTATGTGATCCTTCAGTTAGCAGTGAGCCGCCGCTACAATTGGCGACCCTGACAGGTTCAAACATCTTTGAACCCGACATGAACGACCCTTCGAGCAATGCTATAGCCATCAAGCTTCCTGACTTTCGGGTTCAGGAGCCGGAGACCTGGTTCAGCCATGCAGAGGCTCAGTTTCACCTCCGCCTGATTTCATCGGATTCGACCAAGTTTTACCATGTGGTCGCCGCCCTGGACCAGGTCACCGCCAAACGAGTGCAGCACCTCGTTCAGCACCCACCCGCGGAAGATAAGTACGGGACCATCAAGCAGGTGCTCACTGGCCTATGAGGACATACCCAAAACGGCTATCATCACCCCCTATGCCTTGTTCGAGTTCCTACGCATGCTATTTGGGCTCTCAAGAACGCCGCCCAGCCCTTCCAGCGCCTCATGGACAAAGTGGGCAGGGATTTGAATTTCATACTCATTTACCTGGACGACATCCTTGTCGCCAGTAGAGACCGGGCACAACACAAGTCTCACCTGCGCACCCTCTTCTCCCAACTGGCTGACTTCGGCCTAACGATCAATCTGGCCAAATGCCAGTTCGGGAAAGAGTCCATGCAGTTCCTGGGCCATACCATCATGGCCAAAGGAGCTATACCTGCCGCTATGAAGGTTGTTGCAGTCAGGGAGTTCCCATGCCCGGACAACCTTAAGGGGCTACAGGAGTTCGTGGGTATGGTCAATTTCTATAACCGCTCCATTCCAGGCACTGCGCGCATCATGCAGCCGCTCTTCACTCTCATCGCGGCCAAAGGCAAGAAACTCGCCTGGACTCCAGAGGCTGGCAGGGCATTCAAAACCATGAAAGAGGCCCTCACGAAGGCGACCCTACTCGTCCACCCATGCAACGGCCTGCATATGGCACTCTCTGTTGATGCCTCTGCCACAGCCGTCGGCGCCAACCTGGAGCAGCAGTGGAAACGATTGGCATTCTTTAGCTGATTCCTTCGCCTGCCAGAGCGCAAGTATAGCACTTTCGATCGCGAGTTGCTGGATATGTACCAGGCGGTGCGTCATTTCCGTTATTTCTTGGAGGGGAGGCCTCTCACCATTTTTGTCGACCACAAACCCCTCACTCAGGCACTCACTATGGCAAGAGATCCCTGGTCGGCCCTCCAACAGCGTCATCTCTTGTTCGTGTCGGAAGGCAGGGAAAGACAACATGGATACCAATGCACTCTCACGACCGGCCATTTGCACACTGACACCCGGCCTCGGCTTCGACCAGCTCTTCTGGGACCAGAAGTCTGACAAGGAGATGCGGGCCTTCAGGACTGCCATCACGGGCCTGCAGTTCCAGGACCTTGTGACTCCTCACAGTGAGCGCACCGTCCTGTGCGATGTCTCCTTGGTCACCCCACGTCCAGTGGGTCCCCAGCAGTGGTGCAGGCATTTCCACCATATCCATGACCTTTCCTACCCTTCCATCAGGTCCACGGTCCGTACGATGGCAGAACATTTTGTCTGGCACGGGCTTCGGAAGCAGATTGTGGACTGGGCCAGAACCTGAACCAAGATACACAGGCACACCAGAGTGCCTGTACAAGATTTTGAACACGTTCAGGAACGTGTTGGGTTGCCCAGTTCGGCATCCCGAACCACCTCACCAGTGATCGGGGCACGCAGTTCACCTCTGCGCTTTGGGCATAGCTTGCCAACAGGCTGGGCATCGAGCTACATCACTCCACAGCCTATCACCCACAGACCAATGGGCTAGTCGTGAGATTGCACCACCACCTTAAGTCGGCACTGATGGCCTGCCTCACTGGCCCCGACTGGGTGGACGAGCTGCCTTGAGTGCTCCTGGGCATCTGCTTGACACCCAAAGAAGACCTACAGGCATCATCAGCCAACTGGTCTACGGTGCACCGCTAACCCTACCCGATAAGTTTGTCAACGCACCTCACAACCCCCAGCAGTTACCGCACGGTCCTCTTCTCTGCCTCCAGGCCCAGTTGGACTCCTTCACACCCCCACTGCCACCCAGATACGGCACACGGGCCTCTTACGACCCCAGCGAGCTCTATTCCGCAGAGTACATTTTTGTCAGGCGGGCCCGTCCACGGCACCTCTACAAAGACCATATGAAGGGCCGTACAAAGTCGTCCAGCGTTCAGGATCCACTTTCACACTGGACATCAGTGGTAAGAGGGAACTGTTTTACAGTGGACAGGTTAAAGCCAGCCCACCTTGACCCCACCAAGCCAGTAGTTGTGGCCCAACCCAAGAAGCGAGGCCGCCCGTCAAAAAAGGACATTGGTGCCAGTTCTGGTGGGGGTGTGGGGGGCTGTGTGGCGGACAAACTGGCCCCGCTTGTCACGCACGCAGCGGGGCAGCCGGCAAAAATGGTGAAATGGTTTCCTCCCGACCTCGGCACCGGGCTCAGAAGCCTGTGTTTTGCGACCACATGGGTCGCCCCGGTGACGTCAGGGCCCCCCGGCGCGGTTCTCAGCCAGGTCCAGGCTGGGAGTATAAGACCAGCCAGGCAGCCTGCAATAAATCAGTCTGGTTGTACGATCTTTCAGTTAGCAGTGTAGCCGCCGCTACAATGTATAAATAATTGTTTTCCTAATTTCTTATCTATCCAAATTCAATTCCCCAGTCATTTTATTTCACTTTCATATTTGGTTTTCAATTTGTTTTCATCCTGTTGTTTTTTATTTCTTATTCCCAATAAGTTTAATCTCATCAATATCCCAAATGCTCCACTAGCCTTGCATTTCACAAACTGGCAAGCTTCAGCAGAAACCAAAATCTAACTAATTTTTAACACAACGTGGGATAGCCACTCCTAGTCCTTTAGATAGGAAAAAAAACTTTAGCCTTGTCTAGTCTCCTCCATGAGTCATGCATTTTGAAGGTAACCTTCAGATGGCAGGAGGTAGCATTTTCCAGATAAAGAATTAAGAGATGGAAAAAACACAAAAGCTGTTGAGCAAAATCTTTCCAAACAGTTCAACGCCTACATCTGAAACAAGTTCTGCAAGAATGTACTAACATGAAACAGAATCAGAAATGGTCTGAAAAGTTGTAGTTTTCTGATGTAATATTGTAATCATACCATTTTAATTTTTTTTATTTTTCTTTAAATGTAATTCTCTATTGTATTCATGTTATAAAATTTTAAATAAAGTCTTCAAAAAAAAAGAAATGGTCTGAAAAGCAGTGAAATTACTGGAAATATAGGGGAAATTAACAAAGCTTCACAACCATATGTGTAAAGATAAATCCACTACACTGTATCAACTATTCAGTTTAGCCTCAGTGGTGGGGAAAGGTCCTGAAGCAATAATGAAGTGCTAAATTACTTCATATGGATTGACTGGAAAAAGCCAATACTATAATGTTAATGGTATTGAATAGATTTTTATTTAAAGCGATGTGCCCAGAGAATTATAAGGTGAATGTGGTTGATGTATACAACTTCCAAAAGGCAAATTTAATGAAGTACCACATGGATCGAATGCAGAGATAACATTGGATAAGTAACAGAAAACTGAGAATAGCTAGGCAAACCTTTTTAAAAAAAAAGACTCGAGGGAAGCGCGGAATATCTCCCTAAAAATTGATTTTGGACTATTGCTTTTCTTAATATTCAACTTTGGACAATTCCAAATTTTCAAGCTTAGTCAAAACTTAGGATGTTTACTTTTGGAGTTATTAAGAGTTCAGGAGTAAAAGATATGGGGGTGGTGGGGGTGGGAAATGATATATGAACTTTAATGCTGCAAAATATAAAATGTTATAGTTTGTTGGGAAGAATAAAAGGCAAAGTAGAGACCACAATTTTAAATACGGTGCAAGAACAGAGATGGGGAAAGTATACATATGACTAGTTTATTAAAAGTGGCAGGTCAGGTTGGGAAGTGCATTTGAAGAAAAAGAATAAGCACATGATGGATGGGTTTTCTATGTTGGGCAAGTTAATCATGGTGGACCTTTGCAACTGGTTTGGTCACCACTGGAAATAGCTCTGAGCACCATTCGTGAAAAATGTTATGGCTTTGGAGATGGTGCAGAGATGAATTACAGAAATTGTTCCAGGAATGAGTGGACGGACAGGAGAAGATGGGACTGTTCTCCTCGAAGGAATTCTGATAGGAGTTCATTAAAATGAAGGGTGCAAGCAGTACTATTCCCATTGTGCCGATGTTAAGAATCAGAGGATATAGAATGACAATGTTTGCCATACAACCAAAAAGTGACGTGAGAATTTAACTTTTTACACACAGCAAGAAGTGGATTCAGGAAGGTGTGATAGATTCTAATATGGACCAACTGGATCAGAGGTTTGCAAACTGCCCCTCAAACTCCCATTCATTCCACCCTAAGCAATCCCTATGCCATCAGTGCTCTGTGATTAGTAAGGGATTGTTTAAGGTGGTATATGAGTGCAAAGTAAAAGGGTTGAAAACCACTGTACCTAATTGACTCAATATGTGCATGGTTTCATCACTCCAAAGGAAATGGGCCATTGACAATTTTTCTCAAGCAAAATATCTCAGTAAGAGTTGGGTCTGGAGCTTGTCCCTTCCCATTCACATCACACATCTCCTTAAGCCATTCCTTACTAATCACAGAGCACTGATAGCTTAGGGATTGCTTAAAATGGAATGTGAGTTCAGGAGGGCAGTTTGAAAACCTGGAATATTTACATTGAGCCAGTACAGGCATGAAAGGTGTAGCAGTTTAAGCAGTGGTTCTCAATCTTTTTCTTTCCACTCACATACCACTTTAAGTAATCCCTATGCCATTGGTGCTCTGTGATTAGTAAGATGTTGCTTAAAGTGGTATGTCACTGCTCTCGACCCAATTGTTACTGAAATATTCTGCTTGAGAAAAATTGTCACTGGCACATTTCCTTTGGTATTATGAATCTGTGCACATAACTAGGTACGATTAAAACAGTGGCTTTCAAACTTTTTCTTTCCACCCACATACCACCTTACTAATCACAGAGCATCTATGGCATAGGAAAAACTTAAAGTGGTAAGAAAAAGGTATAAGGCTAAAATCATTCTGTCATTCTATGATCAAATGTAACTTTAAAAATAATTATAAGTATTCATGTTAAAATAACCAATTTACATTTTAGCAGGGACCACATATTTTCTACTTTTAGCCTCAGGTATAATGTCACCTGCTCATTAAGATTTTTTAAATTTGAAATACTGTAGAAGCTGATTCCAGCCATTTAAACCTGTGCCACCCAATGACACCCCAGAAGTAAGAGACAAAAGTCTGCAGAAACAATGACTGAGGTAAAAACACAATGCTGGAGAAACTCAGCAGGTCAGAGTGTACTTTATAGAGCAAAGATAAAAAATACATATCCAACATTTCAGGCTTGAGCAAAATATAGGAAACCCTGAGATTCTTTTCCTGAGGACTGGGCAGAATTACCATTTATTGGTAATGCAAAAAAAAACTGTATTCAAGATGATAAGAATACATGTAAACAAAGAAATGTAAACAAACTGTGCAAAACAGAGAGAAAAAAAATCAATAAAGTGCAAAAGTAAGAGTCCCTAAATGAGTCCCTGACTGAATTTTTTGTTGAGGAGTCTGATGGTGAAGAAGTAACAACTGCTCTTAAACTTGGTGGTGCGAGTCTTGAGGCATCGATACCTCTTTCCTGATGGCAGCAATGAGTACAGAGTGTGTGCTGGTGGTGTTGATCCTTGATAGCCGACTGGGACAGGGTCCAGTGGAAAAGGAACATTGTCCAAACGTCGGCGTCAAATGACATCATTTCACACCGGGGATTAACCACCTCTACCTTTACTCATACACCCGGCATTTGCTGATGCCGGAATGCTGATAAAACCAATGGCAGCAGAGAGTCGCCTGTTTCCAGATGAAGGTAGAAACTCCGATCCCCCGGGGGATGAGTGGTGTTCAGTGTTAGTGTCCCAGTCAAGGGTGGACCAGTGGAAGCGGCACAGAGGGCTTCCTATCCCGGGACACTGCACGGCCAGTGACCTGGGATGCCAGTGGAAGGGGGGCAGCAGAAAGTCGCCCATTTCCAGATGAAGGTAGAAACTCCGATCCCCCGGGGGATGAGTGGTGTTCAGTGTTAGTGTCCCAGTCAAGGGTGGACCAGTGGAAGCGGCACAGAGGGCTTCCTATCCCGGGACACTGCACGGCCAGTGACCTGGGATGCCAGTGGAAGGGGGGCAGCAGAAAGTCGCCCGTTTCCAGATGAAGGTAGAAACTCCGATCCCCCAGGGGATGAGTGGTGTTCAGTGTTAGTGTCCCAGTCAAGGGTGGACCAGTGGAAGCGGCACAGAGGGCTTCCTATCCCGGGACACTGCACGGCCAGTGACCTGGGATGCCAGTGGAAGGGGGGCAGCAGAAAGTCGCCCGTTTCCAGATGAAGGTAGAAACTCCGATCCCCCGGGGGATGAGTGGTGTTCAGTGTTAGTGTCCCAGTCAAGGGTGGACCAGTGGAAGCGGCACAGAGGGCTTCCTATCCCGGGACACTGCACGGCCAGTGACCTGGGATGCCAGTGGAAGGGGGGCAGCAGAAAGTCGCCCATTTCCAGATGAAGGTAGAAACTCCGATCCCCCGGGGGATGAGTGGTGTTCAGTGTTAGTGTCCCAGTCAAGGGTGGACCAGTGGAAGCGGCACAGAGGGCTTCCTATCCCGGGACACTGCACGGCCAGTGACCTGGGATGCCAGTGGAAGGGGGGCAGCAGAAAGTCGCCCGTTTCCAGATGAAGGTAGAAACTCCGATCCCCCGGGGGATGAGTGGTGTTCAGTGTTAGTGTCCCAGTCAAGGGTGGACCAGTGGAAGCGGCACAGAGGGCTTCCTATCCCGGGACACTGCACGGCCAGTGCACTGGGATGCCAGTGGAAGGGGGGCTTGTGATGCCATGTATGTACAGTGTAACCTGCACTGGTTTTACAGCACCCGGAAGTTCTGGGTCTGCGGAGCAACGCCGGGATTCGAATCCCGGTTCACACCGTGAGAGGAACCAGGAGCGGCTCCCAGCGCCGTCACCCGCCCGGCTCTTACCTTCCGGCACCATCGCAGCGACGAAGGAAAGCCAGAGCATCGCCGACGCCATGTCACCTCGGCCCCGAGCGACGGTCGCAACGCAACGTTCATGGGATTGACAGGAAACGCGGCCTCCTGCCCCTAGCGGCACCCCGGCGACGCGGCACGCGCCGCGCGCTGGCCCTGCTGCCTCCAGCGGCCCACCGCCGACACGACACCGCGCCGCGCTCCAGCCTCGCATCGGCGTGACGGCGGCACCTGCCGCACGTTGAACCGAGCTGCCCCTAGCGGCAGATCCGTGGACCGACCACCGTCGCACCTGATTGGCCGCATGTCGGCCCGGGAGCTGCGCGTGGACTCACTCTGGAGCATCCGGGATGCTGGTGGATGGCACCTTGAGGGAGTTGGTCGCACTGTAGTTTCAGAGGACTGAGGTACAAGGACTGCCTAAAGAAATCTCTTGGTGCCTGCCACATTGACCACCGCCAGTGGGCTGATATCGCCTCAAACCGTGCATCTTGGCGCCTCACAGTTTGGCGGGCAGCAACCTCCTTTGAAGAAGACCGCAGAGCCCACCTCACTGACAAAAGGCAAAGGAGGAAAAACCCAACACCCAACCCCAACCAACCAATTTTCCCCTGCAACCGCTGCAATCGTGTCTGCCTGTCCCGCATCGGACTTGTCAGCCACAAACGAGCCTGCAGCTGACATGGACTTTTTACCCCCTCCATAAATCTTCGTCCGCGAAGTCAAGCCAAAGAAGTAGAGTTTCAGAGAGTAGAGAAGGATAGGGACTGGGTGACCAACAGCAAGAGAAGAAGTAGGAGGAGTCTCCTGCCTTTGGTCATCTCCCTTCAGAGCAGATAGGCTCTTTTGGATGCTGTTGGGGGAGATGGCTCACCAGGAGCGGGCAGCAGGAGCCAGGTTCATGGCACCATGGATGGCGCTGCTGACCAAGAGGGCAGGAGAAAGAGTGGTAGGGCAATAGTCATAGGGGATTCCACTGGAAAGGGAATAGACAGGAGTTTCCGTGGCCAGACTCGAGACTCCCGGATGGTGTGTTGTCTCCCTGGTGCAAGGTCAAGGATATCTCAGAGCGGCTGCAGGACATTCTGGAAGGGGAGGGAGAACAGCCAGCTGTCGTGGTCCGTATCGGTACCAACGACCTAGGAAAAAAAAGGGACGAGGTCCTACAAGATGAATTTAGGAATTATATCTCTGGATTCCACGTGCCACGGGCTAGTCAGCGTAGGAACGAGATAGCTAGGATGAATTTGTGACTTGAAAGGAGGGAAGGTTTCAGATTCTTGAAACATTGGAACCGGTTCTGGGGCAGATGGGACTGGTACAAACAGGACGGTCTGCATCTGAGCAGGGCCGGGACCAATGTTCTTGGGGGTTTTGTTTGCTAGCGCTGTTGGGGAAGGTTTAACCTAATGTGGCAGGGGAAGGGGACCAAGTCCAGAGAGTAAGGGGGTGTAAAATGAGAATAGAAGCAAAGGGTAGCAAGGTGAAAAGCATGAGTGACAGGCAAGTAAAAGCAAGGGGAAAATCAAAAAGAGCTATTGATTTACATAATGGTAAAAGGGATAAGAGTGTGACTAAAGAAAGGCTGAAGGCCTCGTGTCTCAATGCAAGAAGCATTTGTAATAAAGTGGATGAATTGCACATGGAGATAGCTATTAATAACTATGATATAGTTGGGATTTTATAGTCACAGAGACGTGGCTTCAGGGGAAACATGACTGGGAGCTCAACATTCAGGGTTACTCGACATTCAGGAGGGATAGACAGAATGGAAAAGGAGGTGGAGTAGCCCTGTTGGTTAGGGAAGAGGTGAATGCCATAGAAAGGGAAGACATCAGTGTAGAGGATATGGAAACACTAAGGGGCAGAAGATGCTAGTGGGAGTAGTGTACAGGCCGCCTAACAGTACCAGTGAGGTTAGTGAAGGAGTCATGAAAGAAATTGGTAATGCATGCAACAAAGGGACGGCAGTTGTAATGGGTGACTTTAATCTACATGTAGATTGGGTGAACAAATTGGTAAGGGTAAGGTTGAAGAGGATTTCTTAGAATGTTTGCGGGATTGTTTTCTAAATCAGCATGTTGAGGAACTGACGAGGGAACGAGCCATTCTAGGCTGGGTATTGAGTAATGGAGAAGGGTTAATTAGCAATCTTGTTGTGAGGAACCCCTTGGGCAAGAGTGACTACAATATTGTGGAATTCTTCATTAGGATGAAATGTGACAGAGTTGATACGGATACAAAGGTTTTGACCTTGAAGAGGAGTAACATGCGGAACAAGGGTATGGCAGACTGTTTGAATGACTATTTTAGTTCTGTCTTCAACCAAGTAAGACATAACTAATCTACAGGAAATTATTGAGGATCGGGGATCTATTGTGATGGAGGGACTAAAGGAAATAATTGTAAGTTAAGAAGTTGTATTAGTTAAATTGCAGGGATTAAAGGTGGATAAATCCCCGGGGCCGGATAGTCTGCATCTGAGAGTGCTGAAGGAAATAGCCCAGGAAATAGTGGATGCGTTGGTGATAATGTTTCAAACCTCTTTGGATACTGGATTAGTTCCTGAGGATTGGAGGGTGGCCAACGTAACCCCACTCCTTAAGAAGGGAGGGAGAGAGAAATCGGGAAACTACAGACCAGTTAGCCTGGCCTCGGTATTAGGGAAGGTGCTAGAATCGGTTATTAAAGATGCAATTGCAGTACATTTGGAAAGTTGTGGTATCATCGCACAGAATCAGCATGGTTTTGTGAAGGGGAAATCATGTCTGATGAATCTAATTGAGTTTTTTTGAGAATGTAACCAGTAGAGTAGATAGGGGAGAACCAGTGGATGTGGTATATCTGGACTTTAGTAAGGTGTTTGATAAGGTTCCGCACAGAAGACTAGCGTATAAACTTAAAGAGCACGGTACAGGAGGTATGGTATTAAGGTGGATAGAGAATTGGTTGAGGGACAGGAACCAAAGAGTAGGAATAAATGGGTTCTTTTCAGAATGGCAGCCAGTGACTAGTGGGGTACCGCAGGGCTCAGTGCTGGGGCTGCAGTTGTTTACGATATATATCAACGACTTAGATGTGGGAATAGATAGCAGTATCTCAAAATTTGCAGATGATATGAAGTTGGGTGGCAAGGTTAGTTGTGTGGAGGATGCTAGGAGAGTGCAGGGTGATTTAGACAAGTTAGGTGAATGGGCCAGGATGTGGCAGATGCAGTATAATGTTGATAAATGCGAGGTTATCCACTTTGGAGGTAAGAACAGGAAAGAGGATTATTATTTAAATGGTATCTGTTTAGGAAAAGGGGAGATGCAGCGAGACTTGGGTGTTGCTGTGCATCAGTCGTTGAAAGTGGGTGTGCAGGTGCAGCAGGTGGTGAAGAGGGCGAATGGTATGTTGGCGTTCATAGCGAGGGAATTTGAGTACAGGAGTAGGGAGATCCTGCTGCAGCTGTACAGGCCCTTGGTGAGACCACACCCTGGAGTACTGCATGCAGTACTCTGAGAAAGGACATCCTTGCCTTGGAGAGGGTGCAGAGAAGGTTCACTAGGCTGATAGCAGGAATGGAGGGGCTCACATATGAAGAAAGGTTGGATAGACAAGGCTTGTATTCTCTGGAATTTAGAAGATTGAGGGGGGATCTTATAGAAACATAAAATTCTTAAGGATTTAGACAGACTAGATGCAGGAAGGTTTTTTTCCAATGCTGGGAAAAACAAGAACCAGGGGCCACAGTTTAAGGATAAGGGGGAAGTTTTTTAGAACTGAGATGAGGAAAAAAATTCTTCTCAAGAGTGGTAAATGTGTGGAATTCTTTTCCACAAGAAATAGTTGAGGCCAGTTCCCTGTCAATATTTAAGTGTAGGTTCGATTTGACCCTTGTGACCAAGGGGATTAGGGGGTATGGGGAAAAAGCAGGAACCGGGTACTGATCAGCCATGATCAAAATGAATGGTGGTGTAGGCCTGAAGGGCCAAATGGCCTACTCCTGAACCTATTTTCTATGTTTCTATGGACACTGATCCACACTGCCTCTCGCGGCAGATCAATGGATCTGGAAATATTGCACAGGTCGGGGAACTGCAATATATTCATATCATTTTGTTTTCTACTGACTTTATTAATTTCCCAGTTTTGTTTGAAATTAAGTTAAATACCAGTAAAATATTCAGGCTTATTAGTCTGCTCCACATTAACCTTCTGAACAGGCTTATTAAACCGTTCCACATTAACTATCTGAAAATACCTATAATTCTGAAATGTATTTTTGTGAATTAAGGCAAATTCGTCTGCTAATCTATCCGTTTGGCACCATGTCCCCACATCTCTCTCATCCAGGTATAATTTAATCTTATTTGGAACACACCTTTTAATGCCCTCAATTAACATCAATTCTCTCAATCTGTCAAAATCATTATTTATTCCTTTTGAGGCGCACCAACGGTCAAAACATACAGATTTTTTTCAGATCAAAATCCACATAAGATTGATTCCATGTTTTTACCAAACTCCTAAATTTTTGCCCATATGTTTCTGGAACCAACTCATAAGCTTTCAATACTGCTTGTATCGAAACACTTGCCACTTGTTCTGTATGGAATTTGTACTTTTCCCTTCAATACACTTTGGAGCATAAGAGGCCATTTTTTGGGCCATCTTGAGCTCTCAGCAACCTTTTCAAAAAGCTGAAAATATGTATCTATATCTCCCTCATCAAAAGGAGGAATTAGATTTACCCCCTTTCCATTAGAATTTCCTTATTATTTTCTTTAGCTCATTGAAGAATTTCTCTGTTAAGGGAATTGGTAACGATTGAAATAGGTATTGTATCCTTGGGAAGATATTCATTTTAATGCAATTTACCCTTCCTATCAGTGTTAGTGGTAAATCTTTCCAATGTTCTAAGTCATCTTGTAATTTCTTCATTAATGGCTAATAATTTAATTTGTATAGATGGCCTAGATTATTATCTAGTCTAATACCTAGGTATCGGATTGCTTGTGTTTGCTATTTAAATGGTGATTATTTTTTAAACTTTGTGAAATCCGCATTATTCATTAACATCGCTTCACTTTTATTTGTGTTGATCTTGTACCCGATATTTCTCCATATTCCTTCAATTTCTTATGTAATTCTTTTATTGATAATTCTGGTTATATTAAGTATACTATTCTTTTTTCTTTGGCTTGGCTTCGCGGACGAAGATTTATGGAGGGGGTAAAAAGTCCACGTCAGCTGCAGGCTCGTTTGTGGCTGACCAGTCCGATGCGGGACAGGCAGACACGATTGCAGCGGTTGCAAGGGAAAATTGGTTGGTTGGGGTTGGGTGTTGGGTTTTTCCTCCTTTGCCTTTTGTCAGTGAGGTGGGCTCTGCGGTCTTCTTCAAAGGAGGCTGCTGCCCGCCAAACTGTGAGGCGCCAAGATGCACGGTTTGAGGCGTTATCAGCCCACTGGCGGTGGTCAATGTGGCAGGCACCAAGAGATTTCTTTAGGCAGTCCTTGTACCTTTTCTTTGGTGCACCTCTGTCACGGTGGCCAGTGGAGAGCTCGCCATATAATACGATCTTGGGAAGGCGATGGTCCTCCATTCTGGAGACGTGACCCATCCAGCGCAGCTGGATCTTCAGCAGCGTGGACTCGATGCTGTCGACCTCTGCCATCTCGAGTACCTCGACGTTAGGGGTGTGAGCGCTCCAATGGATGTTGAGGATGGAGCGGAGACAACGCTGGTGGAAGCGTTCTAGGAGCCGTAGGTGGTGCCGGTAGAGGACCCATGATTCGGAGCCGAACAGGAGTGTGGGTATGACAACGGCTCTGTATACGCTTATCTTTGTGAGGTTTTTCAGTTGGTTGTTTTTCCAGACTCTTTTGTGTAGTCTTCCAAAGGCGCTATTTGCCTTGGCGAGTCTGTTGTCTATCTCATTGTCGATCCTTGCATCTGATGAAATGGTGCAGCCGAGATAGGTAAACTGGTTGACCGTTTTGAGTTTTGTGTGCCCGATGGAGATGTGGGGGGGCTGGTAGTCATGGTGGGGAGCTGGCTGATGGAGGACCTCAGTTTTCTTCAGGCTGACTTCCAGGCCAAACATTTTGGCAGTTTCCGCAAAGCAGGACGTCAAGCGCTGAAGAGCTGGCTCTGAATGGGCAACTAAAGCGGCATCATCTGCAAAGAGTAGTTCACGGACAAGTTTCTCTTGTGTCTTGGTGTGAGCTTGCAGGCGCCTCAGATTGAAGAGACTGCCATCCGTGCGGTACCGGATGTAAACAGCGTCTTCATTGTTGGGGTCTTTCATGGCTTGGTTCAGCATCATGCTGAAGAAGATTGAATGTCATCTGCAAATAGACTGATTTTATATTCCTTCTCTTTTATTTTATTTTCTGTTCTTATCAGTTCTGCCAATGGTTCTATTGCTAAAGCAAACAGTGAGGGAGATAGCGGACATCCCTGCCGAGTTGATCTGCTTAATTTAAATTGGTTCGATATATATCCATTTACTGTCACCTTCGCCATTGGACCCTTATATAATGCTTTAATCCAATTAATATATTTCTCTGGTAGGTTGAACCTCTGTAGTACTTTGAATAAATAATTTCATTCTACCCTGTCAAAGGCTTTCTCTGCATCTAAAGCCACTGTTGGAATCTTATTTCCTTGTACTGCATGGATTAAATTAATAAACTTACAGACATTGTCCATTGTTCATCTTTTAATAAATCCAGTTTGATCTAGTTTTACTATTTTTGGTACACAGTCGGTCAATCTGTTTGCTAATAGTTTTGCTATTAACTTATAATCTGAATATAGTAGTGATATTGGTCTATACGATGCTGGTGTTAGTGGATCTTTCCCTGTCTTTGGTATTACTGTAATTATTGCTGTTTTACATGAATCTGGCATGTTTTGTGTTTTTTTTATCTGGTTCATTACTTCCAGGAGAGGAGGAACTAGTAACTCTTTAAATGTTTTATAGAATTCTATTGGGAGTCCATCCTCCCCAGGCGTTTTAGTATTCAGTAGCTTTTTGAATATATCCTGTATTTCCTCCATTTCAAATGGTTTTATCAATTTGATTTGCTCCTCTTCTTGCAATTTTGGTAGTTAAATTTTAGCTAGAAACTCATCTATTTTGTCTTCTTTCCCTTGGTTCTCAGTTAGGTATAATTGCTCGTAGAATTCCTTAGTTTTCATTGATCTCTGTTGGGTTATATGTAATTTGTTTGTCCTTTTTCCTTGATGGCAATACCATTCTTTTAGCTTGTTCTGTTTTAAGCTGCCAAGTCAG
The DNA here is from genome assembly GCF_036971445.1 of Narcine bancroftii. NCBI lineage: Eukaryota > Metazoa > Chordata > Chondrichthyes > Torpediniformes > Narcinidae > Narcine > Narcine bancroftii. Next base: position 10,330,208 of record NC_091475.1, on the reverse strand, counting down.
TATTTTGTGCATTTTCTCTCCTAGCTCATAATACTTCTGCTTTATTTTCATTATGTTCTTCTTCACCTTATACGTTTGTAGTGTTTCGTATTTTTTTTGACCAATTCTCTTCTTTTTGTTGTATCTTCCCATGTTGCTAGTTCTTTTTCTGTATTTACTATTTCACTTTCCAACTGCTCTATTTCCCGATTGTAGTCTTTCTTCATCTTAGTTACATAACTTATTATCTGCCCTCTGATGAAGGCTTTCATTGCATCCCATAATATAAATTTGTCTTTCACTGATTCCGTATTTATTTCAAAGTACATTTTAATTTGGCACTCAATAATTTCTCTAAAATCCTGTCTTTTAAGTAGCACGGAGTTTAATCTCCAACTATACGTTCTTGGTGGGATGTCCTCCAGTTCTATTGCTAATAACAGGGGTGAGTGATCAGATAACAATCTAGCTTTATATTCCATTTTCCTAACTCTCCCTTGGATATGGGCTGGCCACAGGAACAGGTCAATCCTTGAGTACATTTTATGTCTACTTGAATAATATGAATATTCCTTCTCCTTTGGGTGTTGTCTCATCCATATATCCAAAAGCTGCATTTCCTGCATTGATTTAACCATAAATTTGGCTACTTTGTTCTTTCAGCTAGTCTTCTGTCCAGTTTTATCCATATTTGAATCCAAATTAATGTTAAAGTCCCCTCCTATCAATATATTCCCCTGGGTATCTACAATCTTCAAAAAAATATCTTGCATAAACTTTTGATCCTCTTCAATAGATGCATGTATATTGACCAAATTCCAGAGTTCTGAATATATCTGACATTACGTATCTCCCTGCTGGATCTATTATTTCCTCCTCTATTTTGATTGGTACATTTTTATTGATTAATGTAGCTATACCTCTGGCTTTTGAGTTATATGATGCTGCCGTTACGAGCCCTACCCAGTCTCTCCTTAATTTATTATGTTCCACTTCAGTTAGATGCATTTCCTGCACGAATGCTATATCCAGTTTTTCTTTCTTCAGTAAATTTAATAGCCTCTTCCTTTTGATTTGGTTATGTATTCCATTAATATTTATAGTCATATAGTTCAACATGGCCATTTTATACTTTGTTTACATCTCATTTCCGCTTCCTCACCACCACCTTTCCCCTTTTCCATTCTCAGTTTTCTTTTTTTGAATGCACTGTATGACAACACTTCTAAAACATAAAATATTTCTACCATTCCCACATCTAAAATTCCCTTAACCCCAATTGTCCCCCCCCCCCTCTCTGAGTCACCCCTTGTCCTTTGCCAGGCAACAACTCCCCTCTCCATTCGGACTGCGAACCTGTTCACAATTGTCAACTGATTTTGCAGTGACTGTTATTCTCTCCCACCCAACCCCCTCCAGAAGACTTTTATCTTCACATATCAAAGCTCCCCCTCTTTTTCATTTTTATTTAAATATTCTTATTTTTTAAACCCCTCCTCTTTTTCCCCCTTCTCCCTTACTTCCTTTTTCTTCCCTCCTTTACTTCTTACTTATACATTATTTTTACTTCTTTATATGTAGTTTGTCGTTGTTCTTTGTTCTTGTTACATCTCTTCATCTCTTTCTGTCCTGCAGGTGTTCTGCAAATTCTTGTGCTTTCTCCGGATCAGAGAATAGTCTGTTTTGCTGCCCCGGGATAACTATTTTAAGCACTGCTGGATATCTTAACATAAATTTATAGCCTTTCTTCCATAGGATCAATTTTGCTGCGTTAAACTCCTTCCTTTTCTTTAGGAGCTCAAAACTTATGTCTGGGTAGATCAAAAAAATTTTGACCTTTGTATTCCAGTGGTTTTTTGTCTTCTCTCATTTTATTCATTGCCTTCACCAATATATTTTCTCTTGTCATGTATCTCAGGAATTTTACTAAAACGGATCTTGGTTTTTGTTGTGACTGTGGTTTCGGTGCTAGTGTTCTGTGTGCCCTTTCTATTTCCATTCGTTCCTGCATTTCTGGCATTCCCAGGACCTTTGGGATCCATTCTTTTATAAATTCTTTCATATCTTTGCCTTTTTCATCTTCCTTAAGGCCCACTATCTTTATATTGTTTCACCTACTATAGTTTTCCATTATATCCCTCTTCTGAGCTAACAAGTCCTGTGTTTCTTTAACTTTTTTTGTCACTTTCTTCCAATTTTCTTTTTAAGTCGTTCACTTCCATTTCTACCGCCATTACACATTCTTCCACATTTTCTAATCTTTTCCCTACATCTGTTATGACCAGCTCTATTCTACTCACTTTTTCTTCTGTATTTTTCATTTTTCTTTTCATTTCACTAAATTCTAGTGTCAGCCATTCTTTTAATGGTTTCATTTGTTCTTGAATCTTTTTTAATCTATGTACTGTCCATTCATTTTACCTCCTATTCCTCTGTGCAGAGCTTGGTGTTCTACTTCTTCTTCTGTGTCTGCTCTTGGGTTTGTGTCTTCTATTTCTCTTCCTTGAATCTGTATCTCTTCTGACTTTCTTGTTGAGCTGCTTGTCTGTTTGTTGGGTTTTTTTCCATGGTGTCTTGATGTTGGTCCTCTTCTTCTGGGCTGGTTATCTGTTGTGCCTCTAGTTTCCTTTTTTCTTTCCCACCCCTCCCGTTCCCATTGTTTTCTTTATCTTTCAGCTGGGAGCCCTGCTGTCGGGTCTCTCTCAGCTGTTCATGCTGTGGAGTTTTTCACTCCACAGCTGATCCCCCCTCCCGTCAGTGTTCTCCTTGTCGTGCGCAGTTGCGCACCCGTTTGGCTCCTTGAGCCATTTTTGCAGTCCTGCGGTCAGTGGGTCGCGACCCTGCGGGGTCTCCACTAACCTTGGGGTGTGGGTTCCTCTTTCCACAGCGGGTCCCTGCTTTTTCATGCAGGTAAGGCCTTTGCCTTTCTCTTCCGGCGTTTTTCTTCTTTTCTTCCCGTTGTTTTTGGCTTTTCTTTCTTAGGTGCCCTTTTCTCTACACCTTTAATTCTTATTTGTTGTGATTTGTGTGTCTGGGTCTTTGTTTTTTCTTCACTTTTTTCCTTCTCTCTGGAGAGGGCTGGTATTCTCCTACCGGCCACTACTCCCATCACGTGACTCCTCTCCATTAGTGAAGTCCCTTCAAAAGCTCTGGTGCTGATACGTCTAGCATGGGGAAGACCGCCAGTATTTTAAATAGGATCGGTTTTAAAGTGTTTGTAAGTGACCTACTCTTACAAACCTTTCCCAACTTATCTCCCAAAAACATATCTATATATATCTCTATACTCTGTCACACCAGTATAATGCTGAATGTACACCAAAATGTTTTGAAGGACAACACATAGTACTTGAGCTTTCAATTAAGAAACTACTTCAGCGTTTATGGCTCTATTTTTTTCCAGATGTGTCGACTCCAAAAATGAACTCTCTTTCAGAGTTTCTGTGACCCTGTATCCAGCCAACAAACTAACTTTCTAAGAAAGATATTTTTTATAACTAAAGAAGAACACAAATCCATTACACAGCTCCTTCAGACAAGTCACCAGATTTGATTTACCCACTGTTTGCTAGTGTTTGTATTTTTGCATAAAGATTTATTTTTCTTTGCCTTTATCTTCTTTCTCTATGGAGTAAATGTTAAGCATTCCCAGTTTTGTATCTCTGTCAACATCTGAAATAATACTTAATTTGTCAAAAGATTCTTCAGGCAGGTTCTTCGTTTGAGTTGGCAGGAATGCAGAATTCAGCCAAGGTTCTTTCAGGTACTATGCAAAAACAAACACAAGAATTTAAGGGGAGTCATTCCCAATTAAGTTGTAAACATGAAGCTCTCTCAAAATATCCATCTGTTTTTAATAGATGGAATAAAAATGAGAATTTGTAATCTTGAGGTAGGATTAGGAAATCCAGAAGGCATTTACATGTCTATATTTATAGAGATGTATAGAAATATTATTGGATGATGGAATACTTATTTGTGAAATTTTATTTACTTATGCTATCATGTTATGGATAAAAATGTGACTCTACTTGAGATTATGAGTCTGAAAACTTTCAGCTATGAGGAAAGTTGGGATAAGTTCAGAATAAATATAATTTTGAATCAACAAGTGCTAAGACAGTCTGGAGGGATGTAAAATTACGAGGTGCCAAGATCAAAAAACAGAAACTTAGAGGTGAAATAAAAAAATATAGTTGGCATAACAATTAGATTGGGTGAGAGTGGGGAGGGAAACGTGTCTGTGAATCTCTGCCTAAAAGAATGTAGATGGAGAAACCTTCATCACATTTAAACTGTACTTGAATTTACACTTGAATAGTTGTGACCTGTAGAGTTATGGACCCACTGCTGGAAAGTTGGATTAGGCCAGGTGGTCCCTTCTTGACTAACACAGATAATATGGTCTGAACGACCTTCTTTGTTGTAACCCTCTATCTGCTTATTCTTCTTTAGAAAGCTCTATTTCAAATTAATGAACTAAACAGAAAACAAAGCGACTCATTGCTGTTTCTGGGATACTGCTGACAAACAATGGCTAATACTTTCACACTCCCATGGGCACAAAATATTGCCTGCCTTAGCATAGAAGATTGTCGGAAGCTGCTGCCATAGCAGCGGGCTGCTGAATGGTGGAGAGCGAGGAGAGGAGACAAAGCACTCCTCCGTAGGGTTCTACCACACGGTCCAACTTACTGATGGCTCCGTAATGGCTTTAAATGGCCTATTAAAGGAGCAGACAGTGGTTTATTTTAAAATCCTGTAACGGCAGGGTCTGGGCCCAAGATTGGCAGCAGACTCAAGGGTTGCAGACTCCGGGGAAAATCAGAGCACTGGCACAAGAAAATGAGGAGACAACGACCCCTCCCCCCACCCATTTGAGAAGGAGAAGGATGGACCAGTGAGGGGCTCCGAGGCTGAAGAACACACAGGTGAAGGCCTGTTGGTGTCTTGAGGAGAGGAACATATGCAGGCTGCAGTCGACTGTGGTCAAAGGACTCGCACCAGGCTGTGAACTGCTGGAAACTGGCTTGATACTGGATGAGGGGTACCAGGTATTGGAACCAGGATATGAGAAGGGTGCCAAAGGCACTAAGGGCTTTCCGATAGCGTCAGAGATTTGAATCTGGAACTCGGATTGCTGATGGTTTGGACTAGAGTTTTTGTGGCTGTGGAGGCTGTGTGAACAGTAAAGGCAAATCCATGGACACTCAGTGACTCGGGGTGGGGTGGGGGGGGGAGGGTCTCTTTACTTTTCTTTCTGTGACAGTAAGATGCACATGTCAATTTCTGCAGATGGTAAATCTGTCCTCTTTATGCAGACTAAAGCAAATTTCATGTAATATTACACCTGTTTTATTACGTATCAATAAAGGATTCTTGGGACCATAATTGGGACCGAAGGATCAGTCGTATCTTGAAATGGACGCAAGACAGAATTTTACCCACACACATGAACCGCCAAAGTCTTAAAGCAAATGTTTTAATCAAATGTTGTATTTAACAAACTATAACAGGGATACAGGGCATCTAAGAGCTAAAATGTACGTACTTACTTTGTTAGTCAGCGTCCCAGAGTCCACAGGCTGGGCATGGCCATCTTGATTCCTACGTGTGAATCTTCGGTTGGTGCACGCGTAGTGGGTTTGCTTATTGAAGTTCGGTTAGCGCATGCGCATGAGTTAAGCACCCTGACAATTTTGAATTTGCGCCCTTAACGCGCGCTTGGGCCAATTGAAGAGGCAGGAATCAAGATGGCTGCACCCAATCTCGGGATGCTATGATGCCAGCTAACAAGGTACGTACACACATTTTGGCTCTTACATGCCCTGCATCCCTGCTATAGTTTGTCAAATACAACATGAACTGGGTGAATTTAAGGTGATATTTTTCTTTTTTTTTTAAATTCAGTCGTATGTACAGATGGATGCAAGTCAGGGAGTACCTGTATTTGTGGATGGAAACTTGCATATATTTTTAAAATGCAAGTTATGGAATTTATTTGGAAGTGCAGGGCACATATTAAACTTCTGCCACAACTTGGGCATCAATGTGGAATTACCTCAGAACAAATTCTCAGCCTCTATCATAGTTTTACCGGATGATATCCCTGCACTCTCAGGTGGACCTGTAACTCAATGCAACACATCTGGAAGAAGATAGCTAGAATTCGATTATATCTGCCAGAATGGTTGGAATTAAATTTAATTCAGAAATAAGAATGGATGATTGACACAACACGTACCTCTTTAATGTGTTCAGGAAGGTTGAAGGAAGGAAAGAAAATATATTTGATGATTCTGTATCCATGTAGCGATAGACAGAAAATGCCAAGGGTCACAAGAGAGACAACAAAAAACGATGCAAGAAAAATTATAATAATCTTCCACTCTGCAACTCTACCTGCAAGCAGAAAAACAACTTTAGTCAGTAAAAAACTGATATTTGGACACAAATCTCTGAAAATATCTAAAGTCTTAGTAGAGGGTAATGAAGAAAAGAGTGGATTGTGTAAGTTGATATCTGGGCATAGGTATGGATATGCCTTTTTAGGTAAAAATTGAGCTGATTTGTGTTTTTAAATTGTTAACAAGTGGTTTTAAGTGTTTTAACATTTTAAAATTGTATTTTAAAAATTTTGTACCAATATTCACTGCATAAATTCTCAAAATATTCAGTAATGGTGGTTTATTGAGAGCAGTGTAAAGAAAAATGACCAGACAAATAAAGGGGACAAAATTCTCTACATCAGATGGCCTGTATCTCAGAGTTTAAAAGAATTAGCTGTGTAGATGCATCTCAACTCTTTTGATTCAAAATAGGCTTCCATGAACTGAAAGACTGCACATGCAACCCTGCTCTTCAGAATAGGGGAAAGAGAGAAAATAATTTGAAAAATAGGTTTGTTCTTGTTACAAGGATGTTGAAGTATAAAAATAAACCAAAGAGCAATTATACAAGACTCTAATGTGATCACACATGGCATGATTTTATGGTCATTACCTCAGAAATGATTCACACTTTAGAGGGGGTTCAACAAAGATCAGCTATAGTCATTTTGAGATGTCATATAGTCAGAGGTTTTGTCAAATCCTCCTGTTAGAATTACTGGCAAACTAACTAAAGTATTTGGGGTGTTGACAGAATACATGTAGTGATTCTTCTTCTGGCTGGAAAGAGTTTGGGAAGAGAAGCAGAACAAAGGAGGTTGAGATAAAGGAGATATCCTTTCATCAGAAAGTTGTGAATGTTTGGAGGTTCCCCTTCCGGTAAATTGTGTATGCTCAATCACGGAGTATATTCTATTTGGTGCCAATATTTAAAGTGAAGGTTCATGATTTTTTGTTTTGAATATGCTGTTGTTCAAAGGATATGGGAATAGAGTGAAGAAGTGTTCATCTGGTATAGAGAATTCATCAACGTTTTGTCCACTTTATTTTCTAGTCAGCCACGATGCTAAATGGTAGACGAAGTTCAAGACCACCCAATTCTTACATTCTTATCTAATTTTCATGCACAAAAATCCAAGAAGCAACTAAGTGAAAAGATTTCCAATTAATTTGATTATAAAAGTGTTAGTTTAATCTGGTTGGTATTCAGATGACCTTCCACATCTGAATAGTTCCAGTGGTTCACCTAAGCAGCAATGTCGCATTGGTAAAGGAGTGATGGTGAACATCTGACTTAGCAATGCTAGAGTGGATCAGGTCCTTGGGAAACAGAATAATTTAACGTGATTGAAAACTATTGCTTATCCCATAGTACACCTTGAGGAGAAATAGACTAATTTAAAGTAATGGTACCATCATCCTTCGTAGTTTCACAGATAACAGAACTAGGATGAGTTTTTCGGTTTTCCAAGAAAGGTTTAACTTTCAAGCAGTAGGTGGTCCAAGGCTTCAGGTTGGCGAGAGCTACCATCTTCTGCTGGATATAAGTACTTTCAATCTGTTGGAATTCAAAAAGGTCTGATAAATAATTATCAGGTGTAGAATAGCAATAACATGGCAGATCAAATCAAGCAAGTGGATTAGAGATTTTCCAGTGGAAAGTTGAACCAATCCTTCATTAAGGCTTTACAGACACCCTCACAATGGAAGTTCTTAGTGTACTTCCTTCACATGAATAATGATCTCATGAGATGTCTTCTTCCGATGGGCCGAGCAGTGTAATAAGTCAGCCATGGTTTAGTGAGAAGAACTGAATGTAGTTTTCTTAGTTGTAATTTGACACAAGGTGGTGTAAGTCTGAAACTATTTTACAAAAGATAAATTAGCCCATTACATATTTAGGCATTGAAATCTTTGATTTTAATATCTATATTTTAGGAATTTGGTTTAATTATAGGATGGGGAGGAATTACTGCAAATTTCTTTTTAAAATGTATCAGTGAATGTTTACCTTTCTCAGCAGGCAAATTAGTTGCATCTATTTTCATTTTACCTTAATTAAATAAATTACATTTTTTAAATCTTAATTTTTCTAATGTTTTCTTACTGTAGGCATATTCTGCTCAAATGCTCGGACAGGAGTTTATTAAGAAGTTTGGAACACTATCATTGGTCCTCACTGATCTACAAAAGTGAATAATCAGTTGTCAAGAGGAAGACTGGCAATCGTTAGCTTCCTAAAAGGTATAATTACACCGAACAACAAAGATTTTGCTTCCTCAACACATTTGGGTGTATTTTATAGATTGTAGGCTGCTGATCACAAAAATGGAAAACCACAAGTGCAGATGCTGGCATTTTGATCAAACAATAAGAGACTGGAGGAACTCAGCTATGGAGAGAAATTGACAGTCAATAATTTGGGTCAGGTTCTTTTATCAAGAGTAGAGTGGGAGGGGAAGAGAGCAAACAATTTTTTTAAATTTAAAATTTAGACCTACAGCTCAGTAACAGGCCATTTCGGCCCACGGGTCCGTGTTGCCAAATTTACACCCTATTAACCTACACCCCCAGCATGTTTTGATTAGTTGGAAGAAACTGGAGGCCCCGGGGAAAACCCACGCAGACACTGGGAGAATGTACAAACTCCTTACGGACAGCACGGGATTTGGACTCTAGTCATGATTGCTGGCGCTCTAAAGGCATTGAGCTAACTGCTACACCATCTGTGCCACCCCAAGCATCGACTGACCATTCCTCTCCATGGATGCTGCCTGATCTACCGAGTTCCTTCAGCATCTTGCTGCCTAGTGAATTGAATGTTGAGTAAAACATGAAAGTCTGCAGACACCATGAATGAAGTAAAAACAATGCTGGAGAAACTCAGCAGGCCAAATAGTGTACTTTATGTTGCAAAGATAAAGATGCACAACCAACATTTTGGGATGAGCTCTTCATCAAGGTACGAGCAAAATATAGACAGGTACTCGAACCAAATGATTGGGGGGGGGGGGCGGGGGTGGAAGGGCAGGGGAGCACAGACCCCAGAGAGCTGCAGACTGAGCGAAAGTGCTTAGTGAAGCGATCTGCCAGTCTGCATCCAGTCTCTCCAATGTTGAGAAGGTCACAACAGGAACATTGGATGCCGTAGATGACTCCTACAGATTCATAAGTGAAGTGCTGCTTCACTTTGAAGGACTGTTCGGGGCCTCAAATGTTGAGTCCCGAGGGTTGTACCATGTCAAGTAGAAAGATATTAATTGAGTTTGCTCTAGGTTTCAATGAAAGAGTAGAAGAGGCCAAAATCAGGGAGATTAGAGAGGGAGTGGGATGGAGCTGGCGAATTAAAGTGACCTCTCACTGGAACTGAGAGTTACCTTTATGGACTGAATAGAATCATTCATTGGTCTAGGATTCTCTGCTGTAGAGGAGACCACATTGTGAGCACTGAATGCAATTCACAATGGTGGAAGTACAAGTGAATTGTTGCCTCATCTGGAAGAATTTATGGCAGGAAGAGGTAAAACAGCATTTTAATTGACCAGAAGGCATTATTGTCCCTTTAAACTACCAATGTGTTTCTCAGTCTATGAAATGTACCTTTTTTTCCTCTGCATCTTCCCAGTAGGACACCTCATAAGCCAAGTCCGGAAAATATTCACGCATAGATATATTGACATTCTCATTTACAGGCTCAGTGATCTTGATATCGAGCATATTCAACCTCGGCTTCACAATCACTGACAATGGAGGTCCAATTTCAGCTGGCATTACAAAGGAACATTGGTGAAATGGAAAGGAAATTGTGGACAAATGCAAGTTTCAAATTAAATTTAGTGAAAAGAAAACTAATTAATCCTACTTTCATCAAAAGGTTCAAATTGTACAACATTGGCCCACTCAGATGTCTTGCCTTTGTATTCCGCTCTTACACGCAGGTAATAACTAACCATGATGGCCAGTGTATTAGACAGGTCACATTCTGTGATGCTGATGTGTGTGCAGCCTTTCTCGTGAGATCCTTGTTCATACTGGTTGTCATAGTAGCTGTGAAGAACACAATAAAAATGATAGACATGTACATTGGTAGATACAAGAACATAAGAAACAGGAATAGGCCAGAAGGCCTGTTGATCCTGCCCTGCCATTCAATATGGCTGATTTGGCCATCTGCCCGGCTCCACTCACCCATCTGTTCCCTGTTGCCCATAATTGCCCTATTTGTTCAGAAATCTATCTTAAATACATTCAATGAGGCAGTCTCTGCTGCATTCTTGGGTGGAGAATTGGACAGATTCACCACTCTCTGGGATGAGCAGTTCCTCATTAACTCTAACTTAAACTATTTCTCCGAATCAAGAGGTTTTGTCCCATAGCTCCAGTCTCACCTGCAAGTGGAAACACACACATTAGGGGTTAGGGTTCCATCTTATCTATTACTTTAATTATTTTACCTCTCCACAAGATTCCCCACCCCCTCATCCTTCCAAACCCCAGGCTACTCAATGTCTCCTCATAAGATAAAACCATAATTTCTAGAATCAACCCAAAAATGGGTCTCTGCTGGGGTCCAGCACTTTCTTTTTCTCAGTGGCTGCTTTTGAGAAAGTGAAGGTAAGCCTGCTGATCGTAAAGTGGTGACAGTTCTTTAGCAGTGCTGATCCCAGAGAGACCACAGAACAGTTCACCAGAGGAAAAGGTCCTCTGGTCCATGTGTCAACCATGATGATCAAATAAGCCCACCCCATCTTCATGCACGTGATCTGTATTCATGCATGTTTGCACCATCCTCACCATCCTATTAGATTCAACCATTTCCACCTCCTCTCCCTCGGGCAGTGCATTCCAGGCATTTACCACACTGGTGTTTAAAATGAGAAAACACCACAAAAACCTAGTTTCCACAATCCCTTTAAACTTTTCCTCCTCTCATCTGAAAGTTTTGACTTTTTCACCCCAGGATAAAGACTGACTTTCTACTTTTTTTAAAAAAAAATGCCTCTCATAAAATAAACCTGTCAGATTTCCCCTCAGCATCCAATGCAGCAGATAACATCATTCAAGTTTATCCAACCTCTCCAGATATTCAAAATGTTTGGTCCAGTGATGAACAGGCCATAGTGTTTGTCGAAAATGGTAAGTTACTAAATGGTGATTGGATCATGGTTCCTCATTGCTTCAATCTATTGTGCAATTAATCCTTGCAAAACATTTGCGGCACAGCTGATGAGCAAATGCTGGCAGGATATTGGCAAGAAAGCTCTTGTTTTCTTTTTTATTTAATTTGCATTCAGATGAGAGCATAATTGGGCATTGACTTAATAACTTAAAGAAAAGGTGCACTGGATTAGATTAATTTCTAAATCCACAGCCTTCCAAGGTGGATGTACTAACTTTGAGTCAAAGCTGACACTCATACAGAAGTCACAGACTAGGATACTAAGCTTTCTTCAAATATTGATTTGTGTATTTTCTGTTATCTGATAACTCCTGTTATCCATAATTCAAGCAACCGGCAAAAAGAGGAAAGTGAACAAATAATCAGGATGAATTAGAATAAGTAAAAGTTTAATACTGTAAAATTAAATCTTCTCTGAAGTAACACATCATAAACCTTTGGTGAAGATGGGAGCAAACATTCAGCCAGCGGGGTGCCTTGCTCGCAGCAGCTGTTTGAATAAAGTTGTGTTTGAATAAAATGGGATTGCCCAGGACAATGAGCTGGTTGATGCTGCTCACCGTTGGGGTGACTCTTTTAAAGTGTCTCCTTATCCTTGCTTAGAAAGAGTCTTTATTATTATTATGGTGGAAAAGTCTGTGTGTTGCTGTGATCCCAAGAGTGATGCTGCCTGGAGCTCTGTTCCTGGTAGGGTCCCCCATGGTGGTAAGGTCGAGGGTGAGGTCCCTGACAGAACAATCCAACCAAGTCCCCAACAGTGGAGCAGGCAGACAAAGTTACTCAGAACTCAACAGCTGTGATGGAGGAAGAAGGCTGCAACAAATCCTTCAGCTCCATTTGTCGTGGTTTTCATGTCAGTTGGTTGATTTGTGAAGTATTGTGTGCTTCTTGGAGTGCAACATAAAGAAACACACGGTAAACAAATACACACATGGGCGTCTGCTCTGTGGATCAACTGAACGAAAGCCACCATCCTCAACTACGAGGGATAGCCACGATTAAGTATATCAGTAAGGCTTTGTCTGTAAACTTGAGGGAGGGGTTCATTAAAGGCAGCAACATGGTTAGTGCAACGTTGTTATAGCGCCAGCAACCAGGGTTCGATTTTAAATTTTGTAAATGATGGGAATTACCTGATTAAAGTGAACTTCACATAATTAAGGACTACATTGTTGATTCTTTTGAAATTACTTTACATTTTGCACGGTCTTTTGTCTTTAAAACTGTTTATTCTTAATTCGTTAGGCATTGCAAGAGTGAGTCTCAAGCAGCCAGAAATCTTGCTTATCCACTATCTACCATTTCCAGCAAGTGCCAAATACAAGGGGGTTTTACTGCAGTTACAATATCAAAAGAAAAAGGAATAAGCATTTTAAAAACAATATTTTGTTCTATTAGCTCAATTCTCATTTTTTAAACCTCCCTTGGTCACACACAATCAAGATTTATATTTAAGAGTTATCAATTAATACAATAATTAAAATATAGAATTGTTATATCACTTACCTTTGATATTCAACTGAATAATTAACATCACCTTTGTGATAAGTAACTGGGCTCCATTGGAGAACATTCTTAAAATTGATGGAATGCATTTTCACATTTTGTGGTGAAGGGAGCTTAGCCAAACCTGTTTTAAATAAATAACAATAAGGATTTATAACTTGTATGTTTATCAGAATATTGTCTCTGATTTTATGCAATAAATGGCCATGGGATCAACTATAATTTTATTTTTATTATAAATCCCCCCCCTCCTCCCCAAGTTTAACTCTTCTGTTGAGTGGGTGATCTGTATCCCAACCTCCCTGATTTTGGAAATGACAGCTGAGGAAATTGCACTGGATCTTTGCTTTCTGCCCATCAGAAGCTGAACTTCTCATTTCAGATTGTGGAATTAAAGACATGGACCATTATGCCAATACAATAACACATGGTGAATAATAACTAATCCATTCCCTTGAGAAACATCTTTACAATCACCACCTCACCTTGCCACCCCAGCTCACTCACTGACCAGCTCACACATTCACCAGGATTATCAGGTGCAATGGAAAATTGGGGACTACAACCTGTTCACCAGTTTCACTGTAGAAACGGCAGGAATGGAAAATCAATTTGATTTTTCTTAGTTCTAAAGAGCAATACATTGGAATTTCTTTTGGACTTTCTGTTCAATTGACTTGACTATTCCAGTGATGAACCACCCATTGAATCGCATCCTATGCCATAGGTGCTCTGTGGTTAGTAAGGGATTGCTTAAGATGATATGAGAGTGGGGGAAAAAGGTTGAGAACCACTGGCTTAGACCTAACAAGGAAAAGGGAATGACTAAATGTGTGCAAGTCAGACTGGCATGTGGTTTGGAAGAAAACCCATCAGGCAAGGTCTTCCACTCCTCAAGTGAAAGAAAACAGGATACATGTTAGCACTTGTACTCACTGACAGCTCTGCACAGTTTTTTTTATAATTTTTTATTTTTCACACCATAAACCACATTGACCATGATACATACATTTTCCTTTTCAAATATATACAGTGCCATTTTCTCCCCCCCTCCTCCTCCCATCCCACCCTCCCTACCTCCCCCCCCATCCTCCCATCCCACCCTCCCTACCTCCCCCCCCCATCCATTTAAAGTACAAAATCTAAGATACATTAAACCAGTCAAACAATGTTGTCATTCAATAAAAATAAACAAGAAATTCCACTGAGTCAATTCTTTTCATTTCCTTCTCCTTTCGTTAATTTAGGTGGTAAATGTCCCCGGTAGGTTTTCTCTATTGTGTTTCATGTATGACTCCCATATTTGTACAAATATTTCAATATTATTTCTTAAACAATATGTTATTTTTTTCTAATGGAATACATTTATTCATTTCTATATACCATTGTTGTATTTTCAAATTATCTTCCAATTTCCAGGTTGACATAATACATTTTTTTGCTACGGCTAGGGCTATCTTAACAAATCTTTTTTGTGCACCATCCAAATCAATTCCAAATTCTTTGTTTTTTAATGTTACTTTGGAGGAAGATCTCTGGATTCTTTGGTATATTGTTTTCTGTCATTTTATTTAATATCTGGTTTAGATCTTCCCAAACTTTTTCTACTTTCTCACATGTCCAGATTGCATGAATTGTTGTTCCCATTTCTTTTTTTTACAATGAAAACATCTGTCAGATACTGTTGGGTCCCATTTATTTAACTTTTGAGGTGTAATGTATAGCCTGTGTATCCAGTTATATTGTATCATACGTAACCTCATATTTATTGTATTTCTCATCGTTCCAGAACATAACTTCTCCCATGTTTCCTTTTTTATCTTTATATTTAAATCTTGTTCCCATTTTTGTTTAGTTTTACCATTTGTTTCCTCATTCTCCTTTTCTTGCTGTTTAATATACATGTTTATTACAAATCTTTTGATTATCATTGTATCTGTAATCACATATTCAAAGTTACTTCCCTCTGGTAACCTCAGACTGCTTCCTAATTTGTCCTTCAAGTAGGATCTCAATTGGTAATATGCCAGCACTGTATCTTGAGTTATATTGTATTTATCTTTCATTTGTTCAAAGGATAATAATCTATTTCCTGAAAAACAATTTTCTATTCTTTTGATCCCTTTTTTCTCACATTCTCTAAAGGAAAGGTTATCTATTGTAAAAGGGAGTAACTGATTTTGCATCATTATTAGTTTTGGTAATTGGTAATTTGTTTTATTCCTTTCTACATGAATCTTCTTCCAAATATTGAGCAGATGATGTAATACTGGAGAACTCCTACGTTGTACCAATTTTTCATCCCATTTATATAATATGTGTTCAGATATCTTTTCCCCTATTTTATCTAGTTCCAATCTAGTCCAATCTGGCTTTTCCCTTGTTTGGTAAAAATCTGATAGGTATCTTAATTGTGCGGCTCTATAATAATTTTTAAAGTTTGGCAGTTGTAAGCCTCATTGTTTATACCATTCTGTTAATTTATCTAGTGCTATCCTCGGTTTCCCCCCTTTCCATAAAAATTTCCTTATTATTTTCTTTAACTCCTTGAAGAATTTCTCTGTCAAGTGTATTGGCAATGCCTGAAATAGGTATAATATCCTTAGGAAAATGTTCATTTTAATAGAGTTTATCCTTCCTATTAGTGTTAATGGTAAATCTTTCCAATGCTCTCAATCGCCCTGTAATTTTTTCATTAGTGGATAATAATTGAGTTTATATAGATGGCTGAGATTTTTATTTATTTGTATACCTAGGTATCTTATTGCTTGCATTTGACATCTGAATGGTGATTCCTTCTTAAATTTTGAGAAATCCGCATTATTCATTGGCATTGCCTCACTTTTATTTACGTTAATCTTGTAACCCGATACTTCTCCATATTCCTTCAATTTCTTATATAATTCTTTTATTGATAGTTCTGGTTCTGTTAAGTATACTATAACATCATCCACAAATAAACTGATTTTATATTCCTTGTCTTTTATTTTTATCCCTTTTATATTATTTTCTGTTCTTATCAATTCTGCTAGCAGTTCTATAGCTAATGCGAACAATAAGGGTGATAGTGGGCATCCCTGCCTTGTTGATCTGCTTAAGTTAAATTGCTTTGATATATATCCATTTACTGTCACTTTCGCCAATGGCCCCTTATATAATGCTTTAATCCAATTAATATACTTCTCTGGTAAAATGAATTTTTGCAATACTTTGAATAAATAATTCCATTCTACTCTGTCAAAGGCCTTCTATGCATCTAAAGCAACTGCTGCTGTTGGGGCTTTACTCCCTTCTACTGCATGAATTAAGTTAATAAATTTACAAATATTGTCTGTTGTGTGTCTTTTTTTAATAAATCCAGATTGGTCTAGATTTACCATTTTAGGTACATAATCTGCTAATCTGTTTGCTAATAGTTTAGCTATTATCTTAAAATCTGTGTTAAGTAATGATATTGGTCTATATGACGCTGGTGCGAGTGGATCTTTCCCTTGCTTTAGTATTACTCTAATTATTGCTGTTTTACATGAATCTGGTAAGCTTTGTGTTTTGTCAAACTGGTTGATTACTTCCACGAGGGGAGGAATTAAGAAATCTTTAAATGTTTTATAGAATTCTATTGGTAATCCATCCTCTCCTGGTGTTTTATTATTTGGAAATTTTTTTATTATCTGTTGTATTTCTACTATTTCAAATGGTTCTGTTAATTTATTTTGTTCCTCTATTTATACATTCATGTTTTTTTTTCTTTGGCTTGGCTTCGCGGACGAAGATTTATGGAGGGGGTAAAAAGTCCACGTCAGCTGCAGGCTCGTTTGTGGCTGACAAGTCCGATGCGGGACAGGCAGACACGGTTGCAGCGGTTGCAGGGGAAAATTGGTTGGTTGGGGTTGGGTGTTGGGTTTTTCCTCCTTTGCCTTTTGTCAGTGAGGTGGGCTCTGCGGTCTTCTTCAAAGGAGGTTGCTGCCCGCCAAACTGTGAGGCGCCAAGATGCACGGTTTGAGGCGTTATCAGCCCACTGGCGGTGGTCAATGTGGCAGGCACCAAGAGATTTCTTTAGGCAGTCCTTGTACCTTTTCTTTGGTGCACCTCTGTCACGGTGGCCAGTGGAGAGCTCGCCATATAACACGATCTTGGGAAGGTGATGGTCCTCCATTCTGGAGACGTGACCCATCCAGCGCAGCTGGATCTTCAGCAGCGTGGACTCGATGCTGTCGACCTCTGCCATCTCGAGTACTTCGACGTTAGGGATGAAAGCGCTCCAATGGATGTTGAGGATGGAGCGGAGACAACGCTGGTGGAAGCGTTCTAGGAGCCGTAGGTGGTGCCGGTAGAGGACCCATGATTCGGAGCCGAACAGGAGTGTGGGTATGATAATGGCTCTGTATACGCTTATCTTTGTGAGGTTTTTCAGTTGGTTGTTTTTCCAGACTCTTTTGTGTAGTCTTCCAAAGGCGCTATTTGCCTTGGCGAGTCTGTTGTCTATCTCATTGTCGATCCTTGCATCTGATGAAATGGTGCAGCCGAGATAGGTAAACTGGTTGACCGTTTTGAGTTTTGTGTGCCCGATGGAGATGTAGGGGGGCTGGTAGTCATGGTGGGGAGCTGGCTGATGGAGGACCTCAGTTTTCTTCAGGCTGACTTCCAGGCCAAACATTTTGGCAGTTTCCGCAAAGCAGGACGTCAAGCGCTGAAGAGCTGGCTCTGAATGGGCAACTAAAGCGGCATCATCTGCAAAGAGTAGTTCACGGACAAGTTTCTCTTGTGTCTTGGTGTGAGCTTGCAGGCGCCTCAGATTGAAGAGACTGCCATCCGTGCGGTACCGGATGTAAACAGCGTCTTCATTGTTGGGGTCTTTCATGGCTTGGTTCAGCATCATGCTGAAGAAGATTGAAAAGAGGGTTGGTGCGAGAACACAGCCTTGCTTCACGCCATTGTTAATGGAGAAGGGTTCAGAGAGCTCATTGTTGTATCTGACCCGACCTTGTTGGTTTTCGTGCAGTTGGATAATCATGTTGAGGAACTTTGGGGAACATCCGATGCGCTCTAGTATTTGCCAAAGCCCTTTCCTGCTCACGGTGTCGAAGGCTTTGGTGAGGTCAACAAAGGTGATGTAGAGTCCTTTGTTTTGTTCTCTGCACTTTTCTTGGAGCTGTCTGAGGGCAAAGACCATGTCAGTAGTTCCTCTGTTTGCGCGAAAGCCGCACTGTGATTCTGGGAGAATATTCTCGGCGACACTAGGTATTATTCTATTTAGTAGAATCCTAGCGAAGATTTTGCCTGCAATGGAGAGCAACGTGATTCCCCTGTAGTTTGAGCAGTCTGATTTCTCGCCTTTGTTTTTGTACAGGGTGATGCCACCATACATTCATGTATACACACACATACACACACATCTATATATATATATATATACACAAATATACCCATATACACACATACATATAGTTCGTGCTCATTTTTACTCTCATGACATGTCTTCATCTCTCTGCTTGTTTTGCAGTTGTTCTGCAAATTTTCGTATTTGCTCTGGATCCGAGAATAGTCTGTTTTGTTGCCCTGGAATAACTATTTTAAGTACCGCTGGGTACTTTAACATAAATTTATATCCTTTTTTCCATAAGATCGTTTTTGCTGTATTGAACTCCTTCCTCCTCTTCAGGAGTTCAAAACTTATGTCTGGATAGAAAAAAAAATTTTGACCTTTGTATTCCAGTGGCTTTTTGTCTTCTCTTATTTTCTTCATTGCTTTCTCCAATATATTTTCTCTTGTTGTATATCTTAAGAATTTTACTAAAATGGATCTTGGTTTTTGCTGCAGTTGTGGTTTCGGGGCTAAAGTTCTATGTGCCCTCTCTATTTCCATTTCTTCCTGTAATTCTGGTCTTCCTAGGACCCTGGGGATCCAATCTTTTATAAATTCTCTCATATTCTTGCCTTCTTCATCTTCCTTAAGGCCCACTATCTTTATATTATTTCTTCTATTATAGTTTTCTATTATATCTATCTTCTGAGCTAACAGCTCATGTGCCTCTTTAACTTTTTTATTAGATTCTTCTAATTTCTCTTTTAAGTCCTCTACTTCCATTTCTACAATTATTTCTCGTTCTTCCATATTTTCCACTCTTTTTCCTATCTCTGACATGACCATTTCTATTTTATTCATTTTTTCTTCTGCATTCTTAATTCTTCTTTTTATCTCATTAAATTCTTGTAATTGCCATTCTTTCACTGATTCCATATATTCTTTAAAAAAAGATATATCCATTGTCTTGCCTTTCTCCTCTTCTTCCATTTCTTTCTGTTCTTCTTCTTCTTCTTCCTCTGGGTTGACCATCTGTTGTTTCCTTGTTTTCTTTTTACCCTCTTCTTTCTTGTTGTTGTTATTTTCTGTGTTCTGCACCTGCTGCTGCGTTGCAGGTGTCTCTCTCAGCTGTGGAGATCGACTCCGCAGCTGTTCCTCCCTCCCGTCAGAGTGTTTTTTTTCATGCGCATCGCACATGTGCGAGGAGTTGCGCACTTTTACTCGGCTCTGTGAGCCATTTTTGTAGTCCTGAGCCCGGGACTTCCACTGACCTGAGGGAGCGGGCTTCTCTCTCTGCGGCGGGCCTCCTTGGACATTCTTTCTTCTTCTCTTCTTCCCGTTGTTTTCGACTTTTCTCTCTTCGCTGCCATTTTCTTCTCACCTTTATTTTTACTTTGTTGTAAATTTTAATCTTGTACCTTTGTGTTTTGTGCGTTTTTTTTTAAACTTTTCGGGAGAGGGCTGGAATTCCCTGACCGGCCACTACTCCATCACGTGACTCGTGGCATGCGCGCGATGTATGCAGGCGCGGAATGGTGGAATAACGGAAGCAGAGAAATAAATATACGTCGATGTTCAACGGGTAAATCATGTGTTGATGGTGCTATCAATTTCACATTTCGGGCTACAAATGTGACAGAGGTCGCCCAATTTGAGTCTTGCCTACAAAAGGACCAGGAGTGTTGTGACCACAGCAACGCAAGAAGAATTCGTGAATCTGTAGCAGCCAGACTCCAGTCTTCCCATCAGTTCAACATTAATTCTGGGCATCAAATTTCAAAGGCCGGCGCTTCAACACTGAATTAATCCGACACTGTTTGAATGTTTCTCTTTGAGCAGTCATGGTCAGAGATTCCCAGGAGTCATGGGGATCGTGCATTTCTTCAGAAAGGTTTTCTGCACATTCTTGAATCTGTCCACTTTGTAATGATATCTTCTCATGACACAGCTCACACCACACAGTTATTGTACCCATAACTAAATGGTCCCTATGCACCCTATATATCTTCAACATTGAGCTACTCTTTGGAGCCATTGCTTTCTAAGCTGCATTTTATTCAGTAACCATACCCAAGGACTACCTTTGATAAACATGATAAAAAAAGACAGTTAATACAGTATTAAATCTGAGTTCAATGTATTTCCATACCTTAATGTATTTTTTAAAAAAAACACTAAGTAATCCTTAAAGTTAATTTTAGAGGAGCAAAAAAAAAAATCAGGAAATTAATTTGGGCACAAAGTTTAGGAAGATGTGGAACTTTTATCAGCAAAATCTCCTAATACTTAGAATGACAACGTTCAGAGAAATGACACACTTACACATTAAAGAAGAACAAGGAGGTGAAATTTGATTGAGATGTGCAAAATTAGGAGCGGTATAGATAGTCTCCCCCTACCCCCAACACCGAGGGTGGATGAGACAAGAACAAGACTTGAGAGCGAAAGGGGAAATGTTTAAAGGGAACATGAGGAGGAACTTCTTCAATGCAGAGTGTGGTGAGAGCTGCAGTAGTGAATGCAGTCTCCATTTTGACATTTGAAACATTTAGGTAGATACAGGTAGATGTGAGAAGTATGGAGGAATATGGTCTAGGCCATGGGGAACAGGGAGAATAGTAGATCAGCAAAGATCAAATGGGCCGAAGAGCCTCTTTCAGTGCTGCAGTGTTCTATGGTTTGAGGTCTGAATCTAGGGTCAGGAGAAGTCCTAAAGTTTGTACTGCCCTTCAAGCACCGATTTCTGCTCCGGAAAATGTTCCTGGTCCTTTGTGAGACAAACCAAGGGTGTCAACATGCCAAGAAATATTATGGCGGAGTAGAAAGAGGTTTTCGTTCGTAGAAGTGAGGCGTTGGTACTCTGGCTCTCCACTCGTATTTTAGGGACACAATCCAAAGGTAGGGGGGGGGGTCCACAAAGGCGGAGGGGGTCCACAAAGGCAGAGGGGGTCCACAAAGGCAGAGGGGGTCCACAAAGGCGGAGGGGGGGTCCACAAAGGCAGAGGGCGGGTCCATAAAGGTGGGGGGAGGGTCCACAAAGGCAGAGGGGGGTCCACAAGGGCGGAGGGGGATCCACAAAGGCCGGGGGAGGGGGTCCACAAAGGCGGGTGGATTAATTTCAGCGGGAACTTTACGCAATGTTCCAAATCTTATTTTATTTCCCCATCCACCAGAATATTTTTGGATCGTACGTCACGTAATGGTCAGGTTTTAAAAATAAATCCTCATCACCTCATTGGGAATCCGGTTAAAGTCCACTCGGAAAGAGGAAGTGATAGTCCCAACTGTGAATAGTTCTCAACTTTTAAGTGTCTGGGCTGGCAACCGACTTCAAAGTAGAAATTGTGTCTTCCCCCACCCCCACCAAAATGTAACAAATTTAGCGGGTTGCCCAAATTTTTTTGCTCGATAGGATCCCGGTCCGGCTTTTGAAAACGCGCCGGTCTGGCCGAGACCCCTCCCGCCCCCGCGCCCCCGCCCCGCGCCCCGCGAACGGGTTCCTAGTAGCGAGCAACGCAAGTGGTTACACTAACCTGGCTGCCCTACAACTGCCGCGAACAGGGAATACAGCGCGATTCTGCTCGCAGCCATGCCCCGTGTCCTCGGCCCCCACCTCGAAGGCGACTGACCTCCGAGCTTCCTCATTCTTTCATATGGCTCTCCTGACAGCGATAAAGGGTTACGATGGGGCGGGAATTACCTGGAACCATTTCTGATGGCATTTGCCAGGAAATAGCATGGGAGGTTTGCCCTTCGGCGAATGTCTTTGTCACCGAATCCTTGGGTGTGTTAATGACAACTCGTGAGAGGGTTCTCAACCTTCTATCCCACTTTAAGTCCTCCCTCGGCCATCGGTGCTCTGTGATGAGGAAGGGATTGCTTATGTGAGTGGGAAGGGAAGGTTGAGAACCACTGTTCTAGATCCAATTGTTACTGAAATATTTTGCTTGAGAAAAATTGCTGTTGGCCCATTCCCTTTGGAGTTCGGAAACCGTGCACATAACGAGTCAATGAGGGATGATTAAAACAGTGATTTTCTTCCCACCCACATCCCACTTTAAGCAATCCCTTATCCCTCAGAGGGCGAGGGAGGGGGGGGGGGAGAAATTTAATGGTAACATTTTTACTCAGAGGGGGGGTGAGGGGGCACTGGAGAAGCTGGTTGAGGCACATATTATTGCAGCCTTCCAAAATAAATTTGGACAGATATACAGGTAGGATAGGCTGAGTGGGACATCAGCTAAAACATAGGCAGGTGGGACTAATATGGGTGAAACACTCTGGTTGGCAAGAGCAAATTGGTCCAAAGTGACTGTTACCACCATGTATGTCATGTTTACGTGGTGTACAATTTATTTTTTGCGCTACCATTAAGTGGTAATTCTGCTGCCCCACAGGAAAAAAGGAATCACAGCTTTGTAAAGTGATACCATGGATATACTCTGACAATAAATCTGAAAACTGATTCTGACCAATAATATAGCAGCCGAACACTAGCATTACAAAAGGGAATGACGGATCAGATGGGATGTTAAACTGGATTGAATCAGAATTTTCATGAAATACAGTGTTTTTTGGCAGCATCAGTGTGGAGACATCTTATTAAATTACTGTAAAAAAAAAGTAACACTAATACTGCATGAAAAGTAAGGCAATGTCTTTGGTTCATTGATTGTTCAGGAATCTGATGGCAGAGGAGTAGAAGCTGTCCTTGTGCTGCTGAGTGCTTGACTTGAGGCTCCTGTACCTTTTCCCCAATGGAGGCAGAGTGGAGAGGGCATAGCCTGGGTGGTGGGGGTCTTCGAGGATAGATGCTGCTTTTTTAAGACACTGCCTGAAGTAGATGTCCTCGATGGAGTGAAGTCTGTTGTGTGTGATGTCACAGGCCGAGTTTATTCCTCTATGGTTCGAGGTCTGAATGTCAGGTCAGGAGAACCCTCTGGAGTTTATTCTTGTCTTGAGAGTTGGTGCCTCCATACCAGGCAGTGATGCAACCAGCCTGGTCCACCTGTAGAAGTTTACGAGAGTCTTCGGTAACATACCAAACCACCTCAGACATCTCACTGTAATGGATAAATATTGGGAGGAATTTGATAAGATTAGTGGGTTACATACATACATTTTAAAACATATTATTTGGAAGACTGAAGAATTCATATTCAGGAACATTGCAAAAACTATGGAGAATGCTATGCACATTTCACAAGTAGGTGCTAATTGAAATGACCTCACAAAATGAATAGACCATTGTTTGGAGGAGACAAACTGGCTGTTTAAAAGTACCTACAGTGTGCTCACAGAAAGGTCACTCCTGGGTTTTGTTTATCTAAGATAACAAATGGGAGCAGAAAGATAACTCCTGTTGTTTGCAGAAGAAGATGGGGGTTTTTGCAAGTGAGGGAGTCACATGGGCTTTCTGGCAGTTGGAGAGAGAGAGAGAGAGAGAAAGAGAGCGAGAAGACAAGTTCAACAACCTCTCTCAGCTAGTGCGCGTGTGTGTGTGGGTGTGTGTGTGTGTGTGTGTGTGTGTGTGTGTGTGTGTGTGTGTGTGAGAGAGAGAGATACTGAAAGCAGCTGGACAGTGCAAGCCAGGAAGCTTGTTGAAACAGAAAGCTCCTGAGCAGTGGACGGCTGGAAGTGCTATCTGTCTGATGTTTCTCTTGGAATAAGCGGAACAGAAAGGAACTCTGTGATTGCCTGAAAGAAAGAGGTTATCATCTGGAGGACCCTGATGGGGCAAGTTTCATCAGCGAGACATTGAGGTGACTAATGGTGGTACCTCAGTTGTGAAAATCCTGGAACAACAAATCTCTCTCTGCAAACCCTACAAAAACCTTCTTGAGTGGTAAACATTTACCTTTCCAGCACCAAAGCCTGGTGAACATTATACATGTTAAATTCTGTGCACAGTATAAGAATTGCCTGCAACCAGAAAAACTGGAAGAACGAGAACCCTGATAGACCTAATCTGAAAAATATATAAGTATAGTTGTTTCATTTATTTCTCACCCTTCAGAACTCTTCTTAAAAAGGGTGGGTGAATGTGGTAAACCACTGTTGTGCCATGATTGGCTCTGCTGGCTGGACATACCTCCTGAGACTGATCCTACCCATAGTCACTTGCATGTTCCCCTACCTCTTTGCTTCGATCAGTTGATGAAGTTGTAGGTAGCTCCTTCTTTTAGTTATTAAAAGCCTGATAGTTTCACAACATATTCACGATACATCGGTGGGGGGGGGGGGGGGGGGGGGTGGGGGAATATAATATCAAAGTATGTTATGGCTGGAGCTCAGGGGTGGGCCACCTGCATGTAATTATGCAAATAAGTATTGGCAATCACTCAGAAAGGTCCTTGCTTATGTGATGCAATGGGTTAATTAAATATATGTTTATAAAAGGGATGAGAATTGGGTTAGCTGTTAGGTTGCATGCATTTTACAGACAGAACAATGTCTTGCAAAGTTCCGAGGGGAGGTGCAAACAGAAGGTTCTGGGCTTTAGCAACGTGTGCAAGCATACCCCAGAAACTGAAAAATTTGCAGAGAGTTGGGGGCCATGTGTTTTTTTGTAAAACCTGGAAATGGCAATATTTGCAAACAAACCAAGACAAAAAGTGCCTAGAACATCAGGAGCTGAGGGGCAGAGAACGAGACAGAAGGAATTAGCAGGAGGCAGTCTGAGAAAAGGCTGGACAGAAGAGGAATTTGCTGAAAAGGCTCCTTTTTCAAGACTGGGCCGAGTTCTAATAAGGTAGCCTGAGTGCACTCTCTGTGGAAATCAGGAGTGGTGGCTAGTCTTCCTGGTGTGGTGAAGAGGAGAAGAACTCTGTGAGAAGAACCTGGAAAGGAGACAAGCTTCTTCTGAAAGACAATCCTGTTTGGGGTGTCCAACAAGCCACAACCATCTCACTGTACCCTCCCCAACTTTCCTGCCCGGTAATTCTAAGTAAAGCACTGAAGTTTGCTTGAATGAATGACTGTTTGATTCTGTGCACAGGATTGAAGATAATTGGAAATTGTAGCCTTGGAAACGTGGACAGTGGAAGATTGGCCAGTAAAAAGGACTTTCTTGAAAATACATTACACACACGCGCTTAGATTAGGTTGGGGGGAGCGATTGTGTAAATAACTTTGTTGATAAGTTAAGTGTTGACTTTGTTGTTCTATACTCAGAGAATTCAACTAATTTTGTTTAAGGAACCATTGCTTTGGTGTATTTCTATTGTTGCTGGTATATGGGATTCACTGAACTCATAACTCAAAACCCAAAGGGTCCTTAAAATTCACGTGAATAGTGTAAACTGATTTGAGATTAGACTGCAGAGATTTGATGAAATGGTGGCTGATGTGATGACAAAAATATGCATGTGATGCAGTCTTTCTCTTCAAAGCAGGAAGTTTTCATGATTCCTTGAGTCATTGGGCACAATTGTGGTCGTCTTAACCAGCCACATGAATGCGCCTCCGTGTTCAACCTTCAACCAAACTAAAAGGAGTATTTAAATCCTTTTAAATAAGAAATAATGCAAATAAAAAGTAATATTTATTGAATTGTTAAACTGGTTTTTGTACAAAATATTTGTCAATCCTATTAAAGTATTATGGTTAGTTCAGCATGGCAAATGGCCCTAAAACTGTGGGAACTAAACATGATCACACTCATCTACCATATGCCATTGGTGTTGGTTTGAGGCAAGCAATGGCCCCGGCCATCAATTACATCAAACAATGAAATAATTAATGGATTATTTTTAAAATGATCTCCGTTTCCAATTAAACAGAAAACATTTAAAGTGAATACAAATGTTTAAGTAAACAATGCAAAAGCACTTTTTTTTTAGTCAGCCCTCTGCAATGAAATAACTAAGCTTCCTGATTTTATCAAACAAATAGCTCTGCAGAAAATGGAATCGGAAGTAAAAGCACAAATATTAGAAGAGCTCGTCCAGTGAAGCAACACCCGTACGAAGAGAAACGAGTCGATGTATCGGGTCGATAGCCCCGTTTCTGTCAACCTGGCACAGGGCTGCGACTTGTTTGATGTCCGGCCGCGTTGTCAGGAAAGCCCCAGCTAAGAGCAGCCAATGTGTTCACAGAAGAATCCATTTTGGTGGCACATCTACAAAAATATTGCCTAGCATGTAATAAAGCAGCATGTTGTTATTCAAACAAATCTCATAAATGATATAATTAGCTAAAGAATGATGAGTTTCTCATGCCTGTGATCCAGGCTTGACATCAAAAAAAGTTTGGCAACCATCAACCTGGGTACCTGAAATTCTACATCTGACATTGGAAAAGAGAGCAAGAAATAAAATAATTGAAGTGGGTTTTAAAAAAATGTAAAAATACCAGATACAACTTAGTTTGTACTTCTTTAACCTGCCTCCAGCAATTAAACAGTCCACCCTGAGGGACAAGCTGAGCATTTGGCATTGCTTTATTATAGAAGCTTTAGGCCGAACGGTGCTTGGTTCCGCCTACTGCCTGAACTCGCTACTCCACTCTCCTCATGCCTGATTGATGTACTGCTGATATCTTGCCCCGAAATCCGCCCCCCCCCCCACCCACCCCGGCTATCCTCAAGAAGAAACCAACACAAAAAGGATGATATTGTGTAACCATCAGGCTTTTATTGACTAAAGTCAGGAGCTACCTACAACCTCATTAACTGATTGAAGCAAAGAGAAAGGGGAACATGCAAGGGGCTATAGATAGGATGAGTCTCGGGAGGCGCGTCCAGACAGTAGCAGCCAATCGTGGCACAACAGTGGTTTCCCGCAACCCCGATGTAAGAACGCCCCCTCGAGAGAGAGACTCATGATTGTGGACCTTGTTTCGTTAGTTTTGATTAGATATTCTGATGAAGCTGATCACTTTCCTCGCCGTAATCAAGTTGTATAACATTCTAACAAATGTGATGATAAAGAAAATCCAAAGTTCAAATTACACTTGTGTGGCCGATATTTATTCAGTTTTTACCTTTCAAATGTATGTAACCTGACTGGGATCTCCTAACATACAAGTCATCCAGTCAACTTACTTTTATATTTTCATCTCCTGAAACCTCCTTGATACGATGAGTATGGATGCAAACTTGATAGCCGAAAGACCTATTTTTGTCCTGTATGTCTCTTTAGTTTCATGTATTTAAATACCCTCGATGCCATTTAAAATTTAGACAAACAGCACGGAAACAGGCCCTTTCGGCCCACAAGCTCATGCCACCCAATTACACCTAATTGACCGACAACCCCATAAGTTTTAAATGGTGGGAGGAAACCAGAGCACCTGGAGGAAATAATTTAAGTCATTGTTACATATTTTTCAATTCAACACCAAAGACTTCAACAGCCAAGGAGATAAGACACCGAGGAAAACTAATTCACTGAGTGAATTGTAGTTGCTGTGTAAATGTGAAGAGTATTTAAGTATGTCTAATTTTGCTGTATATTTATGTGTATAGATACATTTGTATTACATACATCATTCAAGCAACACAGACTACTACCTCAGTTACTGATAGTCTGCAATAGGATGCATACATTTCTTCTGCAGTTTCTGGTGTCTTCCCAGATTAGTGTAGTTATAATTTACCAACACTGGAAGATCAGCTCACAGACTATCTGCAAATATATTGCGGGAAACAGCTGTTGTTAGTTAACACAATTTTAAGAGGAACGTGCCTGCAGCTGACGTGGACATGTACCCCCTCCATAAATCTTCGTCCGCGAAGCCAAGCCAAAGAAGAGGATGAGGGGTTGCATAAATTGTTACAATTTCCATTTATAGATCAAGATTTGTAAACATTCCTGAAATAAAGAATGTTTAAATCTCCTCACAGTTGATTCTAGATTTGTATTCTTTCAACAACATTTCAGGATTTTTAGCATTGTAATTGAACAGTTGGTGAGGAAGTGGAACCAGAAATCAGATGTGGTGAATGGAAATGGCATTCATAGCTTGGTGGAGCATACCTAAGGAATGGAAAAACCTCCAGTTAATGTGGAGCAAAATTTGAGACCAAAGGGAATGTTCCTGATTAAGCAAAATCCTCTTTCGCTCACTCTTGCTATACATTTAAGCAATATTTTCTGCCACAGTTAATACTATTTGAATATATCCACCACTGACATTGCATTTGTACCAGCTAATATTTTTGCCCATCAGCAACCTTCCCTTTTCCCCTCTTCAACTATTCCTACTGCCTTCTAAGCAGATGAAGCCTAACCTGCTGAGTGAGTGTGTCCAGCACTCTATGTGTGCATCAGAAAAAGTTCCGGCATTCAGCTTCGCATTGCTAAAAGCCAGATGTAGATAATAATCATGAGATTATACACTACGTGACCTCCTTGTGAGAAACAGGGGCTTTGTCAATTTAATTGAGAGTGTTTCAGATTGATAGGTTAAGGTGGGAGAGGATCGAGAGACTAACCATCAAGTAATAAATACGTCAGTTCTCAGGGCAGCCTAATTCCAAGCACCAGAAGAAACACAAATACCGGATTTTCAACTCTGCAACTACTGATGTTCAAATGCAAGCAGGTGCCGAAGATCATGGTTAAGCATAGCAAGACCAACATACCAAAACAAAGTAATAGCTAACAGGCAATAACTTTGCTCTCTCGTGTTGTATCCCTTGTGCGCAAATAAAGGCATCAATTAATAACAGGGAGACCTGAGTCTACAGATGCTCGTATTTGGAGCAAAACACAGTGCTTGAGGTACTCAGCCTGTGGAGGGAAAGAGATGGGTCAAAAGCCAGTATAAAATAGTGAGGGGGAGGAGGGAGGCAAGAGTGGGCATCTGTTGGTGTGGATCCAGGAGGGAAGTGGTTGATAGGTGGGTGGAGGTGGCCATTGAAGTTGGGGATGGTAGGCAGATGGGGAAAGGGAAAATAAATTTTGTGCAGTTTAATGGCATAGAGTGTTTTGGAAAGAAGAGCGTGCATGAGAGGACCAAAAGGAGAAAGAAAAGAATCAAGGTGCAAGTTACCTAAAATTGGAGAATTCAATGTTCGCCCTCATCCCCAGAGAAGGCCAAGGAAGGAGGGGTCCATGTGGGAATGGGGATGGGAGTTAAAATAGCTTTCAATGGAAGTTCCAGCTGGTCACTGTGGATTGAGTTTAGGAATTCGGCAAAGCTGGCACCTAATATGCACTTGGGCTCACTAATGTAGAGGAGGCCATATTGAGAGGACTGAACACAAAAGACAAAGTGCATGTGAATTAAAAACATTCTTTGCATCTTTATTACTCCATGTGACTAACATGAACCACATGAGACAGTGCAAGTTAAACGCTAGTTTTAATAGACTAATATATATATATCTAGGTCTTGCCTCTGTGCAAGCCTAGGTCAGAATGGAGGAGCCTAGCTCCAGTCAGCTTTATATACAAGGTCATCAGGTGACCTAGTGGTGTAATAGCATATCACCGCACTATACAAATTCCATATTTTATGTCTACAAATGCATAATCAGAACATTTAAGATTTTATATTCATAGAAACTGTACCTTTTTACATTGAAATTGCTACAAACACATCAATTTTAAAAGCTTTGGACAAAAATTATTGTTTTAGCCCAGACTTCTGCACATGCATTCTGGTGTCCAGGGGGTATTTCAAAATTAATGGCTGTAGTTTTCTTTATCATGTATGACCCAAAGAATGGGTGCCTATCGATATAAACAGAGATTCCAGCACTACAGAGGAGGCAAAAGGGAAAGCAGTTTGTGTTTCAATAAGATGTTTTGAATTATTTACGACTATAAAAATTTCAGTACACCTTACAAGTTGTATTAATTTAAAATTTACAACTTTCACCACAAAGCCTTGGTCCTGATTGGAGCCATAGTTGAAGACCCTCCAAGGCTACTCCCTAACATCACTATGGTCCATACTGCTGGGACGGGGTTCATTCAGGAATGTAACGGAGGAATCTGGCTGCTGCTCGATTATCACATTGGATAGCTATCCCAACATTTGATGGGAAGCATATTGGCCATATTTGAATATGGGTAGTCTATTCTCCACGTCAGATCTAGATCTTATGAACTTTCATGACCATGTCAAAACCGGGTATGGTAACCTCAATCATCACTTAGTTGACAAATCAGTATTCTCTGAGAAAACACTTGGAAGCAACACTGAAACTAGCAAGCTTACAGTATGTACACTAGGTTAGAGGATTTCAATGACCATCACCATCGTCTGAACTAGTGGAACGGTCACGCTACTAGCTTTCACTTGCTAGGCAACCTTTACAAGGGGTAGACATATACTAATTACTGTGAATTTAACGTGCAAGATGTATTTTCCAATGACAGCATAGGTAAAGGTGATCACTGCATAGTCTTTGGAGAGGCAGTGCCCTGTCTTCATATAAATGACACCTTCCATTGGATTGCGTGTCACTATAATTCAATTGAAAAAAAATGTGGACTCAGAACAGATCGGACCTCTGAAAACTGAGCATCAATGAGGCACTGTGAATCACTATCATTAATCAATCAATTATAGCAAAGATCAGTACAGCACAGAAACAGGCACATCAGCACACATCTGTGCTGAATATAATGTCCACATTAAACTCAAACTCTCTTGCTTGCACATGCTCATTGGTCTAACAACCTCAAACATTATTGTCATATCTACTTCCACCACTGCAACTGGCAGACTGTTCCAGGCACTGACCACTCTGTAAAGAAAAAGTCATATTCTTTCAACTTTCTGCCCACACCCCCCCCCCCCCTTCACCTCAAATGTACATCCTCCAGTTTAACATTTTTACCCTGGGAAAAGATTCTGACTGCCCACTCTATCCCTTTCTCCACATTATGGAAAAATAATTGCAAAGTTTGGAGTAAACTCAAATGCATTTTGAATGGCAATATTTTTGAAAGACCATTGTAGGATGGCTGTTTGGAAGTCGCTTGCCTCTGGTCTAAAATCATTTATGTCCTTTGGTTTAAAGGAGACCCTGCTCATGTTTTATTTAATTGCATTTATCATTCTCGAGTTTTGCCCTGATTTCAACTGCCAGGAGAGGACCTTGTGGACTCTTTCCCATTGCTTAGATTTTGTTCTAATTTTTCCATTCTATACATATTTATTGTATTGCACCTGAGCTTCTTACTTATAAGTCTTCTATGTTTTTCCACAGAACTTCTTTGTGAAGGTCCTTTTCTAAAATTGTGATCTATTTTTCAAATTCATCCACCTCCCTCGCATATTCTTTTTTTTTTATCCTAGAGGCATAACTAATAATTTGGCCCCTTAAATATGTCTTTAATATATCCCAAAGTAAAAATTTGTCCACAGTTGAATCAGATTTAGTCTCACAGAACATATTAATTTTAGGCAGAAACTCTACTAGCTGCACCAAGTTTCCAAGCAAATCCCAAAATGTTTATCTTTTTTAGGAAAAAAATCTGTTATTTTACATCCTCTCAGCAGCATAAACAGTTCCATGATTTAATCTGTGTTCAAAAATATTCTCATTGGTAAAATAATTTAACTTAGGCCAGAACTGGGAGCAGTTACTTCAAAAGTTCTGAGCA
Organism: Narcine bancroftii; assembly: GCF_036971445.1. Classification (NCBI taxonomy): domain Eukaryota; kingdom Metazoa; phylum Chordata; class Chondrichthyes; order Torpediniformes; family Narcinidae; genus Narcine; species Narcine bancroftii. The sequence goes on along the minus strand of NC_091475.1, from coordinate 10,298,288 downwards.
GTTTTGCAGTTGGCATCACAATATATCTTCTTTTAGGAAGCCTCCTTCAGTGTTGAATATAATTAGAATACGAAACCTGGGGAAATGTTGAGCAGTTTTGTACATCACACTGAAAAGGATTCTCAATGTGGTTAAGTTCTGTGTTATCACAAGGCTCAGACGTCAAAGAATCACTCTCTTCAATAGTACAAGACCGGCATATCTCCATTGGTTCATTTGAAAATTCTACAAAATGGGAGTCTGAACCTTGGATTTGGACAGAGCACAGTGGGACATCTGAATCACTAAAACTTCTAGAAGACAAACTGCTTTTTCTGCTGTGGTCTTGCTGTAACTGGCTCATTATTTCAGTTTCTGTCGATTCATTTTGCATTATATGCATTTGAGTCACCTGACAGTCATCAATATCGGTAAAAGGATCACAACGTTGATCATCGCAGACCACTGTATTGGTTCCATCTGTTCCTTTGATATAAAAACTGGAGCTTTCAGCACTGCTTTGCAAATTTAGAGGCATAAGATTATGTTCGTAGACTGTTTCCTCCTCAGCATTCATCAACTCCTTTTCATTCTCTTCTTCAATGTTTTGCATCTTCTCTGCACAGACATATAGAGGGCCCATTATGCTGAATTCTTCTTCCATGTCATTGTAATTGTAGGTAGCATGGGTGTATTTTAAGTTTTTCTGATGGAACAGAAAAAAATGAAATTATATGCTCAATTTAAAAATGACAGCAAGATTTTTCTTTCCCCTCTGACTTTTAATGAAGATGACAAAGCAACATTTGTAATGTTGCCAAGTCTATCCCGATCCAAAAAATATTCAGTTAATCTGAGAAATTAGTCAAGTTTTACTTCCTTCCGCTACATTTTTTTCTCCCTTTCAACTCCTCGGACATTTAGATACTAGAGTAATTTCACAGGTATTTTACAGAGACAGGAGATACAAGTTGACCCTTATGGTTTGAAGATTTATACCTCACTAGGACCATATTTCTATCAATTGTGAAAACATTACCAGGGTCATGCCTAGCGCGGAATGCCACACTGACCACCGGCTGGTTCGCTGCAAGCTCAACCTTCACTTCAAACCAAAGCCCAGGAACAATAAAGCCCCCAGAAAGAGGTTCAATGTTGGAAACCTGCAGTCAGACGAAGCGAGAAGAAACTTCCAGGCAAACCTCAAAGCAAAGCTTGACGATGCAATCCGCCTCACGGACCCGTCCCCTGAAACCCTCTGGGATCAGTTGAAGACTACCATACTGCAATCCACTGAAGAGGTACTGGGCTTCTCCTCCAGGAAAAACAAGGACTGGTTTGACGAAAACAGCCAGGAAATCCAGGAGCTGCTGGCAAAGAAGCGAGCTGCCCACCAGGCTCACCTTACAATGCCGTCCTGTCCAGAGAAGAAACAAGCCTTCCGTCGCGCATGCAGCCATCTTCAGCGCAAACTCCGGGAGATCCAAAATGAGTGGTGGACTAGCCTCGCCAAACGAACCCAGCTCAGCGCGGACATTGGCGACTTCAGGGGTTTCTACGAGGCTCTAAAGGCTGTGTACGGCCCCTCACCCCAAGTCCAAAGCCCGCTGCGCAGCTCAGACGGCAAAGTCCTCCTCAGCGACAAGATCTCCATCCTCAACCGATGGTCAGAACACTTCCAATCTCTTTTCAGTGCCAACCGCTCAGTCCAAGATTCCGCCCTGCTCCAGCTCCCTCAACAGCCCCTAAGGCTGTTCCCACCCTGGATGAGACATATAAGGCAATCGAATAACTGAAAAGTGGCAAAGCAGCAGGTATGGATGGAATCCCCCCAGAAGTCTGGAAGGCTGGCGGCAAAACTCTGCATGCCAAACTGCATGAGTTTTTCAAGCTTTGTTGGGACCAAGGTAAACTGCCTCAGGATCTTCGTGATGCCACCATCATCACCCTGTACAAAAACAAAGGTGAGAAATCAGACTGCTCAAACTACAGGGGAATCACGTTGCTCTCCATTGCAGGCAAAATCTTCGCTAGCATTCTACTAAATAGAATAATACCTAGTGTCGCCGAGAATATTCTCCCAGAATCACAGTGCGGCTTTCGCGCAAACAGAGGAACTACTGACATGGTCTTTGCCCTCAGACAGCTCCAAGAAAAATGCAGAGAACAAAACAAAGGACTCTACATCACCTTTGTTGACCTCACCAAAGCCTTCGACACCGTGAGCAGGAAAGGGCTTTGGCAAATACTAGAGCGCATCGGATGTCCCCCAAAGTTCCTCAACATGATTATCCAACTGCACGAAAACCAACAAGGTCGGGTCAGATACAGCAATGAGCTCTCTGAACCCTTCTCCATTAACAATGGCGTGAAGCAAGGCTGTGTTCTGGCACCAACCCTCTTTTCAATCTTCTTCAGCATGATGCTGAACCAAGCCATGAAAGACCCCAACAATGAAGATGCTGTTTACATCCGGTACCGCACGGATGGCAGTCTCTTCAATCTGAGGCGCCTGCAAGCTCACACCAAGACACAAGAGAAACTTGTCCGTGAACTACTCTTTGCAGACGATGCCGCTTTAGTTGCCCATTCAGAGCATGCTCTTCAGCGCTTGACGTCCTGCTTTGCGGAAACTGCCAAAATGTTTGGCCTGGAAGTCAGCCTGAAGAAAACTGAGGTCCTCCATCAGCCAGCTCCCCACCATGATTACCAGCCCCCCCACATCTCCATCGGGCATACAAAACTCAAAACGGTCAACCAGTTTACCTATCTCGGCTGCACCATTTCATCAGATGCAAGGATCGACAATGAGATAGACAACAGACTCGCCAAGGCAAATAGCGCCTTTGGAAGACTACACAAAAGAGTCTGGAAAAACAACCAACCGAAAAACCTCACAAAGATAAGCGTATACAGAGCCGTTGTCATACCCACACTCCTGTTCGGCTCCGAATCATGGGTCCTCTACCGGCACCACCTACGGCTCCTAGAACGCTTCCACCAGCGTTGTCTCCGCTCCATCCTCAACATCCATTGGAGCGCTTACATCCCTAACGTCGAAGTACTCGAGATGGCAGAGGTCGACAGCATCGAGTCCACGCTGCTGAAGATCCAGCTGCGCTGGATGGGTCACGTCTCCAGAATGGAGGACCATCGCCTTCCCAAGATCGTGTTATATGGCGAGCTCTCCACTGGCCACCGTGACAGAGGTGCACCAAAGAAAAGGTACAAGGACTGCCTAAAGAAATCTCTTGGTGCCTGCCACATTGACCACCGCCAGTGGGCTGATATCGCCTCAAACCGTGCATCTTGGCGCCTCACAGTTTGGCGGGCAGCAGCCTCCTTTGAAGAAGACCGCAGAGCCCACCTCACTGACAAAAGGCAAAGGAGGAAAAACCCAACACCCAACCCCAACCCACCAATTTTCCCCTGCAACCGCTGCAATCGTGTCTGCCTGTCCCGCATCGGACTTGTCAGCCACAAACGAGCCTGCAGCTGACGTGGACTTTTTACCCCCTCCATAAATCTTCGTCCGCGAAGCCAAGCCAAAGAAAGAAACAACTGAGTTTTGTTGTTGTGACCTGGATGGTCCAAAGGAAAAAAAAATCCATCTATACTTTAATAAAATGTAGCAACTAAAAATAAACTATTATATAATGCTTAAATTATCACTTATTTGGGGGCATTATCAGCATGTAATATAAAACAGGATACCAAATTAGTTAGACTAGCAAACGTTTAATAAATGAACGTTGGTTTTAAGCTTGAAGAAATAATCTTACTTTTGGAAAATTAATATACTGTTCTCATTCACCATTGATCAATTTGTAACCAATCAGAAAGGGCAGGCTTCTAATCTTATCCTCATAATTTAGATTCTCAGTATCCAGAATAATTTTTGTTGCAAGTCCCACTACTTGTTAAAGGGCAACAATGTTATTCCCCCTCTGTAACCAAACTTGTACCACAGATTGTGATCAGAATCTTGCACGAGTAGAACATGCTCTTGTACTTTTAACTCAAATGCCTATTCTTGGGCAGTTCCTCACAGTCAAGGATGACCCGTTTCGATGGGATGGCCGCGGCACATCATGGTCTTGACAGAGCAAGATCTTGGACCAACAGAGATGTCAATGAACACTCAGCACAAAAAGACACACTCCAATAACACCGACATACCTTCTAAGCAGAGGTGAACAGAATGCCCTTGCTCTTCTTCTCCTCACTTCCAAACCCTTTCCCTTCACACTTTCTCCCTCACCATCACCTCCATCCCCCACCCAACCTCGGGTCCTGTCCAGTGACACATGTTCACTCTCCCAAGGGTCAAACTGGCCTGTTCTGTGCTGTATATGGTTACATAGGAAATCTCCTTCATTGTTGACTGATAGCCCACTATTAAGTACACCAGACAGATGATCACACGGTATGCTGCTTCAATCCCAGCACACAGTTTTTGATCCACACATGCGACTTGCAAATACTCATGAGGCAGGCATGATAAATTGTGAGAAATCAAGAATAGTGTAAGAAGTTCAAAATTATGAGGAAAATCAAATTAAATACAATTTTTAAAAAGTTACAGCAAGTTGAAAAAGTTTGTTTTTTCTCAGTCCATTATAAACCCGAAATGATTTAAAAAAGATTTCAACTTCAAATCCTTTTCAAAAAGCATACATACCAAAGATTGTGGAACAAATGTGCTTAAGAAAAGAAGGCAACCTGCTTTGCATAGCAATAGGACGGTGATAACGGCAAAAATCACAACTCCCAGGATAACAAAAAGCAATATGAACAGTTTTTCGGAAACTGCAAAAGAAAAGACAGAAATATTCCTTTGATCCAGTTTTCATCTCCCACACAATTTATAAAAATAAATATTTATTTGCTGCAATTTACTTCGCCCCCCCCCCCCATAACTCTCCTAAGTCAATGTGTTACACTATTGCATTTAAATTCAACCTTAAATTAACTTTTATATACATTAAAATCATTAAGGTTCCCTTCCGCAGCATGTGTAGCGATTTTCATTATCTAAAGGCATTGCCAAATATGGTCGCACTTCTTTCTCCTCCTATCTTTAATAAAGATGCTGACAGGTTAAAATAGAAGAATATTAAATGAGAATATTATATATTTAAACATCAAATCGAGTGCCATCACTCTGTATTGCAATTATGTACACTGCCCCTATCAGTAATAAGTGCCTCATTATGGTACTTTTACACCTATAATGCACGTTATATGTGTTTTATTTACAAACTAGGAATGCACTCCCCCCCCCACCCCCCACAGAGTTAATGTGCGTGCATGCTGTTTGAGAATATTTTTATTACATTTTGAAATAAATCATACAATTTAGTGGGTGTGGGAAAGTCAAACCAGTAATTTATAGTGACCCCTGAAGGAGGAGATTAACATATCAAGTGCCCGTGATCTGAGAACATTAGGATGATTCTGCCCTATGGCATCGGTTTAATCACCCTCATTGCATCAAATTAAACCATAAAATTCTCAGCCGCACTTTTTAAAAAAAAAACAAGAAAGGCTTTTAAAATTATGACAGAATTAAAATCCTGTTCAATTCTGAAGCCTGCCTTCAATCTATTTAATTGATTCCTTTCCAAAGCTTGTTAATTGTATTGCAGAAGAATTGACACCTCTGGGAGAAGTTGATTGAGTGTTCTTCTTCTCTTTGGCTTGGCTTCGCGGACGAAGATTTATGGAGGGGGTAAAAAGTCCACGTCAGCTGCAGGCTGACTAACAGTGAAAAGATTAACAGTGAAAAGATAGTGGGAGCATGGAATGCCCCAAGTAAGTGCGAATTGCTTTTGTAAATCGGAAATGTAGAATACCACTTGTGTGGATTATGAGAATATTTTACTTAGTTTATGATTTTCTGCATGTTATATGCGTGTGCAATTTTCGCGTTATGAGTGAAAATACGGCAATCTATCTCAGACCCCTGTTGTCAAGTATTATTCACTCCATCTAATCCATTAAATTAAAAAAAAATGTAATTTGAGAGACAGGTCATGCACGATTGCTCTTTACACCAGGGAAGAAACTTGCTGCTTGAGGCCAATCACTTAATATTACTAAATCTTGGCAAATTCCATTTTCAGCTACTTCATCGAGTTTGTCCACACTATATAGTTAGATATGGGGATATTTACTAGCCACTGCAATTGGTCAATTCTATTTGCAACTCTGCAGGTAATAGTATAAATTCCACAATACTTCAAACCTGGACCTATTAGATACACAATCATGAGCTAAGTAACATTCAGGTCACACAAATACCTTCTAAGAAGACAAAAGCCGCTTTCAGATGGCCAAAATATCAAACTGTAAAGCCACCTATTCTACCCCAATGCAACTGTCGGGTGGCCACCTGAAAATGGAGAACTCGTCCAGGAGGAGCACTTACCTAACCCTCCTCCTGTAGGTATATTCTCTGGCTCGGAGAATCCCCCATTGCACCTGAAAGCAGGAGTGGGACCATGGCCACAGTCCACAGGAGCTGGCATTCGCTTGGACGCAGCTCTCCTTCAGCCAGCACGTTCAGGTGACAGAAAGGCATCTTCTCCGTGGCCACCTGAACGTCCCAGCTGCACTCCCCCAGCTGTGTCTGCCGGAGCATTATCTGCTTCCGAGCACCTGAAAGCAGCTAAAATCTAACCACCATTCCTTGATTTCCACCAGTAATAGACTACTAAATCCTTAACAAACTGGTTTTAATCTCAACTTAACCAACCACACAACCACTGTTGCTTTAAAAGTGAGAACAAGAGTTTAGATTTACTGTGCTGAGTGACAGATCATGAGATTTGTCATCTACCAGGCAAAAATCTAGTTGATGAAATAAATTTATTTACTTAGATGAGTGCGACTTGTACAATACAAAAAGCTTATGCCATCCAGGTCAAACTGGCTCACCCTAAACACTTTCATTTCTGTCATCAAAAGCAAAACACATCAATAGTGTGAAACATTTGAATAAAATAGCAATTCATCATGAATATTTGAAAGCATTGCCCTGGCCATAAATATTACCATCTAAAAGAACATCAAAAAATGACTTTACTTTTCAAGTTTCTATCCAAATCACACACTATACTGGTTTGGAAACATAATGATGTACATTCAGAATCAATGGGCAACTACCAAGAACTCCTGACCCAAAAACTCTGTATTTCAAGGAGGGCATCTTGAGTTGGCCATTAAATGCCAGCTTTGTCATTGTCACCCATGTCATCTGTGTAAATACCAAAGCACAGATCCATGTTTGTTTAGCAAATATGTATGAACCTATAAGCTAAACGCAGGATTTATTGGATAAAAACTGGGTTTGCAGGAATTAACTGGTGTCCATTCTTTGCAAGAGCTGACAAGCATGAAAATTGAAATGGCTTCCTTCTTCCCTGAATCTCGTCCTGATACAAGCAAACATGAATATGGGTCGAGGGAAGCATTGGAGCTGTAAAGAGGATTATTACCTGGCATACCAGATAGGAAAACATAGAAAAGGATGTAGAGAACCATCATTAAAACAACATGGTTAGTACCAGCCAGAGAAAAGTAGAAAGGTGCCTTTCCACTTCCAATGTAGTCAACAAGTATGATTACAAACCAGGACACAGGAAATTCTTCTCAAGGAAGAATATTCACTTCAAGCAATATTAATTATGTTTCAGTGAAATTCATTACAGGTGCACTTGGTTTATATCAATGTTACATGTAGAATGTTAAGTAGTACAAATCTGATTTACCTCCTGGAAATTTTTAGGAACAATACAAGCCTGGTTTGACATCAAACCTTATTTCATTCTCCATTGAGATCAAAGAAGTGTCACATTCAGTAGGATGACAAATTGGGGTTCCATTAAATTCAATTAATTTCCAATGGGGGGGGGGGAGGGGAAAGTGGTCAAAATTTGCTCCGACATATTATTTTGCACATTTTAATTGGCACTGGCAAATCATGTTTCCTTCAATAGTGATTGTAATCAAGTAAAATGCAGATAGAATAAGGTGCTACATTTAATTACAATTTGGTGTTTTGGAATGTTATCTTGCTGTCAACTTGTGCTAATTTACCATCTGTAGTCTCACCTTTGTTTGTGTGTTGTGTGGTTATACATTTTCTTTCCAAAGGACTATAGGGTTCTTCCTTTAAGTAAAATATATTTATTGTGATGCAGTACTTTGTGCTTGGTTCCAGATTTTCAAATATTTCTTCAATACTTGTTTCACTTGTGACTTTCAACAGCTCTCTGTACTATTAAAAGAAAAAGACCAGAGTTACATTTAATTATTGATCTACATTTACAAAATCTGTACTCAAAGGCCAGATTTTCCTATGCTGAGTAAAGGGAGGTTCAAGATCCTGATAGTCATTGGGAGGAAATCTGTTCATGAAAAACTAAGGGTGTTGGACTTCAGGTCCTGCATCTTCCTGAAGGCAGGAGTGAGAAGAAGTTGTGACCAGAGTGATGGGGGTCATTTATGATGATGGGTGCCTTCTTGAGGCAGCATCTTGTAGAGACATCTTCCATGGATGGCAGATGCCCATAATGGACTTGGCTTTGTTTGCAACTTTTGCATTCTTCGACACTCAAATTACCAAGCCAGATCATGATACAATCAGTCAGTATATTTTGCACAATACCCCTGTCGAAGTTTGAGAGTATTTGATGACATGCCAAATCTCCTCACATTTCTTAGAAAATAGAGATGTCAGTGTGCCTGCTTTCCAGATGTCTTCTTGATCTGCTGGGTCCAGGAGAGGCCTACTGATAAATGGACTCCCAAGAACTTGAAGGCACTAACCCTCTCCATTGCCTTCCTATCAACAAAGCAAGCGTGTAAACCCTCAGCCTCTCCTTCCCTCCTAAAAAAAAATCTATAAGTTCTTTGGTCTAGTTAACATTAAAGAGCAAGTCTGTTGTTTTGCCATCACCCAACCAGAATCTCAAGCACCCTCCTGTATGGTTTCCAATTATTCATCCAATGATGGTGATGTAATCAACATATTTATAGTTTGTTTTGGAGCTGAACTTGGCTACATATTCTTGGATGCATAGGAAATGGAGCAGGGAGCACCCTTGAGGTGCCTGAATTGATGGTCCGCGAAGAGATGATGTTGTCAATCTGCACCAATTTTGGTCTGCCTAATTGCTGAGGGACAAACAGAATCCAGATCTCCCAGTCTGATCATAAGTTTTGCTGGGAGAAAGGAGTTAAAAGCTGAGCTGTCGTCAACAAACAGCATAGTGTAGGGGCTTCTGTGGCCCAGATAATATAATGAGGAGTGGAGTGCCAGCAAGATGGCGACTATCATTGACCTGTAGTGACAATAGGGGAATTGAAGTGGGTTCATGTCCTTCCTGAGAAGGAGTTATTTTGCTCGATAACCAATTTTTCACTTCACCACAAGAGCTGATATTCGTCGAGGCAGGTCACCTTCTTGGGCACCAGGATGATGGATGACCTTTTGAAGCAGGCTGGGAAAAATGCAAGGTTGTAAATGCCTGGAAAAACTCTAGCTGATTAGTGCAGGATTAGAGGGCGCAACCACCTGAGCTGGATGCTTTGAGGTTTCACCCTCTTGAAGATTCTTTTCACGTCAGCCTCAGACACTGAGAGCAGAGTTGCCAGGATCTAGGGGTGCATCATTATTTTTCCTTTTGAAGAAGTACAGAAGGACTTGAGCTCATCTGGAAGAGATGCATCACTCTTGGTTGAATATTAACTACTGCAGAACTCTCAGTTATGGTAGACTGCTGCCAATCTTTGTTAAATGCCTAAACCTCAAAAGTTACCTTGGAAGCATTATCTTGTACTCAGGGGCCAGATCAGAACGAATGTTGATGAGCAAGTATACCATATAATAGGTATGGATTATTTAACACCCAGTTTTGTAGTTTTGGAATAAAAATACTAAATTTAAGATATGGATACACTCCACGACAAACTGGGCTCAAAGTCGTAGAACAAGCAGCTCATTAATTCATGCTCATTAATCACTGTTAAACTGCTCAAAATCCTGAACAGTGCAAAACAGTTAACTTTTAAAATGGTGTAAAAAAACAAGCCACAAAATTGTCCCCCAATGCAACAATAGTTTAAATTGTGCACAGCGCACAAGTTCATGTTCTCCTGATATGTCAGGCTGATATGTCAGCCTATTAAAGAACTGGAAACAAAAAGAACAGAAGCACATCCAAAGTTCAGAAGGCATATGCTGACAAAGTAGATATTTTTGACGAAGAATAAATGAATGTGTATTTCCATTGCAGGATATTGTTATCTAATAAACACATTTAAAAAAATGATTTTTATTTAAAATTTAAAGCACCCTGCATGTCATTTAAACGCAATCAAATTATAATAATTCAGAATGGACTAGTTTTACAAATCACATTATCCTCTGCAGTTTTCAGCAATGTTTTTACTTGCCAAAGGGAGGGGAAGGAGTGATTGGTCAGTGTGGGGGGGGGGGGGGGGGGGTGGGGGGGTGGCAATATCTCGAGAGGAAACAAAATAATCATAAACAATCAATCTTGAAATATAATTTAAAAGCTTTGTTCATTCTAGAATGCTATTCTGAAAATTAAATTCAGTATTTCAGAATTTTTGGACGAAAATGTGTGACTATTATTGAGCTTTTTTTAAACCTACCTTTTCCAATTTTCCATCTTTATAGGCTACAATGTGATATTGTAATCTCATGTAGATATCCATGAGTGATTTGACATTTAAGTTGTGTGAAATAAGTGGTGGAGGTGCTGCAATATCAAAAGTAAGAGAAAGAACTCCAAGTGGAAACTCCACGAGCTGAACTTTAATTGGTCGTATGCGTGCTGCAAGAGAAAAATAAAACAAGAAAAATACTTTGAACTTTCAAACATTTTGATTCAGCAGGCTTAAACAGAAATAATAGCTTTTCTATCACCAACTTGGATAGTTTCAAAAATTCAGATACATCAGATTACAAAAACAGAGCAAGTTTTTGTGACTGAATTTCTATTTAAACGTTTCTTACATATCGAATGAACTTGCTATCAAATCAACTGAAATATAGTTAATTTTTTTTTAAAAAGGGTACAAAACTCAGTCAATACCATCCAATTGAAAAATGATCTCAAGTCTGGGAAGAACCAATCCAAACAGACAAAAATCAGTTTTATATTCTTTTTCAGATGTTCTTAAAGCAGTAGTTCTCAACATTTTTTTCCATCCACTGATCACCTCAAGTTCAAATTTATTGTCAAGAGTATGTACATGATGTCACATGCAATCCTGAGATTCTTTCTTCTGTGGGCCAGGCATAGAAATTTCTATACCGTAACTATAAACTGTTCAATTGCAGATGTAAATATAAATATACAGTAATAAATAATGAGCATGAGTCCTTAAATATGTCTGTAAATGAGATTAGTTATTCCCTATTGTTCAACGTCTGATAGGTGAGGGGTAGTAACTATTCCTGAACCTGGTAGTACGAGTCCAGTGGTGCCAGCATCTCTTTCCTGATTGCTGCAGCGAGAACAGAGCATGTCCTCGGTGGTGTGCAAACTTGCTAATTGATGCTGCTCTCCGACATTCTGTGTAGATATGCTCAATGGTGGGGAGAGTTTTGTCTGTGATGTACTGAGCTGGGCTCACTACCTTTTGGAGTATTTTTTTAGCTCAGAGGTATTGGTGCTCCCAATCCAAGCATTGATGGAGCCAATAAGCACACTTTCCACCACACATCTGTAAACGTTTGCCAAGGTTTCCGATGATATACAGAGTATCTGAAGACTGCGGAGGAAGTAGAGGTGCTGTCGTATTTTCTTCATAATAACATTTATATGGTAGGTTCAGAACTGGTCCTCCAAGATAGTGACACCCAGGAATTTGAAGTGGCTGACCCACTCCACCACTGATCCCCCAACAATTACTGGGTCATATACCATTGGTTTTCCTTTCCTCAAGTCTGTAATCAGTTCCTTTGTCTTGTTGACATTGAGTCACCATTCATTTTAGTACACCATTCAGCCAGGTTTTCAATCTCACTCCTGTGTGCTGACTCATTGACCACAGTCCACTACTGCGATACTTATTGTACCTAGCCACACAAAGGTATAGAGTGAGTAAAGCAAGGAGCTAAGTATGCAATCCTGTGGTATTCTGGTGTTGATGGAGATTGTGGAGGAGCCAATGCTTTTGCCAATCTGCACTGACTGGGGTCTAGAGGTGAGGAAATCCAGGAATCAATTGCACAATGTTGTATTGAGGCCCGGGTGTTGGGAGTTAACTGATTAGCTTTGAGGGGATGATGATATTGAATACTGAGCTGTAATCAATAAAGGGCATGCTGATGTAAGCATCTTTGCTGTCCAGATGTCCCAGGGTTTTGTGATGAGTCAATAATATGGCATCTTCCATAGACCTGTTGCTACCATAGGCAAATTGAGAACGGATCCAAGTGACTGTTCCGACAGGAACGGATATACTTCAATATCAGCCTCTCAAAACACTTCATCACTGTGGATACAAGTGCCACTGCTTGATAATTGTTTAGGCAGGTTACCACACACCTCTTGGGCATAGGTACAATTAAAGCCTGTTTGAAACACGTGGGGTACCATGCACTGTTGGAGTGAGAGGATGAAGATATTTACGAATACAATATCTAGTTGGTCAGCACAGGTTTTCAGTACACAGCTGGGTACCCTGGTCCGGACCAGATGTTTTCCTTGAATTCACTCTTCTGAAAGCAGCCCGCACGCCATCTACAGATACTGACGGTAAAGGATAATCAGGAGACATGAAGTGCACAATAGTCCCTCCTTGTTCTGGTGGTGAAAGTGGGCATAGAATCCAATGACTCATCTGGAAGTGAAGCTTTGCTGCCTTCTATGTCACAGGTGTCATTAAAACCCTGTTTCAGATTTGACATTCCTCATTGATTGGATTCTATTCCGTAATCTCCACTTCATCCAGAAGATTACTTTTTATAGATCGTAAAGTATATCTTTACTAACTGCAGACCACCTATAATAAATCCTCAGTGGGGGTTGGGGTGGGGGAGTTGTTGGCAAGCTCAAGCCCCTTTCAGGTCCATTGAGGGATTTTTGTTGTTTCGTGGGAATTTTAGATTGAGGCATACAGCAGGGTAACAGGCTGTCCCACCCAATTGACCTATAACCCCTGTAGATTTTGAAGGGTGGAAGGAAAGCGGAGCAACCGTGGAAAGTCCATGTAGACACAAGGAGAACTTACAAACTCTTTATACACAGCATTGGATTCGAACCCAAGTTGCTGGGGCTGTAACAGTGTTGCATTAGCTACTACGCTAACCATGCGGCCCTTGGTTTTGTTTTGAGATTTCAATAACATTAGTCACTGCTGTGGACCACCCAGTTGAGAACTGCTGCTCTTGAGGAACAGAGTTAGATCGTGTAATAATTTACACTATTTACATAATTTAAATTATTTTTAATCCATTTCCACAAAATAATTAAAATTACAAGCAGTACATGACAGGCCAAGAAAAACTGTATGCAAGAGCTAGGAAAGTTAACTTACTATGGTCATATGGTTGAAAGGGAATGTCCATGGTAGTCCAATTAGATTCATCCATTTCTAGAACCACTTTGACTCTTGGCCAGTAATTCCCATGGATGTCACTAAAGTCGTCTGTTAGATCACATGTTCTGTTCCTGATCAGTAAACAGTTTTCAGCAGGAAACGACCGATCTGGTGTACTATTTGGAATTTATGAACAAATAATTTGAATATATTAGATGCATCACTGTCAAAGAAACTTCCACAGATTGTACTGCAAATGTCTGTCTGCCAAAAGTCCTTTGAAGGTATACAGCAAAGTATACGAAAGGTTACAAGTAAAATTAAGTTTATTATTTTAAAATTGATGCGGATTAAAAAAAACAAAATGAAAAATGAAAAAAAAAGGAAATTACAAAACAACGACAAAAAAATAGTTCATTTTAGGTCAGTTAGTTTCCAGCTGGTGAGCATTACTTCTAGTTTTGCATTCCATACATTTCATGTAACCAAGTAAACATTTTCAGGACACTAGTTGCTAAGTAACTAGGAATAACATTTTAGCTATTTCCTACCAATTATGAAGAAGAAATGCAAACACATTGTCTATTCTTCTTTTCTTTGGCTTGGCTTCGCGGATGAAGATTTATGGAGGGGTAAATGCCCACGTCAGCTGCAGGCTCGTTTGTGGCTGATGCGGGACAGGCAGACACGGTTGCAGGGGAAAATTTGTTGGTTGGAGTTGGGTGTTTCCTCCTTTGTCTTTTGTCAGTGAGGTGGGCTCTGCGGTCTTCTTCAAAGGAGGTTGCTGCCCGCCGAACTGTGAGGCGCCAAGATGCATGGTTGGAGGCGAGATCAGCCCACTGGCGCTGGTCAATGGGGCAGGCACCAAGAGATTTCTTTAGGCAGTCCTTGTACCTCTTCTTTGGTGCACCTCTGACACGATGGCCAGTGGAGAGCTCACCATGTAACACGATCTTGGGAAGGCGATGGTCCTCCATTCTGGAGACGTGACCTACCCAGCGCAGTTGGATCTTCAACAGCGTGGATTCGATGCTGTCGGCCTCTGCCATCTCGAGTACTTCGATGTTAGGGATGAAGTCGCTCCAATGAATGTTGAGGATGGAGCAGAGACAACGCTGGTGGAAGCGTTCTAGGAGCCGTAGGTGATGCCGGTAGAGGACCCATGATTCGGAGCCGAACAGGAGTGTGGGTATAACAACGGCTCTGTATACGCTTATCTTTGTGAGGTTTTTCAGTTGGTTGTTTTTCCAGACTCTTTTGTGTAGTCTTCCAAACGGGCTATTTGCCTTGGCGAGTCTGTTGTCTATCTCGTTGTCGATCCTTGCATCTGATGAAATGGTGCAGCCGAGATAGGTAAACTGGTTGACCGTTTTGAGTTTTGTGTGCCCGATGGAGATGTGGGGGGGCTGGTAGTCATGGTGGGGAGCTGGCTGATGGAGGACCTCAGTCTTCTTCAGGCTAACTTCCAGGCCAAACATTTTGGCAGTTTCCGCAAAACAGGACGTCAAGCGCTGAAGAGCTGGCTCTGAATGGGCAGCTAAAGCGGCATCGTCTGCAAAGAGTAGTTCACCGACAAGTTTCTCTTGTGTCTTGGTGTGAGCTTTCAGGCGCCTCAGATTGAAGAGACTGCCATCCGTGCGGTACCGGATGTAAACAGCGTCTTCATTGTTGAGGTCTTTCATGGCTTGGTTCAGCATCATGCTGAAGAAGATTGAAAAGAGGGTTGGTGCGAGAACGTAGCCTTGCTTCACGCCATTGTTAATGGAGAAGGGTTCAGAGTGCTCATTGTTATATCTGACCCGACCTTTTTGGTTTTCGTGCAGTTGGATAACCATGTTGAGGAACTTTGGGGCATATCCGAGGTGCTCTAGTATTTGCCAAAGCCCTTTCCTGCTCACGGTGTCGAAGGCTTTGGTGAGGTCAACAAAGGTGATGTAGAGTCCTTTGTTTTGTTCTCTGCACTTTTCTTGGAGCTGTCTGAGGGCAGAGACCATGTAAGTAGTTGCTCTGTTTGCGCGAAAGCCGCACTGTGATTCTGGGAGAACATTCTCGGCGACACTAGGTATTATTCTATTTAGGAGAATCCTAGCGATGATTTTGCCTGCAATGGAGAGCAGCGTGATTCCCCTGTAGTTTGAGGAGTCTGATTTCTCGCCTTTGTTTTTGTGCAGGGTGATGATGATGGCATCACGAAGGTCTATGGAGACTTGCTAAATCACTGACAAGGTTCTGCATCAACTGCTATCGCAAGATATTGCCATTTAATACGAGTAGTTTAGTTTCACTCCAATAAAATCTGTGTTTCTATTTCAATACATTCTTGTGACAGATTGGAGAAATATTATGGCATATCATAATTATGAAGTTTTTTAATTGGATGTATTAGAAATTTGTTATAAGTGAATATTTTACGCATGTACAAACCAAATTTACTCTAAATTCCAGTACAGGTACAAGTAGAATTCTTGAAACTGCTTCTACACAGGGCAATCAAATTATGCAAACAAATATATCAAAGCCCACAAGAAATAAAAGCATAGATGCTGAATCAAATAATAATCAAAGCGTTAGGTTTCATGCAGACTTCAAAAAAAAATTGGAGCAGGGTTCAGATATGAACAAAAGATCTGGCTGCCTTTAGGTACAGCTTCAAATAGGTGTGAAAATGGAAGCAAATACAGAACAGAGAAAGAACGAGAGGGCTTTTTTTTGACTAGGTCAAGGGGAAGGGGTATAATTTAGAAACAGGAAAATACAAGCAATTTTAAAGTCGGTAAAAATGCAAATTCCACAAATGGCAAAAAAGACTAAATGTAAAAGTAAAAGCAAAAGCCCAAAGCTGGAGTAACTCAGCAGGTCAAACAGTGAACTTTTTAAAGCAAAGAACCAACATTTCGGGCTTGAGCCCTTCATTTAGGTATGAGATATATAAAGTACACAATTGAATGCAGTTTTCATAGCACTATCAATTAATGAATTGCACAAAGAATAGGATATGACCACAAAACTGTTGGAACCGTAGCAGTCATTTCATTGTGACCAGGATAGGAACTCGATATTCTGGAGCACTTGATGTGTCAAATGGACATACAGAAAAGGAAATGAGGCAAGGGTGGACTGTTAATAAATGAGTTTCTGTACAATTGTGAGATAATCTTCATTCATACTTTGGTATAGATAAGTGAGAACACGGAGTTGGGGTGGGGAGGCGGTGTTGGGGGGAGAGTGGGGTGGTGGAATTCATTGGTAGTTGACCAAAGATTTCCTACCAGCAGCTACACTGTTGTAGGTAGTACAAATTGAGAAAGGTTCATCAATAATTATGGGTGCTTGTTTTTTTTTTTAATACCAATGTCATGATGCAAATTGGCAAGAGTCACTTCAGGAAGACTTCATTGTTTAGTTCAATCATTGCCAATTCACTTAATAGAGAAATTCTTTAATGAATGAAAGAGAATAATAAGGAAATTTTTGTGGAAAGGGGGGAAACCGAGGATAGCGTTATATAAATTAACAGAGAGGTACAACCAAGGTGGTTTGTAGTTATCAAACTTTAGAAATTATTATAGAGCCGCACAATTAAGGTATTTATCAGATTTTTATCAGACAAGGGAAAAACCAGATTGGACTAAGCTAGAGCTAGATAAAATAGGGGAGAAGGGACCGGAACATATACTTTATAAGTGGGATGAAAAGCTGGTGCAATATAAAAGCTCACCAGTACTGCATCATTTACTCAATATATGGAAGAAGATTCACTTAGAAAGGAAAGAAAAACAAATGACCAACTACCAAAATTAATATTGACACAAAATCAGCTAATCCCTTTTACAATAGATAACCTCTCCTTTAGAGAATGGGAGAGAAAAGGAATTAAAAGAATAGAAAATTGTTTTTTGGTAAATAATTTATTAACATTTGAACAAATGAAGTACAAATATGGAATAACTCATGGTACAATGTTTGCATACCATCAACTGAAAGCCTACTTAAAGGATAAGGAAACAGACTGAGATTACCAAAAGAAAGCAGCTTTGAATATCTGATTACAGAAACAATGATAATAAAAAGATTTATAACGAACATGTACATCAAGCTGCAAGATAAGGAAAATTATGAAATAAGCTATAAACCCAAACAAAAGTGGGAAAAAGATTTAAACATAAAGATAAAAAATGAAATATGGGAAAAGTTATGTTCTGGAACTATGAAGAATATAATAAACACAAGGTTACACATGATACAGTATAATTAGTTACACAGGTTATATATCACGCCCCAAAAGTTAAATAAATGGGATCCAACATTATCAGATAGATGTTTTCGCTGTAAGAAGGAAATGGGAGCAACAGTGCATGCAATTTGGGCAAGTGAGAAAGTGGAAAAGTTTTGGGAAGATCTAAATCAGGTATTAAATAAAATCACAAAAAGCAACATACCAAAAAATCCAGAGTTCTTTCTTCTAAGTAATATAAGAAGTAAAGAATTAGCCCTCAAACTGGATGAAGTGCAAAAAAGATTTATTATGATAGCCTTAGCTGTGTATAATGTCAACTTAGAAATCAGAAGAGAGCCTGAGAGTACAGCAATTGTACAAAGAAATGAATAAATGTATTCCATTGGAAAAAATAACATATAATTTAAAAAATAAAGTCACATTATTTGATCAAGTTTGGGAACCATACATGGAACATAACAGAGAGGGCTTGCCTCGGACCTCCACCCCTTAAAATGATAAAAAGACAAAATGACTTGATCGAATGTGTAAAAGTAGATGAAACAATTTTCTTGTTTATTTTCATTGTGTGATGAAATTGTTTAATGGTTTCATTGTATTGTGTATGTTGAACATTTAATGGGTTTGGAGAGGGGTGGGTGGGAAGGTAGGGGGAAAAAAGGGGAGAAAATGCCACTGTGTATATTTAAGAGGAAAATGTATGTATTTTGATTGATATGGTTCACAGTGTGAAAAATTACAAAAATTTAAAAAAGAAAGACTTCTTTGTTTATTCAGTAAAATCTCTCAGAGAAATATACAAGAAAACCAAGTGGGGGTATTTCACATCTCATGACGTGTGACAGGATTAAGCAACAATCTTATTGTAAAGGACCTCCTGAAGAAAAATGATTTATTGCACGATGAAGTTTGCATCCAGCAGGCAATTTTATTTTAAACATTAATAGTAATCATAAAAGTTTGAAGGAAGAGTTGTCCAAAATGTATGGGAAGTAAATCAAAATGCATGATAGATAAGCTGTAGTTAACATAAGATATTTAATAATTCTCAAAGATAAATTCCACTGAGAAATAAAGATTACAGAAGGATGACTAAGTTTCAGCTAATTAAAAAAATCTGAGAATGGCATCAAGTTGAAAGAAGTTACAAATGTTTTTGCAAAGATTAGAATAGGTTCAATGATTAAGAGATAACAACTTAAAAAAAAGAAAGCAAATCATGCGAGGAAACAAAAAAAAATCCAACGAATTGCCATAAGTATAGAACAAAGAGTACCAAGTTTGTCCCTTAGATGAAGCAAGGGACTTGGTCCAACTAGTTCATATCTGCCATCATGGTAGAAAATGATAAAGATATGCATTCCTGCTACAAATCTAGGGATGAAAATGGAAGAACGTTTCAGTGACTTAACTTATCAAACCAATGAGATTAATGAATGACAGGTTCCTTGACCTAATGCCCTGCACGATTGATACGTCAAAGTGACTAGATCAAATATGGATGCAATTTGGTGAAATTAAGTTTCCTAGATGGTGGAATGGTCTCTGCAGATTGGAAAAATGAGATACAGTGCTTCTATTCCAAAAGAATGAGGGAGCCAAAATGAGACAATATTTATTATTAAAACAGGACTTTCAGAAAGTCATATTATACAAAATTACATTGACTGCTTGATTACAAGAGAGAAAAAAAAAAACACATAACAAATATTGGACTTCTTTGAGGATGAAACAAGCCTTGTAGATAAAGGATAAACACTAGATTTGATTATGCAGTTTCCTAAGTGGCATTTGATGAGGTGCCATGCAAAAGGTTAGTGTACAATGTCAGAGGGGGACAAAGGTTGGCAGTGGCTAATAGAGCAATTTGGAAAACAAATAGAGGAGATTAATTATTTTCTACTTCATAAATTGCAACTGGTGGAGTGCTGAACATTCATTGCTGAGGCAATTATTTACAATCTACATTATGATTGAGAAATAAAGAGCAGAAAATTTGCTGCAGCAGGAGGAGCGTAAGTTGTAAAGCTATAAAAAAAATAGGTTAAGCAACAAACAAAAACTTGGGATATATACACAATAATTTGGCAAATTAGGTTATCTACACAGGTAGGAAAACAGAAAATTTATGCATTCAAACAGAGATCAATTAGAGAGCACTGTTGTAGAGATGTGGATATGTTACTATATTAAACAAATTAGCATATAGGTGAAGCAAGTCATTTATAAGGGAAGCGGGAAGCCGTCCTTTTGTTTTGGCAAAGGGGGAAGAATACAAAACTGAGGATGTCCTGCTCCATCAAATGTAGTTCACGAAAAGTCTGCAAGATTAATTAAACCCTGGAATAAACAGCTCATTTTATGATGTTCAGTAGACTGGAATCTCCACTCATTGGAAGATTAGAAGAATGCACAGTGATCTTATTGAAACACAACATTCTGAGGGAGAATGATAAGGCAGGTGCTGAGAGAACATTTTCCCTGTGAGGAAATCTTGAACTTGGGCCTATTCTTTCAGAATAACAATGTTGTATTTAAGAATGATATTGCGGAGGAGTCACGTGATGGAGTAGTGGCCGGACGGTGAACTCCAGCCCTCGCCAGAAAAGTCGGGAAAAACAAGAGAAAATACAAAGGCACAGAAATACAAGTTAAAGAAAAGTGAGTATAAAGGTGGAAAGAAGATGGAGACAAAAGGAGAAAAATCAAAATCAACGGAAAGAAGAGAGGAAGAGAAGACAACGGAGGAAAAAGGTGAAGGCCTTACCTGTCTGAAGAGGCCCGCTGAGGAGAGAAGACCCCACTACCTCAGGTCGGTAGAAAAAGAACTACAACAATGGCTCACAGAGCAGAGTAAAAGTGCGCAACCGCGCATGCGCGACTCCTCGCGCATGCGCGATGCGCATGAAAAAAAACACACCGACGGGAGGGGGGACCAGCTGGGGAGTCGATCTCCACAGCCGGCAACGACAGCTGCAGAACACCTGCAGCAAGAAGAGACCACAGAAGACAATAGAAACAAGAAAGAAGAGGAGGAAAGGGCACCAAAGAAACAACAGATGGTCAACCCAGAGGAAGAAGAAGAGGAAGAGGAAGAGTACAGTGAAATAGAAGAAGAAAAGAAAGGCAAGGTAAAGGATATACTTGCTCTTATTAAAGGATACATGGAGTCATTTAAAGAATGGCAAACACAGGAATTCAATGATTTAAGAAGAAGAATAAACAACACAGAAAAGAAAATAAATAAAATGGATATGACCTTAACAGAAATGGGGAAAAAAATGGACAAGATGGAAGAACGGGCAATAGCAGCAGAAATGGAGGTAGAAGACTTAAAAAAGAAATTGGAGGAATCTAATAAAAAAACTAAAGAGACACAAGAATTACTAGCCCAAAAAATAGATATAATGGAAAATTATAACAGAAGAATTAACATAAAGATAGTGGGCCTTAAGGAAGATGAAGAAGGCAAGAATATGAGGGAGTTTATAAAAGAATGGATCCCTAAGGCCCTAGGATGTCCAGAACTACAGCAAGAAATGGAAATAGAAAGGGCACATAGAGCATTGGCCCCTAAACCACAACCACAACAAAAACCAAGATCTATTGTAGTAAAATTCCTAAGATAGACTACAAGAGAAAAGGTACTGGAGAAGACAATGGAAAAAGTAAGAGAGGGCAACAAACCACTAGAGTATAAAGGGCAAAAAATCTTCATTTATCCAGATATAAGCTTTGAACTCCTAAAGAAGAGAAAAGAGTTCAATACAGCAAAAGCGATTTTATGGAAGAAAGGATATAAATTTACGCTGAAGCATCCTGCGGTATTGAAAATATTTATTCCAGGACAACAAAACAGACTATTCTCGGATCCAGAAGAAGCACGAAAATTTGCAGAACAATTACAAAAATAGACTGAGGGATGAAGACGGGTAATGAGAGCAAAAATGATCACGATTGATATGTATGTGGGTAAAGACAAAAATAGACTGAGGGATGAAGACGGGTAAGGAGGGTAAAAATGACCACGATTGATATGTATGCGGGTAAAGAGGTATAAGAGTGAATAGAGACAATGGGCATATGTGAAAGTATCTGTAATTAGAGGAAAACATAGAGAGTATAGACAAGAATTAATAAGGGAAGGTAATGGAATAGAGAGAATAAGGAGGGAATTAAAAGAGTGACCTTTGTGACATATAAAAAGCGAAATCTTTTCTGGGGGGGCTGGGTGGGGGAAAAGAGCGGTCACTGCAAAATCAGTTGACGCTTGCGAGTGGATTCGCAAATCCAAATGGAGAGGGGAGATGTGGTTGTCCGACAAGGGATAAAGGGCAACTCAGGAGGGGAAGGGGAGATTGGGGATAAAGAAGATAGAAATAGGAGAATAAGGAAAAGGTTGGATGTTGTAGGAATGTTGTCTGGTAAAGAGTTGAAAATAAGAAAACAGAAATGGAAAAGGAGGAAAGGTAATGATGGAAAAACAGAAAGAGAAGATAAACAAAATATAAAATGGCTACGCTGAACTATATGACTCTAAATATTAATGGAATACATAACCAAATTAAAAGGAAGAAACTACTAAATTTACTGAAAAAGGAAAAAATAGATATAGCATTTGTCCAAGAAACACACTTAACTGAATTGGAGCACAAGAAATTAAAGAGAGATTGGGTAGGACATGTAACAGCAGCATCGTATAATTCAAAAGCAAGAGGAGTGGCTATATTAATTAGCAAAAATGTGCCATTTAAAATAGAAGAGGAAATAATAGATCCAGCAGGGAGATATGTTATGATAAAATGCCAGATATATTCAGAGCTTTGGAATCTACTTAATATATATTCACCTAACGAAGAAGATCAAAAGTTTATGCAAGATATCTTTTTGAAGGTAGCTAATACGCAAGGGAACATACTAATAGGAGGGGATTTCAATCTGAATTTGGATCCAAATATGGATAAAACGGGGAAAAAAATTAACAGGAAGAACAAAGTAACCAAATTTATAATTAAATCAATGCAAGAAATGAAACTTGTGGACATATGGAGGAAACAAAACCCAAAAGAAAAGGAATACTCATACTACTCGACTAGACATAAAACATACTCAAGGATAGACCTATTCCTGTTATCAGCCCACATTCAAGGGAGAGTTAGGAAAACGGAATATAAAGCTAGACTATTATCGGACCACTCACCCCTGTTATTGGCAATAGAGCTAGAGGACATCCCTCCAAGAATGTATAGATGGAGATTAAACCCCATGCTACTTAAAAGACAGGATTTTAGAGAATTTATTGAAAAACAATTAAAAATGTACTTTGAAGTAAATACGGAATCAGTGGAAGATAAGTTTATACTATGGGACGCAATGAAAGCATTCATTAGAGGGCAAATAATAAGTTATGCAACCAAGATGAAGAAGGACTATAACCAGGAAACAGAGCAGTTGGAAAGGGAAATAATAAACATAGAAAAAAAATTAGCAATAAAGGAAGATACAACCAAAAGAAGAGAATTGGCGGATAAAAAAATAAAATATGAAACATTACAAACATATAAGGTGGAGAAGAATATAATGAAGACAAAACAGAAATATTATGAACTAGGTGAAAAAACACACAAAATCTTAGCATGGCAGCTTAAGACAGAGCAAACTAAGAAAATGGTATTGGCAACAAGGAAAAAAGACAAACAAATTACATATAATCCAAAGGAGATCAAGGAAAACTTCAGAGAATTCTATGAACAATTATACCGAACCGAAAACGAAGGGAAAGAAGGGAAAATAGATGAATTTTTGACTAAAATTGAACTACCAAAACTACAAATAGAGGAACAAAATAAATTAACAGAACCATTTGGAACAGTAGAAATACAAGAGATAATAAAAAATTTACCAAATAATAAGACACCAGGAGAGGATGGACTCCCAATAGAATTCTACAAAACATTTAAAGACCTAATAATACCGCCCCTCCTGGATGTAATCAACCAGATTGATGAGACACAAAACTTACCAGATTCATGTAAAACAGCAATAATTACAGTGATACTAAAACAAGGGAAAGATCCACTCTCACCAGCGTCATATAGACCAATATCTCTGCTAAACACAGATTATAAGATAATAGCTAAACTATTAGCGAACAGATTAGCAGAACAGGTACCGAAAATGGTAAATTTAGACCAAACTGGATTTATCAAAAAAAGACGCACAACAGACAATATTTGTAAATTTATTAACTTAATTCATGCAGTAGAAGGAAATAAAGCACCGGCAGTAGCAGTTGCTTTAGACGCAGAGAAGGCCTTCGACAGAGTAGAATGGAATTACTTGTTCAAAGTATTGCAAAAATTCAGTTTACCGGAGAAGTTTATTAATTGGATTAAAGCATTATATGAGGGACCGTTAGCGAAAGTGACAGTAAATGGACATGTATCAAAGCAATTTAACTTAAGCAGGTCAACGCGGCAGGGATGCCCACTATCACCATTATTGTTTGCGCTAGCTATAGAACCACTAGCAGAATTGATAAGAAGAGATAATAATATAAAAAGAATAAAAATAAAAGACAGGGAATATAAAATCAGTCTGTTTGCGGATGATGTGATAGTGTACTTAACAGAACCAGAACTATCAATAAAAGAACTATATAAGAAATTGAAGGAATATGGAGAAGTGTCGGGATACAAGATAAACGTAAATAAAAGTGAAGCAATGCCTATGAATAACGCGGATTTCTCAAAATTTAAGGAGGAATCCCCATTCAGATGGCAAACGCAGGCAATAAGATACCTAGGTGTGCAAATAAACAAAAATCTAGGCCAATTATATAAACTCAATTACAATCCACTAATGAAAAAATTACAGGACGATTTAGAGCATTGGAAAGAGCTACCACTAACTCTGATAGGAAGGATAAACTGTATTAAAATGAACATTTTTCCAAGGATACTATACTTATTTCAGGCATTGCCAATACAACTGACAGAAAAATTCTTCAAAGAGTTAAAGAAAATAATAAGGAGATTTTTATGGAGAGGGGGGAAACCGAGGATAGCACTAGATAAATTAACGGAATGGTATAAACAAGGAGGCTTACAATTGCCAAACTTCAAAAATTATTATAGAGCCGCACAATTAAGGTACCTATCAGATTTTTATCAAACAAGGGAAAAACCAGACTGGACGAGACTAGAATTAGATAAAATAGGGGAAAAGATACCTGAACACATATTATATAAATGGGACGAAAAATTGGTACAACATAGAACTTCTCCAGTATTACACCATCTCCTCAATATATGGAAGAAGATTCATGTAGAAAGAAATAAAATAAATTACCAAATACCAAAACTAATATTGACGCAAAATAAGCTACTCCCTTTTACAATAGACAACCTTGCCTTTAGAAAATGGGAAAAAAAAGGGATTAAAAGAATAGAAAATTGTTTTTCAGGAAGTAGATTCTTATCCTTTGAACAAATGAGAGATAAGTACAATATAACGGGAGATACAGCGCTGGCATATTACCAACTGAGATCCTACTTGAAAGATAAATTAGGAAGCAACTTGAGTTTACCAGAGGGAAGTAACCTTGAATATGTGATTACAGATACAATGTTAATCAAAAGATTTATAAAAAATATGTATATTAAACTGCAAGAAAAGGAGAATGAGGAAACAAATGGTAAAACTAAACAAAAATGGGAACAAGATTTAAATATAAAGATAAAAAAGGAAACATGGGAGAAGTTATGCTCTGGAACGATGAGAAATACAATAAATACGAGGCTGCGTATGATACAATATAATTGGTTACACAGACTATACATTACACCGCAAAAGTTAAATAAATGGGACCCAACAGTATCTGATAGATGTTTTCGATGTAAAAAAGAAAGGGGAGCAACAATTCATGCAATCTGGACATGTGAGAGAGTAGAAAAATTTTGGGATGATCTCAATCAGATATTAAATAAAATAACAGAAAACAATATACCAAAGAATCCAGAGATCTTTCTCCTAAGTAACATAAAAAATAAAGAATTTGGAATTGACTTGGAAGATGCACAAAAAAGATTTGTCAAGATAGCCCTAGCCGTAGCAAAAAAATGTATTATGTCAACCTGGAAATTGGAAGATAATTTGAAAATACAACAATGGTATATAGAAATGAATAAATGTATTCCATTAGAAAAAATAACATATAGTTTAAGAAATAATATTGAAATATTCGAACAAGTATGGGAGCCTTACATTAAATACAATAGCGAAAACCTACCGGGAACAAACATTACCTAAGTTGATGGAAGGAGAAGAAAAGAAAAGAATGGACTCAGTAGAATTTCTGGTGTATTTTTGTTGAATGACAACATTGTCTAACTGAATTAATGCAACCTAGATTGTATACCTAAAATGGATGAGAGGGGGGGGGGGGTGGGGGGGTGGCTTGGGAGGAGGGAGGGGGGAGGGAGAAAAAGTCACTGTAAATGTGTGGAAAAGAAAAAGTGTATATCATGGCTATTGTGATTTATGGTGTGAAAAATAAAAAATTTTAAAAAAAAATGATATTGCAAGGTTTGTAAATGCTTTGAATTTTCTAATAGTGTGCAGAGCTTCAATCACCAAATATATTCGAGGCCAAGACACATTTTGACCTACTGAAGAATCAATAGTTATGGCACAGGCAAGATATTAGAGCAGAGACCAAGAGCAGGGCAGTCAAAGCCACGTAGGTTCAACAGGCTCCTGTTACTATTTGAGATGCTGGGAAATGGGGGTGGGATAAAGAGATCCAGGATGTGGCAACCGATGAAGGCTAATGTGGAAAAAAATGAGGATTGTTTCAGAGTTAGTCTGAATGTTTCACAGCAGGTGTGGAGATGGAGACAAGTGAGATGGTAATGTGTGGTTAGATTAAAGTAAGTAGATTCCAGAGGTGGTACACTTTCTGCTTCAACTTCAAAGGCTAACCAAGGAGAAAAATTAAATCAAGGTAATGATTGGAACATTTACCAGATGATGTCTATGTTGTCCTTAAATTTGAACTAGATTTAAAAAAAAACTTAATCAGAGCAAGTTAAGGAGTGGGTTTGGGTATCTTGTGCATATTTAGAAAAAAAGCTCATGTCTGTGATTATTTTGTTTTTAACAGCCCAAACAATGGGAAAAGAATGGGATTAAGTTTTTCCTTGGAGGACACAAAATAACTGGCAATGCCTACAAATAGAAACCATCAATAATGATGTTCTAGCTAACATTAAATAAGCATAAATGGGAACAAGTAACTGGGTCAAACAACAAAAGGCAACAGGATAAGATAATGCACCATTAATATTTTAAAAACATTAAATTTAGAGGCACAGCATGGTAACAAGACCTACTGCCCACAAGTCTGTGCTCGTTGGACACAAACTGATTCCTTCCAATCAGCCACTTCAAGTGTCTTGCCGAAGAAACTTGCCCCATCAGGGGTTTTTCAGATGATAACCTCCTTCTTTCAGGTCACCAAAGTTCCTTTTCTGTTTCCCTTTTTTCAAGTGAAACATTATATAGCCAGCCATCTCCTCTTGTATGGACCACAAAGGCTTTGATCAGACTGAACTAAAAATTCACAACCCGTCTTCAAAATGGGGTTTTTCCACAAGCTTGCTAGCTTGTCATTTCCAGTCCCAGCTTCTGGTGCTGAACTGTAGAACTGAATTCTCTCTCTCTCTCTCTCACACACACACACAACACAGAGAAAAACCTGTTTGACTCTCTCTGCTTGCAAAACCACATGACCTTCCTGGAACAGCAAACTGCATTCAGACAGACTGTGGCACCAGACCTAAGCTTTCGAGTTTGTTCATCTGTTGCTTTCCAAAACATTTAACAAATTACTCCACAGCATGTCCAATTAATATCTACTTGTGAAGTCCTTATAGGCATTCTTCAAAATTTTTGCAAAGTCACTAGGAGCCTGGGCTGTCTGGCTTAAGCAGAGCTCTGGGATTTTAAATGAGATCTGTGTTGAAGTGTTCATGTGTGTTTGTGACCTACACTAAAAAAAACCCCACAATTTATCTCCTTTAAAACATATCTATTTACAATATAAAATAACATAATCTGTCACAATGGAGAGAACAAACTCTTTACATAACAACATCAGATTTGAACCCAGGTTACTGGAATACCATTAAAAACATCTTCAAAATGATATTATTACTTTGGTTTCAGAAATTTTAATCCAATGGCAGGAACTGCAGTTTGAATGGAGATATTCAAATATGGAATTGGAGGAATGATAAAGATAGATTTAGTTAGCAACTTAGTTAGCAATATGGGTGGATTGGTGAACTAATGGCGAGGCATGCCACTTTTAAATGTATGTATTTTTTACCCATTTATTTTCCTCGATTTTTTTTGCCAATTGCTTGAATTCCAGATACCAGAGGCTTTACTGTAGTTTGCAAGATCAGGGATATCTGAGGAAGAGCCAGGCCTGAAATGTTAGTTACCCGTTACTTCCTATGGATACTGCATGACCTGCTGAGTTTCTCCAGCACATTTGTGTATTGCAGCTAATAATGTAAAAATTGAAGAGATCTGGGAAGAAACCTTAGTGTTCTTTTTTTTTCTAATTGACTCGAGGAAAATTTAGAATTAATACACAGCAAAAATAACTGCTTCACAGGGAAGTGGGGCATAAACTTTGAGCAGAGTCCGAAGGGGGCCAGAGCCAAAAAAAAAGTCTGGTTTGAGCAACTTTGTTGCCCTGCCTTGAACTCATGGTTTACCATCTTGCTAGCTTGGTTTACCACCTTAGTTTCCAGCCAAAAACAAAATTTGGCTTCAAAATTTACATATTTAAGCAAGGATTGTAACAGATTAAAAAATGCAAACCTCAAAGTGAAGTATTCCACGCTATAGCTTGTGTTGAATGGTGCATCTTCACCTGCTTCCCACATCAAGATATGATGGAGATTCTCAGACACAATTGATAAATTACGAGGTGGATGTAGGACACTAGTAACTAAAACAGTTAAAAAAAATTTCAGTACAAGCATTAACTGAGCAAAAGAAGCTTACATTTGAAAATATTTTCAAACTTGACCATTTTTTACTGTTCAGGTAGACCGCTACTTACAGTAGGGTTCCATTCCGGGACTTGCATCACAAGTTGAAACAATAGAGCCAATACTGTTTTTTTTTCCAATTTAAATTTAATTTAAATGCTAAAACCTTTTATACAACACAATTTAAATTGGGAAAAAAAACATTACTGCAATGCACACAACCATTTTTTTTTCCCAATTTAAATGCTGAAAACCTTCATTATAATGCAAATGAAAAAGAAAATAACAAAGCTGTGCTGCACATTGCAAGTGCCGGGAAACATCGTCACTTGAAACTGAAGACACCTGATTCTGACCATCATATCTCTGAAATATTGGAAGTCTGGATGTTGTAAGTCGGGGTTTACTTGTAGCCAGTACAACAATGATTGGAAGATGCAGGCGTTCTAAATCATAACATCTTAAATGTGATGAATGAATCCAGTCCTCGTTGATTCCAACACTAGCAAGCCCAATCCCAGTCGAGTAAGAAGACTCCTTAGCGTTGCCCATTTGGAATAGGGATGAAGTGAAGGGGTCATGGCAAGGAAGGGAAAATTAAAGGGGTCAGATGGCTCTGTCCTCCATATTTGACTCAGGTGCTTGATTAAAGGCAGCAGACTGAACCCAGGTCTATTCAACCCAGCAGTGTGCACATGCTTGGAAGAACCGATTTTTAAAATATTGCATAACAGTTTAAAATGTAAATTTAATCACACTTCATTACATACAATTTACACAAAAATCCCAATAAGTGCTCCAAAACAAAAAAACAGGAATCCTCTTACCAGTCTTATCCAACACTAATGTAACCCATTAGCTTCTCCTCAACTGGAACTGTATCATTTGCCTTCCTGTATTTGCTATGTTATCAGTCATTCTTATTGTTGTCATCTTTTGCTTTGCCCACAAGGGAACTGTTTTTTTTTGACACTGACATATTATAAATCCTTTGTTAAAGAAAAGAGCCCAAATTTGGTCAATCCTTCCAGATAGGAATATAAAATCTTCCAATTTGTGATGCCATTCCCCCTCATTGACCCATTAATTAAACCATTATAATTAGTTAACTTTAGATCCTCCACAAGATGGATCACTATTTCCTAAAAGATATCAACTTTACCACTTTCAAAAATTTTTATGAAACAATAATAAACTTTATTTTTCTAATCTAAACAGAAGCCTGACTACCTTAGATTTGTTGTTATTTATAATAAGCAATATTGGTAACCACAAGACAAATGCAGAAGGATTTGTTTCCTTTCAGGTCATGTTTCATTGAAATATTTTCAGAAACATAGGGGCCAAGGAGAAATAACCAGATCAGACTGCTTCTTATTTGTTAATGCTCTACACTATTCTGACATATATAAGGTTGTGAACAATATCAGCAAAAAAACAACCAGCTTTATTATCACACATCTTCCCTCTGTCCACCAGTTTCCACAGGAACCAGAATTGGTTTCCTACTTCACTTAAGAACGTGCAGACGTTAATTGGTCACTGGACAATTCCTTTCCTCTGTTTACACCATTTACTGGGAGTGTCGTTAAATATGGCTCAAAGAAAAATAAAAGACCCTTTCCAATCAACACACAATATCTTTGACTCATTGCCATCAAAAAGGAGGTACAGAAACATCGAAGTCAGGACTGCCAGGCTGGGAAATAGCTTCTTCTGTTAGGATATGTGATTATTATATACTGTGTATGTACCGTGGTCTAATGTTTCATCAGGTTGTATATACACAGTCTGTTGATAATAATTAAATGTACCTTCTCATGAATTTTAGCATTCATTGACCCTGGCCTGGCTGAATACTAACACCTTTCACACTTCTAACTATTTAAAAATCTTTGTTTTTCTTACTTATTATGCAGCAGGAGGTTAATCAACCCATTAGATCCATTCTAGCCAGCAGGAAAGCATTCCTGCAATTAATTTCCATTACAATAAAAACAATGCTGGAGAAACTTTGTACAGTATAACTCCGATTATCAGAAACCGGATTTTCCGAAATTCTCATTTATCCAAATATTTTTCCAAAGCTGAATTGACCTCACAGGTTGAAAAAAAATTCACTCAATATGAAATTAGAATGACAATTGTCATTGTTTCAGGTAATTCCCTCCCTGCTCTCTTTCCATTTCTTCTTTATCTTCCCTTATTGACTTTTAACTCCATCTCTCCCTCTCAAACTGCGTGCCACTGTCTCTCAGCCGCAAGAATCCCTTGACCCGGCATCATCAAGGAGAACGGCCTCCCAGGCAGGAGTGGGATCTTGCGCTCAGTGGCTTTCCCTCCCTCCCTCCTCTCCCCTTCCCTCCTCAGCATAAAGGACTCCCCAGTGTGCATGTGCAGTAGGCTAGGGGAATATTCTGAGTCAGGACTTGGGAGTCAGGAGCTCTGGCAATTGGGGATACAGGAGCCCGCTGATTCACCATTGAGCGTTCCACTGGCCTGGGAAGCCTCCCTGGGGATCAGTGGCAACGGTTGTTCTGTCTCAGTGATCGGTGGCAGTGGCCAGCATTTTTTTTTGGTGAGAATTAACATTATTATAATAATACCTAGTGTCGCCGAGAATGTTCTCCCAGAATCACAGTGCGGCTTTCGCGCAAACAGAGGAACCACTGACATGGTCTTTGCCCTCAGACAGCTCCAAGAAAAGTGCAGAGAACAAAACAAAGGACTCTACATCACCTTTGTTGACCTCACCAAAGCCTTCGACACCGTGAGCAGGAAAGGGCTTTGGCAAATACTAGAGCGCATCGGATGTCCCGCAAAGTTCCTCAACATGATTATCCAACTGCACGAAAACCAAAAAGGTCGGGTCAGATACAACAATGAGCTCTCTGAACCCTTCTCCATTAACAATGGCGTGAAGCAAGGCTGTGTTCTCGCACCAACCCTCTTTTCAATCTTCTTCAGCATGATGCTGAACCAAGCCATGAAAGACCCCAACAATGAAGACGCTGTTTACATCCGGTACCGCACGGATGGCAGTCTCTTCAATCTGAGGCGCCTGCAAGCTCACACCAAGACACAAGAGAAACTTGTCCGTGAACTACTCTTTGCAGATGATGCCGCTTTAGTTGCCCATTCAGAGCCAGCTCTTCAGCGCTTGACGTCCTGCTTTGCGGAAACTGCCAAAATGTTTGGCCTGGAAGTCAGCCTGAAGAAAACTGAGGTCCTCCATCAGCCAGCTCCCCACCATGACTACCAGCCCCCCCACATCTCCATCGGGCACACAAAACTCAAAACGGTCAACCAGTTTACCTATCTCGGCTGCACCATTTCATCAGATGCAAGGATCGACAATGAGATAGACAACAGACTCGCCAAGGCAAATAGCGCCTTTGGAAGACTACACAAAAGAGTCTGGAAAAACAACCAACTGAAAAACCTCACAAAGATAAGCGTATACAGAGCCGTTGTCATACCCACACTCCTGTTCGGCTCCGAATCATGGGTCCTCTACCGGCACCACCTACGGCTCCTAGAACGCTTCCACCAGCGTTGTCTCCACTCCATCCTCAACATCCATTGGAGCGCTTACACCCCTAACGTTGAAGTACTCGAGATGGCAGAGGTCGACAGCATCGAGTCCACGCTGCTGAAGATCCAGCTGCGCTGGATGGGTCACGTCTCCAGAATGGAGGACCATCGCCTTCCCAAGATCGTATTATATGGCGAGCTCTCCACTGGCCACCGTGACAGAGGTGCACCAAAGAAAAGGTACAAGGACTGCCTAAAGAAATCTCTTGGTGCCTGCCACATTGACCACCGCCGGTGGGCTGATAACGCCTCAAACCGTGCATCTTGGCGCCTCACAGTTTGGCGGGCAGCAACCTCCTTTGAAGAAGACCGCAGAGCCCACCTCACTGACAAAAGGCAAAGGAGGAAAAACCCAACACCCAACCCCAACCAACCAACTTTCCCTTGCAACCACTGCAATTGTGTCTGCCTGTCCCGCATCGGACTTGTCAGCCACAAACGAGCCTGCAGCTGACGTGGACTTTTTACCCCCTCCATAAATCTTCGTCCGTGAAGCCAAGCCAAAGAAAGATAATGTTTAAAAAGCCTTCCCCTGTTGTTTGTTATGTAAACATTGACACAAGTGATTTGTTGTTGCTACTGGGCTGTTTTTAAAAAATCACCAGTTTATCCGACATAGGCCCAGTCCCAGTCCCGACCATTTTCAATAATCGGAGTTATACTGTACTTTATTTAGCAAAGATAATGATACAGTACAAGTCCAATGATCCAAAATCGGATTTAAAATTTAAAATAATTTCGGATAAACGAGAATACCTGAAATCCTTATTTATCCAAAATTTTTGCAAAGCCGAACCTACCAGGGCTGTCGGGCTACCAGCAGCAGCAGTAGCAGACTTTGGGTGCCTGGCACCTGCAGCAGTGGACCTCGGGCCCCTGGAGGCAGCGGGGACCTCAACCTCCTGGGCAGGAGCCTCAGGCTCCCATCGTAAGCGGGGCCTTGGTGGTGAAGTGTTGGTGATTGGTTGTGGCCAGCATTTTTTTTGTGAGAATTAAGCTTTATTTTAATGCTTAAAAAGCCTTACCTTGTTGTTCGTTGTTGTTTAAACATGGTTACAAGTGATTTGCTGTTGCTACTGGGCTGTTTTTAAAAAATGACTAGTTTATCTGAAATTGGCCCGGTCCTGATCATTTCTGATAATCGGAATTGTCCTGTACATAACAATGTTTCCAGCTTGAACTCCTCATCAGGGTGTGAATACAATGTAGGCAGGCACCTGAACAAAAACGTGGGGGGGGGGTGAGGGGTAAAGGAAGGAGCACTGCCCCATAAGCAGGAGGTAGATAAGGGAGGGAGGGCACAAACGGGGCAGGGGGGTGGCTGTGTGAATGGAGAAGTAAGTGGGTGGAGAACTAGAGAAAAGAAGAGAGAGGGTTGGGGAAGAGAGGGAAAACAGAGAGGAGGGTAGCAGAAACCAGAGGTCTATGTTAATGCCATCTGGTTGGAGAGTGCACAGATGGAAAAATAGGTGTTGCTCCTTCAATGTATAGATGGTTTTGATTTGACAGTACATGACACCATGGACTGACATGACAACATGAGAGTGGGATGCTGGGAGAACCTGGTCACTGATGCGGACAGAGAAATGGTGCTTAGTGAAGTTATCTCCTAATCTGCATCCAGATTCTCTGTTGTAGGGAAGGCCACAATGGGAGCACTGGATGCAGTAGATGACTCCTGTGGATACACAGGCAAAGTGTTGCTTCACTTGGAAAGACTGTTTGGGGCCCCAAATGGTGGTGAGGAAGGAGGTGTGGGCACAAGAGTGGTACTTCCTGTGGCCACAGGAGAAGGTGCCAAGGGGGCGATTAATGGATGAAAGGGATGAATGGACGAGGAAGTCATTGATGTAGTAGTCCCTATAGAAGGCAAAGAGGGGAAGACATGTCTGGTGGTGGGAACACTTTGCAGGTGGCAGAAATTACATAGGATGATGCGTTGGATGTGAAGGCTGGTTGAGTGGTAGGTGAGGACAAGGGGAATCCTGTTTTTGTTGCGTCTAGGGGCAGAGGGGTCCAGGGCAGATGAGTGGGAAATGGAGGAGACGTGGACAAGGGCTGAGTTGATGGTGGTGGAGGGGAAGCTATGTTTCTCAAAGGAAAATATTTTGGATGATCAGGACTGAAAAACCTCATTTTGAGAACAGATAGAGTGGAGAAATTGAGAGAAATAAAAAGAAATTTTGCATGGCACTGGGTGTGAAAAAAAAGTGCAGTCGAGATAGTTGTGGGAGTTGGTAGGTTTTAAAAAAAATCTGTGAAAAGCTTGTCTCCCAAGATGGAGGCAGAGAGATCATGACACTGGAGGATGTTGCCAGAGATTTGACATCAGGGTCAAAATTAGCAACAAAGTGAATGAAGTTGATGAGCTCGTAATGGGTGCAAGAGGTAGCACTGGTGTATCAAGGGAAGAGCCCACAAACTGACAGGCATAGCTGGGATCCATGCAGGTACCTATGGCTACTTCTTTCATTTGGAGAAAGTGGGATGAATGACTTCTGCTCACATTCACCCAACCTCAAATTCACTTGGTTTATCTCTGGAGTGACTCTCCCCTTTCTTGATCAGCTTTGCTCTGTCCACATCAGTGACCGGTATCTCCCAGTGGCCAACCATTTCAATTCTGCGCCCCATTCCCATGCTGTCATGTCTGTCCATAGCCTCTTGCACCGTCAAACCAAGACCACCCGCAAATTGGAAGAGCAACACCTCATTTTCCAATCGGAAAGCATTAACATTGACTTCTCTGGTATCTGCCTACTCCACTTTCTCCCTCTCTTCCCCATCCATCTGTCTTCTTTCCTCTAGCTCTCCACCCCTTCCCTCTCCATTCACAGAGACATCATCCCTCCCCTTGTTTGCTGGTGTGCTCTCCCTCCCTGCGGCAAGGAAGCAACATTGCTTCTTAAGAACATGGGCTGTCAATTTCACCATGGGAGTCCACTTAGATAGGTTGGTTTGGTAAGTATAACATCATTAAACAATCTAACATCCTCTGATACCGTAAGCCCATCAAAACCTGCCATTAAGTGTGGGGCATCTTCACTCTTACCTTTGTAACTTGACAGGGGAAGACAATAAATGTTTATGTTTAATTGGCCTTCATCAAGACCATCAATTATGGTAACTATACCTCAAAAGTATTGTATCGAGTGATTTTCTGATTCTGGATTAGATCAACTTGTGGATGTTTGTAAAAACTAAACCTGTTGATAACCTATGTGTGAAAATGTAAAATCTGCCCACTGTAATTATTATTTTCAATGTGCCACTTTCTGGATAATAGACCAGAATATTTCCTACCTCTGACATCAGGCTAACTGATCTGTTCATTCACAGAGAGCAAATGTTCATCCGCATCTCAGGCAAGATTATTTAAGTGGGTTCAAAGTCAGATCTACAATCTCTTAAGGTGTGACAGCATCACTAAACCAAGATGTGGAGAGACATTCCCGAAACTCAAAACAAAAGCTCAACACCAAAAGAAGCATGGCATTTTGGTAAATGGTATGTCTTAAAAGAATAAAAAAGTAAATACTTCAAGATTGTTCCATAACATGCTGACCATGCAATACAGTGAACATCAAAACAAAATAAAAATATTTACCAGGCTTGAGTAAATGAAGGTGATACAGAAAGCCCAATACTTTGAACAGCTTTAAGATGGTTAAAGAAACAATTTTCTTGTTTGATTGTATTCTTTCTTCTTTTTTCATCCTATTATCAAAGGAAATACATTTAAAACAGATAACAATAATCTTTTTAAAGTGCAAACAGAAGTTCAAAAATAAAATTAATCAATGCTGTGAACCAAAACAGATTATAAGCAAAATTAAATGTGCACCTGGATCATCTATTTCGACTCCTATTTGACCCATAGTACAACAGGATAGTGTATTTTTTTCCAAAATATTAATTCATTGCACATTGGACAAAAATTAATGCACATTTAAAGGATTCATGGGATGACTGACTTGCTGGGCTATTTCAAAGGACAGTCAAGAGCAAAGCACATTGCTGTGGATCTGGAGTCCTATACACTTCCAAAGGTTAGAATGTATTGTATCACATAACCATGGAAAGAAGGCAGATTTTCTATCTGGAGCTACTGATTACTACATTTAATTTTGAAATCAAGTAATTTCACTTTCACAATCACCATTATTGGTACACACATTTTAAAATTAAAAAAAAATTAGACATATTTAAGTGCTGTCCACTTAATTAACTGAATTCTAATCACCTTCCTGATGTCTTGACTAATGAGCCAGTGATATCAATTCAAAGTTAGAGGTGCAGCTTGGAATTTTATTTAATTGATGGGAGTTAGAAATTGATATTCAGTGCTCCTTTCTAATGAAGTAACACATGTTCGAATCAACACTGAAAGAATTTTGTTCACATCTTTTCTTTTCAAATTGCTCAAAAAAATGTGCAAAACCCCCAAAAGGATTTTAAGTTGTTAAATTGTAATGTCTGATACAGACGTGCACATACTCAATATGTAAAGCTACCTTGATTAATTTTTAAAAAAATATTATTTTTTATTTTTCACACTGTGAACCATATCAACCAAAATATTTACAAATGTTTCTCATTAAATATACACAGTGGCATTTTCCCCCTTTTTTCCCCCCTTCCCTCCCTCCCCACTTCCCACCCCCTCCAAAACCAATAAATATTCAACATATACAATACAATAAAACCATAAAACAATGTCTTCACAGAATGAAAAATAAACAAGAAAAATGTGTCATCTATTTTTACACACTGAATCAAGTCATTTGTCTTCTTATCATTTTAGGGGGGTGGAGGTCCGAGGCAAGCCCTCTCTGTTATGTTCCATGTATGGTTCCCAAATTTGTTCAAATAATGTGACTTTATTTAAAAAAATTATATGTTATTTTTTCCAATGGAATACATTTATTCATTTCCATGTACCATTGCTGTATTCTCAGGCTCTCTTCCATTTTCGAAGTTGACATTATACATTTTTTTGCTACTGCTAAGGCTATCATAATAAATCTTTTTTGCGCTTTATCTAATTTGAGGCCTAATTCCTTACTTCTTATGTTACTTAGAAGAAAGATCTCTGGATTTTTTAATATGTTTTTTTTTGTGATTTTATTTAATATCTGATTTAGATCTTCCCAAAACATTTTCACTTTGGTACATGCCCAAATTGTATGTACTGTTGTTCCCATTTCCTTCTTACAGAGAAAACATCTATCTGATAATGTTGAATCCCATTCTTTTAACTTTTGAGGCGTGATATATAACCTGTGTAACCAATCATACTGTATCATGCATAACCTTGTGTTTATTGTATTCTTTATAGTTCCCAAACATAACTTTTCCCATACTTCATTTTTTATCTTTATGTTTAAATCCTTTTCACAATTTTGTTTAGGTTTTTAGCTTATTTCATCATTTTCCTTATCTTGCAGCTTAATGTACATGTTCGTTATAAATCTCTTAATTATCTTAGTGTGTGTAATCACATATTCAAAGCTGCTTCCTTCTGGTAACCTCAGTCTGTTTCCCAATTTATCCTTTAAATAAGATTTCAGTTGATAATATGCAAACATTGTACCATGAGTTATTCCATATTTGTACTTCAGCTATTCAAATGTTAACCATATAACCATTTACGGAGCGGAAACAGGCCATGTTGGCCTTTCGAGTCCGCACCGGTTCACTGATTTTGTGCGCCCTCTTCAGGCAATGGTCCCAGTAGATCACGTCGATGGGGGAGGGGGCAAAGGGAGACTCCATTGATCCTCTCTGCCACTCTTTTTGCAAAGTCTGAAACTAATACCATCAGTCAACATTTTAAAAAACATTAAAACCTCTGAACTTCCAGCAAGTCACTTAATTCTGTCATGAGAACGCGAGTCTGAAATAAATTATTTCCCAAAAAACAATTTTCTATTCTTTTGATTCCTTTTCTCTCCCATTCTCTAAAGGAAAGGTTATCTGTTGTGAAAGGAATTAATGGGTTTTGTGTCAATAACAATTTTGGCATTTGGTAATTCATTTTTTTCCTTTCTAAGTGGATCTTCTTCCATATATTGAGTAAATGATGCAATACTGATGAGTTTTTATATTGCACCAGCTCTTCATCCCACTTCGAAAGTATATGTTCTGGTACCTTCTCTCCTATTTTATCTAGTTCTATCTTAGTCCAGTCTGGTTTTTCCCTTGTCTGGTAAAAATCTGATAAATACCTT
Source organism: Narcine bancroftii (assembly GCF_036971445.1). Lineage (NCBI taxonomy): Eukaryota > Metazoa > Chordata > Chondrichthyes > Torpediniformes > Narcinidae > Narcine > Narcine bancroftii. The sequence goes on along the minus strand of NC_091475.1, from coordinate 10,259,601 downwards.
AATTGTGTGGCTCTATAATAATTTTTAAAGTTTGGTAACTGCAAACCACCTTGGTTGTACCCCTCTGTTAATTTATCTAATGCTACCCTCGGTTTCCCCCCTTTCTACAAGTATTTCCTTAATATTCTCTTTCGTTCATTAAAGAATTTCTCTGTTAAGTGGATTGGCAACAATTGAAATAAGTATTGTATCCATGGGAAAACATTCATTTTAATGCAATTTACCCTCCCTATCAACATTAGCAGTAATTCTTTCCACTGTTCTAAGTCTTCCTGCAATTTCTTTATACCTAGGATTGCTTGTGTTTGCCATTTAAATGTGATTCTTTTTTAAATTCTGTATAATCCGCGTTACTCATTGGCATCACTTCGCTTTTATTTGTGTTGATCTTGTACCCCGATATTTCTCCATAATCCTTCAATTTCTTATGTAATTCTTTTATTGATATTTCTGGTTCTGTTAGGTATACTATGATGTCATCTGCAAATAAGCTGATTTTATACTCCTTCTCCTTTATTTTTATCCCTTTTATTTTATTTTCTGTTCTTATCAGTTCTGCCAATGGTTCTATTGCTAAGGCGAGCAATGGGGGGGGGGATAATGGACATCCCTGTCTAGTTGACCTACTTAATTTAAATTGGTTCGATACATATCCATTTACTGTTACCTTCACCAATGGTCCATTATACAATGCTTTAATCCAATTAATATATTTTTCTGGTAGATTGAACTTCTGTCATATTTTAAATAAATAGTTCCATTCTACTCTGTCAAACGTTTTTTCTGCATCTAAAGCAACTGCCACTGTTGGCTTCTTATTTCCTTGAACTGCATGAACTAGATTAATGTTTACAGACATTATCTGCTGTTTGTCTTTTCTTAATAAATCCAGTTTGATCTTGTTTTACTATTTTTGGTACACAATCGGTCAATCTGTTTGCAAGTAATTTCACTATTATCTTATAATCTGAGTTAAGTAGAAATATTGGTCTATATGATGCTGGTGTTAATGGATCCTTCCCCGTCTTTGGCATTACTGTGATTATTGCTGTCTTACATGAATCTGGGAAGTTTTGTGTTTCTTCTTTCTGGTTCATTACTTTCAGGAGAGGAGGAATTAATAACTCTTTAAATGTTTTATAGAATTCTATTGGGAATACATCCTATCCTGGCGTTTTATTGTTTGGCAGCTTTTTTAATATATCCTATATTTTCTTTATTTCAAATGGTTTTATTAATTTGTTTTGTTCCTCTTTTTGCAATTTCGGCAGTTCAATTTTAGCTAAAAACTCTTCTATTTTATCATCTTTCCTCTCGTTCTCAGTTTGGTATAATTGTTCATAAAATTCCTTAAAGTTTTCGTTAATCTCTGTTGGATTATATGTAATTTCTTTGTCCTTTTGCCTTGATGCCAGTATCGTTCTTTTAGCTTGTTCTGTTTTAAGTTGCCAGGCTAATATTTTGTGTGTTTTTTCTCCCAGTTCGTAATACTTTTGCTTTATTTTCATGATGTTCTTCTCCACCTTGTACCTTTGTAATGTTTCGTATTTTATTTTTTTGTCCGCCAATTCTCTCCTTTTCATATCATCCCTTTTTACTAGTTCCTTTTCTGAATTTGCTATCTCCCTTTCAACTGCTCTATTTCCCGATTGTAGTCCTTTTTCATCTTAGTTACATAACTTATTATCTGCCCTCTAATGAAGGCTTTCATTGCATCCCAAAATATAAATTTGTCTTTCACTGATTCCGAGTTTATTTCAAAATATGTTTTAATGTGGCGTTCAATAAACTCTCTAAATTCCTGCCTTTTAAGTAGCATGGAGTTTAACCTCCATCTATATGTTCTTGGTGGGATGTCCTCCAGTTCTATTGCTAATAACAGGGGTGAATAATCAGATCACAGCCTAGCTTTATACTCAGTTTTCCTAACTCTCCCTTGAATATGGTCCGACAATAAAAACATATCAATCCTTGAGTATGTTTTATGCCTACTCGAATATGCCTTCTCTCCTGGGTGGTGCCTCCTCTATATATCCATAAGTTTCATTCCCTGCATTGATTTAACCATAAATTTGGCTACTTTATTCCTTTTGCTTGTCTTTTGTCCAGTTTTATCGAACATTGGATCCAACTTAAGGTTAAAATCCCTCCTATCAATATATTTGCTTGTGCATCTACAATCTTCAAAAAAATATCCTGCATAAACTTTTGATCCTCTTCATTAGGTGCATATACATTGAGCAAATTCCAAACTTCTGAGTATATCTGACACTTTATCATTACATCCCTCCCTGGTGGATCTATTATTTCCTCCTCTATTTTGATTGGTATATTTTTATTAATTAATATGGCTACACCTCTAGCTTTTGAATTATATGATTCTGCCGCTACATGTCCTACCCAGTCTCTCGTTAATTTGTTATGTTCCAGTTCAGTTAGAGGCGTTTCCTGCACAAATGCTATTTCTATTTTTTCTTTTTTCAGTAAATTTAATAGCCTCTTCATTTTGATTTGGTTATGTATTAACTCTTCAATTCTTGATCCAAGTACAAGGTGATTACCAGGCACCCATAGTAGTTAATTGCAAATGATAACACAGGGTTAATTTGTTACTTTTATGGTTTAAGTACATCTAATCACATCAATGGGTGTGAAAGTGCAAGAGCAAAACCAGAAAAAAAAATAGCTCATATTGGGGTTGAGCAGCTATAGAGTTGCTGTCTCAGCTCCAGCAACTTGGGTTCAAACCTGACATCTGACTCTGTGAACTGAATTTATATATTCTTCCTGTAATCTTTTGATCAGGCTTCCTTCAGGTATTCCAATTTCCTCCCACATCCCAAAGATGCACACAGATTGGATTTATTATCCACTCTAAATTGCTCCAGTAAAGCACTGGTATCTGGCACCTATGGGGATTGGTAGCTTGTGTTTTTTACTTCTCTTCGGGGACATTCAGATGTGCCCAAGAGTGATTAGAATCACGTGATCATCCATTTTACACCTCTGTATGACTTCTCAAAGTAACTAAGTAGAACAGTTGTTCTGTTGGTGACTTCAGTTGGGAACCAAATGTCTGGAGAAACACATCTTTTTCCCTTGAGGTGCTTTCACCTTCAGATCTGCTGATTTATATTGGTTGTCCTCAGCCACTACTGTATTTTGCAAAATAACCCAGTTAAGAACATAAAGACTGTATAGTTTCTCAGGTCTGCTTTACCATTCAACATGATCATGGATGATCATGGGGAGGGGGGGGGGGGGGGGGGAGGGGGGGAGGGGGGGAGAGGGGGGAGGGGAGGGGAGAGAGGGAGGGGGAGGGGAGAGAGGGAGGGGGAGGGGGGAGGGGGAGGGGAAGATTCTTGAAGGGCACATGCACATTTAAAGGTGTATAAATATGATGCAATGAACATTTTCATCACCTCAGACTGGAGAAGCAACATTCCTGGACTCCTGAGCAATGAACGTTTTTGCCACCTTTGTCGGGGGATGAGCACACCAGACTCCTGTACAACGTAGAGACAGAGTTTAGAATCTGGAGACAAAGGCAATCTGTTGGGGAAATGCAGTTGGTCCAGCAGCATCAGTGGGAGAAAAAGTTTTTGGCTGGAATCCTTCCCATAGCATTGCTGCTCGATGTGACAAGTTCCTCAAACATATGCTTTTTGGTCCTATTACATACCCTTGCAATATCTCTCTCTCTTTTTCTCTTTCTCTCTCTCTTGTTCAAATTGTAACTGCTTCTATAGCTTATTCCAGACGACAGATAACCTTCTGAGAAACAAATTATTCTTCACGTCCCTCTTACATTTCACGCTCTCTGGTTTCAGAATCATCTGTCATGGGAAACAGTGTGAGTGAACATTTTAATTCAAGCCCCTCAAGGTTTTGTACAGTTCTCCACAGTCATTTCTCAGCTTACTATGCTCCAGGGAATAGACCCAGCCTATCCAGATTCTTGGAACACAAAATGATAAATAGGAGTAGGCCATTTGGCCCTTCAAGCCTGCTCTGTTATTCAATGGCTGATCTGATGATAGACTTATTGCCACCTACCTGCCTCCCGCCCCCCCCCCATATCCCTTAATTCGCCTACTATGTAAAAATCTACCCAACCCTGTGTGATAGTACAGATTCTATTACCAATGTGTACAGATGGTAGTGTAGGATGACTGTAATTGGCTGAGAGTGTAGCCACACCTACTGGCAGGTCTTAAAGGATTGCTCCTAGCCATACCAGGTCATTCTGGACTGGTTGACCTACTTGTGATATGCTCCAGTCTTTTAGTTAATAAAAGCCTTGCCACCTACTGGCAGGTCTTAAAGGATTGCTCCTAGCCAGACCAGGTCATTCTGGACTGGTCGACCTACTTGTGATATGCTCCAGTCTTTTAGTTAATAAAAGCCTTGGCACCTACAGGCAGGTCTTAAAGGATTGCTCCAAGCCAGACCAGGTCATTCTGGACTGGTCGACCTACTTGTGACATGCTCCAGTCTTTTAGTTAATAAAAGCCTTGCCACCTACTGGCAGGTTTTAAAGGATTGCTCCAAGCCAGACCAGGTCATTCTGGACTGGTCGACCTACTTGTGACATGCTCCAGTCTTTTAGTTAATAAAAGCCTTGCCACCTACTGGCAGGTCTTAAAGGATTGGTCCTAGTCGGACCAGGTCATTCTGGACCTGTCGACCTACTTGTGATATGCTCCAGTCTTTTAGTTAATAAAAGCCTTGCCACCTACTGGCAGGTTTTAAAGGATTGCTCCAAGCCAGACCAGGTCATTCTGGACTGGTCGACCTACTTGTGACATGCTCCAGTCTTTTAGTTAATAAAAGCCTTGCCACCTACTGGCAGGTCTTAAAGGATTGGTCCTAGTCGGACCAGGTCATTCTGGACCTGTCGACCTACTTGTGATATGCTCCAGTCTTTTAGTTAATAAAAGCCTTGCCACCTACTGGCAGGTCTTAAAGGATTGCTCCAAGCCAGACCAGGTCATTCTGGACTGGTAGACCTACTTGTGATATGCTCCAGTCTTTTAGTTAATAAAAGCCTTGCCACCTACTGGCAGGTTTTAAAGGATTGCTCCAAGCCAGACCAGGTCATTCTGGACAGGTCGACCTACTTGTGATATGCTCCAGTCTTTTAGTTAATAAAAGCCTTGGCACCTACAGGCAGGTCTTAAAGGATTGCTCCTAGCCAGACCAGGTCATTCTGGACTGGTCGACCTACTTGTGATATGCTCCAGTCTTTTAGTTAATAAAAGTCTTGGCACCTACAGGCAGGTCTTAAAGGATTGCTCCAAGCCAGACCAGGTCATTCTGGACTGGTCGACCTACTTGTGACATGCTCCAGTCTTTTAGTTAATAAAAGCCTTGCCACCTACTGGCAGGTTTTAAAGGATTGCTCCAAGCCAGACCAGGTCATTCTGGACTGGTCGACCTACTTGTGACATGCTCCAGTCTTTTAGTTAATAAAAGCCTTGCCACCTACTGGCAGGTCTTAAAGGATTGGTCCTAGTCGGACCAGGTCATTCTGGACCTGTCGACCTACTTGTGATACGCTCCAGTCTTTTAGTTAATAAAAGCCTTGGTTTGGATCAACAAGTCTTTGGTTCTTTCAACACGCTCTACACCCTGTCTATACAGATACACCGAGGTTGCTTTCACTGCTTCAATGGGGAATTAATTCCATAGATTCACCACCCTCTGGGGAAAAGCAGTTCCTCCTCATCTTCATCTTAAATCTACTACCTTGAATCTTGAGGCTACATTCCCTAGTTCTGGTCTCCCTCCCAATGGAAACAACTTGACTACCTCTCTCATCTATGCCTTTCAGCAAACAAGAGAAAACTTTTTGTATATTTCTACAAGATCCCCTCTCATGCTTCTAAATTCCCCTTCTCTAGAATCAACTCAGTAAACCTCCTCTGCAATAGCAATACATCCTTCAAGTAAGGTGATCAGAACTGCATGCAGTACTCCAGATGTGGCCTCACCAGTACCTTGTACTGTTTCAGCATAACTTCCCTGCTCCTAAATTCAATCTTTCTAACAACGAAGGCCAACGTTCTGTTTGCCTTCTTGATAGCTCGCTGCACCCGCAAACTAACCTTTTGCAATTCATGCAAATTTACTGGAACTAGAGGCACTTGAGGTGTAATAAGAGCCTGGATACGAGATGATGTATAAGAGACCCTTAGAAATCCTAAGAACATTAGACCCTTAGAAACATTTTAGTGTGAAAGGTTAGAAGCAGTATGGTGTTTTGGGGCCCCTCTCTCCTGATGAATATCCTATGGGTTGACTTCCTTGTGGTTGTGGAAGAGGGGGATAAATGAGGGGACATGGCAGTCATCTTCCTCCTGATCTGTCATTTTTGAAAAGTTCTGGTGAGCCAGACATGGGTGGGACTGGTCCTTTTTCTGATTATAGCATTACCTTTTTCCTTTCCTGTATTTTCAGCTTTGATTCCTTTCTGGTCCCAGATCAGGGACTAACATAGTGAAAGGCTTCACCAGGACATTGACCATGGAAAAGTGACACCAGGACAACTGGAATCCATCAATGCTGGCTGACTATCATTGGACACTGACACGAGAGGCACCAGTTGCTGAGCACAAACTAAAATCTGTGGCAAAAACCACTCCAGGTCAGTTGAACTTGCACAATGTGTCGGCATTATTATGCAACCAAACATGCCAAGCTCAACAAAAGCCAATTCAATGTTTCTCCACTTTCCACCGTGATACAGAAAATTTGAAACTATCTTTATGTTCAGCTTAAAGCTGCCCATCACAACTCCCAATTTTTTTTTTTAAAAAGGAAGTGGTTGTTTCAATTAGAACCAGTTAGTGAGAAGCCCCAAAACACCATACTGCTTCAAACCTTTTACCTCTTTGACACTGAACATAGATACTAAAATGTTTAAGGGTTCTAATATTATAAGGATCTCTTGTACATTATTTCAGATAGGCTGGGTCTTTATTCCTGCAACATTGGAGGTTGAGAAGTGATCGTGTAGAGACTTATAAAATTATAAGGGGTATGGATAAAATGTACACTCACACTGTTTCTCACTTCCTGCTGAATCTTCTTCAGCTGCCTTCCTGTAGCTGGGCGACCAGAACTGCACACAACAGTGTGTCTAACAAATGATTTGTAAACCTGTAGCAATGATGTCCCAACTTTGTACTCTCTCTCCTGACCAAAGAAGGCAAGGGTGCCAAATACATCCTTCATCAGGATGTTCCCCTGAATCACTTTCTTTTTTTAAAATTTAAAAAAATTTTTCACACTATGAACCATATTAAACCAAAATACACACAAACATTTCCCTCTTGAATATGCAGTGTCATTTTCTTCCCTTTTGCCCCCTCCCTTCCCTCCCTCCTTCTCACCCCTCTCCCTACCAACTAAACGTTCAACATATACAATACAATAAACCCATTAAACCATGTCATCACACAATGAAAATAAACAAGAAAATTGTGTCATCTACTTTTACACACTGGGTCAGTTCATTTCATCTTATTTTATCATTTTAGGGGGTGGAGGTCCGAGGCAAGCCCTCTCTGTTCTGTTCCATGTACGGTTCCCAAATTTGTTCGAATACTGTGACTTTATTTTTTAAATTGTATGTTATTTTTTCCAATGGAATACATTTATTCATTTCTATGTACCATTGCTGTACTCGCAGGCTCTCTTCTGATTTCCAGGTAGACATACATTTTTTTGCTACAGCTAAATTTTGTGATAGCCTTATCATAATAAATCTTTTTTGTGCTTCATACAATTTGAGGCCTAATTCTTCTTCTATTACTTAGACGAAAGATCTCTGGATTTTTTTGGGATGTTGCTTTTTGTGATTTTATTTAATACCTGATTTAGATCTTCCAAAACTTTTCCACTTTCTCACATGCCCAAATTACTGTTGTTCCTGTTTCCTTCTTACAGCGAAAACATCTATCTGATACTGTTGGGTCCCATTTATTTAACTTTTGGGGCGTGATATATAGCCTATGTAACCAATTATATTGTATCATGTGTAACCTCGTGTTTATTGTATTTCTCATAGTTCCGGAGCTTAGCTTTTCCCATATTTCATTTTTTATCTTTATGTTTAGAACTTGCTCCCACTTTTGTTTGGGTTTACAGCTTATTTCATCGTTCTCTTTCTCTTGCAGCTTGATGTACATGTTTGTTATAAATCTTTTAATTATCTATATCTACTTATACTTTTTTCAATAAATTTAATAGCCTCTTCCTTTTAATTTGGTTATGTATTCCATTAATATTTATAATCATATAGTTCAACATGGCCATCTCTTACTCTGTTTACACCTCATTTCTGCTTCCTCACCACCACCTTTCCCCTCTTCCCCATTTTCATCTGTTTTCCCTTTTTGAACTCAATGTATGACAACACTTCTAAAACATAAAATACTTCAACAACTCCTTTAGGCCCACTATCTTTGTCTGTAAA